>NC_081834.1:23209377-23834377 GCF_030867095.1 Alligator mississippiensis | reverse complement strand
CATTTCTTCATTGCTTCTGCAGTGCATTGCCGGTCAAAGGCCAGTACTCCATTCTGGATTGATGACCCCCATGATGGACAGTTGAGAGCAATTTGCTCCCACGACACTGGATCGATGCTGAAACTCTTTAGGGGCACCTTTATGGTGTCTTTATACTGCCTCTTTGGTGAGCCATGAGAGCTTACTCCATTTGACAGTTTACCATAGAAGATTTTCTTTGGCGGGCAAGTGTCGGGCATTCTTGAAAGGTGGCTGGCCTATCTTAGCTGCTTCTGTATTCAATTGCCACAGCAAATTGAATACAGAAAGCAAAACATGTAGTTTTGTATTGAAACTTCCAGAGTGAACAGATTTCCACTACTTTGTTTGGAATTTGATAACAATGGTTAAAATTCATACCCCTGTGGAGGAGGATGAATACCATGGAGTATTAATGACTGCAAAGATTAACCCTTTGTTATTCACCTGCTATTTAAGATGGTTTTTCTAACAGTACAATGGTCCAGAATATCATGCTAGAGCACTGATTCATTTCTGACTCAGAAGGAACTTAATTCCCTCCAGCTATCAATAACTCCCACCTGGTCACTAATTCCCTAGGTTATGCCATATGTTTCTATCTTTATTGTTTAAACATAAATATTTAAAGAAATATGTACGTGCTAGATTATATCTGTGATTACAATCTATAACTATATATTATACTCTGTAATTCTATAAATCTATAAATATAACATTATAACCTATAATTATATTTGTAATTATAATTAGTGCCTAAGTAAATTAGGTTTGTACTTCCCATTGTTTTTGAATCACTGCATCTTTAAACATTTACATATCTTTATACATCTGTCCTGCAGAGTCTAGCATATAAACAGGTATCAATGCAGAACATGTGTAATGTTTATAAAATGCCTCAATTTTTATCAGGTTAAATATTTGGGCATTTGAGAATACATAACAATTTATTATATAATTCACAATACTACTAGCATGTATTTTTAAATCAATGCCATGTAAAATATTGTAAAAGGGTTTTAAATGGGTAAAATTCTAAAAATCATATGAAAATGTGAGTCCTTCATCTAAATTATATTAATTAGGACACAAGCTGCTGAATTAAAATTTTTCTTGCTAAGTTTCTGCCATTTGTACATATTTCTGGATCTACATGAATGTGTAAAAGCTGAAATATAATATTTATCATGGGCTTGATGCTGTAATGAGACCTGAGGACACTCCCAGGAGTGGCTCAGCACCTGGCAGGATCAATTATTATGTTCAGCATGTGGATAATGAGAAAAGTTTTGCAGTCTCCTGAGTCGGATTCTCCTCTCACCACAAGCATAAATCAGGAACAGCTTTGCTGAAATCAATGGAGGTACATCAGTATAAGACAGGGTGAGAGGAAAATCAGGCCTTGATGTATCTAAATATAAAACTAACACATACTGTATTTACTAAGCCAAACCAGCTACCATTATTTTTTTCCAACAAATTGTATCAAAGTCTGCATCTGACCCCTAATGTTTACTCTGCAGAGATGTGTTAGCTGATTGAAGTGTATATGCCTACTTTTGGTAATCTACTCCAGTCTATTTTGGTGCATTGCAAGACAGTCCAATTCAATATTCTCCACTTCAGTATTAATTTGTCTTTTCAGCTATTTCAACAGAGAATGGAATGTGTGCCCTCTACTGCAGTTTGGCTCAAATCCATCCGTCATTTTATTGACCTTCTGGGAACAATGTCCCATAGTTTCTAGCTCGTAGATTAGGGTCCTTTGTGACCATATAACTGAAACTGAGATATTCTGCAGGGTTTTAAAAGAGCTGTGTAGCTATAGAGGCTTTCCCCTTTGTGAATATGTATGATATTAAAAACAAATGGGCAAATAACTATCCTTAGGGGAATGGAGTCTGTCAGAAATCAAATAGCAGCATGGTTCAGTTTAGAACTCAGTCATGATGATAATGTGGTGGGAGTACATAAAGGAAAATATAGAGATGGGAAGGAATTTCCATAAAGGAAATTCATCCTTGTACCCATAAAGAAGCCAGTGCAGGAGCTGGGAAAGAGAGATTTGTAATGTCTTCAGGAGGTGCTGGGGCTGGCCGCAGCAATATGGGTGCTACAGCAACTGAGAATTGCTAAGGTACAGAATCGTCCTGACTATGTCCCTTTCAGCTGTCAGCATATGACTTCCTATATCAGTCCAGCCTGCCTTGAAATGACTTGCGTGTCATGGACTCCTGAGACCTGATGCAGCTACCTGCTGTCCCCAGAGACTTCATCAGGGGTATGCATGGGACAGTTACCATAACCTCCAGTCTGCAGTGTATCTGCAACTCTGGGCAGCCTGTTTCCTCTTACAGGTTCTGCATTACAGATGATTGAAGACACTATGCCTTAGTTGATGAAATAGTCATAAGCCAGATACCATTTGGAGCTGGTATTTCTTTACGTATCGTGTGTACTACAACTCTTCCAATGCAAATTTCTTCCCTCTGAATTTTGAATTCCTTATACCAACAACAAAACAAAATCTAAACACTTTCTGGAGAAAGATGGGAGAGGAAGAATGGTGAAGGGAACAGCTGGACTTGGCTTGATTTCTACTCTGTCATTGCTTTCCATATGACCCCAGGCAAGTGATTTAGTCGCACTATGCCTTAGTTTCCCAACTGTAATATGATGATATTAACATTTCATTCCTTTACAGGGAAGTTGTGAGGCTAAATGCACAAAAGATTATGGGTGCTCATTTAGTATGGCAATGGAGCCATATGGTCTTCTATGCTAAAAGGTTACAGAAACACCAGGATTCAGAAACTAGAAATAAAGAACTGATCTATTTGGCTTCTCAGATTGAAATTATACCTTTCCTTCTAGGTTCTATGTTGTGGTTGGTTTGGTTTTTTTTCAAACCTAATGGTATAAGTCTTCCTATGAGGGCCTTGAATTCTAGCTTTTCTGATCATTGTAGCTGCCCTTGGCTTCAACAAGCTGATCAAATCATTCCTCTTTTTTATTAAACGGGAATCATTCCTCATTTCAATTAAAAGTCATTTTACTGTACTTTTCCTTTTCTAGTAGGAAATCTCTTAACTTTCATTGAGAGACTTGTTCATTTCTGTCCTGTCATCAGCATCAGAATTCTTTATGTTACCCATATACATAGGCAGCCTCTGTGCACTTTCAGCCTGCAGGCTAAGTTAAAGGAAAACAGCAAAACAAGAAAGAACAAAAATAAAATCTCCATGAAAAAGCACAGAATGAGTCTCATTGCTACTATGCAGTAAAAATTTGCCTCACCAAACTGGCTATTTTTGCAATCAGCAGAATCCTCAGATGTTGAAAAGGAAATGGAGAGGGCAGTAAATGCAGTTGAATAAACAAAGGGGTCAAAAACTTGAACAAATCTTGAGACAACTATCTCCCTTCATCTTTGCTGATGCAGCTCACTTGACTACACCACCAGTGGAAATGCACGTGAGGGATTTTGAATCATGTCTTTCCTCAATGCATCACAATTACAGACACAGCTGTATTAAAAAATCTTTGTGCTTTGTGTTCTCTGGGGACTGAAGATTAAAGATTTTATTAGCAATTAGAGTAAGGAGAGAACAAGGTCACAGGACTAAGACCCACAGTGTTCCCATAGAGGGAACAGGGAAGAGGACCTGCTCAGCAGCAGTTCACCTTTCATGGATACTGATAGGAATAAGCAAGCAGGTATGGAGGACTCTGTAAGTCTGCAGAGGTGTTTTGTTTTTTTTTGCTCTTTCCTACTTGTCTTCTGAATAGTTTCACTCTGCTGATATTCTCCATTTACAGCTCTCTCAGTCCAGGAACCTGTGCATCTTCTCCCCTGGACAGGGCCCTGAATTTGGAGAACACTCTTCTGTGTTGCTATTTAATTGCTAAACTCCCCTTGCTCATGACTCAGGGTTAAGGTAGTTAAGAGTAAAATGTACAATTTGGCCAGATTCACTGTTGGTGCAAGTAGGTACAGAGCTCCACTGACTTTAATAGCTTCTAGCAGCTGAGAATTTGATGCCATACCTTCTTTGAATAATAAGATTTAAAATAGTGTATCTTTAGGGTAGGGCAGGAGGCTCTGGATGAAATATCTTATTACATTGATTCGTCTCTTATTTTGTGTCCTGTGAGAATATCCAAGCTGCAAATAAAGGGTCAAGAAGGACATTTAACAATATATGGTCTATACAGTATTAAAAGTCCATCTCACAGTTAATCATATGATTAATTTCTACAAGAAGGCTCCACTAAGTCTGCAATAAAAAGAAGTAATGAGGTTTTATAGTAAAATTGAAAAGCTTTTCTAAGATGTACACAGAAATCCTTTAAATAGAAAGGTAAGAAAAATCAAATGTCTTTCCTTCTGTTCCTAGCTAGCCGAGCAGTCTCTGTGACAGCTCCAGGGCTCTCTACTAGGCCTGTGTAAAGCAGCAAGTATTTGATTTGGCTTTGGATTTGGCTGATTCAGAGGAACAGTGATTTGATTCATGATTCGAATCACTGTCCCGATTCGATTCAGGTGATTCAGATTCAGAGATTCGGCCACCGAATCGGGCTAAATCTTCTCTGAATCGAACAGGAGGCAGTCAGCGGTAGAGGCGTGGCAGTGGCGAGTGGGGCACCACCTACTGCCCGCTCCCCTAGTCGCCCCCATGGCTACCCTGCCCGGCCCCAGCATCCTGGCCTTAAAAAAAAAGCCCCACACTCTCTGGCTGCAGCAGCAGCAATCAGGGCTTCTGGGAGCTCATGGCAAAGCCCCCCCCCCACACAACACAGGGCAGTGGGGGACAGAGAGGATCAGCTCCCACTCCGCCTGGCACCCTCACGGCAGCTGTCACATCACACGGGTGCAGTGCGGCTCGGTGTGCTGTCTGTGAGCTGGGGCTGCTCAGGCTGAGCACTTCCGGGCTCCAGGTAACTGCTGGAGCTGCCCCAGCTCCGGGACAATGCATGGTGCCCTGCTGAGCTGCACTGCACCTGTGCAATGCAACAGCTGCTGCGTGGATTTCTGTTAAAATCGTAGTATATAATAGTGTTATTTCTAAAGCATTCATTGTTGCACTATCTTGGAACTAATGCAGTGTATCTTAAAGATTTACCCATATTTAGAAAAAAAAGACAATGTGACTGTAAAATCAATTGAAAGTCTCAAATCAGATATAAAGGAATTAAAATATTAAGCAGGGGAAAGTATCAGAGAAAAATATGCAGTTGAAACACTGGTCCCAGTTTAACAATGCAGGGTAATACTGCTGGTAAATTGGTGAGACTCGGATTTACGCTGCATGCTGCAACAAAAAGAAGGGGTGCAGCATGAACTCGAGTGCAAAAGGATTTGGAGAGGCACAGTGAGAAACCTATGACAGGTGGGAGCCATCCCATTTCTCCTGCCTGGGGGGAGATGGCAATCTATCTCATGGTTTCATTGCAATAGGTAGCAATCTGTTGTATTCAAAGTGGTAGACAGCAGAGATCTCTATACAGGGTAGGCTGTGTCATTCCCTCATCCCTATGCAGCTTATACAATAAGGAGTGGTGGAGCCAATATGCACTGGATACTTGGGCTATGACACTTTCATGTGTAATCTTGGAAATGCTATGTGCATTGCTACAGGGGTGTCAAGCATATGCCCCACAAGCCAGACCCAGCCCAAAGAGACCTATCATGCAGTCCGTGGGTCACTGGTCTGACCCCACAATGTCAGCTTGGCCCCACATGCTACATCCAGTGCACAGGCTAGACCTAGACCATATATCCTGCATGCAGCACAAGAGGTCAGTCCAGGGCACATGATGCATGGTGCACCCTGCTGAAGCAGACCTGTGCATGGGCTCTGGAGCTGTTCTGGATGTACCCGAACCAATATGCAGGGCTGGTCCAGCATGGCATTGATTGCAGTATGAGCCCCATGACAGCACCCTGTGCTGTGTGTACCATGCACAGCTAATATAGTACTGCATGCAGTGCATGCTGGCCCCAGGGCTCACTGTGCTCAGGACACACAAAGCTAGCACAGGGTGTATATTGTCTGTGGTACATGGGAGGATCCAGCACTGCAGGCACTTCACAGAGGGTCAGTCCCAGTCCAGCCCACAGACAGCTGTATCTGGCCTGCAGATGAGCTTGACACCCCTGCATTACCAGATGGGATCTGCAAAAGAGCCCAATGTTAGGAGTGGCTTAATGCTACAGAAAGGATAGCCCAGTGTTCTTTGTGAGATGTTTTACATTAACACAGCCCTAACATTGCTCAGCATTCAGCACTTCAACTCATATGGAGGAGTGGGGTTTTTTTCCTGCCAAATCTCATTTGCCTTACACCCACTGAGGTTGGTATGCTTTCTGCTGTGGCCTGATAGTGCTGGTAATCCCTATTCTGAGGTCAATTAACCAGGTTTCAGTCACCCGGTACATTTAATTTACAAGGACATACAGTTTGCTACAATTTGCCACATCATTAATAGCATGTTAAGCCAGACACTAGCAATCAATTTTGGCATAATAAACAAAAATTAGGACAGTATTTACTGTACCGTATGATTTTTAATATTTCTCTTAGGCTGCTTTTAGCCATATTTTGACTGACATTTCAGTTTTCCTTATAGTAGACAATCAAAAGCAGGCAATGTAAGTGCATCTAGTCCCTCATTCTCCATACCTACCTGAATAGGCATTTAGTACATTTTATCCAAAGACATCAAAACTTTACAGTCTATAGAAAGTCAGGCATGTGTGACTAGGCAGTACAGGATACCTATTAGTCTACTGCATGCTTTGAGCGTGGTAATAGGGAATTCTGCAGAAAGTTGTAGAGTTATAGGAATTTATACAACCACTCAGGTGAGGAGCTTGCTCATATTCACATAAGCTCCTTGGTTCCTGTATTTTACAACTCCCTGTCTACAGTCAATCCTTGCAGCCTGGTGGGACTAAATTTCAGATTGTGATGGATGTGTAGAAAGCAAAAGAACAGCTAAAATGGAAGATAACAACTCTCAGATCCTTAGGATCACCTTCACGTAAAACTTTCTATCATCATGCTTAGCATTATATATTGCATGTTGCACTCAGAGATCTCCAAACAAAATCATAATGATTTGATTAAGCCTCAGATCACCCCAAAGGGAGAGGCATTAATACCCAGTTATGGATGAATAAATTGATACACAGAGAGAATGAATCACTTGTCAATGGCAAAATAGTAAGTTCCAGACACAGTTTGGAGTTCCTAGCTCTAAACTTAAGACTGAGCAAATGAACACAAACAAAAGAGAAAATTTGTAGAAGAAACATGGATCAATTTTTTAAAAGGGGACTTTATTAAAATGAAACTCAAAGATAATAGGAGATAGAGATGAATGTAGACTGAAAAAGAACAAAAAATTCACAAAGCCAGTCTGACAGTCACAAATTGTCTGAATTGTACCAGTTCTTTATAGACTTGAAGAACATGAAACATTTCTAAACAACTAAGCAATTGCTCATAATACAGCATATCTCTGCACTAGAAAGAACTTATATCACTTCTCTAAAAGAACTTAAAAGAGGGGACTGTGCAAATAGCTAATAACAGTAATGGGTCTGAACAGTCGTAGGTCTCTGCTTCACCCTCTACTGTGTCCTTGATAGGTCAGGCAGCCACAGTGTTATTCCTGTATTACAACCCCAGAAAGATTAAGATAAAAGCCGCAGTCTTACAATGATGATGAATTTTGTCCTGGCTTCTCTCACCCTAGCTGGAGAAATTTTTTTGTTAAGGGTTTCTTTGCTGATATTTTTTCTTTTCTTTTCCTCAACGTGACTCTGAACTCTGTTTCCTTGGAAGTGGCTTTACTAGGACATTCACATCTTACAAGGGTAGTACCAGAATAAAAGGCAAACTATTTTTTTTATGTTCTTCTCTTGTCCTTGCAGCAAAATATGTGTAATTATTCTCTATTTGAGATAAAAGCTGATGGAGAAGAAATCTCAAGGAAAAATGTAATCATTGACTGGTGACAAAGTAAACTCTATGCATTCCAGAAAGAATTTCCAGGCTCAAAACCTTGAATATTTTTATTCATATTATAACAGAGGTAGCATATAACTGAATTATTAAATCATTGGTTATTTCAGGCTCAAGCACTCCCTTAACTGAATGTTGTTAAACTACAATAATGTCACTAGGTCAGGGAAGATACCAATACTCATAAGGTCAACAGGACTAGGCTCCTACATAGAAGAAAAAAGGGTGTGGGCAGAGAAGAAAGAGAAAATGGGCTCAAGGGGCTTGTCCATCCAACCTGATAGAGCAGATGTGCCTCACTTAGGATTTTATATTGCTGTTCAGCTCTGTGGTGTCTGTACACTGCCCACATACATCAATAATAATTAGAGTTGCCTGAAGTGAGGGCTTCCTAGCTTGTGAAAATGTAGGGTTTTGCTTTTGTGTTTATATTTCAGTGTGAAACAGAATTACTCCAATATTGAAATGCCCCCCTATAAACCAGCTTTTTTAAAATGTTTTTTAAGCTAAATATGTTATGTGGGAACCACAGCTTCTGAGTGAAGTTGTCATTCTTACCTGTTCACCTTTGGAACAAGAATGTTAGCTTGACTGTGGAACTGCTGATGCTCCCAGGGGCTGTGGCCCTAGGGCATCTCTTTTATAAGGCTTACCCTGGGCTGGGGACCTCCAGGCTTCTGGAGTCAGTGGCCAGCTGGCTCACTGGGTTGCCTTCTTGAGAGTCTGGAAGTTCTGGAGCTCCTGACCCTGAAACAGTCTGTGTGGTGGGACTGCCCTAGAGGCACAGTCCTTGGAGCTTGGAGCTGAACTTCTAAGTCCTGGGTCCTGGCTCTGTGAGAGGCTGCCTGGAAGCCCTGAGAGCTGTGATTAGAACTGGAGATTCTCACCTTCAGTTCGCTAATGTGGAGCTGAGAGTTGAGCCCTGATTATGGCCAGAGCTGTCAAGGATTTCAGATCCCCCAGCTCTGCAGCAGAGAGGCTGGAATGCTTGGTTGCCAAATCCTTGAGTCTTTATAAACACATTACTTGAAATCATTAGGAGTTTTGTCTGACTAAGGCTTGACTAAAAACTGACTAAAGATTTCATGACTTGCCCCAGGGGAGTCAAAGGTTGATTAAAGATAGATTGTTTATCATATATACAGCCCCTTATGACTACATGTAACAGGACACAAAAGTAGGATGAAACGAGAAAATATAAATTCTAAAATAAAGGCAAACTTTATTACAAGACACAACATATATGTATATGCATGTATATACATATTAAATATACATGAGTGCAATGTAAGTACGCATGTATTTTATCTTCAGATATTTAATGTTTCATTGCACACACACAACATACATACTCTTAGATGTTTAAACTATGAAAATATAAATGTTATCTGTGCTATAGATGTTGGTGAAATACTGACACTGAAATATATATTATTGAATCATCCATTGCAAAACCAAACCCCCCCCAAAAAAACAAAATGGACATGAGCTGTCTTGAATGATAAAGAACAAGTTTGCTTAGGTTATATTTTACATTAATATAGCAACTCTATTGTATACACATACAATATTATTACTATTACTATTATTACATGGTATTAAAGTTTTAAAGTACTACAGGAAATCTATTAATCTGCAAGTGTTAGGTGAAATCCTGACCCCACTGAAGTCAATGGAAAAATCCCATTGACTTGAATGGGGCCAGGAATTTAGCTATCGCATACTGCTAACATATTCCACAACATAAAAAGTCTCTTGCTCTTAATTGTGTCTGACTTGCACATATTAACATTGGCTGCTTTCCCCAAACAATGTCAGGAGGTAAGCAGTTGGCAGTCTTGGTGACAATATGTAAATTACTTATAGAGTGAACCTGATCTTGTATAATAAATGCCAATTTGACTCTAAATTTGTTAACAATATTTTAATGTGGTAATTGAGGTCAAAGAGGACTCCAGTTAAATGCTAAGCTATCTATAACTGTCAACATTAAACACTACTTAGGTATCCATGCTGAAAATCAGATACCTAGGTTAACATATATCATTGCTTTTGTGCAGTTAGAAATCAAATAATGTGCATTAGTCTTGGCAGAATGCAAGTATATTAGGTATAAATGGGAAGTTGCAGCAGTCAATAGCTTCTTTAACTCCTTTTTTATGTCAATAAACAAACAACTTTTTTTTAACTTTGTTCCAGCTATAGTTTCTATATTTAAAAAATTGAAATACAAAGTCTAATAACAAAATATGCACCTTGTCCTTTTGGGACAGAATTATAAGTTTTACTGTCTCTGTTATTTTTGACTGGCTAGACCACATTTAGACGGATATTTGATCATACATTTATTCAGCATTACTATTTTATAGAGCTTCAAGGTTCTTCAAAATGAACATGATAAATTCTGATTGGCCTACATTGGTCAAAGTAGGTTATAAATATTAGAGCTGCACAAAGCTTTGGGTGCTGATTCAATTCAGAGGAGATTTGGCCCAATACGGCGGTCAAATCTCCAAATCCAAATCAAATCAGAAGACCAATTAAAAGGTCCGAATCGATTCAAAGCTCTTCGAATTGACTTGGAAAAGATATGGAGAGCTTCAGAGATTTGGGCAGTCCCCACTTGCTGCCACAGAGAACAGGACCCGGGCTCTGTGCTGGTAAGTAGGAGGCGGGGGAGGGGGGTGGGGCTAGAGGAGTGGGGGAGACCATGGGGGGACCCCTGCCAAGCCCCATCCCCTGCCTGCTCCCACAGCCCCACTAAATGCCCCCGACCTCCTCCTGCTCCCCCAGCTCCCAGCTCCTTAAATAAAAGTTCCTACTCACCAGCTACTGCCAGGCAAAGAGGTGATCCCCACTGCCCCCCACTGCCTGCACTGCATGGGGGGGCTGTGCCACAAGACCCCTAACCCCCACCTGCTGTCCCAGCCTCCGCCCCCATGGCTGACCCTCTCACCCCAGCTCCTGGTTCTTTAAAAAAAAAACCAAAAAAGCCCCCACTCACTGGCTATTGCAGCAGCCTTGGGGCTTCTGGGGGGCTTGTGGCAGAGCCCCCCATGCAGCATAGGGCAGTGGGGGGCAGCGGTGATCACACGCAGCCCCCCCCCCCCCGCCCCAGCCTGGCAGCAGCCAGTGAGTACAGAGCTTTTTTTTTTTTTTTTTAAGAGACGGGAGCTGGGGCTGGGAGAATGGGCAGGGGATGGGAGCTCCTGAGAGAGCCCCCCCATGCAGCATGCCCCAGTGGGGGGCAATGGGGCTCACCGCCAACCTGGCAGCAGCTGGTGGATGCAAGGCTTTTTTTTTCAAAGAGCCAGGAGCTGGGGCTGGGCAGGGTAGCCATTGATGGGGCTGGGACACCAGGTGGAGGATGGGGCCGATTCAGAGATGTGGCCGATTCAGCAGCGGCCAAATCTCTGAAACAGATTCAGCCGAATCGATTTGGGGCAGTGATTCAAATCACCAGATTGAATCACTGTCCCCCAGATTGGCCAAATCTGAATCCAAAACAAATACTAGCTATTTCGCACAGGCCTAATAAATATAAAATCATTCCCACCTTCATGTGCATCTGCTGACATCCACCATGCATTAGTGAATCAAGGTGTGTCCTTGCTATGAATGCACAAGTAACTTTGTTCATGGGCAAGAGGTATCCATTAACTTATATTTTATGAGTGTTAAAAAGCCCCAGAGTACTTGTTATTGCCATTCCTGTTGTTGCTGTTGTATGAAACATGGTTTAAAGCTGTTTCTTGTTCAAGCCAACGTAAAACATTCAAGGATTATCACAGAAAGGTTTCTCTTTTGGAATCATGAGTCTTATTGTGTACTTGCAAAAGGATTCTTCTCCTGAGGTATAGAGGCTCTCCTGCCTTCTCCTTTTCTCTTAAACTATGGGTAAAGTAAGAGACCAGCAGAAACAGCTGTAGGGTCTATTGGCACAGGAGGGAGGGAATAAGTCACAGTTGAGAACCACACCTGTTCTTCAATGTCCAAGAGGAAGGGATGCCTTGTGGCGACAGCAATGATTTAAGATACAATAAATCTGGTTTCAATGCTCAATCCTGTCACAGACTTCTGGTGTGAATTCATGCAAGTTACTATATTTGAGTCCTGTTTACCCACATGTAAAAATGGAAATGATTATATTACCCTTGTCTATTTGGATAGTCAGCTTTGCTAAACCAGGGCAAACTATCAATAGATGTGTGTGTTCAGCACTTTCAATCATAGAGCCCCATCCCCACTGAAGCCAAACAATAATAATAATAATTCCCCAAATGTGTTAGGGACTTGCTGTCTAATCAAGGATTTTAAACCTGAATAAAATAATTGGGTTCAATTTTGATCCTAGGCAAAGCAAAATCTTATTTAGTCTGACCCTTTAACTATTGTCTTCTTGGACTAGCATTCTAGACTCATACTTTGAAGGTGCTGTTATCACATATAATAATACACTGAAATCCATCCCAGCTAATCGAGTTGGTTTGGGTTTTGTTTAGCACCTTGTAAACTTTGCACATCTTATAGCTCTGCACTGACTGAATCACCAAGTAAGTAATAGCTTCAATAAAATCTTCTCTTGTGGAAACACTTCATGATCAAATTTAAAGAACAAGTAAAAAAAGTTCAGTATATAATCTTTTCCCATCTTTTTAATGCTCATACAAGTTAATACTACTATAAAGCATATTAAACCAATGGGTACAGGTACTACATGATAGATCAGTCAAAAATGAGCTGTTTATAAATTGTTATGCATATTGTGTCCTCATTCAACTAACTCACTCTGATTTCAGGAAAATAAAATCATGGTGGGGGGAGCAGGAGGGGAGAGAAGGTAGAGGAGAAGGGGTAAGGACCTCACGATTTAGCCCACTGGTTTCAAAATGGTTTTAATAAAAATAAGTAATAAACTGCAATACAGCATAAACCCTTCAAGGTATAAAGCCTGCCTGGAAATGATTGGATAGGCTATTTTTCAATATACTGTTGTGTAGGGTACCCATAGTTACACTAGGATGCCTACTGAGCTTGATCCAAAACTTACTGAAGTCAGTAGAATACCTCCCACTGACTTTGGATCAGATCTGTGGTTTATATTCATTAGCCACCATACAATGTTAAACATGTAAATGATTCTGTGTGGTTACAATCTCACTGATTTCCCAAGGAAATAATTGAAAAATGTAGTATCATAGACCAAGTTGTTACGTTCAGATCTATCGGCCTCAGGTTTCAGAGCGGCACTGTAGGATTGGAGTGCCTAAGTAAAATACTTATGGCTACAATTCAGCTATAAGCTACTAAAATGGAAATAATTAGATGAATTTTATTGCTAAAATTTGAGTTTTCCTGATACTGTTTGGAGAGGACTACCACCAATATTCCAGTAAAAAAATCCATTAGGAACAAATGCAGTTCAAAATTAGCATAAACTTCTGTGTGCATTTAAGTATAATGTCCTGTCCTTATTGGAAGTCAGCACTATCATACACAAACAATATTAGTAGCTAGGCTTGAGTAGCATCTGAAAGAGCAGAATGGCATGGAATGCAGAAGAAGCAGTTCAGACACACAGCATTTTTTGTCTAGTGGTATTTCCTGCTCATCCTCAGGGGAATCCTTCTAAACCCTGGACATTCAGACCAAGAAAATTGCTCTGGCCTTGGCTAGACTAATAGAAGTCAAAACTTCAATCAGGCACTTATTAGTTACTTTGCACACATGATATGAGATGCCTTTGTTGGTAGCAAACACGTGCAATTGCAGCTTGGAATTGACAATGATTTTTTTTTTTTTGCTATCTTTGACTGCTCAATATAAGGTTAGGATTGGGTCATGTACTAGGGCTTTTACCAAATTAATGCTATCAGGGGAATTACACTTAAATGGAATTTTTTTCTATCTAAACAATTTCATCTACTTTCTTTTCTGCTTTTTCCTTTCTGTCAGACTCTGGACATATAAAATAGTTTAGACAAGTCACCTGGAATAATACATAATATATTCAAGGGACTAAGGCATAGTATTAGGTTTTGGGCACTCCCTGTAACTTTATTAGGGTGCAAGTTTTAAACACCTTATAATTTTGTCTCAGCTTTGAGTAAACTTTTGCAAACTGGATCGTGTTAGGAAATTCTCACTGAGAACCACCCTGGACTTAAGTAGGATGATTTTTCTTCTTAAGCAAAATATTTTACATGTCTTTGGTGAATTATTCTGTACTCATAGTCCTAAAGTCCAAAAAATTATCACTGTTTAACCACACGTTTTTAGTAACTATATAAATATTTTTTTTATCAGGGGATTGTCCATAGATATACATATAAAGCTCTTTGGTAAGCTCATTTTTACGTATGTCATAGAAAGAGAGTCTAGACCATGAACATCAGTAATTGCTTCTTTCTCTGGTAGTTGTTTCAGTTGCTTTGATTTTCTGTGGAGGTCTGTTAGCATGCAGAATGAAATAGAAATTATACCATACACCAATATAGTTGTCTGAGTAACAAGTACTAAAAAAAAACCTAATTCAGCAGAACTCTTAGAACTGACGAGGACTATAAAAAGCATCAAGTGCTATCATGCTGCTCATTAAGAGGACCCTCTTTTGTAGTCAGTGATCCTCTTGATTTTTAAGTTTTCAGAACAGGGGTCTTATCTTTCAATTGGCTGTAAGACTTACCCCTTATTTTGGTATTGCCTTATAAATTAATGATATCTATGGAGGTCAATTTCCTTTTAGTTATAAATATTTGTTTATTGATGCTGTTCATAACTAGAGATGTCTCCCCGTGCCTTTGGTTTCACACTTTAATGAGAGAGAAGATGATAATGCAAACCAGCTCTCAAGTCTAAGGATGATGACTGGAGAAACAGCAATGAGTCAACACTCTTGGTTCCCATGATATATTTTACTCTACCACTCTGGGTCCAGATGCAGGTATCTGGTTGAGTATCTGTTGTTAAGAGCACCTTCCATTAGTTCAAAAGGTTGAGGTGCCCAGGGTGATTTTCTTAGATATTTCAGGCTTTCAGATTTTAGGCCATGGACAAATTTAACTTAGCTTAAAGGGAAGGACAAATTGCTGCTGAGGAGGGTGCATCAGCTGTCATGGTATAACTGCCACACCTACCTCCAGAAAAGATTAACGTTATAATGGTTTTGCTACACTTACCCTGCTATAGGAGCATGTAGACATAAGTAATATTGTAACAGCTAATATTGCTCTCATTTGATGTTGGTATATCTGTTATGCCTGTCCACACTTATAGATAGTAAAGCAGATGTCTCCTGCAGTTATCAAGGAGATAAAATGGCCTTCCAATGGCTTTACCTTTTTCTCTTAGGCAGGTCTGAAAGGATTGTAACCAGCAACAGCTTTCCTCTCACATCTAGAGTTATTTCCCATATACAATTTCCATATAAAAGTCACCTCTCATATCCATAGGAAACTGTGAATTGTTTTGCATTTCAGCACTGAAGATGATGACCTCTACAAGTATTCATCAAACCTGGCTTGAACAGTTTCCTTACTCTTCCAAGATTAAAACTGGCAGCTCAGTTGAGGTATGATAGAATGTCAGCATGGCAAAGCATTCAACAAAGCAGATAGATACAGTATCTTCATCTACTGAGACTATCTGACTTTCACATACAGATTAGTTCAGTCCTGCGGTGCTATCAGACTATCCATCCTGACTTCTGAAATCCCTGTTAACAATGGTGATTTTTCATTATTTGTGGAAGTGTAAAAGACCACACCTTCTTTTGTTCTTAAAGTCACTTGCAGCTTCATTATCACCAAGCTGTTACTATTCTCAGGCCTACCATGAAATCCATTCAGAAATAGAAACTAGTGCATAGCACATCTGTCTGCATACTTTTCTCATCATGAGTCGGTCAGCATTCTGAAACAGCTTACTTTAAGTTATGAACAATTTTCCATTATAAAGAACTGCACAGATATCCCACAAAATGGGTTAACCATAATGGGTTAAGGCCCTTAAGGTGAGAATCCTTTGGGAGCTACTGACAGAAGAAATCTGGTCAATACAGTGCCAAAGATAGCACAGTTCCTGAAGAACTGTAAAGTCTGGAGCTCCACATCTCTGCTTCTTCCATGTTGATTCAAGCTGCCCATTTCCAGTTTAGGAATTTGAAGAAAAGTCCTCTCATAAAATCTTGTGAAATGTCTCAACCCTTATGCATTTCTGTTTTTCCTTGCAAAGGTACAGTCTATTACTTAGATACCTAAATTAAGTATTGTATCTGTATTGCACTATAAGTATTGTGCTACTTCTCTCCTTAGAATAATATTTGTTATTTTCTCTGATATCTATCTGAAAAAGAAGAAAATATGATACTGAGGGTAATAATTAGCATGTTAGATAATACTGACTCTATTAAATGTTTATTATTCAAAATAACCTCTTTGCAATTTTTAGTATAGATCCAGTCAGTTCTGACATCTTTACTTGAGCATTTTAGTTGAGCATTACTGTAATTCAAGAGAATTTTTACTTGAAATAGAAACACCCATTTTATTTGATGTTCATTTAAGCAGGACGGTAATATCTGGCTGTCACAACCCAGTGATTTTGGTGCCTCGGCACGGTGGAATTTTCCCGCCACATGAGAGCCTCTTGCAAAGTAGAGGTTTTCTGTTGCAGCAGAAAACCCCGGTGCAAGAGAGTTCCGGCCACTTGAATGCAAATTTGTGTCCCGCTATTGGCCAGCTCTAAATTATTCCTACATGGCGGCTAGTAACTGGCTTGCTAGCCGTTTAAATTTTCGCGTGACTTCCGCCCAAGTCGGAGAACTTTGAGCACGCTGCAGAGTGCCTCTGAAGAGATCTGACTCGTGGCTGAGCTGATCTATAGACTGATCACCTATCGATTCTTCTCCCCATCGCTGAGCGCAATACCAGACGTATCCTTTTCCTTGCCAGCTTGATTTGTGGACGGACGTGCTGGCCTGAGCCCTGCCAGCTGGAACAACTAACGTAGTTGTTCAGACGACCGGACCATTTTCGTCACAACCACAAGCGACGTAAGTAAAGTTTTACAACCATAAAGCTTTCTCAGCCTCTCTATTCACCAGCCCACCCCGACGAACGAGCAATTATTAAATCACCTCGAGTCGGCTTTGGCCGTCCGAGACACTGGCCTTTATTGTATCTCGAAAAGCATATGCCAGAATGTCTCAGGAAACTATTAACTTGTTTTGTTTCATTTTCATAGCTACTATATCATTATAATTTCTAGATTTTATACATCTTCTCAAAGCTATTTTTTCCAATGAGCACCAGATAATGAGAAGTATAAAGACTTTATTTTTAGAAGCATGTATCTCTAAATGTCAACTTACAGATTTTCTATAAGGATATATGTTTTCTCCTTAATTAGATTAACAACATTTTCCATGTATTTAATCAGTGGAGTTAACTTTGATCTTCTTTGCATTCTCATTTGATAAATTATTTTAATATACTCTAATTTGAACCATGCAGGAGTAAGTCTATAGCCAATTATCTTTAATTAGAAAGGAGTACTTTTACCAATGACAATGGTTTAATTTATTTTTTTGTATGCTTAAAAACCTGAAAGTAATCCACCTGGAGTAATCACCTCTTATTTACCAGGTGATTTAAGCAGAATTCTGGAATAGAGCAAAGCCAAAGCTTTATGTTTTGCTGGCTAGTACTTAAAGTGGACAACAATTTAATCCAGTTAAGAAATTAAGATTATTTTATTCAATTAGTTGAGTGTTGATAGATAATTTTCATTGTCTGTTAGGTGTTTCTGTAAAGACCAGAAATATAGTTTAATTTTTTTTTTACCATTCAGTTTCACATTTTCCTATTTTTAATCTTATTTCATTATTATAAAAGGAAAAAGAAATAACTGATTTACTAATCTCATTTTAAGTTTTTTTACCTAGCATCTCACCTCAAATCTACATACAAATATTCATATAAAAATGCTAACAACAGTTTGAAATGTTATTACAATATCGCCCACCATAACAGGTGTGATTGTAAAAGTATACATGATGCAATTTCTAAACTCAAAAGCTAGAAACAAGGGACACATGACAAATGTAGGAAAGGAATCCAATCAACCACTCATATGTATATACTCACATACACAACTGCAATTTACATTGTAAAAATAGCTACAAATAAATAAAATGCCATTTCAACCCTTTGTCCCTGCAGCCACCATTAACTAGTGGCAAAGTGAAGCAAAGGAAAGTGAAGAAGAGAGTGTATTAGTTTGTGTCAGGGACATCCTCAATTCCTTTGGCTTGCTATCATTCATTTGTTTTCCCCACTGTTATCCCCTTAACTACCCCCCTACTTGTCTTTGACTCCAAGTTCTGCTGGGCTGCTATATTCCATCCCTTCCTGAGTTAGGAAACACAAAAGTCAAACCCAACTGATGTCCAAATACCTCACACTGGGTCTTCACCTCAGGCCCAAGAATTCTTTTGCCACACATCAGGGTGCTTTCACATCTTTCCGCAGGATCTTAGGAGGAACCCAAGGCCCTCCCTGTACTCTGCATTTTTGTTTGGAGAATCCAGTGAGCTTGGGTCACTCCCTAGGTAGACCCATCTTTAAGCCTTTGTCACAGCCACCCTCTTGGGCTTTTTACTGTTAGGCTTCTTCCCTGGGCTAACTGCAGAGGGCCTCCTAGCACTTCTTGCTGTCTGTATTGCTGTACTATTGACAAGTTTTTTTCAAAGGTCCCTCTCTAACCCTGGAGCTCTCTAGTAATCTACCTTGCTACTGAGCTGAGTTAACTCCTTTTCATCCATCTCAAAATCCTTCATCTTGGGAGGCAACTAGGAAGATTCAGGTGGGATAAACTTAAGCACATAAAAAGATAGCCCACTTTGTGATTTGATCTTATGGAATAGTTGAAGTTGGGCATGCCATGAATAAGGAAAAATGTAGAAGAAGAGGCTCAAATCTGTGGAGGGAGCATATGAGATAAAAGTTCTGCATAAATAATAGCTTTTGTTTTTGTGCAAGGACTATGACAGTCTGGACAAGAAGTTTGAGCTTGATCGGTAATATGGGGCAACATAAATAGGAGGAGGATGTGGCCAGAGCAATAGCCAAGAAAATGTTAGCAGCCAGACTTTGAATGGACTAGAAGGCATAACATAAACTCCAGAGGAAGAGGTTACTTTAATATAGTCCATAGAATTATTTCAGAAATAAAGATGGGCCTGTTTTATTTAATGAATAGATCATGATCCACAGATGTTAAGCCAAATCTTGCCATGTTGCCAAATCATCCCATGTCAAACAGGGTACAATACGAGTAGGAGATATACTGCATAGTCCCAACTTGTAAGTGCTTATATATGATGCAAATATCCAGATAGAGGGAGGGATGGATTTTTGCACTGGCATTTTCCATGTTAAAGCTCTGTTCAATACAGATCTCAATCTGTAGTCATTATTTAGGCAAAATGCAGTATAGCAAAGACTTATTTGTAGGAGGGATTGAAACCCTATTGTGGAAGCCATCATAACCACCTTAATGAAAATATAGTCCCTGCTGCAAAGAGCTTACACTTTAAGTATATGTTGAAATATTGAATGTACATAACTGGACTTGTTTGTTACTGCCAGAATGTGGTTTAACATTTAATTTGATATTATTTTAAAAATCACCATCCTTATCAGAAAAATCCCAAATAAAAATATTTTGTAATTTTTCAATGATGAGTACCTGTATTCTCAACATTCACATAGCTAACTAGTTAATGTAAGAATTATAACTTCTTCCTATAGCTCATACTACAGCAGGGGTGGCAAACCTGTGGCATGTGAAGCCTCTTTATGTGGCACACATTGTGTATGCCCACATTGTGTATGCAGTACAATAACAGGGCATGGAGCAGAAAGCAGAGCAACAGATGAGGCAGGAGAAGGGAATTGGAGTGGCACCTGGGGAGGCCACAGGGCTTAATTTGAGGAACTCTTACCAAAAAGACACACTTGTGTCTTTTACCCATTGTTCCTATTCCTCCTATTCAGTTTCATTTCTTTCATTGCTTCCCCCAATGTACTAGAGAGTACAGGAAAACAGTGTCATTCTCCTTAACTTTTGTGAATTGAGTGGCACCCAATTTCAAAAACTAATTTATAGATTACAGAGCTTGCTTCCTTGCAGAGGGGCCTGGCATGAGGAATGGGGGATCATCCAGGCAGGGACAAGCCTGAGCCTGTGCTTATCTGCTTAATGAAGCTGCTTATCTCCCAACACTTCCCAAATGCCCCAGCACCCTGGTTGAGAATCACTGCTTTAGTGGAAAAGCATACATAGATGCTCTGTGATCTCAGTAAAATTTCCAACTTCATTATCATTCACAGTACTTTAATTCATTTCCTTCTTTAATTGCCCGTCTTTTGTATATACCCTTGGAAACAGCAGATTTGGAAGGTAAAGGTGTTAATTTTGTACAGAAGACTTATTGACTTTAAAATTTCAGTAGCTTAAAAAGTTGATTTGAAATCTCAGTAATGAGTATCATGCAATTGATGAAGCCAGCACACTGTAAGAGAGAAGTCACTTTTACCTGTAACAGACTTTTGCAAATGTATGATTAACAGCTGCACCCTGAGTGGTCACATTTTAAGTGCTTTGAAAATTTGCCAGTACTAGTTTCCACTCAACATGAAGAAGAAAAAAAAAATCCTCTGGTTCAGTTTATCTACCTTGAAATCTAGTACTATTAAATATGATCCGTGACTATTTCTTTGTTTACTAATTTGTAATAAAATGTACTCCTTTGATAAAGCCTGACTAAAGCTAAGTTTCATCCTAGAATGAATTCTTATAGCTAGTGAGAAATGCCATTAAGTTTGTCCTAGAATGGTTGCCGACAGACCTTTTAACTATAGTAGCTCTTTGGGATCACTACAATCAAAATACGATTATTAGATTTACATTATAAAACAGCTCTATGTCTGCTGTTACTGCCCTACAAATAATATGAAAAAAGAAAGTAAATATAAAATGTCTATCCTAAATAGTAGGAAACCAATGATTAATCTTCCTCTTCATGTAAACAGGGTTATTTTTCTTTTCATAACATGACATCAAGCCAGAAGTATGTGATTGATTTTATAAATCAGTCACTACCTTGTTCATACCGTCATTCTTTCTTCTAATGCACTCTGCATTAATATTATGCCTCTGGCTTGTTTCGTTTAATTTTTTCTTGCCAATAGAAAGTAGCCAGCTACATATGTTTAATCACGGTATACATTTTCCAGTAGAATTCACATAAGAAAAGAATAAACAAAAACAAAATACAAAAAGGCTAGACTTGTCAAAACTTCCAGAGGAAACTCTATGATAAGCTTGGTTTGTATTTGAAACTAAATAATTAGCCTTTCTATAAGGCTTTCAGAAATTGCTCTTGTAATAATAGCCTTACTGCTGTTACCCACTTCACACACACACACACACACACACACACACACACACATACACATAATATGCAACACCTTTTTGACTCTATATAAGGTTTTTCAATATTCAGTACTGGTAGATAAAATAACACTCAAGACCACATCCTGACATTCAGCACTGTGACTGACTAGGCCATTTCTTCACTGTCCTTACTTCCTTTTGAAGTACTACACTTTTTCTTAGCATTGTTTTTTATTCAGATTCCTAGGCAATAATTCTTCTAGCTTTTCACTTGATTACAAAAAAAAAGGGAATTTTAGCAGGGCAGAAATCCAGCTAGGGTAGACTTGAATTAGCATACAGTCTGATAATATTTATTTACTCTTAATTATCTTAGCAAAATTATTTATCATTTGCATGTTGCTGTCCTGGTTTTATATATCAGTAATACACAATAATTATAAATAAAATTCACATCTGTGTTTGTTTTGTTTGTTTGTTTTCTCCTTGACTTTTGTCAATTGTAATATCAGAAACGTCTAATAATAAGCTTTCTCTCAATGCAGTAATCGCATATGTCTATTACAGTATATTTCCACCATAGCCCAGCTACTACTTCCATAGATTTCATAGCTGTTTAGGGTCAGAAGGGACCTTAGTAGATCACTGAGTCTGACCCCCTGCCCTGGGCAGGGAAGAGCGCAGGGGTTAGGTGACCCCAGACAGGTGCTTGTCCAGTCTCCTCTTAAAGACCTCCAAGGTAGGGGAGAGCAACACCTCCCTTAGAAGCCCATTCCAGATTCTGGTAACCCTCACCATAAAGAAGTTCTTTCTGATGTCTAATCTAAATCTGCTCTCTTTCAGATTGTGGCCATTGTTTCTAGTAACTCCAAGGGGTGCCCTGCTGTCTCCCCTGACAAATTTGTAGATGGCCACTAGATCCCCTCTCAGCCTTCTCTTGTGGAGGCTGAAGAGATCCAGGTCCCTCAATCTCTCCTCATAGGGCCAACCATCAGAGTAGCCCTCCTCTGGACCCTCTCCAGGGTTTCCACATCCCTCCTGAAGTGTGGTGCCCAAAACTGAATGCAGTACTCCAGCTGCGGCCATACCAATGCCGCATAGAGGGGAAGTATCACCTCCCTAGACCTGTTCATGATGCACCTGCTAATGCATGATAGAGTGCAGTTAGCCTTACTAATCCCTTCATCACATTGACAACTCATGTTCATCTTGGAGTCGACTATAACTCCAAGATCCCTTTCTGCTGCTGTGCTCTGTGAAGGAGTGAGAGAGAGTGAACAGGAGTCCCAAGGTATCTTACGTGCTGGGCAGGGGAGGTCAGGAGAAGGAAAGCAGCTTGCAGCAACAGACGGAGAGAGTGAAAACAAGCAAAACACACAGCATGGAGGACCGGCAGGGCTGCAGCTGGAGACCAGAAGGAAAGAGAAACACCCACCACACTTCCAAAGCAGCATCTTGCTCAGGATTGGAGGAGGGAGGCTGCCCAGAGGTATTTCCGGCCCTGGAGAGGAGCAGAGGGGGATCAGTTCCCTGCAGGCCACAGGGAGAGGGGGGCGGCTGAGCATCCTGGCAGGCAAGGGCTACAGAACGTGCCTAAGGAACGCTGCCCAAGTGACCCTGAGTAGGAGGAAGGCGGAGGCAGGCACACACATGGCTGGTGATAAGCTCCGGAGGGAGCCTCAGCTGAGGATCTGGGAGAAAGAACACACACCGCCTTTGATGATCTCCAGAGCGGAGTGTCAGCAGAGGATCTGGAGGAGAGGCCTGAGGAAACTGCTGTTCCATGTGCAGCAAGGCTGTACCTATGAGAGATCCCAGTGAGACTGTAACTGTTCACAGGGGAGCAGGGCAGGCCTGTGCATAACAGACTGGACTAAGTGATTTCTTGATCATTGCGATTGGGATTTGAGAGCCTGACCCCAAGTGAAAGGGGACATAGACTGAGCCTGAAAGGAGGGTGAAAACAGTTGGGGTTTTCCTTGGGGTTTTTTTTGCCTTTTCTTTTGATATTTTGAGCTCAGACCAAGACCAGCCCTGGAAGGGTGTACTTAATCAAGACCAAAGGTCACCCTGGGGTGCAGGGCCAAAAAATAGCACAATAGGCAGTACTGCGACCTGGCTGCAGGACTTTTGAGTACCATCTGGAGAGGCTAGGCTGGGGTAAAGGGGAGGTTTGGAGCCCCACAGAAGAAACAGGGATCGAGACCAGGCAGAATAACCATGGGCAGTGCCTCCTGGGAATATAACTTCATCAAAGTCGTGGCAGGTGAGAAAACAAACATAAGACCAACTTCCTGGCAGACCAGGTGATCTGAAGCCAAGGTCCACCCTGTTGCCACCTGTGGTAGCAAGCCCTACAACACCTACAGCAATCACATGCTCCTTAGGAAGTCACTTCCCATTCTGTAAGTGTGTTGGTGATTCCTTTTCCCTAGGTGCAGCACTTTGCAGTTATCTTTGTTAAACTGCATCCTATTCCATTCTGCCCACTTTTCCAACATGTCCAAATCCACCTCAATCCATTCCCTGCCCACTACTGTGTTTACTTTGCCCCATAATTTGCTGTTATCCGCAAATTTGGACACAATGCTCTCCATGCCCTCATCCAGGTCACTGATGAAGATACTGAACAGCACTGGTCCAAGGACTGCACCTTGGGGAACCCCACTTCCCACATCTTTCCAAGTCAATACTGACCCATCCACCACCACTCTCTGGGTGTGTCTCTTAAGCCAATTAGTCACCCACCTGACCATGTAGTCATCTACATCACAGCCACTTAGTTTATTTATGAGAATGGGATGAGACACCATATTGAAGGCCTTTTTAAAATCCAGTTAAATGACATCAATCTCGACTCCTGCATCTAAGGAATAAAAAGAAACAAGACCTGGTCATAAAAAGAAACCAGATGAGTCAAGCAGGATCTACCTGCTATGAACCCATGCTGGTTGCCCTTCAGTATTATTTTTCCTGCTGGACTCCCACAAATGTAATCCTTCATAATTTTTTCAAAGGTTTTCCCAAGGATAAGTTTTCCAAAGACTAACTGGCCTATAGTTACCTGGATGCTCCTTCCTGCCCTTCTTGAAAATAAGGATCATATTGGCCCTTTTCCTGTCCTGAGTGCCATGAGTGCTCAAACAGTCATGCCAGTGGTTCTGCTATGACACTGGCCAATTCCTTCAGCACCCTTGGATGAAGATCATCTGGGCCTGCTGACTTAAACACACCAAGCCCCTCCAAGTGTCCCTTCACTAGGTCGGTGCTAACTGTTGGTGGGTTGGTGTCCCTCCTGTGCCTGCCTATAAAAGAGCCCGGCCCACTCAAACACACGTCCCCACCCATAGATGACAGGATTCGAACTTGTACAGGTAGACCCCAATGGATTTCTAGTAAACAAGTAGTTCAGTACAATATGCTTATGTGCCAACCAAGCCACCAAGGGGTTTGGTCTGAATCGCTTATATTATGGTCACTACTTTTTGTCATTTCCATAACAAAATGGAATTAGTTATCTATATTTTCCATGTATGCTCACTGTAGCCCCTGTGATCCTTTACTACTGTAGTTAATGGAAGCTTTCTCATTGACAACAATGGATATATACTCAGGTCCATATTGGCTGACTATCTTTAGTTAGATTATATTTCCAGTACTGTCCCAATTTTCTTCCTTTTTTTAAAGAATATTTATTATATCTAAACTGAGTTGGGGTGTACACTATTTCTTTATTGCATTCCATGCTTTTGTGCTCATGCTGGTGCTCCAGGCAAAAAAGAGTAATTTCTATTGCTCTCTAATAGTTACTGCTGGTTCTACCTGGTCTGCCCTCCCTGCTAAAGATTCCCCTTAAAACTTACCTTGCACACCATCTTTTCTTCATGTCAGTTAGTGTCCACTTGATGGTTTCATGTGGAAGTCTCTGTTATGAGTTCAGACCCAAAATACATCTCTCGCTTCCTTCTGGTTCTGATAAAGATGAATGGCTAATTGGTGATTATCAATTCTCTTTGTTGGCAATGACATCTTTCATTCCAGTGGCCAGAATCTTTCATAGATACAAGCTGTCAAAGACAATGAATTTCCTATCTAACATTGTGGTATATCCCAGCTTTCCATAGCTGTATGTTAACATTTTCTGTCTGTTCCTCTTCAACAATCTAGGATGGGTAATATCTGGGCCTGGGAAGTTGACTCTTTAAAAATCCTAACGCTTGCCTGATCTTTGGGATGAATTTATTATTTACACTCCATAACATTGGTATTACTCAGTGACTGACCTGTGTAAACCAGTACAGAATTACTCCAAAATTATTTTCCTTTATGTTTCTCTTTCATCTGCAGGGAAATGTATGTTAATATTTAATCATGTATAAGCTTCATTCTAATAGCTTTCTAGTCCTCCTCTCTATCTGAGAGTTATAGTGCACACATTTTTCCTTAGTCTAGATTACTTTATGCTTTTCTTCAGTTCATCTCTACGTCTCTTTCAACTTCCATTTCACTCTTGTGTCTTTTACCGATTGTTCCTATGCTTACTGCGCCCAAAAGCTTGCCAAGACCTTTTTTCCAACTACTTAGTTGGTCCAATAAAAGATATCACATCTACTGTAAGAACCTTGCCTGCCTGTACAAGAAACCCACAGACCAACATACATATCTGCACAGAACCAGCAATCACCCCAAACACACCAAAAAAGCTGTGATATACAGCCAAGCCCTCAGATACCACTGCATCTGTACTGAAGAGAACACCCAGGATCGCCACCTCACCAATCTTAAAAAGGCTTTCACCCAGTAAGGACACTCCTCCAGAGAGGTAGATTGCATGTTTGAAAGAGCCACCTGGATACCACGTGAAGAACTGCTGCAGTACAGAAGAAAAACACCCACAAATCGCACACCGCTGGTTATGACGTATCACCCCTCCCTTGAACCTGTACAGAAAATCCTCAAAAAATTGTAACCCATATTAGAAAATGACCCTATTCTTAAAAAGATCTTCCCAGAGCCACCCATCCTAGCCTTCAGACAAGCACCGAACCTTGCCAGCCTCATCACCAGAAGCAAACTTCCTCAACCCCAGAACACACCAAAAGGATCCAGACCGTGCCAGGACAAGAAATGCAAAACCTGCCAACACATCTCCACCACCCCCACTATTACTACACCCCACAACAGAGCCATCAGCATTCCTGCATCTTACAGCTGCACCTCCAGAAATGGAATATACCTCATCCAATGCACCAAATGCCCAGATGGAAGATATGTAGGAGAGACCAGACAACAACTGCGCACCAGAATGAATGCACACTGGAAATCCATCAAAGACAGAAATACCCAATTACCAGTGGGGGCACATTTCTCACAGGAGGGCCACTCTCTCTCCAATCTCTCAGTCCTGATCCTCAAGGGAAACTTACACAACACTTCCAGAGACGAGCCTATGAGCTCCATTTCATCCACCTGCTGGATACTAGAGATCAGAGACTAAACATAGACATTGGATTTTTGATACATTACAATCTGCCTGGCAACTGACTCCCCAGCCCAGCCCAGCCCAGCCCCTGGCTTGTTTACTTTTCATTCCATCCAGGAAGAGCACACACCAACTGCTGCAGCTTCCTTAGCCTGACGAAGGGTTTTTGAACCCGAAAGCTTGCTTAATAACTATTCTCCAACCATTTGGGTTGGTCTAATAAAAGATATCAAATTCACCCAAGGAACCTTGTCTGCCTTTTTTCATCTCGTGCACTTTAGTCTTAACTGATGAATTAGCTAGATGATGCGTACTCTTTCTTAGTTATCTTCGACTACCTTCTTAGCCGGACTTGAAACTGACTTCTGAATTGCTTCAATCCAATTCACTCTGCTAAATTATTCCTTTCATTTGCTCTGTCCCAATACACTGCACATGGTGTCCAAGCACACGATATATCTTTTTCTCTAGTAGTATAGCTAGGGGTGGGTGAGTGGAACACCAGCCATAGGCACCAACTTAAAGGGGGCACAAGAAAAGCCACTATTGTTATTGCCAGCCTGGCCACCAGCACTGGCCCAGCTGGTGCCACCACCTCCCAGGGTCCAAAACTTCCTAGTTATGCCTTTGTTTTTTTCCCATTGCTTATATTGTAATTTGTAGCTGAATGTTCTCCCCAACATTAATATGGGTTCTTGCTCATGCTCCTGTGCCTGCCCTACTGCTTCATCAGCCAAGACAATTGGAAAATATCAATACCAAGCCTATGTGTCTCCAAAGAGATTCAGTAAATTCTGGTATCCCAATTGATTAAATAATGCTGGATGCATATGATACAAAGGCTCAGATATGACAGTGACAGGGATAATATAAAAATGAGAGAGAAAAATTAATTATTTATAGAAATATGTATCCACCAGAGTAGTGTCATTTTAATTCAGAGATTATGTTAGCCTTAGCAATGAAGGGCTGGATCCTTGGCTCGTATGAATCAGTGTAACTCTTGCTCATACCATCAGCTATGCTTTTCTAAGCTCACACTATCAAAACACTGCAGCTCTGCATTACCTATCATTTTCCCTTGAAACCTTTCTCTCTTTGTCACTCACAAGGAGAGAAAGGTTTAAAGGGAAACATGATAGGTAAATATATTATGTGTTTCATTCCACTCTTTTCCTTTTACAATTGATAGTATAGAAATATTTTCCAAGGGAAACCATGACACATTTTTTCCTTAGTGCTCAGTGTATGATCCTCACTTTTCACTTGTTCTTCTAGGCTCTAGTTTTTAGGCATCCATATCAAATTCAGAATAGGAGTGTGTGTGATGCACTGATCTTACTTGGAAAACTGTTATGTTTTAGAAGCTTCAGCTCCTTTCCCGAAAGTCCCACATAGCTGTCAGATTATAGGATACTTCTTTTTAACATGTTATATCACATTCTATTAAATTATATCCAGTTCTGTCCTATCACATTTGATACGTTATAATACTACATAATGAAGCTTACAACAGTGCATTCAGAGAAGATCTTTAAATAAACGTTTTTTGTTGGTGGCAATTAGAAATCAGATATCCAGTCCAAAACAAATTGCCTAGTTTGCAGTTAGATTTCTGTAACTGATATGAGGGTTTTCCCTAGTCCTGCAAATTATCTGGTTTGCTGAAAACATATTTCAATATCATCCCTTTTAAGTTAATACATGTTATATTTCAATATAATGTATCACTCTTAAGTATTTTGCTGCACATATCTGTGAAACATTACCTAGAGTAAAGGAACTGGCTTCCAAACAAGACTGGCAAAAACCATGTCATGGCCATAAGAGTTTTATAGGCTGAGCTTGCAAGATGTGCCCTAAATTTCTGACCAGATAGTAATCTTGTCCATATATAGTGTTTGTTGTACTCCCATAAACATTTGACAAGAGGTGAGGTGAGCATTGATCATCAGAAGCCTGCCAATGCTTCAGGATTGTCCCTTGCAAGAATAGTTTGTACAGAGAAAGAGTTTCTTGAATGTCCATCTATGTAAATATCTGTATGCGGTACAATTACACTGGTAATGATTTCCTACTCAGAAATTTGAATGGTAAGATTGGCAATGAGACTTAACACATGCATAATTGAAGCTCTGTAGAAACCTTAATTAACCCTCCCAATACATCTTCTGGAGATACTCCAGATGCACCTATGGTTATGCGATTTTTGTCAGAAGTGAACCATCAAACTAAGATCACATAAAATGCTTTAAATTAAAAAAACAGTTCAACTCTATGTTAAATTTCTGCATGATTCCACTTGAATCCTTGTTGTCTCAGGGCATTTTGAAATCTAGTGTTTCCCAGTTTTGGATCTACATGTCTGCCTCTCTTCTGTGTTGCTAAAAGGGAAAGCACTGGGATCATTGTCATTCAGGCACCGCAAGAAAATAGAATGATGCTGTCTCAAGTGACATTTCTAATGCAATATATTATATGTGGTCACATAGTTGTATCAGGCTACAACAATTTATATATAGTGTTGTCAGACTTTTTTTCCAGTTACAGTTGGACAAAATCAAGAACTGTTTCCTCCTTTGTGATTCTCTGTCATTCTATTCCACTGATTTATTTAATATCAGCTGGCAAATGGCTTTTTACATAGTGAAATGTTGTAGATATCATTGGTCATACGCTACAGAATAGCGTGCCTTTTTTTTATTGTTTTTATGTACAAGAAAAAGGCTAACAACCTCCTTCCTAATCACATGATCAGCGTAGTTAAATGGACAGTCCTGGACTGCATATTTAAAGCTCCAGCTGCAGACACAGGGCTGTTTGTTCAGTGCTATCCCATCACAGAATTACACAGCTCACTGTGGTTGCAGTCTGATAATTATTATTGATTCGCTCTCAGGCTGTCAATCTGGGGACAGCTCTAAAGCAGTCCATGATGGACAGAAAGAGGATTGGACAGCCACCATCCAAAGAGGAAACTTCATCTTGAAAATGAACTTAGATGAGATGGTGCAGGTGGATAAGGGTAATTGATGATTGTTTCAGAGTAGAAGAAGGGGAAGAAGGAGAGATAAAAAATTCCTCTTTGGCATTCATCCTTGGTGTCCTGTAATTCTCTAGGGACTGTCTGCAAACTCTGTAAAGTTTAAAGTTTCTGTTTTCAATGGTTAGCTAAGTCTATTATTTTTATTGTACAACAGCAATGAGGTTAGGATCACCAGTACCCAGAATCCAGGAGAAAGCTGCAAAAAGTACTTCAAAGAACTGACTTTACACAACCCAGACAGATTCACTTGATCTTCCTTTTGAGTTCTTAAACATATGCACATCTCAGCACCTTCAGTCTAGATAAACTGTTAACACATGGGATATTGACAGTAGCAGCATGGATGACTCTACTAAAGAGTCCCTACAACACTCAGACAATGTTAAAATATATTCTGCAGCCTTGTTACATTATCTCCTATATTTTTCTGTATTTCCTTTCCAATTAATTGTCAGCTCGCAAAGTAGTAAATCATTTTATCACAAGCACTGGACAGTGGGGACAAAGCAGGCTAGCAAGAGTTCTTTTATTATGGAGTGGATTTTTCCCTGTATTTCCAGAATACCTTACAAAATTATAAGGATGGCTAAATCAGTGCAGATAAAATAAATGCTTATCCAAAGCTGATCCCATCCCACAGATTGAATTCAATCCAAATCTTCCTTTTAGGCACAAGAAGTCTTGGCTGCAATTTCCTCTGCCTTTTTGACTGGGGAAGCTAACCCGCTGAGGCTGCACTCAAGAGCTTTCCCTATGGGTCCCCCAGAATGCACAGCACATCTGGGAATTCACATCTTGCAGGAGCTCAGGAAGCCGCAAAGAGTGAAATTCAAAAGGGCCAGCTGGAGGCAAAGTATCATTGATGTTGCTGCTGCTGCTCCTGCTGTTGGCAGGGAGTGTCTGTGAAGCTGCTGTCTGAAAAATGCTGTATATCATAGGGAGGGAGAAATGGAGGGAGCTTCCCCCTGCCCTCAGAGAAAAACTGCTAGGAATGAAGAAGCCCAAATACTGATTTTCCTCCATCAGAGTACTCTGCATGCAAAGCAGGACAAGAATTATCCTTTTCCAAACCTGGAAGTCCCTGAGGAAGGGACCTTCTCAGTTCCTACACATCTTCTCTGGCGGGCTGGATGGGTTTATCCCCCCAGTACTGCAGGAAAACTCCTAAGGGTGTGTGAATTGTTGCTGAGCCTTCCCATAGGTCAGCACAGGGATGGGAGGTCAGTTCAGGGATAAAAGAGAGAAGGGTGTCTTCTAAGGTAAAAATGGTTTGTCTGCAGGTAACTTCTATTTCCCACCTCTGGGAGGTTGGCATCACCCTCAATAGATCTGTTGCCTGATCTTGTGTAATGCCAGTCTTCTTGTGTGCTGCATTCCAAGTTAAGTTGTGTAGCTGGTTGTTTTAAATATGATCATTTATTAATTATTTGTCCTGCTCTAAGGCCTATAAGCCTCAGTCCTGGAGCAGAAGTACCTCCTGTTAGGCACTGTACATCTACACACAGAGCCAAAAAAGGGTTGGTACCCCCAAAATGCCTACCATAGGAGTTGCATGTAAAATTGATTGATTAATAACACAGAGATTTGTCCACACTGGAGAACAGCAGAGAAATGTCAGGTTTCAAAGAATTTGCTCAGGTTATTTTCCTTTGTTTAAGTTTGTGGTAGGAATGGAGACAGTTCTAAATTCTGCTTTGCTTTGCCGTTGTTTTTTTCCCCTAGTGAGAGCTGATTATAGATGTAAAATGAGGTCACTTGTATTACTATAATTTAACATTTGTGCTGTCCTAGCACCTGAAGGCCAGGGCTGGGTTGGATCTCATTGTGTTAGGCACTGTACAGATGGATAGCAAATGATAGTCCCTGCTTCTAGAGATTACATTTGAGAAGATTTGTGTCCAAATAAATGTCAGGGCAACTTGCTTTCCAGAAGCCATAGTATTTAACAAGGTAGGAAAACTCTCACCAGACTGCTCTATTCGGTTTCAGGCTATGCTGAGAAGCAGAGCTGGCCTTAGAGAAAATGGCACCCTAGGGAAACTTGTATTTTGGCACCCCTTTTCCCCCAGGCCTCCCTCATGCCCCCTCTCCCTCCCAAGTCAGCTGGACTGCTGCATACAGAGACAGGCAGGTAGGGGAATGGGGCACAGTCCAGCAGGGAGGCAGAGTGTAGCATGGTACACCTGGCAAGTGGGCTAGCAGGCTCCATTGCTGCTGCCTGTACTGTCCAGCTCAGCCCCTCCTGAGCAGTGGCTGGAGGTGGGGAGTAGGCTGGGCTGGGCACTGCTCTTCCTGTCTGGGGCAAGGATCAGCTTGGATGGGGTAAGGCAGGGGAGAACGCTGCTGTGAGCACCAACTGCTCGCACATGTGTGTTCTTGAGTGTGCATGTGCATATGCATGTGTGTGTGTATAGCACTCCCCTAACCATGGTGCCCTGAGCGGTCACTCACTAAGAAGTAGAAGAAGCTAGGTGCCATACATTAGAAATGTTCACTGGCAATAGAGATCTTTAGGTATTGCAGATGTCTAAAACTATCAGGAGACACTGATCAGCAAAGGTGACCCTGTACAGTGGCCATGCTGGTCTTGTGCTTGAAGTGTAAATTTCCACAGGAGGAGTAAGGCAAGAGCAAAACTGTGCCCTGTTCCTACTGCCCTATTCAATGGAAGTGAATGTTAAGTCATTTCAAAGGGACTTGGGCAGTGGTGCTCAATCTTTTTGACCAGTGGGCCAGATAAGCAGAGCCTAGGCCATCTGCAGGCTGGATCCAGCTGGTAGTCCCAGTCTAGCATGGGGCAGTCACAGCAGGGTCCCATCTGGACACACAGAGGGGGGCAGGGGGCATCCCGGCTCCAACCTGGCCCAATGGGGGGGAAAGAGGAAGCGTGGCCCAGCACCACAGGAGAAAAGGGTTTGACCCAGCCCCAACCCAGCCCTGTGAGGGGGAAAGAGGACATGGCCCAGCCCCAACCCAACCCCATGGGATAAGGGGGTTTGATGCAGCCCCAACCCAGCCCCACAGAGGAAAGGGTGCATGGCCCAGACCCATCCCGTCTTGGGGAAGGGGATGGCCCAGCCTCATCCAGCTATTGGGGTGGGAGGAGGGGACATAACCTGGCTCCAATATGCTGCGTGGTGCTTGGAGTTTGGGAATTTGGCAGTAGGGGAGCATGGCCATATTTATTGCCACCACTGCTCTGTCACCAAATTTCCTGATCTGTGGCGAGCCCCATGGGCTAGATACCTAGGGATCCACAAGCTACCTTTGGCCTGTGGGCAAAAGGTTGTGCGCCTCTGAACTAAAGGAAGTCTTGTTTTCCTTGCACTCCCCCAGAGGTACCTGCATGTCTATGGTGCTAGGAGATGTGCAAACAAAACAGGATGTACAAGTTTTGATTTGGGGGAGTTTACATTCTGTGATGCTTTCAAGAACTTTGCCAGTGTGGTAAAGAAATGAGAAAGATATGACCAAACACCAACGTGAGAGCAAGTCGTGCTCATAGCATGGGGAGGAGGAGTGATGGGCGTGGTTAGCAGTGTTCCCGCTCGTGCTGATTGGCAGGGGGCAGGCAGACGCTGCCCGGTTAAAAGGGGAGCACGCCAAAACAACAGGGGGGACCCGCGTAATATCGGAGAGGACTGATCACCCTCGCCGGAGGTCCTGTGTCCGCGAAAACCTGGATGGCCCCATCACGATTTGGTATACCATCTGAGTATATTTAAGAGCTCCCGAGGAATCGGCGAACTAGATTCCTGATACAGCTGTACGAGATTGTTGCCTGAAATAGTGAGTAAAGCGATTTTCTTATCTCACTGCCTCCCCGGTGTGTTTCTGTCGACGGAGGGAGAGACAGAAGAAGGAGGAAAGGCCCGACCCCTTTTGTCCCCGACCTACTCGAGTGGATTGGGCTCAACCACCCATAGTTAGGTTGCACAGCCAGGACTGGGCCTCTTCCACACCACCACTACTAGAGGCAATAAAGTTTTATGCTTTAGGCTTCAGTTTAAGAATGTTAAATCTGCTACCTGGCCCCCAAACCCCCCCAAAAAATTTCCACTTTTAGATTTACAAAACCAAACACAAAGCAAAACAGACTGAGACCTTCAAAGTGTATTTTTTCTATTAATAAAAACTCAGAATGGCAGAACCAGAATATTTCAAAGTCAGTGAAAAATGTGGTCCCCGTCTAAGACTTAAATTACCAAGTATTGGCCAAGAAGAAAGTTTTATCCTTAAGCTATATGTTACAGCAATAGAGCTTTAAAATGAAATTGCTTGGATTTACCTGGGAAGAAGCGAATGAAACTGCAATGGGGATGACAGCACTTGATCATTTTTGTCTGTTTAACATTTTAAAGCTGGAGCCAGATCACTTGCAGCATTCGCTCGTGCACAAACACTGAAACACAACTCAGGTTCTGTGTTGCCACCTTTTGGGGGGGTTATGGAAGGCTGTTCAGTCTGGCTGTGCTATTAGTTTTGGTTCCTATGAAACCTTTTTTTATATTGGTTATCATATAAACTAATATTTCTAATATATTACTTATATTATACATTCAGTAGAATAACCTGAGGGGGGTCGGGGAGGGAGGAGAGGAAGATGAGCAGGCAGTCAGCCCCAGGTACCATCTTAGTGGGTGCATCTACACACGCACTTGACTGAGAAGCTGACTAATTAGCTTCACAGTAAAGCCTCACTGTCTACATGTGTGCCCATATAAGGGTACAGTAAATTAATTAACTCTCCTGTAGGATAGTACTGTCCAGGACAAGTTACGTGCAGTACAATGTAAGTGTAGATGGTGACTGGGGCTGGCTGGGGCACGAGGGTGCTACAGTGCGGGGTCTGCCTGCTGTCTAGCCCCACACTGTAGCACCGTCATGTTCCAGCCAGTCCCTCTGCAGCATGTTTTACTTGAGTGGAGCAGCCCTGGGCTGGCAGGCTGATGCCCCAGGCCACGGTTCAATGTACAGCAGTCCTGGGCACACGTGTAAACTTTGCACCTCAGATAAATAATAAACTGCAGCATGAATTGTGCTAGAAATTATTTCTGCGTGCTAATTGCATGTGTAGATGCACCCAGTGGAAAGTAGTGAGAATAGGGTTCCCCCAGAAAGTCTGCACCCCAGCCGCAGCAGCAGCCCACCTACTTTTGCAGAAGCAGCCAGGTGGTTGGACACTGCACTGCTGCTGTAGCAGGAGTAACTGGGGGCGGGCCATGCCATGGCAGCAGCTACTGGGGACTTTTTTGAATCCCTGAAGCAAGTCATACACCCCTGGTCCAACACTCAGCAAAATCTTTCCTCTCTTCTTCACCCCTGCTCTCTTCTCCATTCCTGCCCAGGGTGCAAACCCTGATTCTTATGCCTCTGGATGTATTTACTGGTCATCCCCACTCAGAAGCTGTCATCTGCAGGCATGCTATGCAGATAATTTCTCTTCTTTAGTGAGTATTGGCAGTATTATTGCAGCCCCATCTTATAATAGAATGATGGGTATTCTCTCATGATTCATTCTTAGAGGCACAAGACATTAGGCAACCTCCCCTTCACCACACAAACTTGAAGAAGAGGCCAAGAGTAATTTTTACAGGTACAGTCAATCAAAGAGTAGAACCATGCTGCTTCATCAAACATATATACATACTGTTGTTTGCTCCCATATTACCTATCTCTGGACCCTACAGCAGCCTAGGGAGCAAAAAGACCCACCTTAGCACTACCTAAGACTACAAGCCTGGAGAGGCAGCCCAGTGAGAAGGGATCTTGGTGATCAGAGGGAGGTGTGGTAAGAACATAGCTTGTAAGGATCACTGTGTTCAAGGGGATGAGAGTATTTTAAGGGAGCCCAAGTTGTTATGGTTTAAGCATTATTATTACTACTTGGAAAATGCAAACACGCCAAGTGAAATTTGTCTTAAGAATTCTATCAGATATGTCCTAGCATGGAACCACTCTTCTTCAATGTGAATAGGACCATTAGGTTGACAATGGACTAGAGCAAATAAAGGGAATGGCAAAGCAATACCCAATTTACCCAACTATTGATGATCTGGTGTTCAACAGCGGGGTTGGCTCATTGGCTGCTCATGGATGTGCAAATGGCAGCATAGTTTCCAATAGCAATAGATTAAGAACATGAATCCCCACTTCCTCGCAAGTCTGCTGACTTTCACGGTCAAAGCAAGGCCTATCTAATCAGTGAATGTAAGCACTTCCACTCCTGAGTGATTATTAGAACAGAGCTCCTAAATGGCTTTGCATTTGCCTGTCACTAACTGACATACACTGATAGTTTGCCTAGCAACCTAAGGGGAGAGTTGTTCTACAGTCTACTCTGCTCAGACTCTGAGAGATTTTCATCCTACCTCCTTGCCATATTGAGAGAGGATATTTTACTATTGATCTATGCCAGTTACACCTTACATCCCAGTTTGGCTTGTTGAGTTTCCCATCATGACGAGTAGAAGCCTGGAATCCAGGCTTTGCTTTTCCATATTCAAGGCTCCTTATTCCTTCTCAACCTACTTGGGAGAACAAGTCTCTATGGAAACTGATTTCTCTCACCTCCTATGACATCATGCTGAGTGCCATGTGAAGAGTCTGTGCAGAAGAATGAAATGCTTTAGTATGCTGCAGACAAGGTTCTTTGGGTAAATCGAATATCTTTTATTAGACCAACTCAAATAGTTGGAAAAATTCTTCTTTGCACACTTTTGGGTATACATATCGTTTGTCAGGCTGAGGAAGCATCTATCTGCACCACCAACGTGTGTGCTCTTCCTGGATGGAATGAATAGTAAAGAAGCCAGAGGCTGGTACACTGCATAGACTTGTAGAGCAACCTGTAGTCTTGCCTTCTTGGGGAACTTCCTTCTAACAAGGTAAAGATGATCTCTCCCTCTGCATGCTGTGATTTGTGGAGATTTCAACAACTACTTTATTTACTCTAATCCAAGAAGATTTCGAATTTAAGATGAGTCCCCAATAATTAGATTCTATACATGGAAAAGTATAAATTTGTTATAAATTTCCATGCATGGAAATAATATGATTACTGATGGGTTATTTTAAATTTGTTCCCCACCCCTGCCCCGCACAGCAGCAGGGAAAGACTCCTGCTCCCCTGCCTTCCCCCATGCCACTTTCCCTCTTCTGGGCACCTGCCCCCCCTGCCACCTGTCTCCCCTTCCACTCGTTAGGGACTTCCACTCATTAGGAAGTCAAAATGGCTATATGCTGCCTAAGGCTTAGTTGCCTAGAAGTTGCCTAGAAGTAATATTCTGCCTGCCCCCTACTTCCTGGTCCCCTGCAACTTGTCCTTCCCCCCACCCCCAAGTGCCTACCTCCTCTGCTTCATGTTCCCCCAGGCATTTGCCCCCCTGGCCACTTACCCCAAGTTACTGCACCCCTAGCCACTCATCCTGCAGCCTGCCTCCTCCATTTCTTGCCCCCACTGCCACTTGCCCCCTCCTCCTTAGTGCTTGCCCCAGCCTTTTGCCACTTCCACCAACTTCCCCCCCTTCCTGCAGCAGCTCTAGCCCCAGCCAGACAGTGGCAGCAGCCCCAGCCCAGGTCAGGGCCAGAGCCTCCAGGTCAGGGCCAGAGCTGGAGCTGCAGCTACAGCAGCTCCCCTGCCACTGCACAGTCTCCCCTGCACTCCCCGACCTCAAACTGCAGTCTCCCCAAGGTGGGGGCCAGAGATAGAGACAGGGCTAAAGCCACAGCAGCTACCTGACCCAGCCCTACTCAAACCCAAGATGAAATTTCTTTTTCCCCTATTTTGAATGGAGAGGAAAGCTTGTCTTGGATTTGAATAAATATGGTATTTACTGAACCATGGTTACCTGCTTGGAAAGCACTGTACAGTACAGCAGAAAAACATGATGCAAATGCTGTTTGCATTCAGAATCATTTCTCTTCAAAACCAGGTAATGAAGAGGAGAAAAATTGGATACATTAGTACCGTAATTAGACAGAAGACATAGAAATTGTGTTATGTGGTTTGCACCTCTCACTTGTGATTAATCAAATGTGGGATTCTTTTACAAATAGAGGATGGAAAATGACAGGTGATAACTGAGGTAACAAGGGCTGTGGAGGCCACATAGATATTTTTCACTAGTTACTCCTAAATTGTAAGATCACTAATGATTAGCAAAAGTCAGCTGTGATGGGTTTCCTTTTTGCCAGTAATTGCTTGTGTGTTCTGTGTGATTTCACAGAAGCAAATACAAACCTGTATGCATAGTAACATTCCTGAAAACTTTGGTACCTAAAATTGTCACACACCAAACTCTTTAACTAAAAATATTGATTTTTCCAGTTTCCCAAGGAGGACAGTCATATACATAAATGCTTTCTCAACATTGTCACCTGGTCAACGAAATATATCCATGTACAGTACCTGATAGGAAAGATCCTCCACCTTATTTCTACCACTAATCCTTTATTTTCACATTTGCTGTAGACAACCCACAACTCTCAACACCAATATTTTTTGGCCACTGGTAGGCTAGGGACAGATATTCAAAAAGCCTGAGCCTGAATTGATTCAATCTTTGCAGGTTAGTCTAACCTGGCTAGGCTAAATCAGTTTTGTAACCAGACAGACATCCCAGAAATGCAGGCACATGCCTGCAGTGGCTCAGGCTAGAAGGCAGGGGGGGCAGTGTGCTAGAGCAGCCCTCCCTACCCTTTCACAGGGCTGAGCTGAGGGGGGTGTGGCCAGGCCCTGGCAGGACACTGTGATTAGGGAGGGGTCCCCCCCAACCTTGATAACACAGCATTTATCAGCTCTGTTATCACCATTTAACACCCCATTAGAAAACAAAGCCTCACTCATTACAAGCTCTTCTTAAACAGCTTTTTCCAAAGGAAAATGTATACCAGCCTCTGGCTTCTTTACTGTTCATTCCATCCAGGAAGAGCACACACCAACTGAAGATGCTTCTTCAGCCTGATGAAGGGTTTTTAAACCCAAAGCTTGCTAAGAAAAAATTTTCCGACTATTTAGTTGGTTTAATAAAAGATATCAGATTTACCCAAAAAACTTTGTCTGCCTTTTCCAAAGGAAGGAATGCAGGAACATTACCATCTGACCTGTAGATTACCTCCAAAAAGCCCTAAGCGGACACTGTCTGTCTTACACAGCATTAGCTAGCATACCACGTGCTGGCTACAGTCTGTGCTGTGGGAGAGAGGAGAAAGGGATCTCTGCTTAAGCAACAAGTGTGTGGAGGGAGAGGGGGGCACAAGGAAGCCAGCAGACCCCTGCAAGTCTCTGCCGGAGCTCTGGCCAGGGACCAGGGTGGGGGGGCAGCCCTGCTGTGGAGCAGAGAGCCGCACCCAGCCCAGAGAGCATGCTGGGATCCTGGGGTGTCTAGTTTAGCTTAAACCAGCAAAGGGATTGGGACAGACATTGCATAAACCAGTTATACCCAAATCAGTTAAGTCTGATACTACGTTCAACCAGGTTTATCTCAGACTGGTTTCAGACATTTTCAAACTGGTTTATGTGCACTGTATTGACACTGGATTTGGACCCAGCACCTATACCTTTGTTTCAGGTGGGCACAACCCTCAAACCAACAACAATACCTACCAGTTGATAATATTGATGACTGGTGATTTTATTGATGCAGAGTAAGAACAGAAAAGCAACGATATGAACAATCAAACAATTCTATATCTACCAATCCTAGGGCTTTCATCAGAGTCAAAGTACATCTGGTTAGGATGCAGGCTCCACTCTGAGGCTCTTTCTCTTAGGTGTCAGCAGTCTGGAGGTGAGATGCCGAGGCCCACAGGCCCCCTCCAGTTGGGTACATGAGATGGGCTGCTGGTGTGTGCCATCTGTCCATGGTGGCCTCGGGGACCCTTCCCAGGGGACGGGGATAGGGGGACCCCTCTCAGGGAGGAGAGGGAGGGATGGGAGGGATGGACAAGACAAGGGGAGGGACCCCCCCTGTTACTCTCAAGTCTCTGCTTTTGTATTCTCCTTCCCCCTTGATGACTCCTGATGACTCTTCATCTGTGGCTATCTCTGGTTGGCTGTTGCTGTGGTCACACATCCACGTAGCCTTCTGGGCCTTGTCCTAATGTGGTCTGTTCCCCCAAAACCGGGACATAGGCCCCCCTTTTCTCTGAGGCTTTGTTGCTGGTGTCACTTATTTTCTGTTCTGAGACATACTTCCTTTGCTTCTCAGGCTGTGTGTCCTTGTTGTGCCATACAATTTGTCTACCTTCAAAACTGTCCACCCATTGGCCTTGTTATGTTATAGAGACCATCTACTTCCAGGGCCATGAGAAGCTTTGTGTGTGTCTTCCAAGCTCTTTAGAAATCCAATTAACCCCTGCTGCCCATCTTGACCCCCTATAATGCATATATCTATACCTATAAGCCAATTCCCAAAAAAACAGAACTTCAAATACCATTTCTAAGCCAACTCACTGAACATCTATTCTGTTTCAGGTTTAAACCAGTTTCTGATCACTTAAGCTAGTTTATGTATAATGTCTGTCCCTTGCCATAAAGATCAGACTTCAGTGACCACCAGTAGGGGGCAGACATTTAGGACTTGCACAGCTATTTTTCTCTTACAATACTGATACAGAATCCTATGCACTCATTAGGAAGTCGAAATGGCTATATGCTGCCTAAGGCTTAGTTGCCTAGAAGTAATATTCTGCACTGAGTTGTTCAATAAGCTCCAACAAGCAACACTGCTGCTGCACCCAATAACCATGTAATAATCCAAAATAAAAAATGTGAAAGATCACTTATTATAGAAACTCTGCTATTTGCTCTTTAAAAATTGCAGCCTGCACCTCTTAGTTATCAGATAGATGGTAGGACCATTGTTTTCTGATTTTGTCCTGATGCCAAAGTGGGAGTCATTACCTCCTGAAGGAGGCATATGCTCACCCTCTTAAAATGGCTGACACACACCTGTCTGTCATTTAAATTAGATAGTGTCAGTCAGCAGGTGAGTAGTTCGGTGATATAAAAGGACACAGTACATAGGAGCTATCCTGCAGTCCCACTTTGAGCAGGGGTCATGATGAGGTAATGGCCTGGTGTGTAACTCTTGTGATACATTGTCCTTAAGGAAGAATTAGGGACAAACCCTTCAAACTAGGTTTCAAACTCTCATAAAAAGCTGGCCCTAGAGAGGTAATTCAAGAATAACCTAATCTTTCTGCCCCACGTCCCCCAAAACACAACAGCTGGCCTGCAAATGGAAGGGAAAACACTGTGTAAAGGCACGGATGAGACAAAATAAAATAACCAGTATACCTGCAAAATCATTTTACAGCCTCACTCTGCAATCTACAGAGGATTAAGGGCTTGCAACATGTTTATGTCTCATTGAGACCAGTGAGGGTTGCTGCAAAATGGTTATCAAGTTAGAATCAAGAAATAAATGACAGCACAACAGTAGAAAGTGTAATGATTTGAATGAATAGAATGGAATAGACATGTCATAAAAACAAGGTTGATTGAAGGAAATGTATTGTCCTATATGCTTTTTCTTCTCATATACATTCACAAGCTTGCCTTTCTGTAAAATAACATAATTTTAACAATTAAAGATTGCAGCTTCGACTTCTGAGATGATCCCTTATGGCCTACACTTTATTAGATTTATGTTACCTTTTGATATGTTCTATTTGCTAGAAGCCCCAGCATCCTATCATTATGATTCAAACAGGCTTTGCTCTCTGCTCACAAATAATTGATGCTCCCTTTGCACAAAGCATAGTTTTCAACTGATAAGCAGCAGGGTAATTGGCACCTTCACAGGATATTAGGCAGAAGGGGAAAAAAAGGCATCACAGTTAGTCGACAGGAAGCAGACAGTAGAAGGTAACCAAATAATTGTGCTACAGTAAGTGAGGCTAAATGCTACTTGACAAGTTGTATATGTTTGCATTTCCTGTGGTAAATATTAAGATTTCTATTTATCAGCACTGGTGAGGGGAAAAAAACCTCCCTATAAATGACATGGACGTTTATAATGGATGCCAATAACATACATTGCTAGCATTAGCAGCGCTGCTCAGTATAAATGTGCCATAAAGTTTAATATGGTTTGTTCATGTAAAGTCACTGGGCAGCTTTAAACTGCTATCCATGGAACAGCTCCCGTGAACTCTTGTTACCTAGTGCTTGTGACATAATTAATGACACTGTCATGTTGGATATGTGGCTATGAATAATGCTAAATTATAATGGATTCCAATAGAGCAGTATGCTAGATATAATGTCTACAGACATGCAGTATTAAAGATGAATTTAGGTTTATTTTAGATAGCCAAGACGTGTTTTTAAATCTAACATCTTTTTTCTCCCGGAGTAGATAAAAAGCTTCTTGGCTGCAGTCACTGGCAGCATCACTGTCTCTCTTGAAATATTTTTAGTTCGTTTGACTTTGCAACACTTTTTCTGGTATGATTTTTGTAATGTCCAGCAGCTAACAGATATGTATTTATTTTGAAATTATCCTTACCAGCTAAGCCATGTGCCTTTTGATAGGACTAATTTGTTGGGCTGTTTAGCCTTAAAAATGCAATCTCATCAAATTTAGCTTCTTAACAAGTATGGTCTTCCTCAATAGTAATGCTTTCTTCATCTATTTGTTAGAATTATAGAATTCATAGTAAATATTTTAATACATATTTAATCTTGAGGTGGGATGCTACAGTATTGAGCACAAAGGAACTGCCTATAATTTAAGAAGTTAATAAATATAGCTGAGTAATGTCACATATTGCACTTCTAGCTAAACATCATTTCTGTTTAGTAAGATTCACTTTTATTGGCTGTTGACTGAGGCTTGTTCATGATTTTTTTTTAATTAACAAAATAACATGATAATGAATTAGATGCTATGTTCCAGACTTGGCCTCATCCTTAACATTTAATAGTTATTAAAATATCCCTTGGAATCTGCACAGGATGCCAATATATATGTATGAGGTTTAATTATTAGTATTGGGTTGCAAAGGCTGTAGCAGTGTACTTTATTAGATAAGAATAAAGAGTGTCAGTGGAAATAAGACCTATCACATTATACAACAACCTGTTCCCAAGACAAGCACTTGTGTCTGTCCTGATGATGGTGTTGCTGTATTTGTTTTCCAATTACATCTTGAGTGAACTCAATAGAGCACAAGGCATGATGGGAGAAATCTACTTTCACTGCAATTACTGTTTATGTTCTGCTTAGAAATAGGTGAACAAACATTCTCACTGACCGTCCTTATTCAATTTTTGAGCACAGATTTTTAGTACTTGTGCAGAAATATGAACTATATTGCAAAACCATCTTATTCTCAGTCCTGCTCTTTCCTCCCATCCTCAGTTTACACCAGGGCATAGGTTTGATCTCCCTAACATTTAAGCTTAACATGCTAAACATTATCAAACTATGTTGTGCTGTATGCAGAACTTGCTGTGAGCTTACACTGTAGCACTTTATATTTATATCAATATTAATCATGAAATTTGTTGTTGGTATCTTCATAATTAACACTGAAGACATATAGTGACAGCTTAGTTCTAAGTAACATGTTCATAGAAGTGCCCTACATTAATGATAATTCTTCATAATAATATTCCAGCTTGGATAATTACAGGAAAGTGTTTGTCTCTGAATAATATGCACTGGACAAAAATCAGGATTTTAAAAGAGCTCTCAGGGAATTTATTATATCAAATGTCAATGCACGATTTTCCTGTATAATTAATGTTTTCTATAATTAAATTATTTAAATTACAATATATATTTTCCCAAAATAGAAACTAAATTTGTTTTCATTCCAGAATATAAAAACAAATACTTTTCGTTTGGAAAACTCTTAATGGCTTATTTTACCTTCTTGATAATTCAGTTAGATTTCACAGTTGTTACACAGTGGGAGTGTCTACATGAGACATTTACTGTGCAGTAGCTTAACAACACTGTGCAGCAGCGTGCCAGTCAAAAACCATGCTAATACACTACTGTGCAGTGTTGTTAAACTACTGTGCAGTAAGCATCACAAAAAAACCATGAGCCAGTGTCGCCACTCAGTAACTGTAGTTCTTGCACATTTAGTTCATACTTCATTAAACAAGTACTAAGCTAAATGTGCAGTAATTACTGCACATTAGTGAACATGTAGACGTGCCCAGTGTGAGCACCCATGTATTCCAAATGCTGACATTCTATTTATTTAACTATTTTGTGTGATTCAAATTATAAAAAATGAAGCCTCTATTGTTATCTTTGCGGCCAGTTTTACATAGGGATCCTTCAGTGGAACACTAGTTGATCTTTAAGACCCTGCTCTATACATTCTGTTCATACCCTTTCTCCAACTCTCATCAGCAAGTACTTACACTAAAATATTCAGGTTATTATGTTCAAAAGTGCCCTCATGAGTAGGATGCATCATTCCCCCCATGCCGCCCAGTTTACACTTGCATCTAAGCAGCCTGGTTCCTTTATACCAGAATTTAGATTTCTGCATCTCTCAATTCACAGATTTAAGAAGTACCAGCCCACATGAAATCTCGCTATTACAAGATTACACCAATACCATAAAAGTCTCTTGAGCTGAATGTTGGTTACCCACAGCTCATGGTAGTCTGCAAGTGCATTCTTCTAGAGCTTATTCTAGTCCTTGCTGTGCTCTAAGGGCAGGGTTTCATATCAGCAATTAACACCTTGAATATCCAAAGAGTTCAGAATGTTTCCTGGACCATTTAGGTCCTGCTGTTTATTCCTTCTTTATGCTGAGGGATGGGCACCACAGTTCCAGTTCAAGAATCCGTTTCAGGAGTCGAATGTATTTCTGGTGTGAACAGCTGTGGCTTCCTTTGCTTAACTGGAAGAATACCCATCAAGTTCCAGGTCTAGCAAGCCTCTCCCAACTGGATCTGCTCTTCTTTTACGCCAAGAAAGTGTGTAAGCAGGGAGAAGGGACTGTTAGACTTCACTTTTTTGTTTCTAGGTTGTAGTGGAGGCTGTGTCGCCTGCTAGTAAAAGAGGGAATAAATGATTCAATTCACTGGTCCATGGTAAAGGGGGGTTTCCTGACTATCCACAGCTATTACTATTAATCTTTTGCTTCTTCACTGGCTCTTCGGTGATATAAGCCATTACTCGAAGAGCTTGCAGTTGCATCCACTAAGAGGAACATGGATCAATTGTAGATAAACTTGTAATTTTCCATGAAGAGCAAGATCATAGAGTTTCACCCAGACCTTTGTCTCCAGTTGGTAGCATCTTATGTCCTACCCAGGTTGAAAAGTACCTTTTAAAATCTATCACATGATGCATCACTGAAGGAAGAGAAGCCCAGTAGTACTGGTCATTTCCAATGCTATGGAAATAAAACCTAACAGCCTAACTTTACACTAAGTGATTGCTCTAATAAAAGAAAGATTACTTGTCCTCACACAGGACATTAACCCTGCATTGCTCAGACAATTAAGTCAAGCCATAAATAAGGCTGTAATCACAGTCATAAAAAAACCCTATCCTGACCTAGGGGATGAGGAAGGGATAAAAATGTTCTGTGTCAGCATCTGCCAAGCCAGGCAGGAATTTTAGGTCACTGCACTTCATAGTGTCATACTTTGCAGCATCTTACACTACTGCTGATGCAGCAGGAGGCCCTTTGGGGGTTCAAGCCCAGAAGCCTGAAAACCCTTGATGCTTTTGGTCTTTTCCCTGCTGAGAGATGCTGCTGCTTTTGGACAATTCAGCCTAGTCTATGCTACAAAGTTTTACCAGCAAAACCCCAGTTCTTGTGGCAAAACTTCTAGTGTGTTCTCACTCAAAGCCCCACTGAAGTGGCAGAACCAGTTACCATATGATTTGCAGATCATTAGAAAGAAGAAGGGAGATCTTCTGTCTGAGACACCACCTTGGGAATGAAGGGACCTGAATCCAGTTCCCAGCTCTGTTGCTATCTTCCTGTGCAACTTCCAACTGAGTGAAGTAAAGCTTCTGCCAGCACCTAGCAGCTGGCTGGTGCCCTGTATAGACACTCCCACCCCCTCAGCCAGCTGCTACAGTCCATTCTGCAGCTGGTGCTTTCCCAAACAGCACTGATGATACAGCTGCTGAGTGGAGCCATGTGTCCCTGCTAAAAGCAAGTGGGTGTGTGGATACTCAGGTGGCTGGCAGGAGCAGATTCAGAAGGGGGCTTGGCAGCATGGTTGCACCCTTTTTTGAATCACAGTGATCCCTTTTAGGTCATAGCAGCATCAGGCAGGGACCATAAGTCCTGGAAGCAGGTCAAAATCCACCCCTTCCCCACTCCAAGCATCCCTTCCATTGCCCTCCATGTGCAGGGACACCTCTCCTCCTGTTCCTTCCTCCCCTTCCTGGACCCACTGCTGCCGCTGTCTCTGGCTGACCCAGGGATAGGGGTCGCCCCAGAGCTGTTGCTGCCCCCCTCCAGCTGGGCTGCATGAAGCCAGGCTCAGTGGGGACAGGAGCAATAGTGGCAGGTTCCCCCTCCCTGCCCAGCCCCCTCTGGTGTTCCCTGACGTCCCAGAAGCAGGGGCAGGGTGAGGGGACAGCTCTCCATGCAGATGTTCCCCACAGCCCTGGCTGGAGTCAGGCAGGAACAGTTGGGACAGCAGCAGATCTCCCCACCTCCTTCCTGTACCCAGAGGAGTAAATGGAAAGGGCAAAGGGGGAAATGGCAGGGAAGACGATGTGCTGGGAACACAGGTAGGAAGGGATGGTTGCCAAAAGCAGAGGAGTTGGGAGATTCTTACTTGATTCAGGGACTTTAAAAAGTCCCCACCTGCTGTTCCCACAGTATGGTCTGCCCCCAAAGGTGAATAAGAGGTCAGGCTCAGAACAGGGGGGTGCAGCCACCTCTGCAGTGTCGGTCCCTGCTCCCACACTCCCCTTTTTACAATTTGAGATCTGCCCGTGGCAGTTGAATAGCTGCTGCTATCTGTCACCAGAGTTGTGCCAACAGAGGTAGTTAAGTATAGGAATAGCCTTAATTGGCACAGGTCTGAATCCAGGCATATATTAGGAACATCCTCTTAACACAACAAAAGCAAAGTAGTACTTAATAGTTTTGCAGTCTTGTATTTGCACGTGACACTTTTCTCTTCCATATCCAGTGTGAATTAAGACGATACGTTTTATGCCAGGATGACAATTTGGCATCCTCAACATGATGTGCATTAGAAAAACTAAAAGTTGATCCTGCCTGTTTAGAGCTAGAGAAGTCATAGTACTACTTATTGTACCCCCAGAGTCATCATTAGATGTAATTAGTATTTGTTAAGCATTTTGAGCTTTTTGGGTGGCAGTTGCTATATTATTTACAGAGCACTGTTAATTATATAGTGATAGAGAAGGATGATTTTGTGGCTTAGGCAGCGATATGGGAATCAGGAGACCAGAAGCACTGCTACAAGCTGCCTCACATCTCCAGCTATGAACTGGGGATAACAAGAATTCCTTGCTTCTCTCCACGTTCCTGTTTATTAATCACAACTACCTCTTTGGGGGATAGATATTTTTTTCTTAGAGGCTTAGCATAAAAGGGCTCTGAGATCAGCTTCAGCTAATAATAAGAACAAATAGATGAGATTATTAAACTAGACATCAGTATTACATATTATAACAGCTTTGTGCAGAAAAACATGTTACCTCTAAAGCAGTGCTTCTCAAACTATCTGATGTGGCGGACTGGCAATTTTTTTCCACTGGGCCAGGGACCGGTGCCCGGTTCAGCCGGTGGCAGCAACTGTGTAACAGCACTACACAAATGCGCAACCGGCTGTTTCTTTCTCTTTCCTCACCTCGCATGACATGACGTCACCTGGAGTGTTGGAACGTACGAACTGTGGCGCTATGACTTATTAATGTTATGCTTCTGAAAACATATTTCTTTCTTTCCTGGCAACTCACTGCGGACCGGCAACTGGTGGCTCCGTTCCACGGACCACCACTTTGAGAAGCACTGCTCTAAAGGATAATACTTTAGGTGCTTTTAGACCTAATACTAATGCTGGTGTGGTATCAAATGCTCCTATTTCAGGAAAGGGACATAACTTTGCCTGTCTGTCTGTGTTTCTGTTCATTGAGGTAAGCTACCAATACCTGCACACATTTTATTGCTGGGAAAGCATTTGATGATGCTTAGTGCTAGCTCTCCAAGTATGTAAGCACTGGAAAAGCTTTTTGGCTCTTAGGTATGGAGACAATCAGCTTTCTTTGCTTGATCTCCTCCATTAAAATTAAGCTTCATGGCACAATTCTTTCTACTATTTTTTTAAAAGAAATGATTTATGTAGTAAATTTTAGCAGGTTTATAAAGCACTGCCATCTAAGTATTGGAAAGAAAACAGTAATAATGACAACCCAGAGTTTATCTTTTTATTTAGAGAAGCAAGGTGCTGTAATGACAAGTCTTTGTAATAAGGTGATCCTGTCACCAGTTTAGTCACAGGGCATTCCCTCCATACACATACATATTTACTTAGGGCCAAACTCTGCTAACCTTGTTTACATCAGGTTTTCCTTATACTGCAACTAGCTTCACTGATTAAGGTACAGCTTGCCCTAAGTAAGGGGTTTACAAGGTCAGTCCCTCATTGAAAGCCATCAGCAAAAACTTCTACTTAAGAAAGGAGGTTAATAAAAAAAAAAGTTCTGAAAAAACAGGAATGAAAGCTACTTCTAAAGAGAATTTAGGGCTATGGTAGATGCTTTTATGATCAGCAAAACTGTCATAAATTAAAGAATTTCATAATGTTTATTACAGCTTCAGCCAAAGGAAATAATAAATGCAATAACTGCCTGAGTAAAAAATACCATATTATTGGTTAAATCATTAGTGGGCAATGACCCTAATTAACAAGGTAATAAAGACTTGCTGATAATGCAATTTTTAAGCATCATGCATTCCAGGTAGGACCTTCCCTGAAGAGGAGAGAGAGCGTATAATTCCTGGAAGAAAAAAATAACAAAAAAATTGGATGCTAGGATTTCTGGGTTACTGGAACAGAATTGTCCAAAAAATTGATGGTCCAGGTAGTAAGAAAATATCCATAAAAACCATTGGCCAAGTCAGATAACAAAGTAGCTGAGATCCTAGCAAACATGCATACAGCTGCTGTACTTCGCTGAACTTCAGTTTAATTTCATGCTGTAGCTTACTGGGAGGATGAGTCCAGAGTCTGGGATTGTTTCCCCCCAAAATTTCTAAAACACTAAATGTATGTAATGGCTCCCTCTAAACCACCCCAGCCAAGTGTTTGTCTAAGTTGGTCTTTAAACCTTCCAAAGATAAAGATTCCACAACCTCTCTATTCCAGGGTTTAACCACTCTCACACCTAGAAAGTTCTTCTAATACCTGACTTAAATTTACACTGGCATTATTTGGTCTTCTTGTCTGCTTCGCTAAGGGCACAGAGAGAATCTATCAACATCCTCTTTAAAACAATCCTTTTGGCATTTGAAAACTGTTGTCAAATTCCAACCCTACCCCAGTTTCTTCTTCAGACTAACTAATCCCAGTTCTTCCAATCATTCTTTGTAATTCATGTTTCCCAGACCTCTAATCATTTTTGTTGCTCTCTACTCTTTGCAATTTGTCCATGTCTTTCTTGAAGTGAAGTGCCCAAAATTGGACATAATGTTCCAGGAAAGGCCTTGCCAGGGCTATACAGAGTAGAAGGATCACTTTCCATGAATTGTATATGACACTCCTGTTAATACAACCCAATATGCTGTTGCCTTTTTCACAATATTGACTCATATTCAGCTTGGAGTCCACTACAACTCCAAGGTCTTTTCTGCAGTATTTCAGCCTACTGAGTCATTCCTCCATTTGTTTTTGTGCATTTGATTGTTCTACCATAACTGCAGAGCTTTGCATTTGTCCTTATTGTATTTCATCCAATTATTTTGGACTATTCCTCCAAGTTAACAATGTCTTTGACCCTAAGTCTATCTTACAAAGTGTCTGCTATCCCACCCAGCTAGCTGTGACCTGCAAGTGATTTTGACTTCATATCACATTGTTTTTCACAATCAGGCCACATTATATGAAACCCTGATGTTCATCTGGAAAAATGAATCTTGTAAATAAATAGAAGGAAACAAACAAAAAAAGGGTAAAATTTTGTCACTCCAAAATAGCATAAGCATAAGTAGCCCTGGTTTACTGTACAGACTGTAAACAATACTGACTTCTTAACCAGTCAGGGTAAAAATAATCATCATTGTACAACCCTGCTTTACTGTCCTCATGTTTAGATCTATACTTACTTTTAAGTATTTTCTGAAGCATTTTGTTGCATGGGGTTTTGCGTGAAGAATCGTGGGAGAAGGAAAACACGTAACTGCTTATTTTTAAGAGGCATCCACAGGTTGTGATTATGCAGTTGAACAGGTAAAATCCACCATATTGTTATTTGAAGGGTCCAAGAAAATCTCTGTTGATGATGATAGTTCTTTGGCTGATTTCACTTGCCTTTAGATCAGGTCCGTGGGTGTCCCAAAATGGAGGCATAAAAGGTATAGCTGCAACAGGTTAGAGTCAAAGTCAGAAATATAGTTTCTACCATGAAGAATGTAAAAGAATTGTACTATTCACAAAACACTGCGAGGATTTTAAGTAGAATTCACTGGGCTGAGGATTAGGTTTTATCTAGAAAGCAGTTACAAATTTTTGCCTCAACAATTTTACATAAAAAACTCTCACATTTTCTATCTACCCTTGGCCAAAGCCTCCTCTTTCCGCAATAGTATCATGCAGTTGCTTGTCCTATGACATACATGCTGCTACTGTTATTATCCAAAGGAATCATAATAAAATATACCTGAATTATGGTTACCAGTGAACCTTACATTTTGGGGCTGAGATCAAACATGAAGGCTTTGTGTTCTACATTTTATTGGTTTCAAGACCTTGCTTAAGATGAGGGGCTTAGCACCTGCTGCATCATCCATTAATAATATGGGTATGGTCAGAATCTGTTCCAGTATTCCCCTTATCTGGTAGCTAATATTACGTTTCTCTCCAAACTAAAAATTGACAGGAGACCTTACTTTCTTGTGTGTGTGTGTGAGTGTGTGCTATCTATAAAATAATGTTTGTAAAGCTTTCATGTGTGCTGACCTCCTCTACTACCACCTCCCCCAATGATTCAGTCACTTCATATTGTAATACTTTGTTGATTATTGATTTTTGGTTAAGGTTGGAGCCCAGTACAACTGTATAAGCATTCGTTGGCTTTAATTTGATGTTATGCTGCTGCCTTCCACTCCATATTGACAGGCATCCTCTTATTTTCAGATTGGTGTCCATTCGCTGATGAACACGCACTAGGGGGATCATGACCTTTTCTCTTATCTGGACAGCTCTTGGCTTCATGAACATTTTTTGCTGGAGGGTGTTATTAACAAGAGGGCAATAGAACAAAGAAATGAAGCAACGGGCAGCACATCAATGTATGAAATTTGCTTTATTAGGATTCCCCCGAGGCCTGAGCAGTCCCTAATTACAGAGGTGTTACATCCCTTCTTGGAATAACAAACTATATTTTTAGCAGTAATGAGAACATGATTTTGAAATCACTCTCTTGGCATCCGCCTACTGTATAGATGGTTGTTAATTCATATTTTGCTGTAAACTGAATGTAAGAAATGGAACATGAAACAAAAAAGAGCTAAACATGGCAAATCTCAGATTGAAAATGCCTCCTAAAAATTAAGCAAAACAGAATCAGTTTACAATTGGATCTACATACATGCAGGTTATTCACTGGCATTGTAAATCAGTGTCTTCTGTAAAATTATGCTAGCATACTGGGGTTGTGAATGTGAAATTCAAAATGTCTGGAGCTTCTGTTTAGGTCAGTGATTCTTAACTAGGGTGCTGTGGCACCTTGGGGTGCCTTGAGATTCTTTCAAAGTGCCACAGGGTGCCATGCAATGTTAGTACCATTAGTTGTGCAAATATAATTCACAAGAAAAAAAATTCGAATAATGTCAAAAACATGCTGACTCATTGCTTGCTTTCCATGTTCTTTGCAGCAGAAGAATTGCTCTATTTTTTTCTAGTAAAGAAGTTAGTGAAAAGTTAAAGCTGGCATTTTCCAGCAGGAGTCTCCAGTCTCATTAGGGGCTCCTTGGCCGCGTCCAGACGAGCGTGCACATGCCTCTTGTCCCGTCTCAAACCCCTTTGAGACGGGACAAGAGGCATGTGCGGGAATGAAAAAATGGATACCCAGGGGTCTAAAAAGCCCAAAGTTTAAAGAAACGGAGCAGGGCACGGTCCCGAACTGTGCCCTTAAGAAACCGGAGGCTGGGTCCTCCAGTCTCCATGGTTGGCCCCTTGCCCTGGTGCTGAAGCACTATGCTTCAGCACCAGGGCTCCAGAGCCAGTGAGTAAGGGGCCAGGGGGGCTGGAGGAGGGGGGAGGTGGCTATGGAGGTAACCCCCACAGGACCCGCCCCCCGCCTACCCCCCCGACCGCCCCAGCCCCACCAAGGCCCTCGCTCCCTGCCCCACCCACCCCAGCATGCTCACTTGGAATAAAACCCCCAAAACTCTGGCACTTATGGGCAGCTCTAGCTGCCATAAGGATCACTTGGGGCCCTGCCCACAAAGCAGGGGGCAGAGGGACAGCCCCAGCGGCCCCAGCCCGGGCCCTCCTGCCCTGTGCTGCCTGGGGGGGCTCTGCCCCCCACCCCTGCTTCTGGGTTAAGTAGAGGCTTTTTTTTTCTGGCTTTTTTTCTGGCTTTTTTTAAGTGCTGGTTCCTGGGATTAGGGGGGCTGCCACAGGGTCTGGGGGTACAAGTGGGGGGTGGGGCCAGGTGGGGCAGCCATTGTAGGGTCTGGGAGTGAGGGGGGGTGGGGCTGGGGGGGCAGCCATGGGGGGGCTGCAGCAGCTGGCAGGGAATGGGGGCAGGTGGGGCAGCAATTAGGGGTGGGGCATGTGGGCCTTGCAGGGGGTGGGTAGCTCCTACGGAGGCCATTTGGCCCTGTTGGGGAACCATAAACCCTGTGTGGCTGTAGCCCCACAACAGCCAGTGCTTTAACACTGTAGATATATCAATAAAACATTGCCCAACTGATCGCTGTCTCTCTGTCTCTCTCTCTTTTGCACTCTCTTTATAATGGTCTTTTGTTTTACTTGTGGAGGAACATGGATTTGGGGGTATTTTACAGAGTGACTTTAGGATTTTTTTTATCAGGGATTTTTCAGTTTTCCAATAGGGAACACCACAATTCCTGCTAGGGAGGCCAGTGGCAGGACCCTGCCTGCTCAGAGCTGGCACCTTGGACCCAGCTGGCTGTGGCTGACCTCTGGCAAATGGGGCCAGGAGAACATGCTTTGACAGTTCAAAGCAGGCCACCACACCGGAACACCTTCTGGGAGATAGTTGCCCAGATGGCCAGGCAGGGGGCACACGTGGCAGTAGGCCCAGAGGGGCAGATGCCTCATCCCAGTCTGGCAGGTGTGCAGCAGGTCATAGCCAGGCAGCAGCCCCCACCGCTGCAGTGGATAAAGGGAGCAGGGAACTCTCACTGCTGCTTCAGCAGTCCAGTTGGCACAAGGGGTAGTGTCCCCAGGCACCAATTGGCTGGGCCTGAGAAGCTCCTGAGAGCTAGTAGCACTGAACTACTTGCCAGGGTGGCTTTTTATACTGCTGGGGCCAGGACAGGGCAGCTCTTTATATTCCTGGGGCCAGCACAGGTGCTGGCCCTGGGCTCTAGCTCCCCCTGGCTGCAGATCTGGGAGGAGCCAGGCAGGGTTATTTTGCTTCAAGTGGCACAATTTGCTCCTCAATAAAATGTCTGTCCAAGCATGTGCGCTAGGGCAAAAAGCCCTGGCTCAAATTTGCACCACTTCTATTTGAGCTCCTGGAACTGCACGTTCTTGCATGTGTGGACACGCCCCTTGAGTCTAGCTAGGGGTGCATCAAGACTAAAAAAGGTTGAGAACCACTGGTTTAGATAATAGGAACTTTATCAGAGAATCTTTGAGGGAAGAGCTGGCCTACAAACTCACAGAAAATGTTTTCATGAGAATTCCTGGATTTGGCTAGGGTGGGACTGAGAATTTGGAAATGTACCCATTTGTGGTATTTCAGTTTTTCGGCTCGCAGGTGCTGATGGCAGCCACAAATGTGAAATAAAAAGCCATCAACACTATATTCAACCCACAAACCTATTAGAAATAGCATCTCTGCTTTATACTGCAATTAGAACACATAAGCAGAACAGAGGTCTATTATGTAGTCAAAGTGTCATGAAATAAAAAAACCTTCAAAAATCATGGAAATATAACTGTGACTATTCTCACAAGAATAAAGGTGCTTGTGCCTTGGTGACTTTTTTCTGGTTTCACATGTCAACTGACTGCAACCAGATGTGCCTTTCTCAAACATTCAAATCTGCAAATTTATAAATAAGGATAGGAACACTGAAAATTCAAGGAGGCTGAGTACCAACTTTAGCAGTTCTACAATGTAAGATTTACTTGAGGCCTTGTAACTGCTTACATTACTCACTGTTCTCCTGTTATTGCCCTTGGTTTTCCATTCCATGTTAGAAATAACTGTTTGTCTATAAATAATCTGTCAAAAATGCTGCTGGCCTTTTTTAATTGAAAGGTCGTGCCCAAATGTACATTTTTGATCATACTGAACACAAGCTTGTGTGCATGTCTACCACTGCCCTCTATTGGAGAGATTCAGAATTGCTCTTCTCTGTAACAAAAAACAGCCCCCAAGAGAGTTTCTTTAGTGTGGGGCTAGTACATTTGAAATCTCCCTCTACTGTCACTGTGAAATTCCAAATGACCACAACATGTAGACAGAGTGACAACTCTGGTGTACAGTTCATATACTTAAAACAAGATTGAATTTAGTTTTAGAAATATTACAGGTTTCAAAAATAATCCCTGCATTTAAAATTCAAAACACCAGTATAACTAGAAACATATCCTGGAAGGATATTTTAAAATTTCCCATTCAAAAAGGGTTTTTTTATATTAAGTCAAAACTTGAATCTTCTGTTATGTAATCTTTCATTGTTTTCACCTGCTGGAAATCAGTGCCTGATTTGCTACCCAGAGCATTCACAAACTCTCTGTGGAATAGGCTTCTTGGTGTAGCTTGATCATTTCTTGGTATCTTTTAATATAATTAATGAAAAGAGGTGAGCAATTCCATTTAATCCAAACTGTTTATAGAGATGTCCGTTATTTTTTTCCCATATCATCTTTGTTTAAATAATTCCATATTCATTGGGCCAGAGAGAGAGTGAGACTAGCTCTATAGCTTGTTGGATAGGTTGCTCACCTGGAGATGCACAGTTCCCAGTCCCTATTCCAATAAATATTTATTTTTATAGATGGGAACAAAATCAACTAGCCCAGTGGCTAGGGCATTCCATGGGAGGGTGAGAGACCCAAATTCAAGTCCCTGCTCTGAGTCAGGTCTGAGAGGATTTGAACTTGTGTCTTCTGCAAGTAAGCAGGCACCTTGCTGAACCATATAGCACAAGGGGAGGGGTGCTGCATGACCACCTCTATTTTAAAAATGGTGTATAAGTTCCTTTGCAAATTCAGCTCTTGGTTGCCAAATTTCCTTTTGTTAAATATGCCCATAGAGGAAACAACAAACAAAATGTTCAATCTCATTCACTAAAAGAAGGAAAAAAATATTTTTGCTGCATTTCTGGAGAGCAAATAAACATAACTATACTTACAGATTATGACTGGAAGATTTTCATAAACAGGTAGTGCTAAGACATTTACTTTGTTAAATTATTTGACACCAGTTGTTCTTTATAATAAAAAAAATACACATCTTCTGAATTTCAGGCATTTCCCACTCAGTCCCTGCCAATAATTCAGTCAGACAAATATAAATCAAAGTAAGCAGTTAAGTGGCTTGCACCTTTAAAAAAGAAGATACAAGCAAAAAGTACTTGGTTTTGGTCTTCTCGTGCCCCAGAAGTTCCTTTTAGTCTCTTCTGCCTTTCCCCATAGATTGCAGTTGTTTATTCAATATTAATCTCAGTCTTTCCCTGAAGACCAGCACATTCACATTCACAGATCACCAGTAGTGTTCTGATTCATTAATGAAGGGGCCTGAGTTTGGAAAAGCATTCAGGATCCCCCTGTGCTTATTGAAATGGGTGGCAGGTTGAAAACCAATCCACTCAGGAAAAGGATGATTTTTGTCCTGCTGGGAAGCAGCCCTTTCCTGGATTGCTAAAACCAGTACTGACTGCTAGGGAGGATGCTAATTGAAAGATGAAAATGTAATTGCTATAGATAAGTAATTTTTATTGAGCAATTTTTCAGTGTTAGGTGTAAGGATTTAGCCAAGAAATTTCTATTAACATTAAGGGAAGCTACACACCTAAATCCCAGCATCTCATGAAGAACTCTTTCCCTTTATTGTATGAGAGAAAACATGAAAGCCCACTAGAGCTAAATTATGATTAAATGCTTGCCCTTATTAGATGAGCTCCCATGGAACGTCTTCTCTGCCCATGCACGCATCTACAAGAACTATGTACCTGCATGCAGAGCATTCAATGGACTGCTTTGAAACTAGGGAAGGAAAAACACAGAGACTAAAAGAGCCTCAGGTGGCTGATATCTTGGATTAAAAGAAATGGCCCTACCACTAAAAGGGAAGGAGATGGAGTATGTACAACCTCTTCTGTGCCGGCGTTGTACCATGAAAGGAAGATGGAAAAGCTAGAAAAGGACAGCACTGGAAGTGCTTGGCAATCAAATGGGCTTCTTTCTTTGTTTTATTTGAGAAAACATAGGCTTGGAAGCAAAATTTGAAGGCCCTTGTGTTTAAAGCCTATTGATAGCAAAACTATATGAGAGCCAAGGGTACACTCAGATCTATAATCTACTCTTCTGTAATGCAGCACAACACATTAAAAGGACAATGTCAAGGATGACTGACTCAAAATTTTACCTTAAAAATGTCATCCAACATTTACTTTCATAGTCTCCTAATGATCACAGAAACAGTGCCAGATTTGGCTTTCAGAAGTATCCAGTAGGGCTGTGTGAAGCTTCAGTCCCTGATTGTACTTGGTGGAGATTCGGCCTGATTCAGTGGCTGAATCTCTGAATCTGAATCGAATCAGGAGGCCCTTTAATCTATCCAAATCAAATCTGAACCCTCTGAATTGATTTGGAAAGATTTGGACATAGACACAGCTTTAAATTGTTTTTCTACATACCTCAAGGTACCAGACAGCTTGTCAACTCTGCGATGGTGGGGCAGATGGAGCATTCCACAGGAGCACAGGGGGTGGGGGGCAGCGTGCTCGGCAGCAGAAGCACTTCTAACACACTTCCAGGTCCGCCGAGGAGCGTGCTGGGGAACCGCCCCCCCCCCGCGTTCCCTCCCGGCTCAGTGAATGGTGCCTCCTGGGTCTGGGGTGGCACCAAGGGTTGCCCCACAGCTGACTACTGAGCCAGGGGGGCACAGGGGGCCCTCCAGCGCGTTCCCCAGAGGACCTGGAAGAGGACCAAAAGAACTTCTGGTCTTCTTCGGGGTTTATCGCCAAGCATGTGGTGGGCCCCCCCGCGCTCCTGTGGGATACTCCATCTGCTCCACCACCAAAGCTTTCACAAGCCATGCCTGGTATCTCGAGGTACGTAGAAAAAACATTTAAAGCTGTGTCTATGGCCAAATCACTGATTCTCAGAGTCAGCACCAAATCTTCAGATTAGGGTTCAGCCGAATCCAAATCAATGACAGTTAGTGTTTTTCATTCACCCATTCATGTCTCAAAATATTTTAAAAATATCACTTATGTACTTTACAAGCTTTAAAGGATCCATTTCATCCACCTTGAACAGTAATCACCTCTGAGGTAAAACACATCCAGTATTTAATGGTGTATTTAGTAACAAACAAGCTTTAGATCAAGCGCTGCCACCACCATTTTTAAGCATGGGGATGCTGATACACGGGACAGCGTTTTAATTAGAGCGGGTCATGGAGCTGCTCTAATTAAAGTGTCCCCCTACCCCCGGAACATGTATAAAAGGAGGAAGAGGTGCAAATGTATTCAGTAAGAATTACACCAGGAATTTAGATAAGGAGAATGCAGTTACCAAAGACTACCTACCGCCGTGTTCTCCCTACCACTGTGATAGGACTCTACCTCATATGGCCATTGGATTTTTCAAAGAGGTCCTATTGCCAAGTATTGAGCCATCACCATCCTATTTTTCTTGTGAGATTTGCTAGTAAGATTGCACGTATCATTGTAAAAAAAAATAGTTTTGTATTATTATCACCTGTAAGTAATTTTAACCATTTCACCATATAATTTTAAAGAACGAATTGCAGGATTTATGATGACTGGGGAAAAGCCATCCAGATTTCATAGTGTCATAGTGCCAGGAGTCTCTGCTGGAGCACTGTTTCTTTCTCATAGGATGCTAAGCATGCTCAACTTCTAATACAGTTAGTAGGAGTTGAAAATGCAAAACTGGACTCTCATAGAAGCCCATCAGCAAACAAGCCAAAGAAAAGAAATAAGCACTATTTCTTCTTATTGAAGAATAAGTTCTGTAATGTGATACAAATTCATTTCCCTTTTTGAATCAGGAAAATCTCAGTGACCAGCAAACAAAAACACACCAGTTTTATTCTTTCATCCTTATCGCAGAAGTATTTATTCTTGCTAATTAGTTCCATGGGTGATGAAACCACATGAAGTATTGCTCTGGGGGTACAGGTGGCTTTAGGTCACACATCCCACAATCAAAAGCAGCCTGACCTATTCTGCAGATCGTTGATCTTGCTGTGGAAGCCCATTTTATTAACAAAGAAAAAAATTCTCCTAACTCTACCCTCTGAGTGAAAGGTTCATAGAAGTTATTTCTTTCAGTAGATCCAGTGTTACTCCAGACAAGATTTTCATGGCTTTCAAACCCCTTTTTCACATGCACACAAAAAAAGGGAATGATAGAATATAATGCTTTCTCACTGAGCAACATCAGTGTTACTAACTTTACACCAGAATTGAATGAAGTATAAGACTTGTAGGCATCACACATTGTTTTCAAACAATTCAATTGTTTGTAAATGTAATTCCTATAGTTATGGCAGAAGTACAGACGAGATACATTTGGCCCATTATCCATTATTGACAGAGCTGATAATAATCACTTAAGGCCAGATTCAGTGAAAATTCCAGAGTGCACTTTCTCTTGACTTTTCTGTATAGAAGCCCTGGTATAGGTTGCGGCATTGCAGTGCGTGTAGCACAATACAGTTACAATTATAATACAGGTATCTGCATATTCAAATTTTCCAATATAATAGATGATATTTGAATGAATTATCTTTCTCAGGTCATGTAAAGCTACTGGATACAGTAAAAGGTCCTGAAAAGCATTCCTTAATAGAGGTGACCATAAGTAAATCCAAAAACATCTGCTTACTCCAGAGCAAAGATGTTCACTGACCTGTAGGTAAGCTAGGAATTTTAAGCTCTTCAGGCTATTGCCTGTTGGTCAGAATTCTAACTAAAGCTATAAAAAGTGCCATAACAAAATCCAAAAACATTTGGCCTGCTTTTAGTTTGTTACAAACACCACTTGCTTGGACCAGTTTGAAAACAGGTTTGCTGAAGGTGATTCTGGCTTCAGAGGCAATTGTCATTGAGATGATCTGTGGTTTGGGGGATACCAAGGCAAAAAAAAAAGAAAAAAATCACAGCCAGATTTCAAGTTGAAAACATTGTCCCTTTGTTTTAAACCAGCAATGACATCAGGGCTAGGGACAGAAATTATACATAAACCAGTATAAATTATCAGAAACTGGTTCAAATCTGTAACAAACAGAAGTTCAGTGCATATACACTGCTTTCAAAGTAGCCAAAACCAGTCTAAGATAAAACTGGATCTTAGGATGCTTTGCACCTCCCCTACAAACCCTCTTTCGCTAGCCTTGGCCCAAGCTGTCTGCTCCAGCCAAGCAGAGAGGTGTGCTCTAGCACCTCCCAGGTTCTGGTCTGGGCCATTGCAGGCATGTGGCTGCATTTCTGAAATCAAAAGTGAATGTCTGTTCACTTGCTTATCAGTTCAATCTATGCAGCTTAGACTGATCTGCAAAGATTGAACTGATTCAGCCTTGGGCTTTTTGACTGTCTGTACTTAGCCTAGGAGAGCTATGTCAATTTACACCAGCTGAGGGTTGACTGGGAAGGTGTTTGCTTACACCTGCGTGAAAAATACCTGAAACCAGGTCTATGTTACTTTTCTTTTGTTCATGGCTCATATCCGGTGAGTTGCTGACCACATCCTGCAAGATGTTAAACATCCTGTTTTTGTTGTCTCCAATCGGAGTTGAAGATGCTTAGCAGCCTATGGGTGAGATTTTCAAAGGCATTGAATTGAGTGCTTTCTAGTTTAGGTCATTAATGAATAGCTTAGAAAACCTCACCCTGAAAGGCTTTTGGGTGATTGAGATTTGAAAATTCACTAATTATTGTTGAAAACAAAGAACAAAGGCCAACAACTTTCACACCATTGGTTGGACAAAAACGTTCCAAGAATACTTGAATGTGTAACATAAATGAAAGCCTACAGCTGATTGTATAGCTGCTACCTGTGCTGCAGTAATTAGAAAAGCCATTCAGATTAGCCAACATTCACATTTGTAGCTCCTCCCTGAATTAACACTCTCTGAAGAATACAGGAAGCAAGGATCAAAGATTAGAGGCAAATACAGTTGGGAACCAGGTGTTTTTACAGTCTCAGAGGTTCACAGGCAAGACAGAAAGTTAGATCAGAAGATTCCTCCATCCAGATACAGTAATGCCAAACACACACCCGCCTTTGGCCAAGACCACATAGAAAGTATCTTCTGTAGTAGCTATAAAAGGAGAGCAACTAGATTTTGAACTAAATCTCACTCAGAAGTTGATTTTAAACTAAATCTCATTCAGAAGTCCCAGTCAGAATCAGGACCCTATTGTACTGGCTGTCGTGCACATCTAAAAGTAAGCCAGATTCTTACACTGGAAAGCTGTGCATTCTCATGTTACGTTGTAACATCACACAGGACATTGTAAAATAGGTCACTGCAAATAAAGCAGCTCTAATTTTCAATGGCAAGCTATAAAACTTCCTAATTTTCAATGACAAGCTATAAAACTTCAGTTAACTGTGATGAGGCTTGGTACTTTTGTTTCTTGATAGCTATACAAAGCACATTGTGCTTCAATAATAGTTGTCTTTGCAAAAAAAGCATGTATTCCAGAAAGTGTTAAGCAACAGTGTATGCAGAGTATTAAGTTAATCTTGCCCATCAATTATTCCATTCTAGCCAGAAGTAGCAAGTAAAAACATAGGAATTATTTTTGACAGTTCTCATTTTGTCTTTGTGTAACCTCCTAGTGAAAATTTTAGCAAGAAACAAGGGGCACAGTAATTTCCCTAGTATATGTAAAGATTATATTTGCAGACATAAGGATAGAGGGATAAATCAAAAAACAAAAAAACTAAGTTGAGGAAAGTAGAGGAAGTAATATAAAAGCCTAAAAGCCACAGGGGTTGATTGATTGACAGACCGTGCTGCAAAAGATTTTTTGCTACTGTGAGGTGTTTACTTTAAAAAAAATCTAAGCTTGTTACTCTAGAAACTGCTGCAAAATTGCTGCTTTTTGAACCAAGTGATTAAATACCAGGTTTGAGATATGACATTCATGTGACATCTGTAACATTTTGTTGTGAGCTTAACTGCAGCTATTTAAGTTCTTTACTGCAGAGTGTTCTACAGAGAAAATATGTAACAAAACATGCTATCAAGGGCTTCTGAAGCATTTGTCATGCATCTATAAAAATCTCACCAAAAGGGCCAGCTGACACCAGTGTAAAGTGAAATTATATATACAACTGCAAAAGGATTAAAAGTAAAATATTCCCTGATATCCCAGGTAATTTACACGTTAAAGAATGTCGCAGAATGAATTATGCTGTCATGTCAGAAGCCACACTTCAAACCAAAATCTGCCAATCATTATAATGCTGAGTTTGTTGGGCCTTAGATACAGGGACCCAGCCAACTGCCTCAAGCAACATCCATACTTATTAGACAACATAGACCCCAGGGAGCTTTTCAGAGCATGGCCCTCACCACCTGGCTAAAGCAGAGAGCAATGAAAGACAGCAGTACAACAAAGCACTAAGTGACTACAGGACTGGCTACAGAGCATGAATCCAAGGCCTAGTAGGGCAAGCAGGCTTGGTCCCAGGGGTCAGACATGTTAGATTTGTATTTCATGCTCCCGTATTTTTAGCACCTTTGTCATGAGATACCCAGAAGTCTTAATAACACGCCTCTTTCATACACTGATGATTTTGTGACTTTTGCTTAAATCTGCAATTCTTGAAATTAAACAGTGGGTTCCTTTCATATGATGGAGCTTCTTGGGGTTTTGTTGTTGTTGTTGTTTTGTGAATTTGGAAATGGGCAGATGTAGGGTCAGATTATTGATTTCCTAGCAGTTTCTTCCTGCTGTGTTATGTATCAAAGCCTAGAGGGAGCTATCTACGTTGGCTGGCAGCTCAGAGATTATGATTGCTCCAAGGAGGACAGAACATAAATGACAAAGCTGAGATTTTTTTGAACATTTTCCTTGCTCTTTTAGTGGAGTCAAGTGTGAATATTTTCTGGAAAAAGCCCACTTGATGCAGGTTCTACAGATAATTTTGTGGCCTGTTCTTGCAAAGGAATGAAAATAAAACAGAAAAGCAGTTATAAAACCTGAAAGAAAGTGATGTTGAAAAATTATTACCCATGTCATAGGCAGCAGCGATATGTTCTTTGTCTTTATACATTAGAGAATAAGCTGCAATAGCATTCACACAGTGCTCCCCTACCCTGATTAAAATGGCTGGTCAGTACAATCAACTTTTTTTTTCCCTATAGCCTGCTCTGTAACATAATGACCAGCTTTAAATCCATCAAAGTGGAGGGCTTAAAGGTAAAGCCTGGTACAAAGTCATATTGCAGAGGTTCAGGCATGGAAATCCAGTAAATTTTATTTTCTATTCAGAGTGAGGTCGGGGAAGAGAAACACTCCTGAAGCAGGAAGATACCATGCTGAGGACAGGGGCTGTCAGTTCGCCTTCCTTAAACATATGACCTTATATTCCCATTTCTTTTCAAAATGTTGTGAAAAACTCTTGCTTAATCTTTGCATGGCTTATATACATGTGCTTATAAGACAAAAGTCAATCACTTTTGTATTTACCTAATACCAGCTATTAAACATAAGGTAAATTCAGAGGACTGATAGAATGAATCTTATTGAGAGTGTGAAAATAGCAATAGTTACATGACACATTTTAGTTTTTATCTATGTTACAAGTTTGTTTGTTTGTTTGTTTGTTTGTTTGCAAAGAGCATACCTCTAAAAGGAATGCGTAACTCCAGATAATTAATATTTCCTTTCTGTCTTTTTAAACCTTTCTGTTGCTACATGGCAGCCTTTCAAAAGGACAGAAAGCAAGAGAGTAGAGTAGAAAGTGTGCATGTGTATGAGTGTGTGTGTATGAGTGAGAGAGAGAGAGAGAAAGAACAATTCTATAAAAGATTATCTTGCACACAAAGCAGTGGCCCTGCCCCCATTGTGAAGGCAGTGATTCCCCTGAGATTAGGGTAGAAGGAATTGCTTATGGTCAGCAGAGGCAGGGAGAACAATAGAGACTAAAATGGACAGCAGCAACAGCAGTCTGCTCAGATGGGTGGGATACTGGCCAAATGGCCATTGCAAAGTATATGGCATTGTCAGTGTCACCAGAAGTGGCTAAAAGGTCTCAAATTAGCAATTGTTACGATTAGCAGGTGGTTTGAGAGATAGCAGGCCTAGAGAAGTGATTCGTGTGTGTAGTATACATCAAATTTTTATTCCTATTTATTATACTCTACTTAGCCTTTTTTATTTTCTCATTAAAAGAGAATTATGAAATAATTTAAAGGAAAAATTGGCAATAAAGATGAGGGGCACAGAATTAAAATGTGGTTAATGAAAGAAAAAGATGATTATTAAATCCTTAAAAAAGGACATTGAATTTTATACTAGCATAGAATATTTGGGCATACTACTCAAACATTCTAGCGTAATCCAGTTTTGTAATCGGAGACAAGAGAAAATTTGAATTCCATTTTATTTCTTGTCTTTGAAAAGAGCACTAGGGGCTAGACTGTCATAAATATATGGGTGATTTGCAAAATGTAATAACAGACCTAGATTTTCAGATTTCAGAGGCTGATCAGCTCCAAGGAATTTCTTCAGAAACATCTTTGGATCACAAGCAAAGCTCAGGCCAATCTCCACAGTTTCATTGGCTTCCAAGGAACTTATGTCAACGTATTCATGCAAAGAATTTGACCCTCTATATCTTTGTTGGTGTACTAAACCTAAAAGAAGGCTTATTCCTAGCCTGAATTTCATGGGTATTCTTTGCTTTATTGAAAGTCCTTAATTAGGAGCAGTGTTTTCTACTTCCTCTTTTTTTCTTTAATTACCTGGGAATTTGATGCCCCTGAAAACTAACAGAACTGACAGCATTTGTTATTGGACTATAATCACTAATCCTTATTCCACGTGCAGTTGGGCACTGAACAATTATCAGATATTTTTTACTAGTAGCCTAGGTTTAAAATAGTGAGCTAAGAAGGCTTCTGTACTCCATCGCTAGTTCCCTGGAAGTTGCAGACAATTGGCATCTCTGAAAATTAGGCTTGTTACATCTCAAGAAGGGCGATGAGTGTATAACCCGACATAAAAAGTGTATTAATATCAGAGGATATCAATATAAGCTATTATAATGTAACTCTTATATCTACTTGATTCTGTAGGAATACAAGTGTAGCAAAACTTCTCTAATTTTAACCCTGCTTCAGTCAGGGTCAAAATTAAGGGGATTCAGTTCATTTGTATCGCTGCAGGATTAGGCAGATGTAACAGCAAGATCGGAACAGCTGCTGCATGCTCCAAAGAAGCAGCTCTCCCTCCCTTTTTAAGGCAGCTAAAATGTATGCTTGTCTAAACTGAGGCACCTGTAATTAAAGACTGCCTTGGAAAAGTTGGACTGACAACAAATGTTAGAATACTTCTACTGTGTGACTACAGTCAATAAATCTCTTATTTAGAATGCACTGCACTTCGCTCAGCACCGTATGCAACTCCTACTCTGTTGAATCAGGCCCTCACTGCCTTGATTTAAAGAACTTTAGTCTCATTGAATAAGCAAGTTGCATGTTCCAGGAAATACATGGACCAAGTCCAAAGCAGGAAGAAAGAAACAACTGTAAAAGATTTTGCACATGCTCTACTTAAGGAACCATGCAACAGAGATGCCCACCCATCTTTCCCTCTTCACCTCCTATAGCAATGACAACCTCTACTGTTCAAAAATCATGAGTCAGGACCCTCCAAATCAAAAGATCAACTTGAAAAATCAGATTTCCCACCCCCAAAGTAAATGTGTGTTCTGTTCACTACTGATCTAAACTACTCTGCTTATAGAAAAATGTGTAACTTTGATTCTGCCTTGGGCTTTTTGAATGCCTGTACCTAGCCTAAATGCACATATACATGCTAAATGTAAAGACATGCTATCCTATTTATCCCACCCATATGCTAGTATGTTTTATTGGGAAATGAAATGATTAGGTTTCAGTAACCCTTGCCCTGCCACCTTTCAAGAATCAAGTATTACTGGAGACATAGCATTGTCTCTGAACCTCTTATTTTCCTTGCAAGGATTTTATTAATCAGTTCCATCAACATACACACATGTTGAATGGGGGAATATACTCAGTAATTTTTCATGCTGCTGTAATTCATAGATTCATAGATGTTAGGGTCGGAAGGGACCTCAATAGATCATCAAGTCCGACCCCCTGCATAAGCAGGAAAGAGTGCTGGGTCTAGATGACCCCATCTAGATACTCGTCTAACCTCCTCTTGAAGACCCCCAGGGTAGGGGAGAGCACCACCTCCCTTGGGAGCCCGTTCCAGACCTTGGCCACTCGAACTGTGAAGAAGTTCTTCCTAATGTCCAATCTAAATCTGCTCTCTGCTAGCTTGTGGCCATTGTTTCTTGTAACCCCCAGGGGCGCCTTGGTGAATAAATCCTCACCTATTCCCTTCTGTGCCCCCGTGATGAACTTATAGGCAGCCACAAGGTCGCCTCTCAACCTTCTCTTGTGGAGGCTGAAAAGGTCCAGTTTCTCTAGTCTCTCCTCGTAGGGCTTGGTCTGCAGGCCCTTGACCATACGAGTTGCCCTTCTCTGGACTCTCTCCAGGTTATACGCAAAAAAAAATAAAATTTTTCAGTTCCACTTACAGGTGGAAGAAATATGAGGGGGCACCGGATGCTCTTGGGTCCTGCATCATATAACGACCAGACTTTGCTGTCATCATCATCTACTATGATCTTTTTAAGAGGAACTGTACTTCTGAACCAGTTATAGTCAGGAGAGACTTTAATCTCTCCCATGATGTTTAGATGAAACTTAGGTAAACCCTCTAATTATGAACTGATGGAGCTTTCGGGGATAAAAAGGCAGCTTTTCCTTACAGACCATTCAAATGGAGCAGCTCCGGCTCCCCCTCACGGAGGAGGGAGTGGGGGGAGGGGAGGAGCGCTGTTTGGATCATACAGTACCAGAGGGAAAAGATATGTGGGGAATGAAGTGGAAGGGCATTCTTGTTCCTGTTGCATTTCTCCAAGTCAGATAAGGTGTAGCAAAAATTCTATTGACTAGACTTGAATATACACATTTCCCATGCAGTCATGGGAAAATGCACAGAAATAAATTTTAAAAGAAAAAAACAAGAAAAACAAAACCCTGCCAGAACATAACACTGTACTGCACAGAATTGTCCCCTTGGTAAGATGATGAGAGAAAGAACAAACCATGAGATGGGATAGTGATGTTGCCAGATATGCTACTGGAGAATGCTCACAGCATAAGAAACTGTTTAAAATACGACAGAGGTTAAAACTCCCTGTTTTGAGTGCAACCACATAATTGTCTCCTGTCCCTTTGTTCTACCATCTCTCAAGTGGGGGTATATTGCTAACATCCTCTGACTAGAAAAATATGTAAAGTTGAGCATCCATAAAATAGTATCTCAACACGCATCCAAACAAGTCCTAATTATTGTAAACTGCTAAGTCATTCACATCATGTCCTTGAAGGAAGAATGGTAATAACGTGTTTCTTTAATAGCAGAAACATGTTTTCCATTCCATAATTCAACAAAATCTAAATGAATTTGGTTTAACTCTTACATTAAAAATATATACAGGCAGACCAAATACAAACCACTAGAAACTTCAGCTTCAACTGTCTCAGAAAGAGTATAAACCATTTTGTAATACTTCACTGCTATAGTTGTTGAAGGTAGCATCTAATAAAGTATACAGTATGAACAATCTTTATAAAAATTTTATCATGAATGCCACCTTTGAAACATTCTTCAGTCAGTTTTACTTGTTTAATGTACCCTATACAGCAGCTAACTGAGACTATAACATGACTGAGAATAATAAATAATACAATCATGGGTCCATTACTTTTATTCCATATGTCATACTATATTTCTAAAGTTCTGTGCTGGAGCAGCGAGCATGTTTTCATTGCGATGCCCTTTAATTTTTCAGCACTAGTTTATGAGTTGGTTCATCCTAACTGTGCAATTATCAAACTCTGTTTCCACCAAAAGAAGCACAGGGTATGAGGGGAATGAACGGAAAGCTCAGTCTGCTAAACCCCGCTAGCTATCATATTATATAATAAACTACTAGTATATAAAAATTCTTGGCACCACTCTCTAGAATTAACTAAAATGTTTTAAATGAAATGTATAAAAAATAAAGAGCTTTCTAACTCAATTGAGCATATGGCACCTACCTCTCCTGTAACTTTACTAATGTGGCTCAGTAGGAATATTTGCATAAATGTGACTTTCCAGGAGCAGGTTTATTTATTCCCATCCAGAGTGCAAAGTCTGGAATTTTCAAAAGAGCCTGTGTTGCTGTTAGGTCCTCAGCTGATAGTCCCTGGGGTTTTTTAAATTCCCAAGAGAACACCCATAAGCCTTTTAAACTAGACTTTATTAACAAAATTATCAACAAATGACAAAATGTAATGACTTGTTATTCCACATTTACGGAGTGTGGTAGTTGATGTCCTATTCAATATAAGCCTTCCTGTAATTTTGTATCTGCATCTCCTGCCAGAATAAGAGCTTTATGAGAAGTTTTAAAAAGTTGGCCAGAATTTTGAACTTCTGTTAAACAGATGTTTTATGCTGCTTTTGCAATACAAGGAAACTACACACCTGTCTTAAGCAACTTTGCAATAGTCTCCTCCTGAAAGGGAAGCCTGTCCTCCTGAAAGTGGGGGGGGGGGGGGGGGTGTCTGAGGCAAAAATCCTGCTGTAGAAAAAAATCTGTGCTTGAGTTGTTGAGGTTCTCTAAATGAACCCCAAACATTCCTTTATAGGTGTACTGCAATGGGATGGACAGTCATGTTCTGAAAATTCATTCTGTTTTGACATTTAGGTTTATCAAAGCTCCATCAAGACCACACCAAATCATCCTGTTCATTTGGAGATATAGTTAGACAGGAGATTATAAATTCTGGGAACACACAGAGAAGTGATTCTTAATCAGGGTGCTGCAGCACCCTGGGGTGCCACCAGATCCCTTAAAGGGTGCTCCATGGTATGAGAACCTAAGCAGATAAGCACAGGCTCAGGGTCTCCCCACCTGGCCATTCTTCCACCCCCACTGCCTGGCCTGTCTACAAGGAGGTAAATAAACACTGTAATATATAAATTAGTTTTTGGAATTGGGTGCTGCTCAATTCACAAAAGTTATGATGCCTCAAGTCCAGTGAGGGGTGCCTCAAGTCCAAAAAGTTTGAGAAACACTGACACGGAGGAATGTCTTGGGGCTGTATTTCCCATTTTGTGGTGGTTTGGAAGAAGCTAGTGAAGACACATGAGTGACAAGACATTTGAATATCATGGAAAGAAATAAAGAGAATATAGAGGATCATAAAAACCTAGCAGAAGAAACCCATATAGAAGGGGAAGGGAGAGGTACTATGAAGGATAAGACGTGTGTATATATAAGGTAAAACATATAGAGTAAGTCAAACAAGTAAGGTTCAAAATCTATTTTACTGGAATTCAGCTAATATTCAAAAAAGTGGGTAAAATTCTGATCTCAGTTATTTTGGATTTAAATCTACAAAACTATGGATTTTAATGCAGCTACTCTCATTTCTATTATTGTTACTGTAGATAAATATAGGTTACTGTCATTTTCTTTACACTTAAAAAAACTCCCAAATTAGAGCATCTGGTAAAGAACAGTTAAAACATTTAGCTAGTTCACCATTTCCTATACATTTCATAACTCACTGTCACTTCACCCTACATATATTGTGCCCTCTTAGAGCCTGGCTTTCTTGATATGTGAAAATGTACACAAAAGCCAAAGGAAAAAAAATGACTAGGTGGTGAGCAAAAATCATTTATTCAAGGAATCCAGGCTTAAATCTATGTGCAAAGAGTACACATAGATTGTATGTGTGTGTACACAAGCTCATGTGCATGTGCATGCACACACACTCTCTTCCCTATACATATGTCTAATGATGCTTGGTTTGAACAAAATATATATTTTTGTCTGTTTCTTTTTTAACCTTATCCGTGCATTCTTGGGTCATGTAGTCTTTGTGCTGACTCTGGACAAAAATACCCCTTTGATGGAGGATACATGCTGAAAGGTAGAATTCTGAATTATGTTCTCTAAATTATCCCGTGCTCAGAGAGCAAGTATTGATTTTAAAAATGACTGAGCCAGACCTCGCACTGCAGTCCCCCCAAAGCACAACAAACAGCAGTCATGTGTTCAGCTACCAAGAGGCCACTGTGCTGGCATTGTTTCAAAAAATCAGAAAGTCATCAATCAACCAAATAGTAATCGGAATAAGTACATGGTATCTAAAGATACATTTTATCCAGTTACATGCTCCAATTCAGTTAGCTATGAGGAGAATTAGAACAATATTGGACCGATTAACAAGTCTACCTTGGGAACTGTGAGTTGTTAAGGTATTTATTTAGCTGCCTTGTATAAAAGAATGAATAGAATTTCATCTGCATAGTAAAACATTCAGTATCTTCCCACAATAAATAAATCAGCATCCTTTGTGACAGAGCTTTTTTTTCCTTAAAGAGCCTTATTGAGAATGTGGAATTCTGCTGTAATTGGGTTATGTATCTTTCAAATGAGTTGAACAAATATGTTTCGTTTGGTTTGTGAAGATTTTTTTCTTTTGGAGTCTTTACTCATCAGTGCTGCAATGGAACTTCACGAGCAGTAAAATTATTAGCATCAGTGTATTCAAAACATCATTGAGTTTTATTTTAACGATACGATTTAAGGATCAATGCAAAAGGCGCAGTTTAGAATTTCAGTCTCGCACAATTCAATTGAATCAATAATCTACAGTGTTGCTATGCAGGATGCATTTCACGACAATACAAAATATACAATTTTAAAAACAAATATGCAGCTGAAAAAATACACCATTCAACTGAATAAAGCTGGCAATGTATATTTACTAGCTTCTTTTAGAAGCTACAAAATAGGATGAGACAAAGCAGACAGAATGCTTTTCAGTAAAAAAGATAGCACGTACAGTTAAGGCAGCTGAATTTTTCAGGACTTCTGTACAGCACTTCAATGAAAAGAATCTACAATTTATAAAACAGGGTTCAAACTAAAAACCTCAATCACATTTATATTGCAATTAAATATGAATTGTAACCTTTTGGTTGAGAAGATTTTTTTATATATATTTCAATTCAGTAATCCAGTGTTTATTGTTTGAAGGAGAGGAATTTTTCTGTTTTCCTAGTAACAATAAACACAAATGAGTAAATCTTTTCTATACTGCTGGCAACCCACCTGCCTGTATTGCTTTTTTATACATAGCACTGAAGGCATTGGTTACAATTTATTTTTAGGGACTTGTTTTAGCTCAGAGATGGCTGGGGTTATATCATACAGCCACTCCCTGCTCTTTGTTTCTTTAGCTTTCCAACAATTGCAAGGTTGAAAGAATGTGAAGATTTAATTACCATCTCACCCAGAAGAGAGTAGCTTCTCCAGGTCTGAGGTTAAAATACTGCACTTGAACTATCAAACTAAGCTATACCATACCTGGCCTATGTATTCAAGTACTTGAGGATCATCATATTAACATGCTATCAAGTCCCATCCCTCTCAAAAGCACTTATTCCGCTCCTTTCTCCTTGGGAAAAATAATAGCTCCTCGGTAGTAGTCCTCTCATTTCATTATTCAGGACATGTGAATAAGCTTGACATACACAGTAGTTATATGAAACATTTGAGCCTCTGCCTCTCCTTATAATGATCACTTCAGAGCAGCGAGCTAATATACAAGCATACAAGCATAACACTGTTAATTCATGCAATAGGACCAGAGTTTTTTAAAAAGGAAAAAAAATACCAGAAAAAAGAGTACTCAGTCACCTAGTTCCAAAACAGAATAATGTATATGTGGGTGTGTATTTTATAAAGACATACACTTACATTTTATAAAGACATATAGTACTTCATTTTGTTTGTATTTTTCTCTGTGTATTGCAGTACTTTTAAAAGGCCCCATCCTGTAAGAAGAACTTCTACACCTACAGCATATTTGAAATATGAAAACCCAACCTTTCCTTTTGGCATTTTACATATATTAATACCCATTTTTACAGCAATGACAGCATTTTCAACTCATTCAGATCATGATATCATTGCCTAGACATTCTCCTCTCAATTGCCATTTTGGCTCACATGAATAATGATAAATGGGAGAAGCTGCTGTTTTGTTTTGTGTTTTTGGTGGCGGGTACTACAGCAGAAAAGAAAGCATGTTGTTCTTCTCAGAGACACAAGAGCTGGAAATCAATACTGTGAGGGTCAATTACAACATTGAACTCATGTGACTTCCAGAAAACTGCATTATCTTTATTTTATCAAAAATTCATACAGAAGTTAAAAAATTCATCTACACTAGCCAGGTACTTATGCATAGAAGAGGTTTCCTGCAACATGCTGGAGGTCCTGTAACCTCTTTTTAATACTTGAAGAAATCAGCTATTTGAAGAGTTTGCCACTTAAGCACTGTGATTAGCCTGTCAGAAAAATCAAGTTTACCTTGGTTCCTTGTATCTCTTCTTTTACAGAAAGTGTTAGGAAATACTATATAATATTGCAGGACTTATCCTTTAGCAAATTAAAATTTGTGTATTTGAGGCTAAACACAGAAATGTGTCTAATTTGATATAAATGTAACCTCTTAAGTATATCTCTTCAGGTATATCATATGAAATGAATTACTCATTCAGATTTAACCTCAGATTTATCCATAGGAATAATAAAGCAGGACAGAAAGAACTGTGTTTTTAAAGTGGTTTGTAGGCTTCAAAATTTTTACTTAGAATTATAGAAAAATAAGTAACAGGCATGGGAAAATCACCATTGAAAATAGCAGCATGTTGCATTTTAAAATGAGATTCAAATAGATTCTGGAGTACAAATATCCTTAAATTTCTTGTAAACTATCATAAAATGACCATTACAAAATATTGTATAGATATTATATAACCACTATCTGGACCATATTGAACTAACAGACAAGACTTAAAACTTCAAACCTAATTTAGACTTTAAATTTTCTCACAGATAATATAGAAAACACCAAAACAATGCATTAAAGAAGAATTTGAACAAAAGTTATGAAAAATAGAATATTTACATATGGAGGGATGCGCTTTGTTTTCTTTGGGAAAAGTTCCGACCATTTTCAGACGCTACGAACAATGGTGGGAGTAATCCATATGTGAGAAATAGTTTTTTCTCAGTGGAAATGTGGGTGTTTTTACATAAGCCCTCACTAAACTTCACCATCTTTTCATTTGCTGAAGCTGTTAAAGGGAATGTAGGGAAAGAAATTTAAGTGACATACTATTCCATCCAGAATATGTCTATAAAACACCTCAAGCATTGATTATTTGGGATACCATGAAAGCTGAAAAATGCTTTCCGTTACTTAAAGAAGGACTGATTTAAGGTGGTGGCTTATTTTCTTCATTCAGGTTTCATACCAGTGACATTTTTCTTCTCTCTCAGTTTTGCAACTGACAGATTTTCATCCTAACAGCCAGATTTGTAAGTGATTTTGGTTTCTGAAATGGATATTAGTTATTTTGGAGCAAGAAGCACTGAAGTAAGTTCGGTGAGAGGAATAGAGAAGGCCACAAATTCTTACCTGTTTCTGTAGTCCCATGGTAAGTGGAAAAAGGGGGTATGTTCTACATGGAAAGAACTCATTTCCTGCATTATCTCTTTTTCAAATGCATGACTTCCTTGAGTGACAGAAGATAATATCTTAGCTGAAATCCATGTACCTGTCAGCTCTCATTTAGGGTTTTCAGACTAAAAAGAGAGCAGGGATCTGGAAAATAAAGTGTACATTATATACCCTTGCCAAATTCTCATGATCTACCCGTTCACATGGGCAAAACTCAAAACCTGGCAACACAAAAAATAAGCCAGCTAAGGATGGAACCGGCTAGCCTGGGATATGATGGCATAGTCATAAGTCTCCATTACTTTGGAGAGACCTGACAATGAATGTAAGGTATGCATAGAAAGCTTTTCTACCACTTTCACACAGGTTTGCCAGGCACTGGCATAAGGTGATTTGCCCTCACTCAACCTACAGTGTTGGCTGCTGGGTGCTGGAATAACTCCCACACCAAGCCCTCATCACCAGGTTGGTGAGTGTGCTCTAAGTGAGCACCAGAGGGCTTATGCCCCGTTATCCTATTGACTGCCATGAGCTTTGCTAAGTAGGAGTGCAACATGCTAAGCCCCATCATACTGCTCTCCTTAGAAGCTTTTGCAAGTTCTAAAAATGATGTGCTGTCTAATATGAAAACATGTATTGATCAAAGACATACCTATCGAACCTTTGTATGAAATAGTCCATTTTCATCCATTTTTCCAACAAGAAATGTGACATAACTTTACCCTCACATCTCCTGAAGTCCATTTCATTTGTTTCATTCTTTGCTGTTGCCAAAGAGTTTGGAGATCCCTTTAGAAGATATAAACGAAAGAGCAAAGCCTGGGTTAGGCAGCAAGTTCTGACAAACCTCAGTTGTGAGAGTGAAAGTTTGGTTCTCCCTTCAGCAAGTGCATGTTTCCCAGTAGGCTAGCATAACATTAAGAGAAATTCACACACTTCAAACAAGTTACTCATTTGCAATTGATGAGAGAAGGTAGTGCATCAAAGGCATAAAAGCCAGAAAATGGTCAGAAGTTAAAAGTAGGGGATATCTAGGCTTCTGCAAACTTGTAATTTAAAGTTAACGGGTGCTGCTATTCTATGAATAAAAAAAATTATCTCTAGAAATCCATAGCTAGGTCATCTGTTCCTTCAGAAAAAAAAAAATCGCCATTTCAATGCAATACACTAGACTGAAAGGTTTTTATTTATCTCTCTTCTCTAGCAAGCTGCAGAAGTCATAATCTTGCAAAACGGATCAGGTATTGAACAAGTGCCAGCCTTGTAGATCAGCTGGCAGAGCAATTTAAGATGAGGCAGGGGTCTAACCTCACTGATGGCAGGTCACTGGTTTTACTCTTTGTTTTGCTTTCCTTTCTGTGAGTTTGAAACATACAGCCCACAGGCCAGATCCAGCCCACATAGCCACTGGATCTGGCTCACAGAGCCGGAAGACTTTACCTGTGCCTGTGCCTATGATTAGACTGGGCAGTGAGGGCCAGGCAGCTGCAAGCTGCACCCCCTTCACCACCGCTTCTCCTAGCCCCCTGCTCCTGATTGCAGTGTAGGTGCATCCCCCTTTCATCTCTGGCAAACTACAAAAGTAACAAACTTGCAGAGCTGATGGGATACATAACAAGTGCTCCAGCTGCCCTGGTTTTAGAATTTGGGAGTGTGGGTGGTAGTTATTTCTTCTTCTCAATACTGCTTCCTTTTAACAACCTACAGGGACCAGTTTTACATGTTTTATTATGGTTTTTGCATTATCTAGTACAACAGCATCCTACACCTGGGCCTGGATTTAGAGCTAAACGCAAAAGCCAGTAGGTACTTTGTATTGTCAGGCAAAAAGTTCAAAACTAATTTGAAGCCAATTACCTATTTCTCCCTACCCCAGACTAGCAATAATAACATCAAATACTTTTCACTGATGTAGTGACTTCCCTGAAATGATCCCAGTACAGTTTCCTGAACCTGAATTAATTATATCACTACACTGTGATCCTTTTTATTACACCCATATTATGCATAGGTAAAATTAAGCATGAGAAGGTGCCTCAAAACAGAGGTGAACACCAAAAATAAGATTTGAATGGAAGAGTCTTCACTCTCAGTTCTTTGTGCTCTCCACTAGGCTCATAACATGGAAAAAGAGAAACACCAAAACTGTTGGTCATGTTGTACTTTGTTGAAGTTACTAGATTACCAAAATCACTGTTACACAGAACGTAGGGGCAAAAACATTGGCACAGATGTCTTGTTTTTATCCAGTAGGTTGCTGGCAATTATTTCTTCTATAATTTAAGTCTTTCACTGACTTAAAATATTCCTTTTCTTTCTGCCCCTAATACAAATACTGGAATCAGTGCCACTGTATGTTTGGTTCATCCCAATAAAAGAATGCTCAGACAGGTCATCAAAGTCACCCTGTGACATTACTATTTAAAGCAGTTGCATCTGCTGTTCAGTAAGTTACTATTTGGGCCCAGCTATCTGTTAATCTTTGTTTGGATGGAGAATACTACTACCCAATACATCCAAAGCAGCATGAATTCCCTCTGCACAATAAGATGCCCTAGATTTTTCATTCATCTATGTTTTTAGGGACTCTGCCCTTAAAATTCATGGCAGACAGTTGAGAGGTTATGTCCTTTTCATGGCTCACTTCAGGGAGTTCTGCAGACATCTTCAGTTTGCTCAAGCAAGATTTTTACCTCTTACTCTTCAAGCAGAAGAGAATTGCCATTAGCCTTTTATACTGGGCTTAATTGCCAATTACCAGCAGGTAAACAGCCTAATAATGCAGCAGTGCTCCAAGCTTATTACACTTGCCATTTGCAAACTTGAGCCCTGTACAGAGAAATCTCTCTTCTATTAGCATAAAGAGGACTAAAGGGCACTGACAAGGACCCTACTGCTTCTTCCAGTGTCTCCAGTGCCTCCTTGTCAATTTGAGAGCTCCTAGCACATTCATCTGTGACATCACAATTTGTTCTTGATAAAAAAAAGCATATCTCCATCCAATAGCAAGGTCAGAAAACATCAAATATAATTGGATTTATCTGGCAAGGTGAAGAGAATAAATGTTTTGAAAACCCTGTAAGCAAAAACAAGCACAATTTTCCAGGCAATTTTTGAGAAGTAAGAAACTGCAAATGCTAAAGCAGGTAAAGAAGCTGGCACTTACATTTAAGCTTATTTTCCATATTTTAAACAGGGCAGGTCAAAAGCATAGTCCAGAGGGGGAAGTTCAGTATATTAAATGCACCAGCAGTTTTCTCTTGCAGATTGATTATTTAAATAGAGTTAGTCTCAACTAATGTACAAGACCAGGGCTTCCAACTATTAATTTTGCATCCAGATTTGCATGAAAATCAGTTTGTCTCTATATGCATTCTAGTACAGCCATTCCATTTAATATCGTTGTGTTTCTCTTAGCATTTAACCTTGGAATTAAAATGAACTTAAGATTCATAAATTAAATCCTTTCCTTATTGTTGGAGTAATGAGTATTTCCTCCATCCCACCTGGTATAGTCAAGATACAGAAAAACCCACATTGACATTGTCTATATATATAAGGGTTATGTATTGTCTAACACAAGCAGGACTTGCTTTCTTCATGAAAGGATTGATATGGAAATTTAGAACAGGCTAAACAAAGAATGACAGACTAAAATAACTGTGGTTAACTGTAGTTAACCACCTATATGAGACCTGTAGTGGAGGCCTAGTGAATAGTGAGCATCATTCCTGGGTCCTACCAGTGCACTATAGGAACAGTTGGTACTGGCCCCAGGGGCAAAAGAAAACTCATCCAAGGGGAGGATGCGAAGATCACTGGGAGCTGGGAATGTACTCAAAGATATTTGGAAGAACCACCACCCTGAGTGCTGGCTTGGTTTTGCTGGACCTTAGTGAGCCAAATGAAGTTGTTATATTTATTATAACATCCATTTGTTGCCCTAATGGGGTACATCACTATAAATTCAAGCCTAACGATATGCTTACTGCTATTTGGGGGTTTTGATTGGTTTTGGTTTGGTTTTGGGTTTTTTTGTGGGGGGAGGAGGGGAGGTTGTTCATTTGTTTCTGGGGGGTTCTTTTTTAAATCCTCGTGGAATTGAATTTCATTCATCATTTACAGTGGAATGACCCTTGCCTGGTGCAAACAGAAGTCAGACATGCATCAGAGTCAGTATACAGAAAGCTACTGTGTAGATCTGACTAGTAGCGATGAATTTTTCTCAGTGATGTTTCTTTCCATCGAGTCTGCTCAGCAACTTGGCCATATCTCATAAGTCTTTGTTTTTGGAGTTCCCCTTGCCTGTACAGCCTTAACTTAAATGGGGCTGTAAATCAAAATGTCCTCATCCACAATTCTTCCTTGAGCATCTGATTACAATCATGCTGCATGCTATTTGTACAGGGATGTTTAAAACTGCCTATAAAACAACAGCTAATTGCTGATCTGCTTAATTAAAGTGAGCCTTTTGTTGTCACATTTACAAAGATAAATGAAATAATCAGCTTTGGACTAATGAGAGATAATTAGATTATGCCGTCTGATAAATAAAGACAAAAATCCTACAGATTGCCACTGTACCATGGGAGGCTGAGATCACAATGGAGTTTAGAGATGCATTATCCATTGCTTTTCATTTTAGCTACACTGGTTTGTTTTCCATTCTGAAGTTAACCTGGTAATTACAGTTTCATGGGATGAAGATGTTTCATATAATTTAGCATTTGCCATTTATAGTTGCTCTGGCTTGTCAGCATTTCCCTGATGACCCCATCAGTTTCTGCAGAATTTAAGCTTTCACCTTTTAAAAATATTCTAGATTGTATGATTTCATTGCAAGTTTTCTAAATTGACCTGATATACCTTTTTAACACCTTTCATTAGTCAGACAAGACTAATTACATCATTAAATTTATTCTAGTTATTGTTCTGTTGATAGCAGTGGCATTAACCAAGAATGTCTCTGAAAAACATGACTGCCTTTGTTCATAACATCCGGTGTTGACTCTGATGCCTAATGAGCCTAATTTAATGTCACTATCAAGTGTGATCATTTTAGTAGAATCATTCATGTACATTCTCTGGGATTATAGACAAAAGATGGGCAGAGAACCAACTCCCTTTCCCTCTTCTGGCCTTGATTTGTGGCTGCGGAAAACTAAAACCTAGTACAGATTGATTCTAAAAAATAAACACATCTACATTTAGTTTGTAATATCTCTCATAAGTAAGTCTTCATTTTTACACAGGAAATATTATAAAATCCAGGAAAAACCTTTATTAGGCAGAATGGGAAATGAATAAAATGGAGGTTTCAAGTGCAGATTTATAAGACACTTCAGCTTCTTATTTTTGCTGAACATAATAACACACTGACTAGTCTGCATATTTACTGCTGGCGTTTACTGAATGCAGTCGGGTTTGTGTCATAAATCCTATATGTAAAGAAGTAGTGGACACCTGCTATGTGAGAGAGATGTGAACTTGTTGGGACCCAGACCTATGTGATACAACTGGTATCAGCTTTTCAGTGTAATATACTCTTCTTATGTGAAATTTCTGGCAAAATATCTTTCTATATGCATGTCAGGAGTCCAGCACACAGGGCGCCAAATGTGCCACATGGTAGTTTTTGGTTGCTGCCACAACACCATAATAATAATAAAGTCATTTTCATAATCATCATCAGTCATGCTAATATTTATATTTATATATTTTAATATATAATTCTAACTTTTAAAAGAGGTGTTTCCTCCAGTCTATACTGAAATCACACCGATGAATTTGTGGCATCGCAGCTATTAACCATGGTTACTGGTTGGATGTCACAACCCCAGCATTATAAGGCTACGACACTTTTTAATCAAACACAAATATCATAAAATAAGAAATGCACCAAAAACCAATGGGAACAGTGCAGGGAAAGGGCCTTTCTGTAAAAATGTTTTCTTTTTTCACATTAGCTCTGGGTTAAGAGTTGCCCCTTCAAGTATTTGTGAAGTGTTAGAGACTGGGAGCAGAGCTTCAAAACCTGCACTTGAAAGTCCTTTTTTTCCCCACATAAGTAAAGTGGAATGAGATGAAAAGACTGCAGACATGGGGGGAGGCCTCAAGCACAGCACTATTAAGGGATTATTTTTCCTTTGTGGCAATGGCACTCAGCCTTTAACAGCCAAAGAGCCACTTTGTCATCAGTTGCAAAGAGCCACTGAAGAATGGAACATATTTAGGGCTCTATTGAGTCTTTTAGCTATAGGCCTGCATTGAGAGCAGCGAGGAACTGCTCCATCCCAGCAGGAGTTCTGGGAAGCATTGTGCCGGAGGCAGGCATCATCCCTCCCAGTGCTCCCAGATCTGTGGAGCACAGAAAGAGAGTGCCTGCTGCTCTCTCTCTTATGGGATGGACAACATATGCTTCTTCCCTGCACATCTGGCTAGTGCAAGTGGGGGTAGTACCATGAACCCATTCTTCAGCTGGCTAGCACCAGCAAAATGCAGGGAGTGCAACTGTGCTCACAGTCTTTACCAAGGCTATAGGAGGTGAATATTCTTACACCCCTGCAAAAGGCCTGACAATAATCTGGCTCTTCGCATGCAAAAGTGTGTGCAACCGCCTTATCATAAAAGTAAATGCTAGACATTTGCTCTTCAGAATATGCCAACATGAGCAGTAGTATTTAGCATAGTTCAAGAGAGTGGAATTCTTTGGTTCAGATGCCCTCTCTCATGGAGCATAGTCCCATTTGGGTAAAAAGGTAACTCATAAATTAATGTGCTTCTCAGAGGGTATGGGTATTTGTTAGCCAGAGATTCAGTTCATCATCTTTTGGGATTCTGGTTCATTCTGACTTGGGGGGCTGAACACTAGATAAGCCTAAACAAATCTCCATGAAAAACTCACTTGAGGTTAATGGCTTTTCTGTGCTTTCAAGAGGCAGTTGAAAGAAAAAGTAGTGCTTAGTGGGAAGCACTTGAATATTTTGTATAAAAACCTATGTAGAAGAGAACTATTGATTCTATAGTTCCAAGGAAATATAAACTGGAAACCTCCTCTGCCTCATCTCCTCAGGATCTTTGTCCCCAGTTTGTGACCCTCTGGTCATTTTTTAACGGTCCCCCATTGCCTTCCCCTCTGACTTGTTTTAGATATAGGAGCGGCTGTGTTTCCTTCTAGACGTTAAAAACAAAGCATTCTTTAATCCTTGACCTTCAGTGATCACAAAAGTCATTTTTTTCCTTAGTGAACATAAAATATTTCAGTAAGAAGGTTGCTTGCATACCCACTACTAATATGCATTATCAGTCAACTTTGCTTTCAGTCTTCCCACTGTCAGTGAATGCAATGCATCATTCTGGTGCTGAGACAACTCAGAATGCAGCACAGGAATCTGTGTGTGGGATGTTGTGCTATGCCTTGCCCAAAGCCAGGAAGATTTCAGTTACCCTGCAGGTACCGAATGAAATAAGAGTGTCATATATGTACATGTGTGCCTAGAAGCATGCAGCTTTCCCCTACTGCTGGAGCTAAGGTCACCTTTTTTGTGGACATATTACAGCATTGGCATGTGGTGTCAACCATTTTTTTCTGTGTAAGATCTCAAGCCTCTTAAACCTAGACTTAGACTTTTAATGCCTTCATATTCAAAGCTTGAATCTTGCACAGTATTAATGTCCAATTAATTAAAGTTAACCAGCCAAACCTTCCATTTAAGATCCATAAGTTTCCCCTATTAACAACTCTGTATTTTGTCTATCGTTATACAGATCATGTGGTCCTGGATATGACTGGAAACTGCACCCAACTGGAGGGCTTGTGGGAACGTGGTGGGGTAACTCCTATAAAATAACACAATATAGAAACCTCCAGAGGAAGGTAAATTTAGGGCACCTCAAAACCCTAACCCCCAATGCCTTGTGGGTACTCCTTGGTTGCTTTCTGGCTGAAGCTACAACCATCGAGGCACTGAACATCTGGATTCAATCTGGCCTTAAGACTCTGTCTCAATGGTCTAAAGGAGGGATGGTAGGTCTTGTCCGCCTCCACTCCTCCATACTCTTGCCTAGGCATATGCACTCAGGGTCTTTGTATGATCTATACTGGCCAAAATGATCAAATGACTCGCATGCTGGAATGTTCAGACTCTGACCCCTGGGTTCAATTCAACTTCAGACTTATGGAAAATGGCACTACTAAACTATGAATTGTTTTGACTCAGAATTGATATTGCTGCATTATCAGAAACTTGGCTCTCACATACAGGTTATATCCAAGAAAATGATTACACCATATTCTGGCATGGGAAACCAGCAGGAGAAAGAAGAGAGAAGTGAGTAGGCTTTTGCTATTGGAAAGTTTACTATCTTTCTGTGAATGCCCCAATTTATGTATCTTTTCAACTCATGAGTTTCAGAGTCCATACACAGAATGGCTTCATCATGTTGTTTAGTATCTATATGCCTACCCTTCAAGGTAGTGACAAAGACAAGAACATTCTACCAACACCTTGAAAAAGAAATTGAGAAAATTCACAGAAGTTAGACCATTATAATACCTGGCAACTTCAGAGTTGAATGTAGTTTTAAAAACTGGCCTGGTATTCTGAGCAAACATGGAATTGGTAATATGAATGAAAATGACCAGTAAGTGTTAGAACTTTGTGCAAGTCAAAACCTATGTGTTACCAACGCCTACTTCACTGGGAAAAATCACAAGAAAAACATTGTGGAAACATCCAAGAGCAGGGCACTGGCACCAATTAGATCTAGTATTGACCAGCATGACCACCTGAAAGAAATCCTGCATGCAAGGCCTTATCACAGTGCTGATTGTGACACTGACCATGCCTTAGTCTGCTGCAAAGTCAGAATCAATGTCAAAAAGATCCACTGTAGCAAAATTACCAGTCATCCTCAGATTGACATCAGCCAAACTAAAAACATAAAAAAAATGCAAACTATTAAATGACAAGGTTCCTTGGGTGAATTTGATATCTTTTATTAGACCAACCCAAATGGTTGGAGAATAGTTATTAAGCAAGCTTTCGGGTTCAAAAACCTTTCGTCAGGCTAAGGAAGCTTCAGCAGTTGGTGTGTGCTCTTCCTATTAAATGAAGAAGCTGTGAAAGCAAATTCACCTAACAACTCAGCCACTGAGACTTGGGAAAGCTTAAAAATTAGCATGTATAATGCTGCTATAACAGTGCTTGGCACAAAATGCAAGAAAATGCAGACTGGTTTGAAGAGCACTCTGAAACTCTTCAACCACTGATTGAGAACAAAAGGACAGTGCTAAACAACTATAAGAAATCTCCCAACACCAGAACCCTCAAAAATCTGAGAAAAGTTTGAAGAGAAATGCAAAAGGAAGCTAAAGGGTGTGCCCAAGATTTTTGGCTGGAACTCTTTGATGATATTCAAAAAGCAGCTGACTCAGGTGATTGCCATGGAATATACAAAGGCATCAAATGAGCAGCTGGTCCAGTCAAGAAGAAAACAGCTCTGCTAAAAGACTTAACCAGAAATGTTAATACAGATAAATAAAAACAACCTGAGCATTGGATTGAACACTATGGAATGATAAACTCCAGTGAGACTGAAATCAAACAGCAAAAGCTCAAAAGATTACCACAGTTCAGTTATGATGGATTTAGACAGTAAGCCTACATTAGAAGATTTACAGAAAACCATTAAATCAATTCCTGGGAACAAGGCATCCAGGAACGACTGTTTGCCTGCTGCAATCTTCAAATGTGCCAACAACTAATTATTTCAAGAGCTTCATGAAGTTATACTGCTGTGTTGGAAAGAGGAAGTGGTATGGCAAAATTTCAAAGATGTTCAGTTTGTGCAATTATACAAAAACAAAGGGGATAGAAGCACTGTGACAACTATAGAAGTATCTCCCTGTTGAACATCACTGGAAAAATTGTCACGCACATCATGCTCCCTAGGCTTCAGTCTCTGGGTGAAAGAATCTACCTTGAAAGTCAACGCAGTTTTCACTCACGACATTCCACCATTGATATGATATTTTTGGTCAAGCAACTACAAGAGAAGAGTAGAGAAAAACAAATACCACTGTACATAGCCTTCATTGATCTGTATCACAGCCTTTGATACAAGCAACAGACAGGGCCTTTTTACTGTTCTGAGGAAACTGGGCTATCTCCCCAAACCACTGAACATCATTGGTTCACTCTATCAAGGTATGAAGGCAACTACAGTGTATGAAAACTAAGAATTAAACACCTTTGGTATCCACAGTGGTGTGAAAAAGAGATGCATCTTAGCCCCCTTGCTTTTTAACATCTGCTTTTCAGTTCTGTTTCTTCATGCATCCAAGGACAGCAGTGATAACATTTATCTTCAAACCAGACTTGTTCAATATTGCAAGGTTTAGAAAGACAACCAAGGTGAAAGAACTGGTTCTGAGAGATTTCTTGTTTGTAGATGATGTGGCCTTGGTTGCCCACAGTGAATCTTCCCTGCAAAATCTCTTGGGCAGATTTTCTGAATCATGCAAGAGCTTTAGGATGGCAATTAGTCTTAAGGGCCATGTGTAGATATGCTCAGCATTTTCTAAACTGTGCTAACTGATTCACATCACACAGTTTGAATCAAATTTAAATTTGAATTAAGGGTTAATAGACAATCCTTGCAACCCCTTAACAGACCTAATTCTCAGCCTCAGATTCTCTTACTGAAGGCTATAAGCAATCAGGGTTTGAGTCACTGCTCTGATTTATTATCTCACCATATCCCAACTCATCTGTGGCCAAAGAGGCTATGTGGGCTGAGTTTTGGGCTTGAGTGCATGTGGGAGACACTTTGGAAGGTTCAGTTTGAGCACCTTTTGCTATAGATAGATTCATAGAGTGTAGAGTCAGAAGGGACCACAATGGATCATCGTGTCCGACCCCCTGCCCCTGGCAGGAAAGAGGACCGAGGTCAGATGACCCCAGCCAGGTGACTATCTAGCCTCCTCTTGAAGACCTCCAAGTTAGGTGATAGCACCACCTCTCTTGGAAGCCCATTCCAGATCCTGGACACCCTTACTGTGAAAAATTCCTTCCTAATATCTAACCTAAATCCACTCTCAACTAGTTTACACTCGTTATTCCTAGTCACTCGCTGGGGCACCTTAGTAAACAATGCTTCCCCTATTCCCCCTTGACCTCCCTTAATAAATTTATAGGCGGCCACAAGATCTCCCCTCAGCCGTCTCTTGTGAAGGCTGAAGAGATTCAGCTTTCTCAACCTCCCCCCGTAGGGTCTATCACAAAGGTCACTAATCATGTGAGTGGCCCTCCTCTGGACCCTCTCAAGATTCCCCGCGTCCTTCTTGAAGTGCGACGCCCAAAACTTGACACAGTACTCCAACTGCGGCCTGACCAGTGCCACATAGAGGGGAAGCATCACCTCCTTTGTTCTATTAGTCATGCACCTGCTAATGCACGACAAGGTACGATTGGCCTTGTTGATGGCCTTGTTACACTGTCGGCTCATGTTCATCTTGGAGTCAATTATGACTCCAAGATCCCTCTCTGCCTCCTAGCTGCTGAGAAGGACACTCCCTAACCTATAGGTGTGCTGGGGGTTCCACCTTCCCAGGTGGAGTACCTTACATTTATCTTTATTAAATTGCATCCTATTTCTCTCTGCCCATTGATCCAACCTGTCCAGGTCAGCCTGAATCTGCTCCCTGCCCTCCAGTGTACTAATTTTGCCCCATAACTTGGTATCATCAGCGAACTTGGAGAGGGTGCTCTCCATGCCCTCGTCCAAATTGCTGATGAAGATATTAAATAATACCGGTCCGAGGACTGAACCCTGTGGGACCCCACTGCCCACCTCCCTCCAGGCCAAGAAGGAACCATCCACCACCACTCTCTGGGTGCGATCCCTAAGCCAGTTGGCCACCCACCTGACTGTGTAGGCATCCACTCCGCAGTCTGCTAGCTTCCCAAGGAGGATAGGGTGCGAAACTGTGTCGAAAGCCTTCCTAAAGTCCAGGAAGATGACATTAGCCTCGGCTCCTGCATCCAGGCAGCGTGTGACCTGGTCATAGAAGGCTACAAGGTTTGTCAGGCAGGATCTACCTGTGACAAACCCATGCTGGTTTCCCCTCAGCATCGTTTCCTCTGCTGGGCCTGCACAAATGTGCTCTTTGATTATTTTCTCTAGCATTTTCCCAGGAATAGAGGTAAGACTGACTGGTCTAAAGTTACCCAGGTCATCCCTTCTCCCTTTCTTGAAAATGGGCACCACATTGGCCCTTCTCCAGTCCTCAGGGACCTGGCCGGAGCACCACGAGTGCTCGAACAGCTGTGCCAGTGGCTCAGCTATGACACTGGCTAATTCTTTCAGCAGCCGTGGATGGAGGTCATCCGGGCCTGCTGACTTGTACCCATCCAGCTCCTCCAGGAGCTCCTTAACTATTTCAGAACTAACCGTAGGCAGACTGGTGCCATGTGGACATCCGTCAGTGATCAAGGTGGGGGAATTGGCTTGGTCGGTACATAGAAATACTGAAGCGAAGAACTCATTGAAGAGATCTGCTTTTTTCCCCCGCGTCAACCACCAACTGTCCTGATTTGTCGTGCAGGGGCCCTATGTTGCTCTGAGCTTTCCTTTTGCCCGCTATATACCTGAAGAAGGACTTTTTATTGTCCTTGATTGTTGAAGCCAGCCCGAGCTCAAGCCCTGCCTTGGCCTGTCTAACTGATTCCCTGCAATAGCATGCCAGGGAGATATAATCCTCCTTGGTGTCTGCTCCCTGCTTCCATTGCCTATACATCTCTTTCTTTGCCCCCAGACTCCTGGAGTTCCCTGTTCAGCCAAGGGGACTTTTTTGCCCCCTTACCTCCCTTCCTACGTAATGGGGTAGACTCCTTTTGAGCCCCAAGGTTCACTCCCTTGAGATACCTCCAACCCTCCTGGACCCCAATATGCTCTAAGTTCTTGAGTTGTATCCCCTCACTAACTAGCCTTCTAAGCTTGCTAAAGTTGGCCCTTCTGAAGTCCAACACCTTAGCCACACTAGTTACTTTATCCACCCTTCACTGGATAGTGAACTCAACCAAGTGATGGTCACTGTCTCCCAGGCTACCATGAACTTGCATGTTTCATAGTAGAACATCTTAGATGCCCTTTTCACCCAGGGGATAAAAATAGTCTGGGCCTAGGAGCAGATCCTAGAAACTGTTCTCTGACTGGTTTCTGATTAAGATACATTTTATCGGGTTAACTATTGTAGTTTTGTTACACTCTTTGTGGTTAATGTGGCATTCTGTACCTGTTGGGAGGCTCAGGGACAGCTGGAAAGGGAGAAAACAGGAGCCCCAAGGAAGACAGGGGGAGCACAGGTGAATAGCTGAGGTGATGTTAGAGTGCTGGAAAGCTGTTTAGCACTCTGCTGGCAGGAACTGAGGTGGCTCAATTAAGACTCTTTGTTTGAAGTGGAGCCGACTGCTGTTTCTCTTGGGACATCAGCATTTTGACACACATATCCAATAGCATCACTGAAGGGGAGCAACTGGGGCAGGAGCCCCAGGCACCAGAGGTGCAAAAATAGCTGCGACCACAGTGGCAGCTGATCACACCACTGCAATCAGCACCACAGTAGCCAGCACCGCCCCATGCATCATCCAGCTAGCCCAGGTGCGAAGCAGCCTGGCTGTGTTTCTGCACATACCCATCCTTTAAAGAACAGTCAGGGTCTTGAAGCCAGAGGCTTTTCTCTCTAGAAGCCATACCAGGGCTGGCTGAAGGGGATCCTGGTGGAGGGAGACTGGAAAAGGCTTTTCGGGGAGTCCTGAAGTAGAGCTTTCTCTGCAAGGGGGAATCTGTGATAGTTTATCAGAAAAAATCAAATGCCTATTGTATCTGTTCTTTGATTGGGTAATGTCCACAACTAACAAACAGAGCATAAAATTCAAATTAAATCCTACTGAAGACAAAATTTAACTTTTTGGAGTGACTCTGGTCATGGGATAAGGATCAGACCTTTCCAGCAGTCCCATGTCACACCCTGATTCATAGATTGTAACTATATGGCTCAATATTCTTTTTATGGTATATCTGAATATAACAATCATTATATTTTTACTACCAGGATCATTTTCCCATTTCGGGAAAATTAGCATGAGCACATTGAGGATCTGGGCTGAATAAAAGTTAGTTTGTGGATTTGAATGAATTAGAATTTGTGGAATTTTGTCCTAATTATTCCCTCAGAACCTGATGCTACCAGTTGCTGATGCTTCCAATAGGTGCAGAGTGCCTTTCACACTCATCAGAGTCAATGATGGCCTCTACAGGAGGCAGTCAGCACCTTTCAGTGTCATTGCTTCAGCTCATATACCTGCCTCATTGGCATCCAGCTGTGTCACTTCAGACCGCTGCTGTTGTAGCCACTGTGTGCACCCACTCACTAATTTAAAAGCTTGAGTCAAGTATTCTCTCCAGGCAGTGTTACATATGACCTGGTTATCTTTGCTAGAGAAAATATTGTAGATACAGCAGGTGGCCCAATTCATTCTACTCCTAAATATTGCATGGGTGATTCTTACATTCTATTAGGTAGGGTAAATGGCCCCTTAAAGGAGGTTTAACATTCTTCAGTCCTATTTAAGGCCATATGGCACAGCCAGTTGGGATAAAACGGCCTGGTGTTTAAATGCAAGCCATGTCCTGCCTAAAGAGAAATGTACACACTAAAGGCCTTACTTTCCAAGAGTTGAGTAGCTGCCATGAGCAGCAGCTGGAACTTGGCGTTATCGACACTTCTGGAAATCAGATTTTACACATGTATATTTAATATGACAATTTGTGATCCTCTAAAAAGTGATCCTATTGCTTCAGGAAGATCAGGTCCAGTGCAGTTGTCAGACTCTTAGTTTCTCACAAGGAACATGTCATCATTTCAAGCTACATTGTTTGTAACTCAACAATTCTTCCTTTTAGAGCTGTCCTTTTTTATCTTCTCTTACTGTAATACAGTTATAGTGTGACAGCAGTTTTGCTTTAACATAAAGAACAAGGCAGAGTGGTGCATCAAACATAGTGAGAAATATGGGACATACTTATGACAGGAGTGTGCAATTGGTGGGAAATCATAAGTGTGGCTAAGTATTTGTAACAGTGAAAATATAGTCCCCATTATTGTGAAACTATCAGTGGAAGTCTTAGGCATGGCTTAGTATTGTATGCTATAGTGGAGAGAAGACTCAATTGAGAGTTAAGAATCCAGGGTTATAATCCTGGCTCTATCAACCACTTCAGACTCATCCAAAAATGGAATTAGGTGCCTAAATCCAATTGGTGCCAGTGATTTCAGCTACAGCCTAAACCCGAAGGCCATAAAATACCTCAGTGTCTAAGACTGTGCCCATGGAACCAACCTACACACTTCTCAGCATCCCACCTAGCGCCTAACCCCCAACAGGATTTATCTCATTAATTTTACTTGTGGGCCCTACCCTGGGGACACACTCCTACATGCAAAGGGCAGTAAGGAAACTGGAAATCTTTTAGGCCCCTTTACCCAGTATATCTATTATTATTTTTCAATCTTAATTAACTATGGTGCCTTAAAAAGGTCCAACCAGCTATAAAGCTATTGCTCAAAAATAAGTAATAACTGCATAGCTGGTTTCTATCCAGCTTTAATTTGCATGTGTAGTCCGGTCTCCCAGCTGGCAAGGCACAGCTAGGGCTGACAGACCTGCAGCTGACAGGACTCTCAGTCATGGCTGCGCCCCATGCACAACCAGGGCTGAGAGTCCCACAGGTGAGAGGACTCTCAGCCCCAGCAGTGCCTGGCAGCTGCAAATGCTGGGTCCAGGCAGGCACTGGGTGCTGCTGTGATCTCCTAGCCCTGGGGAGTGCCTGGGGCCCCACAGCTGGGAGATCACAGCAGGGATGTGTGGGGCACCCCTGCGGCTAGGACCCTGTCAGCAGAAGGGGCTCCTAGCTGTGGGAGCCTGCTTCTTGCTGGTGCCAGCTCCCCCTACACTACAATAAGGGGCAATGGGATCTAATGCATGATCCCACAATAATGCTTCCTGTCATACACATGTGGCAGAGCAGGAGATGTGTGATTGTGTGAATTGCACATTAGCTCCTATAATGCCTTTACCTACATGTGTAGAGGGGGCCATAAAGTGTACATAGGTGTTTTTACCCATTGGTTGAGGCTGTTCCCCCACCCTGTCTGACTGAAAGCAAAGACGAAAAAAGTTCTGTCACTTTCCAAAAATGAGCACTAACCATTGGTTATACTGGGAGAGGCAGTCTTTTCTATTGACACTATTCCACTTTGTATGAAAAAATGAAATAGTAATTAGGGGTGTGCAAAATGGACTCTATTCAATTTGGATTCGGATTCAGCCCGAATCAGGGACAGTGATTTGATTCATTGATTCGGATCACTGTTCCCAATTCGATTTGGCCAAATCCAAATCTGAAGATTTGATGCTGATTTGGAGAATCAGCAATTCAGCCATAGACACAGCTTTAAATGCTTTTTCTACATACCTCAAGGTACCAGGCGCCGCTCATAAAGGCTGCAAGGGTGGAGCAGATGGAGCATCCCACAGGAGCATGGAGGGGGGCCTGTGCACTCCCTGGTGGACCTGGAAGTGCTTCTGTTCCACTTACAGGTCTGCTGCCCAGTGCGCTGGGGACCCTCCCATGCTCCTGTGGGATGCTCCATCCTCCCCAGCATTGCAACATTCACGAGCTGCCTGTTGCCTTGAGGTATGTAGAAAAAACATTTAAAGCTGTGTCTATGTCCGAATTGCTGAATCTTTCTGAATCAATTTGGAGGGTTCCAATTTGATTTGGAGACATTAAAGGGCCTCCTGATTCAATTCGGATTTAGAGATTCTGAATTGGGCTAAATCTCCGCCGAATTGAATCAGCGACTGAAGCGTCACATGGCCCTAATAGTCGTAGGTCAATGTCTAGTGAGAGTCAAGGAGAAAGTGAGCAACTGATTCCGTGGCATTCAGCTAGGATGTGGGAATCAGGTTCCATTCCCTTTTCCAATTTGCATAATATTTTATGCAAATAATAAAACATTATATTAATAGCAATCAGGTTCTGTTCCCTCCTCTAATTTGCATGATAATTCATGTATTTATGCAAATTAGCTGAGCCAAGAGTAGACATCAAGAAAGGCTTGATCCAAAATACCCAACAGCCTGGAGGGCAGGGCCCTCCCTTGCTTGTGAGAGACCTGGATCTAAACAGAGGTAGACTGAGGATTTGAACACAGATCTCTTACCTCCCAGGAGATGACCTGGGAGGGTAAGCATTCACAGACAGGAGTCCCAAGAAGTAGGAGCCTCTTTCTGGCTTTTGAAGTGAGGTGTTTCCAATATCTTTGAAGGACAGGGCCAATTCTCTATCCTTTTGTCTAGGTTAGATGGCTCCTGCTATGCATTCTGACTTATATAAATCCCATTTTGTATACCTAACTCTCCCTATGGTATGTAGAGCCTGGGGACTCAAACTTAGGACTAAGGATTCTAGTAGCAGCAGGGTATCTAAAGCGTAAGTTTAAAATGCTGTAGATCTAGCCTTTCACTTGGGCTGTTTCTTTTCCCCACTTTTCTAAACTGTACGTTCTTTGAGTCGCATACTATCTCTTATGGTAGGGTCTTTGCTGCTGTTTAGCACAGTGGCGATTTTGGTTGAGACCTCTGAGCACTACTGTAATGTAATAACAATGCTGGCATGGCAAGACCTAGCTCAGAGAAGATGGTTTGAGGACTAAGAAGATGAGTTTAGGAAACAAGTGCACCAAAATAAGAATCATGAAATAGGAATTAGAAATACAAAAGGTGGATGGATCACAGAATGAGCACAGACAGAGAGATTTGACCAGAAAAGTAAGGTCAAGAAAAGATTTGGAGGGCTTAAAATTTTATATGTATTTTTCAGCTGCCAGACATTTTTGAAGTTTTAAGTTTATATGAAAAATTGAAACCTTATAAATGTTCTCTAATCCCTAATGTAATGAATTAATAAACCACTGATTCAAATATGATAGCTAAGCAGAAACACTTATAGATTCATATCACAGTATGTGTATAGGATATATTTTTGATGTCTGCTGTGGATAACTTATGGGATCCCATGTTAGGAAATTGTGAATCATCAATTATTTAGCCAAATCAAAGAAACCTCCTACATATTTTGTGGTTGGTTAGCTGGTTGGTTAGACTGAGCTTGAGGTAGGAGCAGATAAAAGAATTTAAAGAAAACAAATACAGTTACTATATGTTGTCCTTTTATGATACTACATTCTGGAAGTCTCCATTAATTTCACAGAATTATGAAATGTTTGAAATGACCTTAAGGGTCATTAAGTCTAACTTTCTGCACAAACGCATGACTCACTGCTCTTAAACCAGCCCAGGCAGTTGCGTATCCAGGCTTTTTAAGGAGATTTCACATCTTCCCTATTATTACTGTTATTCCTGAAACCCAAGCAGCTAGTCAAAATTCAGGTTCTTGTAGGTTATTCCTAGTGGAAGGAGTCAGATTTCTGACTTTGGGATGTGCGAAGTTCTACTTTCCTTAACAGATACAAAATCAAGCAACTCAAGACAGCATCCCTGGTTACAAGTGCAAGTGTGCTTAGATATCCCTAACATGTTTGTCTAATGTGATCATAAAAACCCTCTTGAAAGAGCTCTATGGGTAACACATTCCAGCGTTTCATTGCCCCAACAATGAAAAATGGTTTTCCAAGTAGCTGACCCAAATCTTTTTTGCTGCAAAATTAGGCACATTTTTGCTTATACTTCCCTTAGTGAGAACAATTTATCATTGTAAGATGCACATATGAGCTTTCTCACTGCTGCTCCACCTGTGCTACCTTTCATCCACATGCACCCCTGCCAAAAAACAATATCCAGCAAAATGTCTCTGCTCCCGTACTCCATTTGCTGAAGGGACTAGCAGACACCTTTGTTTGGGGCTTGGAGACTACTACCTGCTACCATAAAGGAGTTTGATCAATGACCTCTCCTAAACTTCTTAAGCGAAAGCTGGTGGTTACATGCACCAGACTGGTAGTAGCTTTCATTCTGAAGGCTCCCAAAACACTTTACTAACTAGATAGACGTAAAACTATTGTGATGCAGCTGCTTCCGAGGTGGACACCAAAGACCAACCAATGCAAAGCATAACAGCGTTTAAGGACACATCCCCTTTGCTTGTTACCAAATAGCGCTGCATGGGAGCAGCAGATATTGTCACATCTGAAGTCAAACAAAACTACTTTCTGAAGGCCCTTCTTCAAATAATTATTCTCTCCTAGCATTCTCCTCTCCTTTTCCAATGCCCTAAATACGTTTTTGGAAGAACTTCAACTGCCAGTATCTATATGTCTAACATTTCCAAACTACAGCCTATATATTATTCCTGATTTAACAAAGGAAATTTGTAGTCATTAAAAACTACAGCTGGTGAAGAATGTTTGATCTAAATGTTTTTAAATAGGAAATAGCTTTTCTGTGAAACAAATGGTGGTGGAACTTCTTCTGTTTTTGTTAGATATTTTTATTTTCATGAAGAAAAACAAGTTAAAGAACTAATCCAAACAATCTCAAAGAAAAAATGTGTAGGAAATATTTTTTGTAGAAAAATATCCCAGATGATTCTATTGCAAAATCTTCAGATGGCATTTCCTTCCTTCCTATCAGAACGTATTCCAGGGTGCTTCACTCTTTCTCACCAGTAACAATGAAATTAAGGGCTGGATCATCAGTTATTTTCAATTCTCCTGACTCAATGGAAAGCAATGGAGCTGCCTTTTTCTATACCAAATTAAAAGATGTAATCCAAAAACTCAGTAGAAGGGAGAGCCCCCATCAAGTCTCCTTCATAAAACAAAGGGTCCATAAAACGTTTTCTGAGAAGTCAGAACCCTGAAATGTGGGTTGAGGTGATGGAGTTCCCTCTTGTTTAGCTGCTTAGTTTGACTCTTCTTACAGCAGTCCAGAGATAACAAATGTTTGGTGGCAATTTGCCAATTTGAACTCACAAGTGCTGAGCTTATTCATTACTAGGAAACAGTGGTTCTCTATGGGGAAATGTCTCCAAACATGATTAGCAAAAAGAAAAAAAAGTCTTATGAAAAATGTGTGCGCTGCTAATCAATGGCAAATAGCTTCTTTGTACATTTCCTGACACATTTAAAAGGTTACCGAATATAAATAGCAAGGTGGGAAAAGCTAGGAAGTGACACAGTTTATCACAATGATCTTTTTACTAACAATTAAGAATGCAAGAGGGAATACGGCACATGTGTGAATACATGTGTATTCAAAAGCATATCCACATGTGATTCATGTCTTCCTGAAACCCTAACATTAAACCAGCTAGTGTTGATTCCTTTCTTATGGACATGCACTTTACACTGGGGAGAAGAAGGGTGCTGGTCATAGATGGGAGATTTTCTATCTTTCTGCACATTTCTAATTTTAGTCTAACCTAGACTCCAGGAGCCAAAAGATATAGCTCATCACTAAGAGAATTAACCCCCTGCCCTCTACCCCTATGCAACATCAGCGAATGATATTGACAAAATTGGTGAATCCGAAGCACGTGAAATAGAAACACAGTAGAGCTATAAATGTAAGTGTGCAAAATTAGCCCTGGGGGTTGTTGATGTAAAGATGAAGGATATTTATAGTAAACTGATTTGAACTTGTAAATATAAACAGTGCCCTAGAATTAAAAAAGTAACCTAATATTAATACCATTTTCATTATCTTGAAAGCACATCACTAAATGTTTGCAACGGTGTTATCATTTAGATCTGTGCACAAAAGTGTATGTAGCAATAGGTGTCATATTACCTGCCTTCTAATCAAAGCTTCTCAGAAGCAGTTGAATTCTGATAGAAGGCAAAATCCATTTGGGTTAACATAGTAACCTCAGGGGAACTTTAAAATGATTCTTGAATAATTTTCAAATCTAATTTTGTTTGCACTCCAAACTGCTTTAAGTCCTTTTCAAAATTCATTGGCAAACAAGTGAAATCCTTCTGGATTTTATGATTTATCATGTGAGATTTCATGCAGGGTCCTTCAGCCAAAATGAACATCACATTTTCAAAACTAATCACCAGATCCTGCCCATTTGGGGCTGTGTGACAGCTTTGCCCATTTATAGGCACAGATCAAATCTCCTTTACTAAAAACTGTACTCCTCTAAAGAACACTTAATATCATGGCTTCTAAGATTTTCTGCTAGGCACATTTAGTAAGTTATTTATAAGCAAAAAATGTGTAAATTATATGGATTTTAATTTCAGTATAAGTAATCTTTGACATTCTCAGAGTACCTTCTATCCTACAATTTTATGGTGACTGATGGTAAAGATGTTTGCCAATACACATTTGAGTTCCCATACTTTATCAGTAAGGGGATAAAAAACAGGTTAGTACATACTAACTGGACCAGATGAAGCTTCATATAGGTGAAAATGGCTATCCATTGATAAATCATAAACGCAAACAGAATATCAAGCCCACCATGTTATTACAGCATTAAGTCTGAACTCCTAAATTCACAAAAATACTGGAAAGACAAAGATAATGTTTCAATAGCATAATCAGTTCATAAGATTTTATAGCCTCCATATTTTATCTTTTACATTTTAGAAACAGTAATATATTAAACCATTCATATAATTAAAAGAAGAAATTGAGTATTTACACAGGCAATATGATCAACTGAGTGTTTCTGTTTGAAGCCTTCCTTTTCCTAACATTATTGGTGTTTAGCTGTGCTATCACATCGATATTATATTAACATAGGTGCAGGCTTTTTTATTTATTTGCATTTTGTTTCCTTATCTATTTCAAATGTGAAACAGAAAACAAATTGTCTGTGCTAAATTGTATTAGCTTGCCCCTTACACTTGTATCCTTCCCCAGCCCTGATCTGGTAAATACTTACACACAAACATTGCTTAACTTAACTACCAGGAATAGGTCCATTGATTTCAATGAGACTACTCACCATAGCAATTATAAGTGCTTGGAGAAGTGTTTGCGGGATCAGGGCTTCAGCATTTAAGGGGGATCAATTACCCTGTAAAGTTCACAACTTGTGTAAGTGGCAGTGGCTGCTGATATCATTGTTTGGCTAAAGATATTTTCTGTCTTAAAACCGTGATGTTTCTTGGCATCAGAAATAAACTTTTTAGAACGGAAATCCTAGCAGTTGAAGAGCAGAGAAAAATATAGAAAACTTGTGAAGTTACAGCACTTTTTACCACCACTATCAGTATTTCTCTCTAAACATATTGCTGTGTATTTAAAATGAAATGTAGGTGTTCCACTAACTGAAGTGTCTCAGCAGCAGCAGCACTCCCCATGTTTGTAATAAAGCTCAGATGAGAAAGGGTGTGGTGATACTACAAATGGAGGAAGGGCTTAATTTTTCTGTTAAAAAGGAATCCTAGCAGATGGCTATCAAGTGCCCTCAAAGTGGTTTTTCAGTTACTTATCAGCACTTAATTGTGATATTGCCCAGAAAACAGAGAAGGGTAGTAGTCCCCACTGAGGACTTATAGGTACCAACTTCCAAAAATCAACCATTTTTTGCTGTGGCTTATTACTTTCAATGAGAAACTTGGCCATGATGTGCTAATCCAAGCCATATGAAAGTGGGAAAAAGGGGAGTTTTTCCTTTTTTTTTTCCTCAGAGGCCATGTTAACCCTATGGGTCTGGTCTATTATGTCTCCAAAAACCAAGGATTGGTATCTGAGACAGATGCTTTTGTTGCTTTGTTTATTAGTCAACTTTTAATTGGGAATAAATAAGGCCTTTGATCTTTTTATTTTTTACTAAATCACATTCACTCAGCAGTGGTATCTGCACTGCATGTGCACCAATGAGCTTTACAGTAATTTTCTATAGATGCATCTGATTCACAGCTATTACTAGAATGATTGGCTTTAGAACCTTACTTCAGAGCCTTAATGGACAGGAATGACATGTATACTCATGTTGAGGAACTGAAAAAAAGTATCTTTTTAAAATCTGTGATGAATCTGTCCCACTACATCAACAATATCATTAAAGTGTTAGCAAGGCATTTATTAGAAAAATAAAACATGGCTAGTATAAAATGCGTAGTGGAGGGTAGTGCCTAGGTTGCTTACTGATATATATGACTTTATATATCACTGATGAATCAGTGAGCAACCCAGGCACTACTTGAACAGGGAATTGTCTCACTGTCCTACTACTGTCCTCGCAGAAGGTTCTCATTGTTGCCTAGTATGTAGAAATTTAGTAGCTGTCTCTTCCAATATATGATGTCTGCAGATTAGAAGAGACACAAACTCATCCCTGGTCAGGAAGTTGTTGGCTCCATTCTCACTATGACAGATTGATCAGCTTACATTGATTACAGGAAATGACTGTTAATAGGTAAATAAATAACACATCTGTATGCAAGGATAATCTTAAAATTTACAGTTTCCTCACCCAAAAATGATGATGTGGAGAGTTGGGAGAGAAATGGAAATGTTCTTTGTGATCAGAAACAGATTGTGTTTATATGTTCCTAGACTACTCTGGTGAATTTTCATTTTCTAAAGGAAAAATTGGAATTAAAATTGTTTGTCAAAGCAACTGAAACATATAGCCAATATGGTACACTCTGAATAGTGCGCACCCTAATTAACATACATTTTTTCTGAAATAAGAATCATGTTATTCTTCAAGCCAACCATAAATTAATACTTATAAAACATGCCAGTCACATAACTCCTGGAGCAGTGGGGCTAACTTTTTTGGCAGGTGTGCCACAAGTTAAGACCTACAGCCCCCCTGAGTGCCACTGTGATCCCCATCCTCAGTCCAGATGGCTGCTCTAGTTTCTGCTCCCCGCCCATTCTGCTTCTCTTCCTTTTGTTCTCTGCCCTCCTCTCACTGCCCAGGCATGCAATCTTTCTCCTCCTTACCGTATACTCCCTGTTTGTGCTGCTGCTCTGCTTTCTGTTTTCTGCCCTATTTACTGCTTTCACGTCCCCTCCTCTAATGCCACACAGGCTGCCATGCCACTAGTGACACACATGCCATGAGTTGGCCACCCTGTCCTAAATCATGGTGACATCCCTGGGAGTCAATTTAATCCCATGCCCTCTTGAGTAACACAGCACAGCAAGCACTACAACTGGATGTTGTCCTGTGTGCATGGCATCTGAGACAGACACCTTTATCATAACCACATCTGAAAGAGAGAGAAAAGTAGGATGTGAGAGACAAAGGTACGACTTCATCCCATTCACACACTTCACAAATGTCTTCAGTAGTCAGAACATTATGCCAAATTCTAACTGTGGCAACTACACCCATTCTGGAGGAATGTTCAGTCTTTCAGATCATACATTATACTTAGAAACTCTTGTTATTTTTCTCACTTAAGTGCATCTATACAGTCTCCCTTACTTACCCACATTTTCTTAGCATAATTCTGGTCCTAGAGATCAGATCTCCAGGCTCAGTTAGCACAATGCTTCAATATGACCCATGTTGTGTTCATAATATGGCAGTATTATTTGCTTTCCAAAAACATGATGAACATGATTAAAACCTAAAGCATAAATCTGGATACAATGAATATAACTGTATAGTAAATTCATTCTGCAACATGTTGTTTACCATAAGTTTTGCACCTCCATTTGCTTTTGCTGCTTATTATAACTTAATAAGTTTTTCATTCAGTTTGTAAAGTGCCCCTTTTTAGCCTCTAGCTACTGGATGACAGCATCTGTGATTTCCAATGAAATTAAATTAAGTGAAAATTCAATCAACAAAAAGATTGTTGCTTCTATGACTTCAGTAGGAGGCTTGGAAGCACATGTGTGTAATGTGCCTTTCACAATATAAGTTCAATGTCTGCTTGAGTCAATTGGACTGAAACTGGGAGATTTCCCAGAGAATTATTGACTGAATATGTACTATTTCCAGGGTAATGTGCCTGGTTTAATTAATGATTAATTATCATTAATGACCCTGTTTTAGCTCTTCTTGGCAGTAGGCAGTGACCTCTTCATCATTCTTTAGCTTGAAGCTCATCTCACAGTGCATTATTATTATTATGGCCCTAGCACTGGAAACATTTATTTGAATAGTCCTATGGGATGGAGTAAGGAATATTGAGTCAGGATTTCCAGGATATGCTACTGAATATAATACGCAGGAATTTTGTTTAAAATTGGGGCCATTGGCACATATGTTAATTACTTAATTTCTGCAATGGCTATCTTTTCCTATTACTTTTAGGGTTTAAGAGTAGTGCTAGAATGCAGGAATAAGTGAATTATATAAAGACTACTTCTTGTGTTTATCAGGAGAAAGAGATGTTTCTCCTGCCATTCTCCTACCTTTCTCCCTCTGTTGAGGAGCACTTCATTGCTCTGTTCTATCCTTTCCCGTAACCATGTTATAATTCTTCTCTTTAACCAGTTTATAGAAGGAAGTGTAAGGACTTAGAGTTCAACAAAATACCAGTAAAAATATCCCTAGGGAAAGAGTTAAGTGGTCAAAGCCTGGAAATTAGGTTCGTATTATTGTATCTGAGCTGACTTTTGCTTACCCCACCCCCCAAACCCATTTGTAAACTATGGCAAAAGTATATGTTAATTTCCCCTTCCTCATTGGCTGTAAAGAACAAGTAATAATGATTTTACCCTATTGCCTAAATAGTCCTGGACACAATGAGAATGTCCAAAATCAGAAACCTTAATGTAGTAAAGAAAATCAGCACTCTTCCCAACAAGAAATGAAGGGCCAATGCCTGATCCTACAGGCTTTTGCTAAGATCCACATTCCCAGCAATCCTCTTGTGCTCTCATATAAAAAATGTAAAGGCGGGGGGGGGGGGGGGGGGGGTGTTATAGGCTGTATTGACAGGATAACATTATAACAGGTTTTGGAAGCTTAGGATTGTTCTGTCAAATACAGTTCACAGCCTTGAAGCAGTACAAGCTGCTGAATACTTGCTTCTCTATTTTAAATCTCTTAATGTAGGCTTTTCATAATGGAATTTGATGTGTGTGGAGGGAAGAGAGAGCAATGTCAGGTGTCACCAGGTGGCACTGTTACACATAGCTTTCCATTTCTTTCTTCAGTGTGTGAGTAAGTGTTCAAGCTTGGGAAGATACATGTTGTTGTTGGTTGGTTGTTATGCAGGATTCTGTGCCGTGATCCTGGACACAGTGTGGACAACACGGGACTTTGCATTCTCTCTTGGCCTTTGATTCAAATCCTGAGGCAGAATTCTTCCAGAGAGAAGGAACTGCCTTTGTATTTTTTTACCAATTCTGTTCCAAGATTATATATATGTAAATCAAACAAATTAATTTAGTATATGCCCTGACAGTACAACAGAGATTCTCCTCCACTAGGAAGCTCATCTGTAAGCCCCTGGACGACGGTACTACTCAGCAGAAGGCAGGCAGTGACAACTTGTGTTTGCGTGCTTGTGGGTAGAATGTGGGTATCATGAAGGAGGGAGTTTGCAAATGCATAAATATTTGACTCAGGAAGGCTGAAAGACAAAAGGTGATGTTGATTACACACCATCATTCATTACTATAAAATGTAGAAATTAATATGTTCTAGCAAAGACTAAATAAGCTGGTATGTTCAAGTATAGAGATTTAGGGACCTACACTATCTCCATTTCAGAGATGTTAGGTAATGTATGGATTGTATGCTCAAACATTTGATTATTTGGATTGGTTACTGTGGATTATGGGTGTTGGTTACTGTAGATTATGGGTGGTATAGTTCCCTTTCTATGAGGCAAAGGAATATATCTAATAGAAATGTTTAAAGCAGAAGTGCTCATTCTCTGGCCCATATACCAAATGCAGCCCATGGAGCCATCACATTTGGCCCATGGGGCTTCCTACAGATCAATAAATTTGGAGGCAAGGTAGCAGTGGCCATTAATACAGCTACCCTCCTCCCTTCCAAATTCCCAAACCTCAAATTATATATTCCCGATTATATATTCCCAAACCTCAAGTCCCGCAGGGGCTAGACTGGGTTGTAACCCCTACTCCCATGGGGCTGCACCAGGCCCCGCCTGCACATCTGGATCAGGGCTGGACCACACCCCAGGTTGGGGCCTGGCCATGCCCTCTCTCCCTCCATGGGGCCAGGTTAGTCTTGGTCACAGCCCCCAGAGGATCATGTTCAGGCCTGGCCATGCCTCCTTCCCTCCCTTTGGGGCTGGGCCAGGTTCCCTTCCCCTACAGGGCCAGGTTGGGGCCTGGCCACACCTCTTCCCTCTCCACAAGGCTGGATCAAGCTCCTTTCCCATGTGGGGCAGCATTGGGGCTGGCCTGCTCCCTGCCCCTCTCCACAGGGCAAGATCCTGGGCACTGGATTGGGAACAGCTCCCAGTTTCAGCCTGCAAATGGACAGGGCACTGCCAATCCAGCCTGCAGAGCAAAAAAGGTTGAGCACCACTGGTTTATAGATATAAAATCTGCCCATTTTCCTTCTAGATTCCTGTTTCATGTAAAAGTCTGGAAAGAATAGGGCTATGGCTGAAAAAGGAAGGTAAAGTACAAATATCTGTAGGTCTATAAGTAATATATAAGTAATGTACCCAGCTGTTCAGAGGGCATCCTTTTCCAGCTGCCATTAACATTTCGCTAGCCCCCAGCCATGGCATTATAGTGCAATATCCAACCATTTGCTCAAAGATCCCCAGCTAGGCATTGAGACCACAGAAAGGAGCCATAGCCTGCTCAGTGGGTAGAAGATCTTCTCAGTCTGAGTGTGACAAACTTTGCATAGTAAACACCAGAGAATGTCATCTTCCATGCAAGCCTTCTGACAAGTAAAACTGTATTTAAGACCCATCTTTACTGGCTTGATCCAAAGCATATTGAAGTCAGTGGGAGTCTGAAAGACCCCTTGCTTCCCCAAGTTTTGGATCCCAGGATCTGCTTCATTGCAGTTCCACCTCTGGAAGAGATAGTATTGGAAATGACATTTCACTGTCCTTGTTGAGATATTGCCTTATGGGCTCATAACTGTCATAAATGATATTGCAGCTATTGAACTTCAAAGTCTTGATCTGTAAAGGATCATGATTCTTCTTTGAACACTCACAGTAGATTTTCTCTCCCTGCCTTGTATGTTTTACCAGTAGCTATGACTTCCACAGATTCACATAAAAGGTGTAAACCTCTTCCATTGTACTTTCTTTCCTTTGCTTACGGAAACACTATCCTTTTCACAGAATGCTCTGACATTGCCACTTCCCCTCTAATTGGTGCCCTTGAACATTTAAACCTTATTAACTTTAGAAAGTCTGTAGGTCTGCTGTTGTCCCCATAGTGTTACTCCAAATCTCATACTTGCATGGGAATATCACAAAGTTGTGTTTAAACAGATTCTGTCTTGTGATTGTTCCTACTTTGTATAATATTAAATTCATCGGTTACTTCTGAAAATGTAATCTTGAATAACTTTGAGACCTTTGAATGAGACACAGACTTTTATGTCAACATAGATCAATGCACATCCCACCACAACCACAAAGAAGGAATAAGACAATGTATCTATTAGGTGTCTTAAAGTTAGCACATGCTTGACACCCTAGACCACTGTTTCTTAACCAGTGGGTAGCAACCCAAAATGTGTCACAAGAGTATATGAAAAGGTAGCAAACAAACTTTAAAAATGGAATGTCCTTTAAAGGAAAAAAATGGGAAACGGTGGCTTTTCCCTTGCAGGCTGGTGGAGTTCCAGCCTGCGAGGGACTACTTGAGGCCCCCCATGTCCCACACACAGGGGGGCTGGGGCCTGGGGTCAGGGGGCAGTGAGTCAGGAGTGAGGGGCACTGGGTCAGGACTGGCCATTGATATTTATAAATGGGTCCTGGTACAAAAAGTTTTGAGAACCACTGCCCTAGACCAGGGGTTTTCAACCTTTTTTAGTCTAAGTACCCCCAGCAGCCGGACACCATGGAGGCAGAGCAATGTGTGGTCAGATGCTGAGCGGGGACGTGGGGACACTCCACGGGCGGGTGGGGATGGAGTGCTGCTGCCTCCCAGGATCAGGGCAGGGGGAGGGAAGGGAAGCTCACCAGGCTAGAGTGAGGGCAGCAGTGCCCCTTTGTGGGGTAGGGAAGCTCACTGGGCTGGTGTGTGGCAGCAGTGGCTGCTGTGTGCAAACTTTCCCGCCCCATTGAGGGGCACTGCTGTCCTCACCCCAGCTCTGCTCCTGGGAGGTGGCAGTGCTCCATCCCCACCCGTCCACCTGCCATGTACACCCTAGGACCAGTCCAAGTACCCCCAGGGGTTACGCATACCCCCAGTTGACAACCCTAGACCATACTATACAGGAGACAAATGTACATAATTCTGCATTATTGTAGATCATAAGGAAAATGTATTCAGAATCCATTAGCCTGTCTTACATAGAGTAGCTACCACCCTGTGCAAACAGGGGACTCATTGTAAATAAATACCCCAACTTGTGCTCAGCAACGACTGTCTTGTTCATGGGTTCCATAATGTATTAGAGGTGACTAAGACATCTTTGTCCCCGTAGCATTTGTTCTTAAGCACTCACAGGTGGACCGGTTTTATTAAGATAGTTTCAAGCCATCAAGAATTTGATAATGCTGATAGTACAGGACTAAAATAAGCTAGTACATTACACATTGTATAATAAAGAAAGCTGGAAGCATTACAAAATGGCTGGAGAAATCTCCAGCATTAATATTTGATTCAAGATCTTTTAGTTGTCTCTGGCATATTTTGATTGAGGAGGCATGTGAGTATATTTATTTATTTTTAGATTTATATAAATGTGCACAGTCAACATCTCTCAGGGCACCAGTAAGACATCTAATAAAATATACTCTATAGTTTAAGCCCCTTTTCGTCAAAATAGGGAAAAAGCACTGTCTAATGCACCCAAATAAAAAACAATTCCCTCCAAATGCCCCTGAGGAAAACTGATAAAATAGGGAAGAGAGTTCATTAATACTGGTCTGCTTGGAACACTGTAGCTTGTAGATCAGCAAAGTTAGGGATCACAAAAAAGAACACACCTTTGAAAGTGGAGGCTCCCCTGCTGCCAGATAGCTAGGCTATTAGGCTGCTACTTCAAGTACTAACTGACTTTAGCTGCCAGGTAGCACATTTGGAGAGAGGTGACATGGTCCATGTTTACTGACTGTTTAAGTATTTTATCTTAAATATTGTCTGGCCTGTATACTGGAACCCATGATTCCCTCTTCCAGTGGATACCCTAACCCCTGGGTCAGTGGTTTTCAACCTTTTTTTCATTTGAGGACCCCTAAAACATTTTGAATAGAGGTGCAGACCCCTTTGAGAATTTTGAGTGGAGGTGCTGAACCCCTTTGAACTGTAACTGTGGGTATTCATATACCTTTGTTTGATCATACTCCTCTTTTGTGGACCCCTTAGACATAGTCTGTGGACCCCCACAAATTGAAAACCAGTGCCCTAGGTTATAGAGTCATGTTATTTCTCATTCTGAATACTTAAATGTTTTGTGCAAAGTAGAAAAGCTTGAAATGAGAAAGGATGAGGTCACATACTCCCACCTCCCCCAAATGCTTGATAGCCTAGTGATTAAGGTGAGACAGGTAGAGGAACACCTAGAAGAAAACCTAGTTTGGGGCATAGATATGAGATTGAAAACTAGCAGCTGAGAAACACTGACATACTTTTGAGCATGTGCAGAATCAATATTTATTTTCCTTTGCGCTTTGCTTAGTGTGGCTGTCTAAGGACATTGTTACACATTAATTTTAGGTGGCTCCTAGAGCTCTTAATCCCTGGATTGTCCACATTAGCACCTGAAACTGGTTTTAAGTACACTTTAGGTGGCTTAAAACTATGCTGCTCCAGGGCAGGTTTACCTCTGACTCATGTTACCCAGTTTGTGTTCCATTAATGTGTGGCCACTCCCCACAGATGAGCTGTCCAAGTTGCAGTCCTCCAGCATCCCATGATGCAGTGTCCCCTCCCCTGCCCTCCTGTTTTGTGTAGCCAAACTTTCCACCCCCTGAACTCTACTGCTCAGGGGGCAGTTCTGGCACCAAGACAACTCTACCTCCCACCCCCAGAATTGTGACTTTCCCACCCCAAGGGATGCAACCGCACGCAAACAGCCTGCAGACCACGTGTCAGTTAGGTCCCAGGGCACGGACAAGTCCAGGAGTGGGGCCTGGGGGAGGTGGGAGGAAATAAGGTAGGGGGCCGGGTCGGATCCCCATGAGCTGGAGCTTCATTCCTGGGGCAGGGGCAATAGCTCCACCAAAACCACTTTCCCTCACCTCTCCCGCCTCCCAGGCACCCTGGGAAGAACAGTTAGCACCCCACACTCCAATCCCAAGTCCCAATTTATTAAAACATGAGACCTTCTTTAATTTACTGCCTCTTTATTTCTTTTAAAATTCAGTGGTTTTTTACTTCTTTGTATTTTATCCTTCACTGACTGATTTCCTTCATTTCACCACCCTTCCCCTACCCCATTTCCCATCCACCTCCCATTTCATTACCCACCCCCATCCCAGGTTCATGTTCCCGCTCTCCCCCACCCTCCAGCCTCTCCCTCATACACCCCAACCTACAGCAGGGATAGAAGTCTGTCCTGGCTCACAAGCCCTGTAGTGGCAACTCAGAGCTGTAGCTCTGAGTGAGGCCCCTGCTCACTAGCCCTCTAGTGGCAAGTTAAAGCAGTGTAGGTGGGGAACAGTCAGAGAAGGTTTTTAGCCTTAAGGTGTAAGTGCTCCAAACCTGAGCTAGCTCTAACACAGATCAATATTTGAGCAGCAAAAAGTGCGAGGTGTAACAAGGCCCTAAGGTAGCTGTCACTTACCTGTTTGCAGGCAGTAATAGCTATCAGCCTATGTAGTTTTGTTTTCCTGCAAAGCTCAAATTACATTTATTCACTACAGAAAAGGAAGCTCAGCCCACATTCATCTATGAGAACTGCCCAAATCCATATTAGAAGTTGGAACATAGCAAAAGGCAGCAATATGCTCTTTGCAGTTCCACAAAGCCAGCAGCTGTCCTGGGAGTGATCAATAACTTGAACCCAGCTGCTTTTTACCTAGAACCAACTGAAATATTTTAGACAACATTTGCTTATGAATAACTTCATTTTATCAAAAACAAATTCTGTCAAAAATTGTGAGATGAAAATGTTTACCTTTCTAAAAAAAAAATCAAAATTAAAATACTCCAACAAAATACAAAAATTGATACCTTGGAATGTTTTTTTGTCTTGATGTTTTGAGCACTTTTTGATCTTTTTCATTTTTTTAACTTTTCTCCCCTTTCCACATAGAAGAGTGAGTGGCAGGCAAACGGTTTTTTAAAATTAAAAAGTAACATAAATGAACACCTTGCCATCTTTATGTTTTACTTTCAACAATAACACTGCAAATTAACTTAGTCACTTTTATAAATGGAAGTAATACTTTTGCTTACTTCTTTATTGTCTGTCAACTGAAAAAAAAATAACTCAAAGTAGCACTTGAACTTTTTTCAGTAAAAAGATAAATTAGTTTTCAACTTTGATTTTCATTTTAAAACATTTTCTTTTTACCAAAAAAGGGAAAACGTAAAAGAAAAAAATTGAAAAAAATGCATCTCTACACCCAAACACTATTTTGTCTCCCTTTTCACTTTATTTTACCTTTTCCAGTGAAAAAATATGGTCAATAATTAAAAAGTAAAAAAGAATAGTAATTTTAACCAAAATGCAAGAGGCAACTTTGAAAATAAAAATTTCAAAGCAAAAATGGCAAAGCAAATATATATATGGAAAAATGCCAGTTCAATGCAACTAAATATTTTTCATATATATATATATATATAGTATATAAGTATATATAATATATATTTTCCATATATATATATATATATATATGTGTGTGTGTGTGTGTGTGTGTGTGTGTGTGTGTGTGTGACTTCAATTTTTTCCCCTCAAGAAGTTTTGAATATAAAATTTGTCAATTTTTCAGGAGATTTTGCAGGGGGAAACAAACAACAAAAAAATTAGTTTTAATGATCTTAGACCAAATGGTTCCTTGCTGTTAATTTTTTGGAGCTACTTTCTTTGGTTATGTATTAGTTTTGATGAAAATTCATAGGGCAGTTTTCTCAGTCAGACAGAAACCTCAGAATAGCCAATGAACCCAGGGTTGGGATATTCACTAGGGAAATAGAACAAGGTTCAAACCCTTGACTTTCCTTGATTGGAATGAAACCTCAGTCTTCTTCCTCCCAGGTGAGCATGCTAATTACTTAGTGCCTCTTTCTTTCCATATTTTTCCATGAAAAGTTTCAGAAGTTTTTTTGCTATGTGGAACAAATCCCAGTAGCAGAACCTAACATTTTTTTAAATAAGAGAAGATTCTTGTTTTATGGCCAGGCCTAGCCTGAGAAGAGAAAAAAATCTGGACACTTATCATAGAAATGATGTAAAAAGAAGTAAATAGTGCAGATAAAAATACACAGAGACATTTTCAATTTTTTTTTTAAATCTTATGTAAGAACGTCTTCCCAAATGGATCTTTCGAGTACCTAGGATATGCTTTGGATATCTGTTCATCTCTGAAAATGTTTCAGCCCTCATCCCTTACTTTTTTGGCTTGCCTCCTAAAAGAGAATGTCCAGTCTGTATTAAGCATACCAGCTTAGTCTCATCACTTTTTCCAGCACTCTTGTGGATCAGATCCTACCTTCCACTTCCAACTCCGAACCGAATTTGTGGCTAAATTAGTCCTTGGTTTCATGGAATGGGCATCTTAGTGTTGCTATGGAGATAATGTGCAGACTTCTCTGCAGTACTTTGCTGCAGCCTGTTTATAGATTATTATGACAGAGAAAGATCTAAAGACAAAAATCTAGGTTGTATTTAAAGACTGGGAGAATAGGGTAAAACCAACATATTCAGTTAACCAGATGAAGGGGTACGTGTCCTTCTGAACCACTCAGGACATGGGCATGTTTTAATTTGGGGATGTCTTTACATGGTTCCATTTACATTCAGATACGTACTAGTGTTTTTAATCCTATAGATATGAATGTGAATGTGTAGGTTTGTTACCATTTTCCATTGGGTGGTGGCTTTCAACTTTCTAAGATATGTTTTAGGCTGATCATTTGGTAAATAATTCAATTGCATCAGCTCCTCAGTCTAATAGACAGCAAGAGATTCACTTTGGCTGACATAAGCTTCTTTGTGCTCATGTCACAATGTCTTTGGAAAATTGTTAGCTTGCACTGCAGTAATTCAATTTTGATGAATACCCCATAACTTAATTTACTTTCTAGTGAAATGCAGTTGTATAAACAAATTGCTGCTGTCTACACCTCTCATGCCTTCATAGGGTATCATTTTAATATCAGCTACTTACAATTATAATATATAAGAGTGCAAAGTGTGAAAAGGAGCTTCACTTGTAAGCGTAAATGTTTTTAGTTTTGCTGTACAGTCCTAAAAAGTTATTTTAGTAAATATGAAAATAACGGCCAAGAAAAATAATCATAATTATTGTTTTATGTCTTAATCATATATTGAAGTAATATCTAGAGGGCTAATCATGGAGCTAGGGACCCTTATGCTATGTGCTGTGCAAATGCAGAACAAAGCAAGGAGCTTACAAATAAATAATACATACAAAATATGAATTTAGGAGTTATGCTTACAATACAAAATCATGTAATGCTTGTGTTTAACATTAGCTTAGGAGATGAGACAAAGCAGGCTAAAAATGAAGAGGCCCTCAGAAATATCTACAGGAGATCTACAGTTTACTGCAGGATAAGTATCCTAAGAACAAACCAGTTATAAATTGCCACTGGAATGGATTCCAATTTTTTTTAACTCTGGTCTCAGAGGCATGGGGAGAAATTATTGTGTGGAATGAAAAGTCTGCCACTGTACAAGGGTAACCAAAAACAAACAGCAACACCTAGAACGTGCAGTAAAAACTCTAGTTGGAAGTGGGGTTGTCACTTGAACATGTCTGTGTCAGCCTGAGTTAGCACAGTGGTCCTTGAGTGTTAATGACAGAATAGACCCCAGCATGATATAAGACTTGAGTCCAATTCCAGGAAATGATGGCTAAATTTGGATCATTTTACCATCCTATGCACAGGTTCCTTGTCACATATTTAAAGCACTGAGTTGAAAGAAAAGACCCTCAAGGGCTACATCTAAATTGCAGTTAACTCATAGAACTAGAAGTCTATTGTCTGGGCATCCAGGGTAGTTTAGCCAAGCTGTGAGCATCCCCCATGCAAAACCCTTATCATGATGCTCTGTCCTCACCACGTCTTCCCTTGCCTATGTGTGTCCAGAGGTGTTTCCATGGCTCTTTGTGTTGAGATGATCTAGGATTCTTTCCCTATTAATTATGGGAGAATTTTACTTTAGATTAAATTATAAGGGCACTGAATACAGGGCTGAACCTATAATCATCCTGTTTAATATGATTTAGCTTAGTATCCGTATCTTGAAAGATGTGCTTATTTAGACAAGGGGAAAAGGTCTCCTAGGGCATATAAGATCTGGTTTGTAAAGTTTTTATACTTGCATAACTCTTTGGGTTATGGAGGGTGATTTTGTTTCGATTATAGTGATTCAGCCTGTAGTGTGGACACTGTTATGACACTGTAAATGTGCCATAGGCCAAGGCTGTCCAACTTCATCACAGCCCCCAGACCACACACCGCATAAGCCATACTCTGTGGGGGTGGCCCCTCTGGGATCCCTCCTTTGTTTCACAAGCCTCTTGCCACAAGACTGCATCAGCTGTGCATAGCACCGCTGGGTTTTTCCAAACCCCGTAGCAGTAGGGGAGGCAGCTGCAGGAGCCCATGGGACACAGGTTAACCTCTTGCAACCCATGAACCAAATGCCAGCCCCTCACAGACCTCAGGATACCCTGCTTAGGCTATGGCAGTGCTTTTCAAACTTCCTAAAGTCACAGAAACCTTTCACATGGCTTCTTCTGCCATGGAACCCTTACCCCTATCCTATGAGCTGACATGGAGCCAGGCAATCCAGCCACACAATGGTGGTGCACTACCTTGTGGCCCACTCCACCATTCCCCCCAATCTCCTTGTGGAACCCCAATGACCTATTGTTGAACCCCAGGGTTCTGCAGAACACAGTTTGAAAACCACTGGTCTATGGACACATGAACTGGTTAACCCATGGGAAGTCAAGTTGACGCAATTTAAGCAAGCAGCAAACATACAATCGGCCCTGAAAGCAGGATGTAGCAGGGTAGGTTTGTCATGGTTTCAAGTACCTGCTGTACAATATTCAACCTGCTAATTTGTGCACAGCTGCTAATAGACAATTTACTCTAGAATTAAGCTTTGAGCTCTATCTGTCTGTTCATGTGTCCATAACCTTACTCTGGCATAGCTTATTCCTATTTTCACATGTTAATATCTATATTGATATGAAGCATTTTTATACTGTTCTACCTGTGTCCACACACAGCAGTTTGTACCACTGGTATAGTTAAAGTGATGCCACTTCTGTGGGCAGATAAGATCAATGTGACAAAGTGATCAGTAAAGCTAACCACAATTTATCTTGCATTAGCAGGTGCATGACAAACAGGGCCAGGGAGGTGATACTTCCCCTCTATGCGGCACTGAGTTGCCAGAATTTGGAATGGGCTTCCAAGGGGAGGTGCTGCTCTCCCCTACCCTGGGGGTCTTTAAGAAGAGGCTAGACATGCATCTGGCTGGGGTCATCTAACCAGCGCTCTTTCCTGCTCAGGGCAGGGGGTCGGGCTCAATGATCTACCTCAGTCCCTTCCAACCCAAACATTTATGAATCTATGAATCTAAGTGGGTGGAAGTATAATTTGCATCCTGATGCACTTCATTGCTAGTACAACCATGGTATCATTCCTGTTAGCACTCAGCTGGTATGGGGAAAGTTAAGTCTGGAGAAAGGTGTAATTCCTACAAATTACAAGTACTCCACAGTTTGGGTAGTTGTGATCCTGCAGCCAGAGTGTAGAGAAGGATAACTAAACCTCATGGTTTTCTGAATCAAATATCACCCGGAAGGCTGGTGTAATGCTGCCTTCCGGTCAAGAGGCAATGGTTTCCACCAAGCGTTAATTTCTAGTGGCAGAACTTTCTGAGAAAATTCCACCACGAGAAATTATTCTGAGCAGGGAGCAGTACAAGCATTCAACCTGCAGCCACTCCCTGCCTACTGTTCCCCATGTCTTCCTCAGACCATGGTGATCACCATCTCAGAAAGGCATGGGGAACAGTAGCTGCTCCACTCCTCTCAGTCCATGGGGGAACTGGAGCTGCAGGGCAAAGCTCTCTGCCCATTTCCCAGACTGAGGATCTCCCATCTGGTGAGCGAGCAGAGAGCTTTGGCAGCTGCTCCAGTCCCCTCCCTCCCCTTACAGGTGACAACCTGGAAGATCTCTCTCCCAGATGGGGTATGTTGTGTCTGGTAGAAATTGAACAAATGCTTGTATGCTCCTAGTTTCTACTGAAGAGCAGTGACTCTCCCAGTAGAAATGGAACACCTGTATGTGGCCTGTGTCTACACCACCAAAAAACACCGGGTGTGCAGTAGGTAACAGGAACTGATTGTCCATGTAAGGAAACATTGTAAAAATCCCTGAAATTAATTGTAAAATTGGCCTGATTTTTTTTAAACCCCTAAACTATCACCACTAGCCAGAGTGGAGCTACACCAGGGATCAATTTAACTCTGGGGGCGGGGTCCCTCTTTATCTTTAGTATCACCCATTATTGCTAGCAACCCCTGCCTTCTGCACTTGTGGCTCAAGGAGTCCAGTCTGAACTCACAGCTGTTTCCAGGCACTCTCAAGTCAAACATGTAGCTCAGTCTCCTTACCGCTTTCTCTTTAATGGATCAAGCTGGTCTTAAGAAAGTGATTAACGTATGCTTCCCTTTTGTGTCCTCTGGAGTGAGGTCAGGCAATCATGAGCTTCCTGAAGAGGGAACAGACAGGCTCTTTAATGCAGAAGTAATAATAATAATAATAATTAAAGGTAATTGAAATATATTCAGTGTTTTTCATCTCAAAATATATCAAAACACTTCACAGACTGAATGCATTTAGCACTGTTAACATGCAACCAGCTTGGGGGCAGGAGATAGTAATCAGCTGGTTCACAGGACACTGCATATCAGTATAGATCAGAGGGAAAGGAAGAGGGCATTTTAAACAAGGACAACAGGATAAGAGCCATTCTCATGAAAAGCTCTTTGAGATCTCTGTTGCCCAGGCACAACAGAAGAGGCTTTGGTGTGATGTCCTCATTCTCTGCTTCAGCCCCTCTCTGCAGAGCAAAACAAGTGGAATGGCATAAAGAAGCTTTCAGTTCCCAGTTTATCACATTGCAAGAGAAGGACTTTGCCACTGTTGAGAACAGACTGACATGTGCACTGAGCAACCTCTCAGATTACTACAATAAAAACCAGCTCCACACCAACCCAACCAAGATGCAAGTCACAGCTTTTCACCTATGCCATAGAGAAGCCAAGTGGAAATTAAACCTGGGATGGAATCCCACTGACTAATCACCTGAACCCTTTGTACTTAGGGGTTATATTGGGCTGAACACTTACCTTCAAAGCACATGTAGAGAAGACAGAAGAGAGTCAGCACCTGCAACAACATCATTCAAAAGTTGGTTACCTCAGATTGGGGGGATGAACCCAGCTACCTTACAAACAACTGCTATTGCCTTGTATTACTCCACTGCAGAGTATGCATGCCCGGTACAGCAATGATCAGTTCATGCCAGGAAAATGACAGCTGTCATGAAATAACAGGATGTCTAAAGCCAACGCTAAAGGATAGCCTATACTTACTGGCTGGAATTGCACCACCTGATATCAGAAGAAAGGTAGTGAGCCAAAAAGAAAGATCAAGGCAGATGGAAGACCCTACGCATCCACTCTATGGCACACAGAAATAACTAAGCAGCTTAAAGTGCGAAAGAGTTTTGTGATCAGTGTTACACCATTGAACACAACAATTGACAGGGCACGACTAAGGTTATGAAAGGAAAGATTACACACAAACACATGCTCTGAAATGGACTTGGAACCCAGGAGGACCTTCCCAGAGAAGCTGATCTAGACTGGCCAACATGGTGATGCCTGAATCACCCACACATGCAAACTGGAAGATTAAAAACAAAGATGAAGAAATGGGGATAATTTAATGACACAGATATATGCAAGTGTGGTGAAGTTCAGGCTATGGATTGCTTGCTCATTTGCCGACTCCTTGGTAAGACCTGTACAAAGGAGGACCTCACTATAGCAAAGGAAAGAGCCATCATTTGTGCACGATTCTGGAAAAACAGCTAGTTTATGACAAGGACACGAGTAGAAGGAGAAGCGCCTTGGATCTGACCACCAATGAAGATTCCTCTGTTGCAGGCTCTAGGGAGCCCCAGACCTGTCTAAATTACTCCAAAGGCCATGGAAAAGCTCAGGATCAGGAGGCACAAAGGTGAATAAAGTCTCTCTGACCACTCCCAAGATGGCAAGTTCTGTAGTGCATTTCTAGGACACCCAGCATAGACTCTACCTTTTAAACAGCCAGATTTGCCAAGGTGTTTAGATGCCTAAAAATGCACATAGACACCAGTGGGATTCACAGAAAAAGATAGGTGCTAACAATGGGAGTTCAGGAAATAGGTGCTTTTGTAAATCATACTAAATGCACACCTGCACCTCTAGGCATCTAAATACCTCAAATCTGTCTCTAATAGTTCATCATAAAGATCTACAGAGAGCAAACTGCAGTGCAGGCAAGTTACTGAATAAGGAAGGTGAAACACTGAGTTGTTATAAAGTCATGGTAATAGGGATCCTAAATGTTCCTAACTAAATACTTGTCTATAAATGGTGAAGCCATCTCCCCTAGTATATTGTTACTCCCAACTGACTGTTACAAATATTTATTTGTAGAACTTACATAAGGACTAGGTTGAATGTACACATGAAATCAAAGATTTGAGGAATGTGTTTGCATAAATCAATCACAAATCTTTCCTAGTCTTCTTTGGTTTTATACTTTAATCCCAAATATCTGTTGGATAAGTTGAATAAACTATTTTTAGCCTAGGGAATATTTCTTTAATTATGTGGAGATTTATTATAAAGGGTGAGGATCCAGTTCAAAAACTTTTAGAAATACTTAGCAAAACCATATAGAATGTATGCATTAAATTCAACAACACTTTGAATTGCCCCCAGAAATCAGTAAGAAGCAAGTGCTACCACCTTTTTATGGTGTCTGATTAGCCACATGATATTGTTTATGCTCCCAGCCTGGATAGCTGAAAGTTTTTAACAGGAAGGTAATGAATGGTGGGTAGGAAATAACCTAATCCTACACAAATTCAGGATTCATGGACATCTTACTGTCTATTCTGAATATTTACACTACTCTGAATATGTATAATAGAAAGCATGACTTCACCTGCAGCAGCAAATAGGATTTCAATTATTTAATTAAAAAACTATTTAAAACTGGCTCTCACACAGCTTATTATTTTGTGGAGGTTGGGGAGGAATGCTAGTTGCATAGGTTTTCAGAATATGGCCTTCAAGAGATAGAAACAATACACACTGCTGTGGATATTTTCTGCCACAAAAATGAGTTGTAAATAATTGCCTTACATTCAACTGCTACATACGGGGCATGTCTACATGTGCAATTAATATGAACCAATAAATTGCGGAGCTTATTACTTCAGAGTTTTTTGCTCCCAGGTACGCTGTTTCAACATGGAGAAAAGCAGTGGCAATGCATAGGGGCTGCACGGGGGGTGCATGTGCACCCCCTGAGAGTGCCAGTGCACTCCCTGACAGGCCACACTCCCGGCTTAGTTGACGGGCGGGGGGGCAGGCAGGAGCACTGGTGCCCCCCCCATGAGGAGCAGGAGCGCCAGATGAAGCTCCTGCCATGGCCACTTCCAGGAGTGCCACAGCCACTTTCCAGTCAGTGCGATTGGCCACAGGGGGGAACCCCCACTTCCCGGTTGGCAAGATATTGGCTGCGCTCCACCCCTCCACCCCCCCACTCACTGACTGGTTGCTGGGGGGGGCATGTGCTCCCCCCCCCGCCCCCGGACTAAGGTGGCACCAGTCACCAACAGAGAAATGCAAGGTGCTCCACCTCGGGAGAAAAAAACCCTCATCCTACTTATAGGCTCAGCAGTACTACACTCACTAGGACCATGACTGAAAGAGACTTGGGAGTCATGACTGACCACAAGATGAACATGAGCCACCAATGCAATACCAGAGCTGGCAAAGCAAACAAAACTCTGGCTTGCATCTACCAATGTATCTCAAGCAAGACTCAGGAAGTCACCCTCCCACTTTATTCGCCCTTGGTGAGGCCACAGCTGGACTAATGTATCTAGTTCTGGGTTCTGCAAGTCAGAAAGGATGTGGAAAAGCTTGAAAGAGTCCAGAGGAGAGCCATATACATGATTAGAGGACAAGAGCACAGACTTTATGAAGAGAGGCTGAGAACCATGGGACTCTTCAGTCTGGAGAAGTGTAGGCTCAGGGGTGACTTGGTGGCAGCCTATAACTACATCAGGGGTATGCATCAGGAACTGGGAGAACATCTCTTCACCCAGGCACCCAAGGGAAGACAAGGTCCAACAGTCACAAACTCCTAAAAGACCGTTTTAGGCTGATCATAAGGAAAAACTGTTTTACCATCCGAGTCCCTAGGGCCTGGAATAGACTCCTCACCCCCACCCCAAGGTGGTGCTAGCACCTACTCTGGACACTTCCAAGAAGCACTTGGATGCCTATCTTGTTGGGATCATTTGGGCAGGAGGCTGGACCCGATGATCTTGCGAGGTCCCTTCCAGCCCTAATGTCTAGAAATCTATTAAATCTATGTGCCTAGGAGCAAAAAAACTGCAGAGCAAATTTCTCAGGGCTAACTGCTCCCCCATCTGCATGCACGACTGAGTCCCTACAGAGGCACATGGAGATGGGGAAGCAGCCATATCCACATTCTGCAGAGCAGCTGGCTGGGAGTTTTTTACAAGTATTTACAAGTACTACCCGCCTGTAGAGTTTATTAGTTTCATGTGCCCTAATAGAGGCTCATGTGTAGATGCCAAGACATTTATTGCACAGTTAATTGGTCAGCTATGCAGTAAATGTCTCGTGTAGATACACTTGTGGTTTGTCATGTACTCTCAAGTTAAGCATGTTCTTAAGTGGTTTGCTGGGCAAGAATGAATTTGACCATATGCTCAAATGATTTGTTGATTGGGAATACATACATAAAATTAAGCACATATGCCATTGTTTGCAGGATTGGAGCAACAGGGTATTGCACCAAGGTACAAAATAGTTATATTAAAGAAATCTCTCCTTTCAATCTAATTAGAGACCAATTTGCTTTAGAAAACAGACTGGGATTTTTTTTCAGAATTTTTCCTCATTTGCTGAGCTCCTTGACAAACTATCACAAAGTGCTGAAACGTTTTCAGTGGAAATGGCCTCTATATTAAAATTCTCATTATTGTATTGGTGTATTAGCCACTGTTATTAACAGTGATCATGGATAAACATTTTTGTTACTGACAAAATTGCTCAAGTGCACAGAAGCTTTAAAGCCAAAATAAAAAATATAGCATTGTTTAAGTCTGTTTCAAGAAGACTATAAGTGCCTTGAGATATTGATCCAGCCTGCAAGTCTGTTTATAAGGATACTCAGTTTGCTACAGTATGCTTAGATGCAATCTACTAAGAGTTTGTTGAATAATAAACAATGGTAGTCACCTAATTCTAAAAATTCAGATTGACGAAATTCCTCCCCCAGTGAAGAAAGAAAAACTAGAGCTTCCCATAAACCCATTACTGTCCACTCACCCATAAGCCAATACAAGATCTTGGATTATTGGAACTCTTAGCTTTAAAAGAAATTGCTTTCCTAAATTTGACCTCCCACACTAAATATAAAATATGGACCATCTGTAATGAAGGGATTGCAGCCCAAATAGCTATCATCTCTCGGTGGCAAAGGTTAGAAGGTTGATGCACATTGGTTCCATAGGGATAGGGATGTTGGTGACCTTTTGGCATGAAAATGGTCACTCGGAGCTGTAATGTGAGAGAGAGGGGTCAGGTATTAGCCACTAAAGAGTCTCTGATGCTGTGTCCTTGTTAGGCTTTTACAGAAAAAGCCACGGAGGCATTATGGGAAACAACATCAAATCCTGTCTACCAGATCTGAATATGATACAGAGAGAAAGTGAAACTGGATATACATGCCATTTTGGTAACATTTCTTCACTTAAAAGGACAACTGTCATGTGAGCTTATAGAAAGCATTAATCTCAGAGAAAAGATGCAAAAATACAAATTAGGTGGTTGTCTGATGTGCATTTTACTGCTCTGGTATGCAGTACTATTTTTGACAGGCACCTGCTTAATGTGAACCATCTAATTACTAGAATGCATATTTTTTCAGAGTTACTTAAAGAATTGCACATAAAAAGAAACCAAACAAGTTATGTGGTTAAATCGAATTGCCACTATCTGTTCCCTGTGTTTTAGTGTAATTCCTGTAAACGATTTTGAGAGGCTATAGAAGGAAACAGTGTGAGCACAATGTTCCTTTTTGATCAGCAGCTTTTAACAAAGGAAGGATGTTGAACATCTGAAAGTAGAGAGTGCAGAGTTCACTGCAGGTCACCATTAAGGACAAGAACAAGGTAATGTAAGAGGCTGTGTGATTCCAGGTTGACAGGAGGATTTTAAAAGATCAAAAGTGCTTTATACAAATGTAGTACACGACCAAAAGTGCTTGCTATCAACAAATGAGAATATTAATATTTAGCAAGGATGCAAACAAGGCAAATGTGTTGAGGTGTTCCACATTTGGCGTCAACACATATTCTTAGCCTGTGGTTTTTTAAAAGATTATTGCAAATTGTCCCTCAGTGCAGGCATGGTAAAAAAAAGGTTGTTCTGCTACTACAGCAAGAATTCATTGTGTTTGCTATTTTGGGATAGCAGGATCAACATTGAGTTTTGAGTTGCTATAGTGGCCCCTTTGTATCTAAAAATATTTGAATAAGGTTGTTAATTTGTTCAGCCTTGTCATGTACTCCCTTCATATTACTAATGACAGGAGAAATGTTTCCACTATATAATTAAGCAGCTGAAGAGAAAAAGAAAGAAACAATTAATAGCTGTTTCTGATAGAACCTTCATCAGTTCAGCGTGAAAAAGAAAAATGATGGAGTAATATTGCCACTAGCAATTCCTAAGTCACGTGACTTTTTTGCCAGATCAATGCTGGTTGCTAGGCAACAGGCAAAAAGGCATTGTTATGTTTTGGTAAATCTTTTATTTCAGAATATTATATTATGGAGTTTCATGTGCTCTACCTTTTACTAGTGTTGTATCCCAGATCAACAGTAGCTTCTGAGCTATAAAAGGCCTTCTTTTATTAATTTAAAAATCAACAAGGTTATTTAGCTACCAGGAAAAGTTTTGTAAGCATTAAACATTTTAAAATGCGAACCTGAGTCACTGATTAGGAAACATGTTAAAAGAAAGCATTTGAAAAAAATCATTAAAAGAACTCTGACATTTTTGGTTAATGATATCTACATTAATGAGTTAATTGCCTTTGCATAACATTTTATTCTGCTATCAAATATTAATGTTATCAATGTTATAATAATAGCATCTATTGATATAATTGAAGTTTATTTTCCAATAGGTGTCACCATGAATAATACCATCACTGTATTAAAATCAATAATAAGAATATTAGTGGGGCATTATAAAATGTCAATACAATGAAAACCACTTAAATAAACGGCTGATATAAGACAAACTGACTAAATATACTAAGCCATCATTTAAAAGTATAAATTTACAAGCCTATGTATGATGATTCAGGTGTGGCACCTTTACCATTCTTAAAAACATCACACAGAATCTAACAATAGAATGGAACAGTTAAATCAAAGGAAAAGCTTTTTGTAAGCAGTGAAAAAATATGTAATGATTAAATGATATGTTAGAGGAATTAATGAACCCTGGAACTATTCTGGTGTTACATTTAATATACTTCCTATTAATTACTATGGACCAAATATTACCCTGAGCTGTCAATGCCATGTCTTGCAATGTGGTCAGCTGGAGTCAGTGCACACAGCTGAGGGCTTGGAACTACACATGTATATAGTTCTTGGAATAATAAATAAGACAAGTGTGTATTAAAAATTCAGAACTACAACAATCTGTGATGAAAGTGAACAATTGGCACATTTGTACCTGCCTAAGGTTTAGTGTGACATACCTGAGCAATTAGTGACACCACTGGATTTGTTTATATGTCTGAAAGCAACAAAGGACCAGATAGTAACTTTAATTTGCCCTAAGTAAGGAGGAGGGGATATGCCATGACATTGCTCCATGAGCAGACCAGAAGACAAAGTATGGTGCAGAGTCAAAATTGGCTCTTTTATTCTCTCTCTGGGGATAACAGAGGCTATCCCACCCCATTTCCTAAGGCTGCTGCTCTCTAGGGCTGCATCAAGCCAACAAGCAGTTCTAGAGAGCAGAGCAGCAGAGTTCAGCTGCAGCTTCTCCTTCTCCAGGTCTATTTTCTCACAGCAGGGAGTTTCCAGTTCAAAGCATCTTGCTCCCCACTGTTGCTGGAGTCAGACTCCAAGCAGGACCAAGGTAGAGACTTAAGAGACAGGATCTACTCTTTCTTGTTGCCTTCTCCAACAGAGTGAGGGCTGACAGTCTCCCTTCGAGAGAGACAGCCTGCAGGAACTAGCCCTGCCCTCTGAGGAAAGCCCCGATAGCTGTGCGAGTATTTAAATCCACTAAATGCTAAGAGGATTTGAATCTTCCTACAGCCTAGGAGCCGTCTCATTAACATGTTTCCTCCTTCCTGCAGACACAGGCCAAAGATTCTTGCGTTTAACCCTTCATGTGACTTTGACTTGGAGCAATGATTTGATAGATGGCTTAGTTCTATATTTAGTCATCTTTTTTAGGCTTCACCCTTGGTTCAGCAAGCAATCTTTTATTCTCAGTGTCTGATAACAGACTAAGTTAATTTATTGTGGTCTAATTAATTATCACTTCTTTTAAGCCCATGTATACTAGGAGTAGCCCAAGGAGCCATTGTCACTCAGACATACCTCTGAGTCACACACCTCCCTGCTTCTGCTTTCTTGCCTCCAGGAGGTAGAAATTAACTGTTGGCCTATAAGGGCTTTAAATTACTTTCCTTCCCTCCTTCACACCAAGCCATATCAGTGACAGCAAGGTGTTGGAAAGCCAAGCCAGACTTTCCTCACTCCTCCCCAGTCACCTGCTTTAGAGTAAGAGAAGTAGGAGATGCATAGCTGTCAAGCTATGGGCTGTCTGTCCCAATGTGCCAAAGGTGGAATGAGGTGTGGGCCACAGTCAAACCCATAGACGCCAACTGATGTTTTGGCCGAATGTCCAATTTATTAGCTATGTCTGTCTTGACTTTTTTATTGCGCAAGGTAATGATCTCAGTTTAAAACCAAATAGATTTTGCTGTTGGGAAGGCATTACAATTTGAAAGTTTATTCTGGAACTCTGTAAATCAAAATGGTTGTATTAAAAGCATTTTATTGTAACTGTCGTCTTTAGCTCTATCTGCCAAAAAAGTTTTAAGACAACCCAGATTTATTTACCCAAAAAACATTTGACATTTACTTCATTACTCACTGGACTACATTCTCTTTAAATAAATTTTCCACTGATCTGGACTTTCACCATGAAAATCTGTACAGTGAACTCCTAGTTTATTATGCCTACTTGAAAAGGGTAATTTAATAAGGCATCAGTACAAATACTTAATTGTGCAATGGCTATTGACAGTGCCTTTAAACAGTTGCATATTTGCCAGATTTAGCTAATGGAAGTAGAATTGCCACTTAATGTCTCATCTTGCACTGGCTGCAAATAAATTGTATCTGACATTCCTTTGGCTTTTAAAGGACATATTTAGATATTTAGAGTCAGACTGATCTATTGTTGCATTTATGTTTCCTTGTGTGAAAAAAGTATCAAGTAATGTGGAGTGAAATATTTTTTCTCATGTGCAGTATTTGTAACAGTTTTATATGTTAGATTCAGAGCCTGATCCTTTGAGGTTCTGAGCGTCTCCTGAAAGGTTCTTAGTAAAGTTGGTTTAGACCTTTTCACCAAATACTTTTTCATAAGAAAATATAGATTCATCAAAAGTGAAACTTTTTTTCAGAAAGCTCATTCTTAGTGAATTTTTCAGGTCAAAAACATTTTGAAAATAAGCCTTGAAGTTGTCAAAATCATGTTTTGACTTTTTCCTATGTGAAAATGTCTGCTTTGTTATTCAAGCTGGCTTTACAATTAAAAATGTAAGCAATACATGGTCAATTAAGCAATAAATGAGTGGGGGGAAAAAGAAATTATTGAAATCAAAATAATTGGAAATAATCAGTTGGTTGAGATTTCAGTTTTTAATGCATATTTTGATTTTCAGTTTTTGCCAAAATTTCTGACATCTCAGTATTTCCTCCTGTTTAGGAATTTGGAAAATGTTTAAATCTTGAAAATTTTCATGAGATGGGAACACCATTTAGTGTGTGGCTCTAGTGAGGAGAGTCTTCAGCTCAGATTCAGGGCTATCAGAACCTTCCAGTACTGGGTCCAATGATCCTCCGTTTAGGTAATGAATTGCTGTATTATCCCCATCATCTCATATGTTAGCAGCAAAAATCTTTTTTCAAAAGATAGCTCACCTGCATAACTGGTTAGGTATTCTGCTCAGTGGCAGTTGAACTATAAATATTGTTATTCTGGCATTTTTATCAATGGCTAGTGCTTTCTTAGCATTATGATAAATCTACTGTAGGTTTTAGTTTTTCTATTATAAACACTTTTGCATAAATAATAGATATCATAAAAAAGAATAATTATTTGTTTCTGCATTGAGATGCAAAATGTTTCCACCAGTTTTTGGCGTCCTAAAGTATACAATTTTAAAATACATAAACATCTCAAGAACACAATTTAGTGAACATATCTATATAGTTGCTTTCTTTTAGTTTAGTAGGAAAACTGTATGTTATTGGATTCAGATCCAATTTTTTCTAAAACAGGGACCTCTCATATTTGAGTAGGTGATTTGTACCAGCATTTTTGCACTTTAATTTCTGTGGCTGTGTTTTATGCACCACCTTGCTGGAGGCATTCATCACATCACTGGAAAGAATCCAGTGGGACTTGCATGGGAAAGAATTCCACAAGGCCAGCCTTTATTATATTTCCCTGCTTTTAGGATTAGGAACAACAGTGAAGTGAAATTCATCCTACCAACAGAAAGTCTAACTAATGACATCCTACAAAAATAGATTAATCCTTTTAATACTTATGAACCTTGCTACAATAAACAGTATATAAAGCCTACATCTAATATGAGATTAAAGTGTGTTCTACTTTGTCTGCAATTTTATGGGTGCAAATACTTATGGATATAACTGATGTTGTGGACTTTGACTTTCTGTCTGACTACCAATCTGTGGGTACAGCTAAAAAGGCTAGTTAGCAAAATAACACTGATTGAGTCCAATGCAAAAGCATGGAAAGCTACTTCTAAAAATCAGACATGTTTCAAAGACATACCATACATTACTCATATCTCTCCAATTTGTAAAAAAGGATGTGTAGGAGAGTGCATCACTCTCCTACAATCAAACATTGCAATCAAATATAAACCCTGATGAATGAGCTACATATTTTTAAAGACTTGCCTGTGAAAAATAGAATAGTATAAGGAATAGTGAAATCAAATTCTCGACTTTGGTTGAATTTACCACTGTGGATTCTGCAGGGGCATAGGGAATTCTGTTTTGCCTATGGAGATGCTCACTGGTGACCTTTTACACTCCAAGAACCAGATCCAATTTCGTCTTGCAGAATCACAGGGCTCTCCCCTGCTTTTCAATGGGCAGCATTTAGGCACCTCTAGAGACAGATCCCATTACACTCAGGGGGCATGTAGCTGTCCATTTTCTCAAGGGGAAACCTTAGCCTGTGCTAAGATGCCTCCATTTGTCCCAATTCAATCTGACCCTGACAGTGTAAGAGGGAGATGTCCTAGGGCATCTACCTGACCAGTGGGGTCTACCTAAGATCCTGAGTGATGTCTTCCAACAAGCATTTCCTGTATGCAGTAGTATTGTTAGTAAGCTTATAAGCAAAGGCTTTTCAAATCAGGGGAAAAATTACAGCAGGTGTAGCCAGCCTGTGTCATGAGTATCTTAAGTGGCATGGGCAGACTCCGTGTCTGGTACATGACAGATCAGGGAGGGGACAGGCAGCACAGGAACAGATAAGGCAGGAAGCAGAAAGCAAAGCAGCAAATCAGGCAGGGAGCACCAAGCAGAAAGTAGAAGCTACTGTAGTGGTGAAATAGGCCCCTAATTTTTAAATTCAACCAAGTGTGTACAGAAAGAAAAATTTAGATGTGTAGCATGAACCTGGAGGTGTGTAAGGAATGTGGGTATCTTAGCAGAACTCAGACTGTTGTACAGGGTGAAGTAGAATCACATTTAGGTAACTTGGATCCCTAAAACTCTGTAAGTGTCAGTGTCTATCTTAGTACCTAGCCTTAAAAGTATATTTATCTCTTACAGCTGTAGAAGCTGGGTGCCATAGAGCACATTATAATAAAATTGCAGTGTACAGAAGAGACTGGATTTAGCTCAGGTGAAGCTAAAAAGAGACACTTTTTTCTGGCTGCTGGATACAGATGAAACCTCGTAGTTTTTATAGAATATAAAATAGCTTTTGCTGCCTGGTATCACTGTGTTTTGCCTGGATGGCAAGTTAGGAGATAAACTGTTAACTAAAATACATCAACATTATGAAAAAAATTTAAAGTAGCTATTGAACCTGACTCTAAATCAAAATATCTCCAAACCTTTGGGAAGGTCAACTATAGATCCATACACTGCATCCCAGATCAATCTCTTTTTGCAGACAATCATATGCAATGCACACGTTTTTGAATGCTGAGTCATAAACAGGAATCGGCCATGATTTCTTCAAGTAATAGTTATTTGAAGCCTTCTCTGACTAGGACATCAAGCTCCATTCAATGGCCTGCCAATTCTGTGCTCAGTGAATGGCCAAGGGCAAACGGTGGCAAAAGTTCCATCAAGTATACAGGGCTGCAGCTATTAAGTGCTTTTAAGTGAATAATAAAACTTTGAAGTTAACATGGAATTTTATGAGTAGTCAGCTTATGGAATGTATTCTAAAACTGGGGTGATGTGTTTGAATAACTTGATATTAGGCACTTAGAAGACTAAAGGTGAAGGCACTCTGAAAATTTTACAGTCTACACAAAATAATCAAAAGCTCCCAAGATTACAATATAGAAATGGAACAAAAGAGGGTGAAATTAACCTTTAAGAATGATGCTTTGCACTTTGTACCATAGAACCCTTTACACCAAGTATATCTGAGTTTAAATATAAATTAATCAGTTGTATTAATTTAATTTGTCATAAAAAGGTTTATCTTCATTCAAAATGCCTGTCAGTGGCCCTTTTAACTATTAGCCACGGTCAGATTCTTTCTTACTCATGGTTATCATGCACAGTTGAGCCAGACTAATGAGAGGCAGCATGGGACAGTGCTTCCCGTATTTGTCAGGAACTTAGGAGACTTGGGGATCCATTCCCTTCCCTACCTGAGACTTCGTGTGTGATCTTGGCCAGTCTGTGGCTAAGTTATCCCTCTGTAAAATGAAGAATAACAGGACTTCCCCACCCCATAAGAGAGGATAAATAGATTGAAAAACACTGAGATGCTCAGAAGGCCAGTAGAAGAACCTACAACAGGTAAATTCTGATACTTTTGCCCATGAGTAGTACCACTTTTCTCCCAAAATTAAGTTGTATTCATGTAAAGTCAAGTCCTACTCGTAAGGTCTGGCTTAATAAATAGGATCAAAGTGGTCAGTCAATAAACCATCTTTATTAAAAGACTACATAGTTCTAAACAACACTTGTAATAGAGGTATTACAGTTATCTGAATCTGACTCTTTCCTGTGCCATCAAAAAATTATTAGGATACAAACAAGAGTACTAAATGTCCTCTATGTTACTAGGCCACATATACTTTCCCTGTCTGAGACCTGTCTGATGGATAGGTTCGTTCAGTTCACCCTTTTGATGTGCATGATATTCCCATCTTCCTTTCTGGACATCTTTAAAACTAAGTTGTTGCTGAACGCTGATGCATTCATTCCATTTAAAACCTAGTGTTTTTCTGAGGTGGTATTGCTACTGAAGTTATTTAGACACTTCTCTGTACCTTTGGTAGAATTCCAGCTTTCACCTCAAGGTAAGGTAGAAAAAATGTTTTAGCTAACAACTAGCACTGGTACTTTGTGGTGAATGAAGCGTTCAATTTGCCAATTCAGAACAGTATTTCCTTCAGGACATAGTCTTAGCTTGCACTTTTCTGCAAAGATATGTGAACTGACTCACTGCTGCTTTGACTTCTAAAATAATGTTTCAATTTAAGAATTGCAGGGATTATCATTAGAATTTTTTCATAACTGATTACTAATTATGTCTTTTTTTAAATGCTGGATAGTTTTTTGGTCTTTACCTGCATCTTAGTGTCAGAGCAGAGCTTAGTGGTTGAGTGCCTCGGCACAGTGCAACTTTCTAGCACAAGGCACGGTGAGATTTTGTACGAGGGAATTTCTCAGCACGGTGGAGAACCCCGGCGTGGAAAGGTTCCCACCACTTATATGCAAATTCACACATTACTATTGGCCGGTTCTAAATTATTCCTAGGTGGCGACTAGCAATTGGCTCGCTAGCCGTATAAAAGGTTGGAGCAGTTTCTGCCCAAGTTGGAGAACTCCGCGCCCATCTCGGAGTGAACGTGGCAGACTGATCAATCGCTGACGACTCCCCGTCGCCGACTGATCCTGACGTACCCCCGTGTCCTGCATGCTCGTGTCAAAGATATCTCATCTTATCAGAGCTCCTCGGTTAAACTGTAACTGAAGTTTGAAGTTAACTTTCTTCCTACGCTGTACATCTCGACAGTGTAAGTAAAGCCATCTTTGTTTGAATCAGTACGCGTTTGTGCCTAATTCCACTCCAGTGGTCGAAAGTACCCATCTGTACGTGCCGGGTTTGTGGCCACAACCCAGCTAACCCTTTCCCGGATCCCCCTCGGCCCCCACACTTAGTTGAGCTGTCATTTACGAGAAGTATTATACCAGGAAAATCCTAATCTAAGTGTAGAAGCCTCAGTACTTCCAGGTAGTTTTCTTGAACCATGCTATGATTATGATGTATCCATGTACAGTTTCTCTCTTAAATCAATGACAACGCTAAACAAGAGAGGTGAGAAAAATGATCGTTGCTTGACACCAGCATCCATGCTGAACCATATGCTCAAGTCTCTGTTTACTTTAGCATGTAAACAGTTATTTGCATAGCTAATTTATAAAAAATACCAAAGCCCTCATTGTCATCGTAAGAATGTTGTTTAATACAAAATCGAAACAAGGAATGTAGTAATCTGTGCAAAGGGGCAAGATATTAAATTATAGCACATGCTATAGCTACTGGGAGGAAAAGGAGCCAATGAGACTACAGTTTAGATCATGACCCTTTACATAGAAGAATGAGCTGTGCTATACTTTGTAAATTAATGTAAGGAAATGCTTCTTCTACAAGAACTAATGGTGAAACAATCAGAAATACTATTGCCTAAGTAATAGGTACTAATATCTGCAGCTCGATCTCAGCCAATTTAGATTTACCAGCATTCCTTATTTCATCATTAAGTATCATTAGAAAATTCCACTGGATGTGCAAAAAACAGAATGGGTCATTGTATCTAAAAAGGAATTGTTAAAGAGGAATTAGATGTTCGCATATTTTACCTTTCAGGACAAGCACATGCTTGTATTCTGGCAGCATATACTTGTCTGAGCTAGAAAATGAGAAGATTCCCTTTTTCCTTTGCCATTCCCCTGGCTACCCATCTCTCTCATGGTACTGGGTGACCTGGCTGTGACATCATTACATCCTGTCAGCCCTCCAATATTAGAACAGCCTTTAGGGCTGTTTGCTGCTTGTGCATATTAGAGTGCATATTCTGTTAGAAAGCAAAAGCACACACCCTCCTACAGGGTTCAGGATACACGTGTTTGTGTGCTCATTCTGTATAGTTTACAAAAGGGCATTTCCTTCAAGAGTATGTCAGAAATATTGAAAGTATAGAGTGTTTACATAATGTAGTCAAACAACTGTTACTAGAGCAGTGGGAAAGGTTATCTTTTCAAATGGGGGTAGCCCAGGTAAGCAGTGAAAACTATTTTGAAATACTATGGAGCACACATCTGTGGTCAAACTTTCATTCTGAATTCTGTAAATGTCCACAGGGAAGATAACAATTTTCTCCTCTCTCCTCTGTTTTGTTAAAAACTAATAATATAGAAAAAAAACTTACAACAAGGAGTAATAAAAAGGTAATCCATAGTCTGGGGCCTTGTGTAAAGGCAGTAAACATGAAGAGTTTATTAGGTTTTTCTTATTCCAAATGGGGATTGTTAAAACGGGCTTTACTTTCTCTGAATTGTGTTGGAAATTAACTTTCTTGGAGTACAAAGTTTTCCCAGGCATTAAAAATCAACTTGGAGCTGGACAACCTGAAAACTTCATTGTTGACATGGTAGAAGCAGAGAGGGAAAGGAGAGAAGTATACTTCAGGGAGTGGGCTGAAGTGCTTAAGGTTCTAATCCTGTGAAGTGTTAAGCAAAGAAATGCTAGCACCTCTTGGGATTTGTCTCATAAACACTTTCAGACTCCTCCTCCCACCTTATCCCTGCTATGTGGGCTTGTGAAGAGAGGAACCAGCCAGAGATTCCTGCTGGCAGCTACAGGAGCAGCTACAGAAACAACAAAGGAAAGACTTCTTTACTAATCAGGAAAAGATAATGTGAGTCCCAGGTGAGGCCAGGCTTTCTCCTAACACCTATTCAAGTCTAGAGGGGAAATGAGTATCCTTCTAGTGAATTCAGTAGGAATGGAGGGTACTTAGCACTTTACATGATCAGGACCTAAGGCTGTATTGTCATTAGCAGGATTTATATCTGAGATAACATCCTTCAGTAATTTTAGTTAGGATAGGCTAGACATAGATAAGTGAAATACTGCCTCTAGAACTAACTGTAGTTATTGCAAACTTGTGCAGATGTGTTCCTGGGGAAAACATGAATTTCTCAATAACTAACATCCTCACTATTTACTTCAGTAATATTTGAGTCAGTGTTTAAAAAATTTAATGTAACTTGATTTTCAAAAAAAGAACATACATGCCACAGGTTAACAGCAAAGGTCTTCACTTATTTTTCTCCAATCAGGATTCAGATCCCAGCTACCATCTGTAATATTTTTAAAGTAGACTGTTAAGATAGATTATTCAGCCCAAGAAAACCTACACAGAATACCAATACATAACACCACAGTGAATCCTCTTTCTTTTGTAAATCCTTCACAAAGCCTTGTAGGTGCATAGTCTGTACAGTTCTCATTATTAGGAATCTAAAACCATATGAAGGCTCACCAACATCAAATAAGTGTACATTTCAGACAGGAACAAAGGAAAACATCTTTTGATTGTACTTGCCTAATCTAACAGTATGATACCCAGGGTTACTGCCTACAATCATATTGCCTAGTATTATTTATTATTATCTATATTATTATCTGCTGTTTTTGAGTGGTCATAGATGTGGTAGGAGATCTTGCTGAACAGTCACACTACCCCTAGTAAGAGAAGTACTCCACATAATACATTATCTTGCACAAGACTAAGTCAATCTACTGTACACCTTGCTTGCTCCTTCTTGTAACTGAAGGAATGGGGTTATGTAGGTGAGGTAAAGAGGAGAGACTAAATACTAGACTTCCACATTGACTGGCAAATGTCTGAATTTGCTATTAGCTCTAGAGTTAATAGCCAAAATTGCCACTGGCAAATTGTTCTGTGATGAATAACCTCTGTATATGTGCGTGCACATGCACATGCACACATCGCTGTCTTGTGGTAGTGAGGAGAATTAGAACCATTCAACTATGCATCATAAGCCTCCTGCTACAATGCACTAAGGAATATTGTACCTTAATCCAAGCAGCAGAAGCTGCTTTGGCTCTTTTGGCTCTAGGTTCTGTGCAAGCTGGAACAGTGGAGTTCTGTGGAGCTATGGGGCAAGACACAAGCTCAGTGGAAGGCTTTTCATGGAAACCAGTAAGCTTTGGATCAAGCTTCTATGAACCATGAATGACAAGTGTAAAATGCTGCTGCCTATGCATTTACTGTGCTACGTTCTACCATTTTTCTGAGGATGCAAATAGACTGTCAGAAATAGTTCAGTTTAACAGAATCATCACAAGAAGCAGGCTCCTGTACATGAAATAAAGTCCTGTGTTCATGCAACAGCTAATCCACTATGGAAGGAATGCTGTCAAGGTTGCTAGGTCCCAGATTTTTTGCATAAAATCAGATACAGCATATAGGCTGACCTAAATGGAAGTGTTATTAGAGGCCATATTCTGATCTTAATTATACCATTGTAAATTGAGATGATTTGACACATTTCAACAAGGACACACTGAATTTACCCTTACAGTGTAAGTGAGAACAAAAGCTGGGCCTAAATTATAAAAATGTAGTCCTTACACACGTTAGCACAGAATACCTGAGCAACATTAATCTGAGCTTCCAAAGAAGATACATAGGCAATATTATACAGTGTAAAAAAGGTTTGAATCTATTTAAGATTATTTACACTTTCACAAGCGCTGTGTCTGTATTTTAGTTCTCCGAGTTCATTTTAATAGCATTAATTGAATAGTCTCTCTCCACTCTGGTGTCAGTTACGCTCTTCACTTTCATATAGCAATGCTTTGAAATTTCAAAATACTTGAAGATACTGTAACAACCAGTCCTGCCAATATAGCATGGAACTGCTACTTCACAATTCAAGTAGTCAGCTATTGACTCGTGGCAATCTATATCTGCATTAAAATGGTGAGTTTTGGATTAATGTGGAGCTGAAAGCCCAACTGAGGCTCTTTGCTGCCAGCCTGTCTCTGTAATTGCAGCATGGATTTCACCAACCACAAAGGGCAAAATGAATGTGATCATCCCCAGCAGTCGATAGCACATTGATTTTTTTCACTCTACGATTCGCACAAATATTGAAGCTCATTTTTTAAGCAAGGTGGATTATTAATCTACATTTCTCAAAAAAATAAGTCTGTTGCGAAGCACAGCATCTTGCAGAGGTTATTCAATGTGCGGTATGTAAATAAGATGAGCAAAGTATCTTTTTTGGTGTAAAACTGGGATACTCTGCAGGCTGTGAAACCTCATCCTCACTGTTGTGCTGTCATGTGTCTTATTGTTTGGTTAAGAGATTAAAGAAGGAAATGTTGGCAGGTCTCATTCTGGTCAATGGCCTGTGTTTTCTTAGTTTGGTTTCATTTTCACTAACCCCGAGGTTGTAAACAGAATGTGTACAACATCACCTGTGGTTCCTAAGATGAAACAATGATTCAAGGCCATTTCTTCCCTAAATGGATGCAGTTAGTCTGTGGTATAACAAATATACTTTTTGTTGAAAAAACAAAGAAAGTTTCTGTAGAGGACTGTTAACATTTCTCAGAACCGCAGCATTTCTTTTAATCGCTGACAACAGTTATTTTTGGACATGGGCTCTATCAAGCTGTCTCCTAATTGTACAGTTGCAAGAATTTTTTTTAATCAAATTTTCATTCCTGCCCTCCAAATTGTATGCCAGATGCAGCAGACCGGACTGCTGACCACTGCATATCTCATGTGAGCAAAAGGGACCCACATTCTCCTTCACAGGCCCGGTCAATTGTATAAGCGTTGCATATCACCTGTATGTTGGCCACAGGTTGGTTGATGACTTTAGTCTTGCATGATTAAACTTTTGTCTATGTCAGTTCCAAGCAATTCTGAGCAACAGCTCCTACAACACTTGTAAATCCACAGCCCAGATAGGAGAAGAGAGAGCAAACAGTCTTCTGCATTGCAGTAAAGTGTTCAGTCATTGGACCAGCTCTGCCCTGGATTTACTCTATTTGTTAAAACTTTTCTCAAGGGAAACAAAACTCATGATAAGAAACATTCCAGGAGTGGCTTTAATGAAAAAATAGCAAACAAGCACAAATTAGATTACCTTTATAAATGTCCAAGGTCAGTCAGGGCTCTCCTGTTCTTTCCTTTATCCCAAGGCAATATTAATGAATGCAAAACCCTTCTCTGCTGAGTGGTAGCCTTGAATATCAAAGCTCCATTTTGGAAGGACTTAATTCAAAGCACTAGTGAACCTTCTAGCAAATGCAGCACGGCAAACAACAAGACAAAGGCTATAAAGCAGATACTATTTATCCCCTACAATCACCACAGAACCCAATCCAGCAAATCTTTACTAACATACAAATATGGCTTATTCACACAAATATTCTCCATTCGTTGGTGAGACTCCTTGTATATGGAAAAAATACTTGCTTAAGTTCCAGGAAAGTAAATGTTATAGGAGCAGGTCCACTTTTCAGTGTACAAGTAGTCAACTCTGGTTGTATAGGCCCAAATGAAACCTTAATAATATAACAGTCGCTACCTGAAATCAGTAGTTTGTTTACAGTTAGTTAGTTCTTATGTTGCACCTACTACACATAGCATCTATTGTGATGGCATTTAAGGGCCCTGCATTCAGTTAAAGGGTGATCAAATCTAAAAATATTAGTCACACACACAGATGCATGATTCATGTTACTCTGTGAAGATGTCCAAGCATGACACAAATGCCTCCACTTCCATAAAAAGTAAGAGTACTCTTAAACAGGATAAAAAATATATTATAAATAATTTTCCATTTAGTACAATGTATAATTGGACACACTCTGTTGTTTTGGGGAATGTGTATGCATAGTAGTAGTGACTAGACAGAAAACTACTTCATATGTTTTCAAATTCCTCTCTGATGCATGACTATGCAATATTTGAAGTCAACGACCCTTGCTTTACCATTTTAACAGTGCTTTATTGAAGGACAAGCTCAGGAAAGCCAGGGAAATGTGGTATATCTTCAAGGAAGAAAATGTATTCCTGATTTCCAGCACTTTTTACCTATTATTAGGTCATGGACAAAATTCACATTCAAAACAGCTGATTTAAAACAAAAAGTGAAATATGCACTCTGTCTGTGTTAAGGGCTCTGTTATATGATTTTTCCACAATATTTTAATGAGCTAATGGTTTCTAAAATATACATGCATGGACTTAATTAGAGATAGTCCTCCAAATTCAGTCCTAGTATAGGTGAGGGGTCCTTATGTGTTTACTCTTCTGCTACTGTCTAAAAGTACCTGAGGTCACTGAGATGTTAAGCTTCTTTATACATCTTGTGTTGGGATTCTAGTTTGCTCTCTATTTTTCCATGTAAAAATGACCCTTAAAGAAAGGTGTTTTGGACTGTTGATCAGAACATGGTTCTTGAAGTGTAGAAACATTAGTTCTAAAAAATTTGACTATAGACTTGATCTGGGCTTGATTTTGAGTAAGTCTTTATTGTCCCTTTATTTTCCCTCCTTTAAAAGAGGTAATAATGTATCCTCCCTTGTATAAAGCTCTTTGAGAAGTTCACATCAAATGCATAATAAATAACTGTCAAGTAATATTAGGTATTGGGGCAAATATGTCCCTGCCCCCACAGCCATGGAGGTATGAGAGGAGGGGCTCTTAGATCCTTCTTCTGTGCAATGATGAGTGTCATCAGTTCTCAGTTAGCTTAATGAGAGCTGAGAGTACTGTGCACATCGCAGCATTGGGTAGCTAATGAGCTGTACAGAAGAACTACTCAAGAGCTGCTGCAGAAGTATGTTCTGTACTGCTTTCTTGCTTAGTTCATTTACTCTTATGAATATCTACTCTATGTTAAATAAACATTAGGAATGCTGCACTAAGTGGTTACTCTGGGATTTTTCAATACATAGCTCTTTAAATGGAAAGCAAACTATTCAAATGAATCAAAAGGCTCCAAGGACTTTAGCACAGAAGATATCCTAGTGATTTTAAGCATTTCCTAATTTTTTAATATGTAACTTCAGTACCAGTCCCCAGTGAATAGGGAATGGTTTTATTAGGTTATTGATCATTTTGATTTGCATGAACCTGTACCTTTTACTTTATGTATTCCCATTTTATTTTTAAACATCTATTATTTGAGCCACCTTAGCCACACATGAAAACCTCTGTGCTTGCTATACTTAAGCAATAGGTTTCTTCTTGTTACCTCTCCCATCAAGCAGTCCATAATAATGCATGAAGTTCTCAAAGGTGATCACCCATCTTCAAACAGAGGAAGTAACCTGTATTTAAAATCCTCCCTAGGTGTTTTTGTATTAATTGTTGGAAAGGACTAGTGCAGGAGTGTGGGTGATGGGTCCAAATCTTGCCTTTATATCACATGTATACATGAGCGCAGTGTTCTCCTCCAAGCATATAGCTAACGCCACAAAAGTGCCTCATGTCACTCTCAGCTCACAGGTGGCCCAGGGAATAGCAGAAGTGTTGTAGGTCAGGAATGACATGCAGTGGCAGAACTGTCTGAGGATGCTGTGTGGGGAGATGGAAGCAAATGTACTGATGAGTTGCCATTCTCCATAAAGAAGGGGAAAAAGTATAAAGGTCTACAGAAATCTAAAAGATAGATGAATACAGACATCAACATGAAAGATGTCATTGCTAAAGTGTTCAGGAATAAATGACAAATGGTAATAGGTCACTTTGGAATCAGAGTCACGAACGATAGAAAAAGAGTTAGGAATGAGAAAAAGGGACAGAGATCATGAACTCTCTGCTGGAAGAAAGAACCCAGGTTATGCAACAAAAGTAACTCAGATTGTAAAATACACTTACTGTCTTCAGTGTGGGTGCCCAGCCACCAGAGTTTTCAAAGGTATTATGACATATAAGCAGCTCAGTGAAGTAAAAACTGTGAGATCCAGCCCAAGTAGTAAATGGTTCTGATATACAGAAACAACAAATTTTGTAAGATGCTGATGACAGGATATGACATATTACATTGCCTATAGAGACACTGATAGGCTATCTCATATATTAGTAAGAGCTATTAAGAAGGTGAAAAATATAAAATGATAGAGAAAAATGTAGATGAGTAGTAAAATGTAAAGCAAGTAGCTGGATATAGAGAATTATCTGAGCCTCTGGATAAATGCTAAAATAAATTTCCATTTCAGTGGAGTCAGTGTAGCTCTGCAAATTTACATCAGCTGAAGCCATTAATACGTTTCTGAGGGAAATGAGAGAGTCTGGTATTAAATATAGCACCCATATCTTCTGTTAATATGTTGGGCACATAGAAAATATCCTGCAAGCAGCATTTTAATGGCTGATAAGGACATCAAGATAGTGAAAGTGATTCTTAGCTACACAAAAATCATGTGCAATGAATGAGGAAAAATCACAATTGTTAGATATGTTAGTGCATATGATACAGGGCTGCGTCTGTGCCCATGTCAGTACATTCAGAGAGATGACAGTAGGGTTGGGGTTAATGAAGCCAGGGTGCTTTGCATTCTATTCAAACCATTCCAGAGGACTGGTTCAAGGGATTCTCACTAAAATATGAAACTTTACATTACATTTTTTCTTAACTCAAACCTGGGCCAGGTAAGCAGCAATCAGAAGTTGACTAGCTATTTAGGGCACGTGTAGATGAAACTGGGGCCCTTAATCGGAGTGGTGGGTTTTTAAAAACACCACTTCAATTCAGGGCCAAGTAAACCCCCATGTCATGCACACACCCATGCACTTACCTGCCTCTCCAGTGGCGGGGAGGGAAGGGGAAGGCGAGCTGCCGATGGATGGACTGGTCCCTGGGCTGTGGGGGGGGCTAGTGCTTCCCTCAGCAGCAGCAGCAGATCCCCCCCCCCCGGCAGCACCCACTCACAGGCACCCAGCTTGAGGGGCACTGCAGCCATGTAGGGAAGCACCGGGTACCCTGCACAGCTCAGGCAGGCTCCAGGGCAAAAAAAAAAAGTTCAGGCTCACTGCTTTTTTTTTTTTCTTGGGCAGAGCCTGCCTTCCCAGGCTGCTGCCAGGTTGCCTGCATGGGCTTCCTCCAGAGCCCCTGATCTGCACATAGCCTGGTCCTTCGCTCCGCAGCTGTAGGACAGCAACTCCTTGGAGGAGTTTTAGTTTCCTGCGCCCCAAGTCATTTAAAGTGCCTTACACCGCCGAATTTACTACAGCGGCTGGAACTACTGCGCAATATGCCACCGACACGTGCAAACACCAACACCATTAAAGAGGCGCAGAAGCATTTAACCTGCTTTAAAATGTCACACGCACATACCCCTCGTTTTGTCTACACACGACTTTTAGTGGAGTCTGTGATATGGGTCCCTGTCTCAATCAGTTTCTAGTCTACATAATCTGCCATGTCCTTTAACAACAGTTGGTGTCCTTGCTGACAATCTCAGCACTCCCAATCTCAAAATTGGAAGACTCAATGGCTAATGAACTATGCTTTTACCGAGAGGTAATTCCTTCTCTGTGAAGACTGTGATACCAGAAAGGCTGCGCAAAAAGCCTGCACTGCCACGGTTGATACTACAAGCTATTTTCTGTGGACAAAACTAGGATGTCAGTTTCAAGGACTGTAAACTCAGCACTTTCTATCAGCACTAAATGCAACAATAAAATGTTAAAAAATAATTAGATAAGCAGTACCATGAAAATAATAATTCGTGATTCCTCAGCCATTGTGGACTGCTCACCAGGCACATTCAATCCATCCACATTTTTTGCATATATTTACTTTTTGCCTGACATCAAAAAAATTCAAGACATGAACACTGTGTACTTCTATTGCATAAACAATAAGCTATGAACAGATGATCATAAGCTACTAATGAGCTTGTTGCTTTCATTTTGCCCTTTTCAATACGAAAATTATCTAACAACACTCTGGTTTTGACAAATTTATTATTCCAACTTTTGGGTGAATTTATTCACTTTGACTAAATATCAACTGGCCATTGTTTACTATTTGATGTCTGCTTGGTGAGCTATATAATTATGTCATTGACAATTTTATAAACAGGAAAAGAGACATGAAAAAGTTTTCAAGGTGGCCGTAATAAGTTTTCATCACAAGTTTTTGCTGAATACATTCAAATGTTAGTGAGCAAAAATTTGTGATAGAAATTTGGGTGCAGCAAATGTTCATAGGAAATAAATGCAATGGTTAAAATTGCCTTCATTTTCAATAAATTCTCATGATTGCTTTCATTGCCGTACATGTCCAGCTCTGATCTCAGTCCTTCAAAAAACTAAAATTAAATAAAAAAAGAAGATCCAAAGCCACTGCTGGTTAGAGAATCAAACAGGTCTTACCTTTCTGACAGTGAAACAATTTTTCCCAGGTTTTTTTCACCCCCAACCTTGATATTTCATTATCACTGTTGCAATTTTTTGACATTTCAAAAGCCTGTTGTTGATCTATACACAGAGATTATGGATCTTTGCAATATTTCTCTTTCATTATTTGTAATTTACATGATCTCCTACAATCTAAATGCTGTAGTAATTCCCTCTCTTGAGTCTTTTCCTGCTGCTGCTTTATATTGTCCCTTTGGGTCCTACTGGTGACATTAGTATGATTGGATTTTGGTGCTTAATTATTATAAAAGCAGCATGACACAGATTATTCTGTGCCTAATGTGAGGTTCAGACATTTATACAAGCATTCTGAGTGTTACTATATTACATAGGAGGCAAACTGGTGTGAAGACAAAGTAAATAACCTTACTGAGCAAGTATTAACAGCATTTACACATGGTGGCTTTAGCCCTTGGTCCCAATCCTGGCTGCCCTTGTAAGGTGTCTGAGGACTCCAACATCCTGAGGGCCATAAAGTTGTCATAACTGGCTCTAGTCTATATCACATACCTCTGTTCCCTTCAGGGGGCACGTCAGGTGGTGGAAAGAATATAAAAATGTGAGTCATGAGAAGGGTTGGTAAGCAGGACATGATGCTCCATCAGAATCTCAGGTAACTGTAGTTTCCAGCGGCTGTCTATTCTAGAGCAGCGCTAGAATACTTTAAGTTTATGCCCCAATTCCAATGCATCTCTGGGATTTCCGCAGCATGCATACTTTACCTGCTGGAGCTCCATTAACCCTTAGTGTTCTGTGCTGAATTTGCAGCATAGAATTATACTCCATGCAGGATTTGAATACAGTCTTCTTCTGAGGAGTCTGATCTAGTTGGCATGCTCTCAGTGCACCTAACACATATCAACAGCATTGTGTTAACACAAAGCACAGTTAGCACAAAGCACCTCCAAAGCACAGCCAGAGGAGGAGGTGCACACAGGCCCTAGAAACCCAGGTTTCCCACCTCTGGCTGAGTGCTCTGACTAGTAGACTATTACTGGTATATAAAAAAGTGAATGGCACAGCCCCCTTCTCCAGACATTCTTTAAAAGAAAAGAGCAAGCTGGTTGTCTGTACTCAAAGGAGCTGCTTGGGCACCTACGTCTAGGAAGGAATTTTGGGCTTTCCCATCTCACGCAGGCTTCTAAAATGGGCCTGCAAATAGGTACAAATTGGAATAGAGGCAGGATTTTCAGATGCTCCTCTCTCCTCAAGGTTTCCTGTTACTTGGCTTAGGTGTCCCCCTCCACTAAGCATGTTGAGTGATGTGAATCCCATTTGTATGCACCTAAGTCTCACGATGCACTCTCCAAGGAACTTAGGTGCCTAATTCAAGGCTTTGAATTCCATCCCCTCCAGGCTGAGATGCTGAGCATCTCACCTTGCATGCCAAGTCCCTTTGTAGATCTAGGCCATGACTGAGATAACAAGTGATTGTCCGATATAATAAATATATCACTTTCAGCGGTGCACACTTTTTGGGGAAGACACCATCTCTTGGTTACGTGTTGGGACACTACTGAGAACAATGAGGCACTGGCTTCTACAGTGTACCTAAGTACAAATAATCCATAGTTGTGTAAACTTGTACTTTGTAAACATAAGCCATTGTTAATATCGTAAATACCAACCAACCCTTAATTAGATGTGTATTTGCTTGCTTGCTTGCTTAAGAAAATCAGCTTATAAACAGTGAAGTCAATTTGTAAAATCTACCTACAAAATGACTTCTTGGCTAAGGGCCAAATTAAACCTTCATCTGCCTGTAGCTATGGCCCCCATTTACCTGAATAGAAACTGCTGTATTCATCAGAGAACACGATTTGGCTCTTATGGAAGCCTGGAGAAAATATTTTAAAGCAACAAGGAAAATGATATTTATAATAGCAAGGTTGACATGGTTAGAAATATGAGGCTCGCACCTCCTTAAGTTAAAACGCGGATCCTGAATACTTATCAGAAGGTGAAGCAAAACAGGGCTTAACTTCCTGGGATCAAATGCAGTTCTAGGCAGAATTTTCAGTGAATCAGGAAGTGTAAGAGGTGTACAGAGGTCTCACTGTTTTCCTTTTTCTTGTAAGTCCCTGGTTCACTGTAGGAAAAAAAAGGACTCTTTCTATGATTCTTTCAGAGAGCAGGCAGCTTTGCCTAGTCTCACAGTACCATGAGCCTCCTGCTAAGCCCAAATTCCTGGAGTCATGCAATTACATGAGACTCTCAGCTTTCTTTTCTTTTTTTATGCTTTAGAAGGCAAATTGGACAGTGTGCATCCTTTTGGGCAACTGAAGGAATATTGTGATTTTTTAAAGCCAGTTCTATTATTGGGGGGGGGGGGGGTAGTATCATGCTGTTTGACTGTCTGTGAAGACACACACCTTTTATCCTCTTGGTGGGGAGCAGAAAGCCATACTATACCTATACCGTGCCTGAGAGCAAGAAGTGGCGCAGTGTTCAATGGCCTCCAGTGTGAGGTAGTTCTTCTCTATCTCCCAGCCTGGCTAAATCACCCTGTAAGATCCCCTACTGAGCCCTCTGAACTAGTAACAGTATAATTTTGAACACCAGAGTTCACTAAAAATACTAATCAAATATCCTGAAATCTTATGTGCTTATTAGTCACTAACTATACCTATTTAAAAATGTACTCCTGCAAGGCTATCTTCACCCAATAACGAAGGCAGGCAAATACTAATCTGATACCCTGTCTATGCAGAGGACAGCTCCCATGGCATCCTACACTGGTGACACAAGTCATCTTCCAAATTATCCTCTGATATATTGCAAGACATGGCAAGATGCCCTGTGTTAATTCCATTTTAATTAATGGAGTTATCCTGTGTGACATCTCCTGAAATAAATGTAATCATATCATAATAAATTGGTGGGTGATTTATGGTACCATTTTAGTTCTTTTAAGCTCCATTTGGATGCCAGACTACAGGATGGATTCCAAAACTCACTACTGCGAGGCATTTGCTCTCCTTTCTTTCCTTTATCTTTCCTTTCTTCTTCCTATGATTGATGTTGCTCTCTCCTGTGCCAGCAGTTCAGTCTTATGGGACCAGTTCATCAGGCTTCCTTTGTTTGCACCACAGCTGCAGATCCAGAAGGATTTCTGGTTCTCCTAATTAAAAGTGTATAGTCCTGCCCTCAAGCAGTGTTTGTGGTCAGAGATCGGGCTATGAGAAAACTGATGTTGCAGTATCCAGACAGGTCAGTAAGATTCACCTTACGAATGCTGCCCCATCTAACAGACTGGCCAGTGGGTGCTGGGAGAGAGACAACAGGGGGCACCAACAGGGAAACAGGAAATCTTTGCCTGAACCACTGGAAGTTCCTGATACTACTGGGAAGATGTGAAAAGCAACAGGAAGGTACATTAGAGCTGACAATCAGCTAAAAAAAATGCAAGTATCTCCTGCCACACCTCCAGTTTCCAAAGTGGACCCTTAGAGGAGCAGCTGTGGAAAATTACATGAGGAATCTGTCCACCCAGAGGACTCAGACAAGAGAGGCAATACCTTTTTTTTACTCTTTCTCTTATCACTGAGAGTGATATTTGAGTGGAGAACCTGGGAGTGATATTTGAGAGGGAAAATGGCCAGAGGCCCAGGCATAGCTACCAAGTTCTAAGTGGATCTTCAAGTGAAATTTTTGCATATGTGAGCATATGTGAGCATATGAAGTGAGCCAGCTTTTCCTGAGTCAGCTTGGTCTCTGTCAATCTAATTTATGATAATACTTCCATCCCCAGATAATGAAGTGTTTTCTCCTGCCTGTGAGGCAGCTCAATTTTATTACTATAATAAAAAAAAAATTCATTGGAATTCTTTCTTCAACTGAAAATTATGTTTTTCACAAAATAAGTTTTTGTGAATGTTGTCTGCAGCCAGCAGAAATTGTTGAGATTTTCTTGAAAACTTTAAAGGGAAACAAGACCCTGCCAATTGAAATTTATATCCATTTTTATAAATTCAGAAGCTGAAGTCCAGGGAGGACACATGATCTTTCCAAATTCACACTACAGCTAAGTTGTAAAGCTGGGAGTCGAACACAGGAATCCCAGACTTGTATCCTACTCAGAAGATTTTCTTAGTCTTTTGTCCCTCTGGTGAGAGAGGAATCAAGGCATCTTGTTATGACTCCAGAGCTGTAAGTTTGAGCCTTGCTTTGGACTGGTACCAAAGGCTGTTCACAGTTGACCCACCTGTAAATTGGTCGTGGCCATTTGGCCTAGGAACCCAAAGGGAGCTGCATGTGATGAAATCTATATCACTGCCTTGTGTCTTTCCCCACTTTCTCTGTCTTAATGCCCTCTCCCATCCTTTTCTCTTCACTACTGCCTTTCTCTACTTTTCTTTATTACTGGACTTTCCCTTGGCAGAGTCCTGTCTACCTCTTTGCCTTTTCTCTCTCCGATTTTCCATGTCATTTTTCCAGCTGTACCTCCCTCACATTCAAGCCACCCCATGGGGTAAAATGTGCTGTTGCTTGGGGACTGGAAATTAGTAGTGATGGCCATTGCTCTGATCTGAGGGTCACAGCAGGGGCAGCAGAGCCAGCTGGAAAAGTCAGGAGGTGGAATCCTTGGCTGACTGCCCAGAAGCCATAAAAAATAGCCTATGCAAAATGCAATGAGGAGCTAAAGAGAAAATCTTGCTCACTACCTGTAACCTGGTGTGTGACTGTACGTTAGGGGAGTCAGTAAAAAAAAGTGGCAATGAACATTTGGGGTAAGTAGGGTCCCATTTTGAATTTGTGCCTTGGGGACAATGTAACTGGATTTCTCATCCATTCTTATCCACCATTTGCTTGCTGGTCTGAGAGTTTCTGAGTCTGATGTGTTGGAGCTAAATACTCTGCACTGTGTAATTAGCTGTCCAGCTTCATTTCTGGAGCAAAAAAAAAGTGTTTCTCCTGTGGTTTGGGAGTAACTTAAATAGCACATGCTGCATACAATTCAGTTCATGTCATTATTTGCACCTGCCTTGTATAAACCTGTAATCCAAAGAGTTTCTGATGAATAGGCTCAGGTACTAAACTGAAACTGTAATATTCAGGAGCTAAAAAAGAAATCATATTTAAGTGCTTAACCTTGAAGATTGCCTGACTTTAGGAATTGGGAGTGCATGGTTCTACCTTTAACCTCCCGGTCATTGGTTCACTTCCTGTATAGTGTTTGAAAGTCATTACCAATATGTCTGCGTAAAATGAGTCTGTGGTCTCAGTCTAGTTATCAGTCAACAAGATACAAATGTGAATATTACTCCTACAGTTGTCCCTAAATTGTGCCACTGCATGCATTCTCATGAAGACATTTCAATAGGTATGGAGGCTTTTCCCAGGGCTGGAGTAAAATCGAGATGCTATAAACCAATGCCTACAGCCCCAGAGTCATGGGATTATACCAGAATCTCAACAAAAAAAAAGGGGGTAAGTTTCTAGCCATCATGGTTGACAAAGAAGAGCTTGAAAATGTGATCTGAGTGTAATTAATTTACAGATACCTCCCTGCATCTGCAATAGTAGCTCTGGGAGTGATGAACTGCCTTGTGCATCCTAATGGGTTGTCAACTCCAAAATCCAAGCTTCTGGGGAGTTTTATCAACTATATTCTGCCAGAAGATTGTGTCTGAAGAAGAGTGCAGCTTACCCAGCTCATCCATCCAGGAAATTACTCCCTTGTTGTTGGGTGAGGAAAGCTCACCTGCTGACACCTCCGCCTCTCTGGGGAAGGACAGTGGGATCACTGCTGATGCCACCAGAAGAAAGGAACTTTGTTTTGTTGCCCTTGCTTTTCTAGGGAAAGAAGACACCTACCAATCCAACTTGAGATGCAGGATGCTGCATGCATGGGAGCAACCCATATCATGGGATGCCTAAGACTTAACATTAATTCAGCCCTGTCTCTTCCCTTTTGAGTTGATTTCTTCCAGGTCAGGCAAAACAAAGGCATCCCTGAATTCTGCCAACACATGCTATACCTGTTCCATAAGACCAGCATAATTGAAGCAGAAGTAATGAAATCAAGGCAGAAAAGCGTAATCAAAGATTGTATTGGTGTCTTCCAAGCCCGTTATCTCATATGTAGAGAAGTAAAACAAACCCAGTTAAGCCAAACTACATACTGCAGGGGTGAGAACCCAGCTGCTGCTGCCATTACTCCCCCCAGCAGCTTCTCCCTCCACAGCTCCCAAGCCACCTGCTGCCGTGTCTGCTATCTGCTACCACCTCTGGCATGCGCCACCAAATCCTGTCCCCAATGGCAAAGAACAGGGGAAAATTTGGCAGCAGTGATAGACACTGTAGGGGGCAAGGAGCAGGAGGGAGGGCTGCAAAGAGGGTCGGAGGCACAATGCAGGGTAGAAAAGGGGGATACACAGGGCTGAGCTGTGTGCCATCAATCCCCGTGCTGCTAGCTGGATCCAGTCATTTTGTGGGCCAGGTCCTGCCATTGGGCCTTGAGTTGCTGACCCCTGACTACTGCATTTCTAGACATTTTAGTTTTCCTATGGTCTAATTCTATTGCTATGAACCATTATTGAAAACCACTAAGCTACCATTAGCTAAAGTGAAAGGTCCTAGTTCTTCATTTTCCACTTTGTCATTTCTACTTGCTTTCTGTGCAATAAATGAAACCCTATAGCACTCTACAATCTACAGCTGAAGTCCTGCTTAAAATAAAAGTTTTAATTGTTCATGGAAACACAGTACTGCAGGAGCCTCCTGGGCCATCAAGTCCTGTCCAGTTCACTTACTCATTGGCAGTGAACTACAAAATACTGTCCTACATCTGAGAAATGACTGTGTCATTGCCAGCTTTGATTGCAGTGAGACTAGGACTCTGACCTTCTTTGACATTGCTAGGAAATTTTGACTGACAGCATGCAACATTTCAGACCACTACTGCGCGTGCCTATCATCCCAGAAAGGAGACATTCTCTTTCTAAGACATTATCATTTTGAGTCTCAAGGATTGTTTGCTTGATGACTACCAATGCAAAGTAAAAATATTTAGAGAAATACTTGCAGTTGTCAACTCCAAGCTGTTAGGAAATTTTCAATTGTTGTGTAATCAGTCACATTATTGACAGTACATTCTAGCATACATCAGGTGAGTTTACAAATGTACACTGATTTTTAAACATACATTTTCTATAATAAACCTTTGAAAAACGAATACTGACGATATTATGCCTAGTCATTTACAAAAAATATTACTAAACTTCTGGCAATACATTGGATTTGCAACAAATTCTATGTTTGTATGTTTGTGTTCTCCTTCTGTATGTATATAAAATAAGATTTTTCAAAGGCATCTGAATCAGTCACCCAACTCCACTGAATTTCAGTGGGATCCAGGTACAATAGGCTTTGAAAATCCCAATACATACACATACACTGATTAAAAACATTCAGCACAAGTAATATGTGGACTGTTGGGTTCTAAGCGATTAAAAATGTAAATGTACATTGCATGACTTCTCCAGTTAAAATAGAACTGTGGGAGATTATAGGATAATTTGGTTACATAATAATATAGATAAGTAATGCTTGACCTTTTAGAGTGGTGGACTGGGTGCTTGCAATCTGACTGCACCATGGACAACCACTCCCCTCCAGAAGGGGAAAGCAGAAAGGAGTGAAAGGGGAGAGAAAAGGCTGCCAATGTCAGAGGGAGGGGAGGGAGAGGGGTTAGGGTGACAGGAAGAGAGCTTACCTTTTGCAAACAGCACGTGTCATAGGAGAGTGGGGAGGGGGGGACGTCACCACCTCCCCCTCCCCCCACCCCTGTGCCCCAAAAGCAGCACCCACCTAGAGGAGCAGGGAGGGACAGAGCGAACAGGACTTGTTGCAGGCGAAGGGAGGGGAGGGGAAGAGAGCAGGGAAGGCTGAGGAGGGAATCCGTGGCAAGGTACAGGGCAGGGAAGGGGATGCACTGGGCCAAACTGCTTGCTGCTGATCCCTGTATGGTACTGGTCTATTCAGCTGTGGTTGTGGAAAGCCATGTATCATATGTGGTTCAAAGGTAATTTTTAATTGTACAGTTTACACAGTCTCTCTTCTGATTCCTGTCAAGAGAACTTCAGACCAGAAAATATACACCCTTCTGGCCAAGAGGCTCACTTACTGTAATTCCAATTTAGCAGAGCTTTTATCAGACTTTCCTCTGTCAGTAAAGCAGGTTGAGAGCATAGAAACATGTTTACTAAGTGGCATGAACTTCCATGGTCATATTATAACCACCCTAGGTGCATCCAGACGAGTGTGCACGTGCCTCTTGCCCCGCCTCAAACCCCTTTGAGGCGGGGCAACAGGCACCTGCGGGAACAAAAAAATGTTCCCCATGCTGCAAACTTGCAGTGCGGGGAGAAAATTAGACCCCTGGATATCCAGGGATCTAAAAAAAGCAAAGTATAAAAAAGCAGGGCAGGGCATGGTCCCTGACTGTGTCCTGAGGCAACCGGAGGCTTGCGTGTGGTGTGTGGCGTGTGGCAGCGTGTAGCTGCCGTGTGGCTGCCTGGGGCCCCTCCAGCACAGTGCAGGGAAGGCTGACAGCCCCAGTGGCCCCAGCCCAGGCCCTGCTGCCCCCCCCCCGCCCCTGTCCTGTGCTGCCCCAGGGGGCTGTGCCAGGAGGCCCTGGAGCCCAAACCACCCCTGCTTCTAAGGTAAGCAGAGGCTTTTTTTTGCCATTTTTTTCTGTTCTTTTTCTGGGGGGGGGTTTAAGTAATGGTGCCTGGGGTTGTGGGGGTAGCCTTGGGGGCCTGGGGGTGCAACTTGGGGGGTGGGGCTGGGTGGGGCAGCCATTGGGGGGGTCTAGGGGAGTGGGGGGTGTGGCTGGGTGGGGCAGTCATTGAGGGAGCTGCAGCAGCTGATGGGGGATGGGGTCAGGTGGGGCAAGCAATCGGGGGGGCTGGGGTGGGGCATGTGGGCCTTGCAGTGGGGGGTGGTAGCCCCTGCAGGATGAACCCCCTGTTGGGGGGGCCATAACCCTTGTGAGAGTGCTGAACCCCCTGTTGGGGGGCTGACCCCTTTGTGTGGGGAACGAACCCCCTGTTGGGGGGGTGAAGCCCTTGTGTGGGGGCCCAACCCCTTGTGTGGGGGCCATTGCCCTGTGGGAGGGCAGCAAAATATGTATTCATGAATTCATGAAACCTGTATTTAGAGTTAATTTTATTATTATGATAAGAGACTTGCTTTACCACTGTAGATATATCAATAAAACGTTGTCCAACTGATCGCTGTCTCTGTCTCTCTCTTTCTCTCTCTCTTTATAGTGGTTTTTTGTTTTACTTGTGGAGGAACATGGATTTGGGGGTATTTTACAGAGTGACTTCAGGATTTTTTTTTTTATCAGGGATTTTTCAGTTTTCAAATAGGGAACACCAAAATTCCTGCTAGGGAGGCCAGTGGCAGGAACCTGCCTGCTCAGAGCTGGCACCTTGGACCCAGCTGGCTGTGGCTGACCTCCTGGCAAATGGGGCCAGGAGAACATGCTTTGACAGTTCAAAGCAGGCTACCACACCCAGAACATCTTCCGGGCGATAGCTGCCCAGATGGCTGGGCAGGGGGCACACATGGAAGTAGTGCCGTACAGAGGCCAACCCTGCAGCCACAGCCCACTGGCAGCTGGCCCAGAGGGGCAGATGCCTCTACTGGCTGTATAGTCCCCATCCAGGTCTGGCAGGTGTGCAGCAGGTCACAGCCAGGCAGCAGCCCCCGCTGCCAGACTGCTGTAGTGGGTAGAGGGAGCAGGGAACTCTCAGGGCTGCTTCAGCAGTCCAGCTGGCACAAGGGGTAGTGTCCCCAGGTACCAATTGGCTGGGCCCCAGAAGCTCCTGAGAGCTAGTAGCCCTGAACTACTTGCCAGGGTGGCTTTTTATACTGCTGGGGCCAGGACAGGGCAGCTTTTTATACTGCTGGAGACAGCACAGGTGCTGGCCCCAGGCTCTAGCTCCCCCTGGCTAAAGATCCAGGAGGAACTAGGCAGGGTTATTTTGCCCCAAGTGGCACAATTTGCTTCACAACAAAGTGCATGTCTGAGCACATGCACTGAGGCAAAAAGCCCTGGCTCAAATTTGCACCGCTTCTATTTGAGCTGCTGCAAGCACACGTGCTTGCATGTGTGGATATGCCCCCTGTGTTCTTTATATTGCTATAGTCCCTGTGAGGTAGGGAACTGACTTGAAGGTGACTCTTCTGGATTTTGGAGCCTTTAACAAGAGAGGGCCTGGCTATATTCAAGACATCTCTGAATCTGAGCCAAAAGGATCAGTCGTCTCTGCATAGGAATCTCGTGGTGATAGTTTATGTCAGCAGAAGACCATGTCTGTCCTCTGGTAGGGCCTAGTGTGTAGAATTACTCTACTCTGCCATGTAGCTCAGTTCCTCTCCCGCTACCATAAAATTCATCCTGAGCCATTTTAACTTCAAAGCTGTATTTCAGTTTGATCACTGTTGAGACCATGTTTATTACTTACTATCTTACTATCACTCTTCTACTCTTTCCTCCTCATGATTGATCTTATTAAAGCTTTTTGAGAGCAGACTTTTAATTTTTTTAAATAAATTTTAAATTGTTTTTAGGAGGTTATACAGCATCCCAAGTGCTTGCATACAGAAAAGTGATTTATAAATAAAATTATTTGTATTACACCCATAAACAAAACTGTAATATTAACAGCTCAGATGATCAAATATGATATGCACAGCCTTTCTTTCAACATATGAATTCTCACCAAGAAATCGTGCTTATATGCAGCATTACAGATGAGCCTGGCTAACCCAGAACAGTATTCCCAGTATCAATCAATAGACTATGAGCACATTATTATATTAACAGTTTATGACAGTATTTAGGATCATATAGTACAATAATGGAATATACTATCTTCTGAGACATCAAGCAATCACATTGTCTAGTCTAGTGTGAATTGTCATGTCCAGCTTCACCTTTTACGTAGGCAAAGAAAATATCTCCTGCTATTTTATGTGGCAGTACTCTACAAAAAGGCTCACAGTGTAATATGTTTGAATGATCATCACTGTAGATTGTTTTAGTCAGTGTAACAGAAAGATACAAATATAGGAACTTCCTGAAAAAGGTGCTATAATTACTGTAATATAACAATATTACAGTATAATATGTCCATACATCAAATTATTCAAATGTAGCTGGTAAATAGTGGACAGGTACCTGGGGAATCAGATGCTGGCAGGATAATGTGTCATAAATCCAATGTCTATATTTAGTCCATAATTTTTTGTATCCAGGAGGTTGATGAAGTGAAGTGGGGCTGGCTGGGGCACGGGGGAGCTAAAGTGTGGGGCTAGGCAGCAGGTAGCCCCCACACTTTAACACCTTTGTGCCCCAACCAGCCCCTGTCACTGTCTATATGTGCATTTCGCCAGAATAAATTACTCTGCTATAGTACCCTGACAGTACTATCCTATGGCAGAGTAAATGAATTTACTGTGCCCTAATACCAGCACCTGTGTAGATAGTGATGCTTTACTGCAGAGCTAACTCCACAGTAAAGCACACATGTAGATGCACCCACTGTTATGCAAAAAATAGTAACTGGTATAACATATTTGCAATAATATTTTAAGAGTATCTTTATTAGGGAAAAATTCCATCCTCTACAAATCAGTGTGTAAGTTGTGATAAATTAATGTTTAAGTAGGCAGTTCCTACTGTTAGTTATCAGAGATACCTTACATTATAACAAAGAAGGAAAATGTCACAACCCAAAGTTGTGATTTTTTGTTTGTGTGTGTGCTTCGGCACCGCTAAATTATTTCCCGCCAAATTTGTCCCTTTCTTTGCACGGTAGAGTTCTCTGCTGTTAGAGAGAACTCTGGTGCAACGGGGGATTTCCCGCCGGATTGCAGCTTCTTTGCAGTGTGCATCTCTTTCTTGCACCGTAGTGATGCATGTTGTAAAGAAGTTCCCGCCATTTGTATTAGGATCCTCACCATGTTATTGGCCGATTCCTAATTTAGGCACACGTGGCAGCTAGCAATTGGCTTGCTAGCCGTACATAAGGCTTGGGTAGTTTCCGCCCAAGCCAGAGGAGGGAGGAAGAGAGAGAGATTCTGTGTGAAGATCTCCAAGCGCTGCGGACCCTCGTGGACCCGACGAGCCTCCCCTAAGCAGGCAATAGAGGCAATAGAACTGAGCCTACGGAGCTTTCGCTTCTCGCCTCTCCCCGTCGCCGAGCGCAATCCTAGACATATCCCTTTCCTGAAACTTATCGGACACCACGGAGCCTAGCAAACTCTGGGGAAAACTTATCAGACCCGCGGAGCCTGAATAACTCCAGGGAAACTTTCGAACCCAACTTAACCGGACCCACGGAGCCTAGCAAACTCCGTGGGAGCAATCGATTTGTCAGAGTCCTCCAACGAGGGGTCAAGCAGGAGCTGTGCCTGGAAACTTGTCCAGCCTACACCAATACCATCTTTGGGTGTAAGTAAACAATCTTTTCAATCAACCATTACGCCTCCGTAACTAATTCTAACTCGCGTGCGCTAAACCACCCCGCGGTTCTCTCCCACCCCACGTGCTCGGGCTGCTGGCCACGGCCTGCGTGCACCGGAGACGGGTCCGGTACGACCCCGGTTCACCCCCGGCTTGCCCACAGCGGCCAGAATGGGATCGGAATCACCGCCGCGCATGGCGACGAGGGCGGGATCGGGGCCCGGCCCGCACAGAAAAAAAGTGGTAAATATGTGTGAGAGAGATGTCAAATATACACGATACAATTTAGATTTCATAATATGATTTTAGAATGGGAAAAAATGCATAAGTAGTCTGCCAAGCATCTCAGCCTTCTAGCAAAAAATCATTCATAACAGTAATTATAGCTAATATGAGTAAAACAGTTAATATTAACATGCTGTATTAACATATATCATTCTACACCAGCACTGCCAGACACCTTTTTATTTCAGATTTAATTTTCTTTATTAGGCAGGATACGTTAAGCTCATAGACATAGTGAATGATGTGAAACATACAGCATTACATGATCAATATTTAAAAAAAATCATAAATGATCAATATATCTTTGAGGCGAATCTGATTTCTGATACATTTATGTTAATAAGAATGAAAACATGGGCCACTGGAAATTGAGGGATAAATCAATAGAAAGGTTGGACTTTCAAAAGGTTCAACATACAATAAAACGGACAGCAAAATATGCTTGTGCTGGTTGTCAGCAGTGGTTGGAGCAACTACAGCTGACCAACAAGGTAAATCAAATCTGCTGCCAATACATTCTTTTGCTGTCCAGATAAAACGGCGGACTAAGCTGGTGAACTTTCACCCTTCACCCGAGCTCTCTAAGCCAAAGTACAGATTAAAAAAATCAATAACCCCAATCAATGGGAAAATATTTTTAGTCTCTAACTGAACGATATGTTTTGACAAGGCCAAAGAGGCACACGAAAGAATGGTAGAAGATAAAGGACAGAAAATTAGGATTTTGTTTTATTGGTTGAGGTGGGATCAACATTTATTCCCCTTCCTCCATCAACCCCCATGACATTGGCTAAAATTATCTCACAGGAAGGAAATAAAATGTAAGGATATGAATTCATAAAATTGCCTAATTTACTGTGTATCAGTCTAGTAATGTGGTATCTTTGCTGATTTTAGTTTTCATTACTGAGTATTTAACATGTGCATTAGCAAGGAAATATTCTTTCAAAAGCCATTTTACAGAATGAAAACAAAATACAATATGTACCTTTTGTTAGTGATGATCACAACATCAAATGCTATACATCTAAATACAAAAGACCTAACCCAGAAACACTGGGATCAGAACAGACTGTTAGCAATAATGAACATAGTGCTTACTGTTAATCAGAAGAGAAAGATTTCAAGGTGGATATTTTGACCCTTAAAAAATTGACAAAAGGAAGTATTTTGAGATGTTCCGTTAGAGGGTCATGCTCAATGGTTTCAAATATATTTTTAAAACACAGGGCAGAATATGTCATACTGGCATATAGAGTACTCAATTAAAGCAAGACTATGACAAAGACTTGTATGTATGCCCCAAATGCTTTCTCCTGCTTTTGCACTGAACTGAAAGCTGGCCATAATAGAAGTCCTAGCACTTCCCTTAGCAGCAAGATCTGGCCTTCACAGAGAGGACAAGTTACTCCTCTGCCTGTGGGAATAGACTTGCTGGCTGGGATTTAAGGACATTTATACACATACCTTTTAGTTCTTGGGTGCACCGGAGATCTGCCACTTCAGAGCAGACTCTATTAATCAAGTCTGCTCCAAAACCGTGTAGTTGTATAAGTAACAAAATGCACATCAGTGTGGAGAAAATGATGGTGGTACGCTTTTGAACTAAAGCAGCTCCAAGGTGTTTTAGTTCAAAAGTGCACCACTTCCATTTTCTTCATGGTAATGTGCATTTTGCCACTTATACAATTGCAAGTGTTGCAGTGCCAGGTGCTTCTCAAAGCACCCAGCACTGCAGTGCTTGCCCATGTAAAAATGCCCTGAACTCTGCATGGGGTAAGTTTAATAAGGACTACCAGATTAAGTACAGACAGCCAAAAAGCCCAAGGCTGAATTGTTTCACTCTGCAGGTTAGTCTAAACTGCAGATTAAACTTTTCCTTCCCTCCACCTGAGCCTGCTGGCCCACACCCCCACCTGCCCCCCATCCCCCAGCAGACCCGGCTGCAGTCCCCATCCAGGTTTCCCACCCCCACCCCCTTGTCAGCCAGCCCTTACTGCTCCAGTTAGAGAGCAGAGGGGCAGGGCCAACCCTGCTCTACTCGAGCAGACAGCCCAGCCCAGCCCAGCACAGCCCAGGGATCCTGGGATGCTGGGGGACTGTGATTTAACTTGAACTGGGAAGAGGTCTGGGATAGAAGTTTCATAAACCAGTTTGACCTAAATCAGTTAAGTCTGAAACTACATTCAACCAGGTTTATCTTAAGCCAGTTTCAGCCATTTTGAAATTGGTTTATGTTCACTGAACTTCTGTTCTGTTACAACCAGCCTCTGATCACTTAAACTGGTCTATATGTAACTTCTGTCCCTAGCCCCAAACACTTGTAAAGATTTGTACATTTTCCTTCCCAGTAATTTTCCTGGTAGATCGTTTTAGGTTTTCTCAGTAACTAATTCCCCTTCAATTATTCTTATACAGCAGTAATATTCTAGTTTGGCAATAAGTGATAACAAATTTATAGGGCCAAGCATCTGTTCAAACACAGGATATACATAATAAATATGAAAACTAGCTCTTACAGCTCACACATTTCCTCACTGTTTTCTTTGTTAGCTGTCAAGTATCTGGATAGTTATTCTAGACAGGCATAAAGGAGATGTTGGAAGATATTTCTTTCTTCAAATAAAGAAAGTAGGAGCTACAATGTAGTATTGTTTATGTTTGAGGATTTGGGTTGTGTTTTGCATTTATTACTACAGTAGATTTCACTTTATCACATGTTGATTAGTCACGTATTTCAGTTATCTGCATACTTTCTCATAGGACAACAACACTTGCTACGTATTCAGTTAAATGTCATATATTGTGTTTTAGCATATGTCAGTTCATTGTATAAGTCAAAAGTAGAAAGAACAAGACAAGGATTGGTTAGTCAAATACTTCAAAGATCAAACAGAGCACAGAAAAAATTTTTCACTCACAACAAAGTTTGTCATAATACTTCAAATTATGAAACATTATTATAATCCAGAGAATGATTATGTGTGGCTTTTTGTTGCTTAAAATTAAAAGTAATAATCACATTTCACTTTTTTGAGGTCTCTTAACATGTTTCTTGTCATTAACTCTCATATCAGCCATCGTGACCATTTATTCACTAGCGCAGAGGTTCCCAACCACTACGCTGTAGCCCGGTATCGGGCTGCAAAGGGTTGGCTGCCAGGTCATGGCACAAGCCCCACTGCTCAGACCCTCATTTGTGCACCCGGGCAAGCAGCTTCCACTGCCAGCAGTCACGTGTGGGGTTAAAGCTGGGCAGTGGGGCAGCCCTGGGAGGGAGGCAGCCGGCTCCATGCACCCCATCCCACTCCCGTGCTGGCCTGCTGTATAAAAAAGGTTGGGAAGCACTGCAGTAGCGCATCTATGATTTCATAGATTTCATAGACATTTGGGCTGGAAGGGACCCCGGAGGATCATCGAGTCCAGCCCCCTGCCCCAGGGGCAGGAGGTCAGCAGGGATCATAGGTTCCCAGCAAGATAAGCATCCAAATGTGTCTTGAAGGCATTCAAAGTGGGTGCTTGAACTGCCTCCGGCAGCAGTCTATTCCAAACCTTGGGGACTCGGACAGTGAAGAAGTTCTTTCTTATGTCCAGCCTGAATCGGTCGCAGCGGAGTTTGTGACCATTTGATCTTGTCATCCCTTGGAGCGCTATGGTGAACAGACATTCCCCCAGATCCTGATGAACACCCCTGATAAACTTATAGGTGGCTACCAGATCACCCCTGAGCCTGCGCTTTTCCAGGCTGAAGAGTCCCATAGCTCTCAGCCTTTCATGAGAAAGGGAATGACTTTTTCTAAGCAGCTGGAGGAGAGGAAGGTGATTAGGAACAGTCAGCATGGATTCATCACAGGCAAGTCATGTCTGACTGTGGCAGGGATGCCACCAGGAACCAAACTTACCTCTGCCACTGGAGCAGAGAGAGAAGCAGCAGCTGCAGAATGCTGCCAAAGATCAAAGATGCAGCAGCAGAAATGCTGCCACCAGAAGGCAAACTGCACCAGTGCTGGAGAGAGGAGGAAAGCGGCAACAGCAGAACACTGTTGGGGATCAGGCACACTCCCCAGAACCGGTGTGGGCACATTTTGTAGCTGCATGCTGACGCTGGTTTGTCAGCTGGCCCTCAGAAAGTGGAATAAAAGCCCCACCAACCCACATTTGAGGGGGGGCTGAAGTGAGGCCTCCTGAGAGCCTAGAGCAGTGTGAAACAAATGACTGCCCTGGCAGGGGTGAGTGGTGGCAACCCCAAGAGGTGGGATGCCCTGCTAAGGCTAGCTCGGAGAAGCCAGAGTACTTGTACTTACCTCTCTCAAAGCCATGGATCCTGGATGACGCTGGCAGAGACTGGGACAGTGGTGAGCCTGTAGAGAGAGAAAAAGAGAAAGGATACTGAAGTTGTGAGTAGTCCTGGGGGAGGTGGGGAGTGCCCTGAGAGAGATCCCCCAAGGTGAGCAGAATAACAAGTCAGGCCAACGTAAGGCCTGAAGAAGGATGGTACACCATCCGAACCAGGACTAAAATTAGATAAGGGCCAAAAGCCCATCCCTGGCTGATTGGCTTTGCTTTAGTGTCAGCCAAGGACTAATACTATCACTGGTTGGCGCAAGGTGGAGTGTAGGGAAGGCGGAGCCCCGAGACAAAGACCTAAGTGAGGGACCAACGAGGGAACCAGAAGAGGCTGAATTAGAGAACTTCCTCCCAGCAATAATCCATAACAACAAAGACGTGGTAGGTGAGAACCCCTGTGGACCCTTTAGGGAATCTCACTGGAGGGCAAGCTGTTAACCGGAAAGGAGGCAGCTGCATCCAATTGGCTCAAAAAGGCAAAGCGTTCAAGTGAACATCACAGGAGATTACACTGACCTACCAGCTTGCCTTCTATGGTGAAATGGCTGGCTCTGTGGATGTGCGGAGAGCAGTGGACATGATATGTCTTGACTTTAGCGAGGCTTTTGATACAGTCTCCCACAGCATTCTCGCAAGTGAGTTAAGGAAGTATGGGTTGGAAGAAGGGACTGTAAGATGTATAGAAAACTGGCTGGATTGGTAGGCTGAAAAGGTAGCAATTAATGTCTTGATGTCTAGTTGGCAGCTGATAGCAAGTGGAATGCACCAGGGGTTGGACCTGGGGCCAGTTTTGTTCAATATCCTCATCAATGATCTGGAAGATGGGATGGAGTGCACCCTCAGCGAGCTTGTAGATGACACCAAGATAGGTGGAGTAGTAGATACACTGCAGGGTAGGGCTAGAATTCAGAGAGACTTAGAGAAATGGGAGAATTGGACCAAAAGAAATCTCATGAAGTTCAATAAGGACAAGTACAAAGTCCTGCACTTTGGACAGTCCCATGCACTGGTACAGACTGGGGGCTGACTGACTGGCTAAGCAGCTGCTCTGAAAAAAAGGACCTGAGGGTTACAGTGGACAATAAGCTGAATACAAGCCAACAGTGTGCCTTTGTTGCCAAGAAGGCTAACAGCTTACTGGGCTGCATTAGTAGGAGTGTTGCCAGCAGATCGAGGGAAGTGATTATTCCCTTCTATTCAGTATCGGTGAGGCCACAGCTGAAGTGTTCTGTTCAGTTTTGGGCCCCCCACTACAGAAAGGATGTAGACAAATTGGAGAGAGTCCAGTGGAGGGCAATGAAAACAGTTACAGGCCTGGGGCACGTGACTTCTGAAAAGAGGCTGAGGGAACTAGGCTTACTTAGTCTGGAGAAGAGAAAATTGAGAGGGGATTTAATAGCAGCCTTCAAATACCTGAAGGCTGGTTCCACAGAGGATGGAGCTAGACTGTTCTCAGTGCTGGCAGATGACAGAACAAGGAACAATGGTCTCAAGTTGCAGCAAGGGAAGTTTAGGTTACATATTAGGAAAAACTTTCTCACAAAGAGGGTAGTAAAGCACTGGAACAGGTTACCCAGAGAGGTTGTGGAATCTCCTTCCTTGGAGGTTCTTAAGACTTGGCTAGACAAAGCCTTGGATGAGATGATTTAGTTGGGGCTGGTCCGCTCTGAGCAGGGGCTCGGACTAGATGACCTCCTGGGGTCCCTTCCAACCCTAATTTTCTATGATTCTACTTTGTTACATGTGGGATTGTCTCATTTGTTTTGCATATGTACATGGTCAAGTGTGAAGGAATAATGAGGCATAAGATGTGATTGAACAGCAATTGGCATCATTTTCAATTTGAGTCTTTAACAGCTGAAAAAATTGCAGGAGCAACTTGTGGTGCATTACTCCATCATAATCAGTAATTATTCTCCCTGTTTTGGAGGGAAGGGAGGTATTTTTTCATTTTAATTTTTTTCCATTCTGTATATTGACATCATCTGCTTATTTGTATAATTTTGTTAGGAAAAGATGCTATGACAATAACAGGAATTTACTGTATTATCTTTCCCTGCCTACAGCTTGCCATTGCCATTGCCATTTCAGGCATTTAGAAATTGACAGTCCCCATGATGAAAGACCTCAGAGACTGAGTTTTTGACAGACAAGTAGACAAAAAGCTAGGGAAGGAAAGTAACCAAAGCTGCCTCAGAAGTGGCATTATAGAAGTGGATTGCAGCAGGAACTCAATATGGGTGTGGGTTCCTCTCTTGCTGTGCATACCTCTTTGTACAGGTTTTTATTCAGATTGTACATTATGGCTATCCTAGCTGTTCATAAGATGTGTGTGTTCAGACAAATTAGATCATTCTTAAATTGCCATTAAATGTTTGCTTGATTACTTATTTGTGTCCCTACACAAGTCTGTCTGTGTATCCACCTCTTTTCTCTTGTCTTATATATCTTAATTGGGAACATTCTGTGTTGCAAAAAATGGGATCTTGGTCTTTTCCAGTTCCTGGGCACTGCAGCAGTATAAATAAATAGTAATAAAGAAAAGTAGCTTTTTTTAAACATTTTTCTTTGTCCCTATGTATTTTATCATTGTTCTTACAGTCACCAAATGTTTCATGTTCACTTTTAGTAATTTGAGCATCTCTCACTGACTTTATTTAAAATGAACCATCCTGCAGCTTTCATAGAGGAATGTTTACTATATAAACTCTCATGATTGAAATGCTGGAGGTAGCTCTTATCATTCTTGAAAGCTTTCAACATATGCAGTGAAGTATGATGACTGTTAGAATTAATTAGAGAATACAGATGTCAAGCATTTGCCAAGAGTTATTTAAAGAAAATCTATTATGTATGGATAGTTGATGTTAGGGTTTAAAATGTTACCAGGAGCTGAGAAATAGCTGAACATTTTTCAACTGTATAAAAATGTAACCAAAATATAAAGGAGAAAAATTGGATCATCTATGAAAATAACAATAGCACTACATGCAATCAATCATATTCTTCACTGACTTACACCCCATGAGCCCACTGTAGTTAATGGGCTTGAATGGGCTGTAGGTCAGAGTAGTATCTGACCCTTTGCATGGATTACCCTCCTTGCAATTGTGTATAAACTCAGAGAGGTTGTATGGAGCTATTCAAAGAGCATAGGAGCAATCTGGAGGTTGACCCGGTCCAATCCCATGAACTGCGCCTATCTACCTTCCTCTTACAAATTAGCATTTGCAGTGACTGCCTAGCAGATAATATACTGCATGTCAACAGTACACTGCATGTTGACAGAGATGTTGAAGCGATTCATAGCCCAGTGACTCCAGGCTTCAGTCTGAATCATGTCCTGGTCAGCATAGGTATTGTGGCAGAAAATAAGAGATTGCATCTTTCACTGTGCTGTAAAGAGGCAGGGATTTGGCCCAGAATAGTTCACCTGACACTGGAGGAGTGTAAATGTATCCATCAACATTCTGACGCCAAGGCTTCTGAAGAGAAACTGTAAATCTGCTTGTCACAAGTATGTGGGTGTGCATGCTTAGCACTTACTTTCCACCAGTGTTTGTGCTAGTAGAACTCCATCATGTTAATGGGAATCACAAGTAAAGGATTCAGAACGTGGACAAAGCAAATCCATAAGTATGTAATTCAATTCTTGTGACAAACCTCCAATCTGATCAGCCAACTCTAGCATTCAGCACTATACACGTTCCCTTCCAAACCTGCAAGAAAGACAGCCCAGAAGGTCAATGTGTCATACCAGATAATACCTCCCTTGCAGGTGGATCTCTCCTTTACTAACTGTAAGGAAAATCGGTTACCATAGTAAGTATTGCCTTCTTTTGGTGCAGGCAGTTAGTCAATAACCTCTTGCTGGATTGTTTCCATCAGGAAGATAAACTAATGGTATCAGTCAAGTGTTTCTTTGGTGTAATCCTCTTTGTGCAATAAAATGTACACAAAGTCCTGTTTCTGCATTAGAAACAAGCAGCAGTCAGCAATCTGTTTGCTCACTGCCCCAGCAGCAAGTCCTAAGTGCCAAGGAGCTCTGTTTCTGGTCCTTCTCAAAGCGCTGTTCTCCACTGCATCTCCAGCCCTCTGTTGGCCTTCTCTTGGCTCTCTGCTGTCCCACACAGTTACACACAGCTGCAGCCAACCAGCCCCCACCACCTGTCTTTTGGAGTAGTTCCCCAAGGAAACTCCTTGGCCCCACGTGGTTCACCTTCTGTTCACCTTGGGCAATGATTCTGTTATTTCAGCTATAACTGCTAAAAAGGATATTTAATTGCACCTTCCATTTAGCCTGACTAAAGAGGTACTTTGCACGCCCATCGGCTTTAACCAGTCTGATGGCTGAAGCCGTTAACACCATCCAGCATAAAGCAATTTTCCCTAACCTTTAAAAGACCAAAATCTGGTAGCGTGTCAAATCTGGTAATGTTTTTCAAGGGCAGGGAAGAATGTGATTCAGCTGAGAAGTGGTGTTCAAAAGAATAGCAACGCTGTAGAAATTCTAGTGGTCTTCAGCCACTGCTAGCTTAAAGGCTTTATCTTTTCAGCATTTGTCACACTCCCCTCTGCTGCCCTCAGTGTCAGCAGAAAAGGTTCTGTTTCCTTGCTCAGCAATCATTTCTAACATACTGTTGGCAACTTTTCCATGTGGCTTTGCCTGTAGTGTTTTAGGGTCATCTTGCCCCATGGGAGAAAGGCAAGAGAAGCATCTTTGAATCTGGCATCAAATACATAATGAGCTCTTACTTTTTAATGTACTGTATTGGAGAGTCCTCTTTTCAACAGAACACTACTGAGCAGATGTCAGATATGGAGTACACATATCACTGTTTCTCTGCTTGACATGCCAAAGTTATTAATGGGCTTGTCTCACTCTTTACTGATGCCCCCACCACCCCAGCAAAGGGCATAAATGTATCTCACTGCCATCCTGCAGTAACTTTGCACAAGTCTCATAATCCCCCACAATCCTTACAGAGGAAAATAGGGCCATGGAGGAACTATATAAACTTGTCATGTGTCTAACATGACATAAATCACAGAACAGAGGGATGGCACAATAAGAAAATGCTACATGTGCACACATACACAGAGCCCCTCAGTAAGGGACTATCTATTCACGCAGCCTTTCCAGTCTGAGCCATATTGCCCAAAAGCACTCAACCCATCATGCTCATAGGAAAGCATTTTTAATGTCAATCCAAGATGATAATTAACTGGTAGAAAATACATAACAAACTGCAGCCACCCATGCACACCAAAAACAACCATATGGTTGCCAGACACTCACTTAGAATCAAACCACAGATCCATTCCTTTTGTACTAGCAGAACACACACATGGTTATGATCCTTTTTGGCAGCCTCAGTAGAACTGATCACATGTAACTAGTGATTTCAATGGAGCTACAGTGATTTACAATACCTGAGAATCTGGTCTCATCTACTGTAGCTATGGAATGGGTTTTGAGTGGCAGCCAAGTTAGTATTGCTACATAGTATTGCAGGTGCTGGGAGGAAAATGAGCAAACTGGTCAAAAATAGGAGGGAGCCATCAAAAATAATCATAATCAAGTTGTGTGCAGATATCATTATGGATTTGACCAACACAGCCTGCCCAAAATGAAGAAAGGTGTACAATCACCAGTGCTAGAACAAAAGTAACAGCAGGTACAGCAAAATGACTCATGTATTTCCACATAGCATTTTCGCTAGCCTCTCCTATTCATGATCATATTAGCTATATCCAGGGAGCTAGGGTGGTGCAGGTGCTACGGCACACAGTTGACAGCCCAGAGGTTGCAGGTTTGAGACCACAGCAGAAGTACTCATGGCACAGCCTGTCAGATTCCAATGAAATCTGCAAATTCTGCTAAATAAGATTCCTTGTCATAAAGACATAAAAAAAGAAAGGATCTGTACCCAGACAATTAGTCCCACACCATACACCTGGCCATAGGAACACATCATGTATGCACTAAAGTATCATCAGTTATTCAGGAGGCCCTAATAAAAAGCAAATACAGTAACATCATAATACATTTAACTAATGGCCAATGCCATTAATACTGTAGGATTAGGCTGAGGTGGGTTTCCTGTCTGCATGTAATTATTTCCCTGTATATGCTGGTTGAGGGCATATGCTTGATTTGTAACAAATTTAATAGATGTTTCTTTCCTTCCTCTCGTGGCATGTACTTAGCTGTGGAGTGCTGGTAGAGTACTTACACTACACCCAGTACAGCCATCTCAGAGCAGTATGCATCCCCCTGCCTATACATCTTTGGAACTGGAGTGGAGCAGCACCATTACAATATAATTGCCTATTTCTGTAAAAGTGAAGTGAAGTGTCTGTATCAATTCACTTTAGGAATATTTGTTCATATGCTTACTTTCTGGGCTCTTGACTTCTTTCCTGTGATCAGACTGCACCTGCTTCATTGTTGTAAAGGCTGCATCTGTCTCTTTTGTGGCCACTGGCAACTGTATTTTCTGGCAGTGCCACCTGTTTTTTGTGATGTTTTAGGGACACTCACAAATTAATCATTTGTATTTACGTGGTGCAGACAATGCTGCTTCTACTAATTATCATCCGTAGTGCATCAACCATTTCCATATTCCCTTCACATGGATGTTAGCCCTGGGAGTTGAAAAGCACTGATAGATAAGCTAACAGATATGAATCATATATTTTAGTGTAAAACATCCTAAAAGGCCAGTGGAACATGTTGAAACAGCTTTTTTGAATTATTAAAAGACCCCCTACAAAGAGAGGAGGTTTTCAAAACTTAGAAAATTACTGTTAAAATATAAATGAGGATACTTAGTTATGACAGAGCCTAATAGTGGCTTTCTGTTGCTTCTGTTATGATTTCTGTAACTTACAATATTTCTGTACTGAGTAACCCATTTGCTTCCCCAAAAATTATCTGTGAAAATTATACACAAGGTCAGTTACATGGCTGAACACATTATTTGTTATCAGGAACAAGAGATTCTGTCCGGGCCCCATCACCAGCAGTAGCTGTTCATCTAACAGGATGAAATAGGTTGAGAGGAGAGTAACTGAGGAGTGAAAAGAGGGACTGTAATGACAGAATAAGAGTGATAGGAGAAAGATCAGCAAAACTAAAAGCAAGGGAAGATACATCACTGGCAACAAAACCAAATCAAGCTAATACCCTTTCAAAGCAAGCTGGATAAAATGGAGCGATTCAGTAAATGAGTTGAAGTCATTTGACAAAAGATCTATATATCAGATCAGTTTATGCATAAGGGGTTCTCACTGCCACTCTTTATGATTAGTGTGTTAGAGTATATCACACCAAAAACCTATTATCAAAGCAAGTATATTAACATCCTGCATTTCTGCTAATTAGTTTAAAAATGTATACACCCAGGAAATCACCACTTCTGGTTTTCAGGGTTCTCCTTTGTGCTGAGAATTTCAGTTGGGATGAAACACAAGTTGATAGATTTGTTACAGCTCATGACAAAACAAAAGCACAGTTATGAGGCCCTAGTTAATGAGACTCACTGCACAGAAGCTACAGGATTACTCAAATGATCAGGGAGCCTTAGGATCAAGCCCACAACAGCTCAGTCCAGTTCAAAATTTTGACTCTTACTGGTTTCCAGTTCTGTGCTTTATAACAAATCTACCAGTTGATAAGGTTATAAGTTTTCTTCTGTTTTGAAGATCATACTAACCTCCCTAAAAAGGATGCAAGAGGCCATGAATGCATAGCGTAGGGAAGAACAGGCTAGATCTAGACCCAAGATATCCTGATCAGATCTTGCTATCTAACAGCCACTGTAGAAAAAATGCACAGAATGGCAGGCTCCCCTCATCATGCCTTTCAAAAGGTATTTGGCACCATCAGTGGAAAAACATCCATGGAAATGCATACTGAACTTCAGTCTGGTACAATCCAAGCTCCCCCTGCATAGTTCCATCTGCAGGAATATTGTGTGTGTGGGATTCCATCCAAGTACTCACGTGAGCCATTGAGCTTCTGTAGGAGGCTTACCATCACCCTGCCCCTGCTTTACCATGGCAGCTCAGCACAGGAAGAGACCAAAAGTCATCATGGGAGAGGTAGTCCAGCAAACAAGACCCACTGGGGAGGAGTTGGCAAGGGGGACCCTGAGGCATCGTGGTATCTCATGTGGTAGCAGAAATTAAGACGGACCAAAACTGAAATATTTTGTTTTGAGTGGGAATAAAATGTTACATTTAGATCAAAAAAACTCAAAATTAAATGTTTGGACACTCAGGAATCAAAGTTCTTCAAATTTTTCATTCCCTGATGTTTATCTGCTTGACTTTTTATCCCAGCTAAGGACAATATAAGTATTAAAACATCCATTCCATTTTTCAGTCAGCTCTTGTATTGTGTGCTAGTAAAGCACTTTGCCTCAAAGTGAGAGAAATGGAATGGCAAAGATGGTGTCTTCTGGAGATATTAATAGTAACAGTATAAAGAGGAGCTGTGTTTTAATGCTCATTTAAATGATCCGATGAGCTAGGAAACTTTTGTCAGCAGAGGAGCTGTCATAGGGTAAGGTGTATCAATACATCATGGGCTAATTGAATTTATTTGGCACATCAACTCGTATGCCTAAATTGCAGTGTCCAGACTTCTACAGACTGCCTGTGTTGGTTTTGTTTTACCTTTTTACATTTCTAGTGCTGAGTTGAGATTTGTTATTAGTAGCTCAGGACAACTGTAAGAAACTCAAATTCCATCCATTTCCAAAAAAGCAAAAAACAGAAAAAAGGAAATGAGAGAGTCAATAGAAATTCCACATGTGGAATGCTGTTTGATGTCATCTGAAGCTAGCTAAGGATATTCATAGATTCATAGATGTTAGGGTCGGAAAGGACCTCAATAGATCATCAAGTCCGACCCCCTGCATAAGCAGGAAAGAGTGCTGGGTCTAGATGACCCCATCTAGATATTCATCTAACCTCCTCTTGAAGACCCCCAGGGTAGGGGAGAGCACCACCTCCCTTGGGAGCCCGTTCCAGACCTTGGCCACTTGAACTGTGAAGAAGTTCTTCCTAATGTCCAATCTAAATCTGCTCTCTGCTAGCTTGTGGCCATTGTTTCTTGTAACCCCCGGGGGCGCCTTGGTGAATAAATACTCACCAATTCCCTTCTGTGCCCCCGTGATGAACTTATAGGCAGCCACAAGGTCGCCTCTCAACCTTCTCTTGCGGAGGCTGAAAAGGTCCAGTTTCTCTAGTCTCTCCTCGTAGGGCTTGGTCTGCAGGCCCTTGACCATACGAGCTGCCCTTCTCTGGACCCTCTCCAGGTTATCCGCATCCTTCTTGAAGTGTGGCGCCCAGAATTGCACGCAGTACTCCAACTGCGGTCTGACCAGCGCCCTATAGAGGGGAAGTATCACCTCCTTGGACCTATTCGTCATGCATCTGCTGATGCACGATAAAGTGCCATTGGCTTTTTTGACGGCTTCGTCACACTGCCGACTCATGTTCATCTTGGAGTCCACTAGGACTCCAAGATCCCTTTCCACCTCTGTGCCACCCAGCAGGTCATTCCCTAGGCTGTAGGTGTGCTGGACATTTTTCCTCCCTAGGTGCAGCACTTTGCATTTCTCCTTGTTGAACTGCATCCTGTTATTTTCTGCCCACTTGTCCAACCTGTCCAGGTCTGCCTGCAGCTGTTCCCTGCCCTCCAGCATGTCCACATCTCCCCATAGCTTTGTGTCATCTGCAAACTTGGACAGAGTACATTTTACTCCCTCGTCCAAGTCACTGATGAAGACATTAAAGAGTATCGGTCCAAGGACCGAGCCCTGCGGGACCCCACTGCCCACACCCTTCCAGGTCGAGACCAACCCATCCACCATGACTCTCTGGGTGCGACCCTCTGGCCAATTCGCCACCCACCGGACTGTGCAGTCATCCACGTCACAGCCTCTTAACTTGTTCACCAGTATGGGGTGGGATACCGTATCGAAGGCCTTCCTGAAGTCTAAGTATACGACATTCACCCCTCCTCCTGTGTCCAGGCGTTTTGTAACCTGGTCATAGAAAGAGACTAGATTGGTCAGGCACGATCTGCCCGCCACAAACCCGTGCTGGTTTCCCCTCAGCATAATTTGTCCTGCCGGGCTCTCACAAATGTGAGCCTTGATAATTTTTTCAAAGACTTTACCAAGGATGGAGGTGAGACTGACTGGCCTCTAGTTGCCTGGGTCCTCCTTCCTCCCCTTTTTGAAAATGGGGACCACGTTAGCCCTTTTCCAGTCCTCCGGGACTTGGCCCGTGCGCCACGAGCGTTCGAATATTCATGTTCAGGTGAACTGTCCAAAGTAAAAAAAAATATCTCCCAGTAAGACGTTTACAGGACCTACTAGTCTTATCCATTGAATGATTTGAAACATCAAAGCCATTTTTTACATCTGCAGTTTCTGAGTCGTTGACTGGCAAATAACATGTCCAGGTAGATTCAAGAGGAGCATGGGTTTTAGTGAATTCCCAGAAATTTAAAGTGTACGTGAGCGTGCATGCACAGGAGCACGCCCATGTGCACATGCGCGAGAGAGAGACGCAGACACAGACTTATTCCTTGACCCTGTTGCGGTGTAGTAAATTGAAGGCCTGATACAACATCCACCAAGGTCTTACTATTGACTGCAGTGTGCTTTCAATCAAGCCCAAAGCTTGAAAGTCCAGATATCAATTCATAACTACCAATTTCTTCTTCCTCCCTGCCCAACCAAGGCCTAAAACCATTCCCACTCTTCCCTGTGTAACAATCTACTCACCCATCCAGCACTCTGTCTTGAACATGCCACAGACTCCCTGCTTTTGTTGTTAAGCTGTTGGTGGGCAGGAGTTTTCACATCAAGCCCAACAAGTGGTGCGCTGAAACTACAATATCCTGGCAAATATTATGTGCTTCCCTGCATACCCCAGAAAAAGTCACTCTATCCTTTCCACTTAGATGGTTTGAAATAACAGGAGACCCAGCAGTGAGATGCTGACATGCTGAGACTTGGAGATGGATTTCTGCAAAGTTAAGAGGTTCATAAAGACAGTGAGACATGGAGATATTTAGTAAAAATGCCTTAGCTGCATTTTGAGTTGGGCTTAGTTTTGTACTGTTTCTTCTCCCACTTCCCTGTAACCATCCTCAGCAAGGTTAACAGGGCCTGCGAGAAGTGCAGCTTCATGGCAAGATTTATCCAAATGCATATATCAGATCTAAATACTTCCAAATTTTAGCCCCAGTTGTTTGAAATGGGGAGATGACAGCCTTTCTCAAAGCAAGGATTAAGAAATATGTATCAAAGCACATAATGCTGCTCACTTGCAGTTTGTAATATTAGGAAACTCCATCCATTGATACTCCATAGTAATGTATTCATTGCAAAGGAAAAAAATGCTACAGTCAACAACTTGAGTGCTACAGTTTAGTAATTACAGGACTTAGAATATCACCGGGAATTAATAGTGGTAAAAGTGTTCCAAATGTATGCTAACCAGATGGAAATCTTGGAAATCTGGGACACTGTCCAGGAAATCTGGGCCACTGCGGTCCCCTCCCTTCTCACACCCGCCACCCCCCCTCCCCGCCTGTCCACACTTTCACAAGTTGGCAAGGACAGGGCTACATGCCGGACAGGCAGCAGTGCCTAGCTGCCCGCCTGCAAGATCCTCCACATTGCCCCGTCTGCCAGCCAGAATGCACCCCATGCTCCTGCATTTCTGGGACACCCATATCATTCTCAACAGGCACCTGGGACCAGCTTCTGAAATTTGGGATTGTCCTAGCTAAACCAGAACATACAGCTACTCTATGCAAATGTGATCTTTATTGAGGTGGAATGAGAGAGGTGGAGTTGGAGAGTTTTCCTCTTTCTTGGTTTTTACTCTGTTGTATGTACATTAAGATACATACACTTTTTACTGGAAAGGGAAGAGTCTTAAAACCATCTTATTCTCATATATTCCCTCAAACCAAAGGTGAGCCAAAGGGATCTCAAAAAGAGGAGAATTATCAAAACAATCCAAATAGCCCAAATAGCCAATTGCAGTTTAACAACAAATACAAATCAGGTGGTCATTTCAAAGCCTTCCTGCACCTGGCTGCATAATCTATTTAGCCACCAGGTGCATGACAATCTGCATGCTTTCTCATGCGGAGAGATAGCACAGCACTTGGGGAAAAACTCTTTCTCATTGCATTTCTTAGCAATAGGAATTTGTTTGAATTTATTTCAAAGTTCCATATAGAGATAACCATTAGAAATTATTTCACAAGCTTTTTCTTTCCAAATCTATCACAAAATGCCTTATTAAAAATACAGTCTGTATTAGCATATTAATACCTTATTACAAATATTCTGCTGGGATGTAATATAATGAGTAGCAAATTAACATATACGATTGCAAAGACAGTGGTTTAGATATCATTGTAGCCTGGTTCTGATATCACAGTGATATTATTGTAGCCTGGTTATGTATTTTGCCTTCACAACTCTTTAGGTTTTTTCACTGTCAGTTTTTTTCATGTAGATTACACACTTTCAGACAGCCTATAGATGTGTTACACAAATACATCTACCTACTGCATCTACATTTAAATAACCTTTTTGTTGTGAATTAAAGTTTATAAGAGAGGATACAAATACTCTCTGTAATAATCAGGGGTCCTGGTTTTCTCTGTTTAAACAACTCAAATTCTCTGATAAAAATCCAAAATTCTCTAATTAAAAAAACCCCAAATCTGCATTTTTACAAGGTTAAAATAAAATGTCACTATAAAAATATATATATATATATATATATATATATATATATATATATATATATATATATATATATGTGTGTGTGTGTGTGTGTGTATAGTGGGAGACCTAGTGGGACTCCACCTATGACTGGACCACAGGTATAGCTGGCTATACCCTTTACAGGAGGGATCGTGTTGCGAGGAAGGGTGAGGGTGTACCCAGGCATGCCTGGTAAACTCAGACTGGTGGGTTAGTGGAGCGTCCCATGGAAATGGAGGGGGGGGTTGCAGCCAGCTGGGAGTGGGGTGGGTTTTGCAGCCAGCCAGGATTTGGGGGGGGCGGGGGGGGGGGGTTTGCAGCCAGCTGAGAGCAGGCTGGGTTTTGCAGCCAGCTGGGATTGGGGGGGGGGCGAGGAAGGATGCAGCCAGCCAGGCATTCCAGCCGGTAGCAAGGGGGAAGCAAATGCCCCACTCCCAGGTGGCTGCAACCCCGCTCCCCACACGGCCGGCCAGCTGCAAACCACCACCCCCCCACCGCTCCCATGGGACGCTCCAAATTTCTATCATCCCCTCCAGTTCCCACCGTTGACTGGCATTCAAATCTTCCCCCAGCTGCACTTGCCCCTTCTGTGTGGATCCCCCTAACTCTGGGCAGAGGGGTCCCAACTCCTCCCCTGCCTCCTCGTGTTGCACCAGCCAGCCTTGTGGAGCCCTCCATTCTTTGAGGAGGTTGATGTGGTAAATTTGGCACTCGTGGTGGTATCCAGTCTTGAGCACCTCATAAGCTACCAGACCAACCTGGCGGGTCACCTTAAATGGGCCTTACAACATTGCAAGGTGCTTATTCGTTGAAGCTGGAAGTGAGACTAATACCAAGTCCTCTGGTTGGAACATCCTGGGTTTCATTCTTTGATTTACTGGGTCTTCTGTTGTGCTTGCACAACTCAAAGATTCTGGCAAGTGATCCGCGGGGCCTTGTTTATGCGATCTTGTAGCTCCTGTCAGTAACTTTCAGCTACCGTTCCTGGTTCCACCAGCCTTTCCCATTCTTCTTGGATGTAATAGACCTCTGGGACTGTGGCCATATACTAGCTGAAAGGGTGAGAACTGTGTTGACTCTTGGGGTGCATCTTGTAGGGCAAACAATAGTGGGGTCAATATAGTATCTCATCTAGGGGGGTCCTCTTGTGTGTACTGCCTGAGCATCCTTTAATGGTTCCATTTAGTCTCTCCAGTAAGCCATTAGTCTGGGGGTGATAAACTGATGTTTTCAAGTGGGTGATGCCCAGGGTGCTACAAAGAGCCTTCATTACACCCGACATAAAATTTGTCCCCTGTTCGGTGAGTATTTCTCACGGGATTCCCACACAGGTGATCCACTTTAGTTCTTCCGCCACACGAGTAGCCGTAATAGACCTAAGTGGAACTGCATCCAGAAACCATGTGGCGTAATCCACTAGGACTAACATGTATTGGTACCCTCCATGAGATTTTGGGAGGGGACCCAGAATGTCCAGCGCTATGTGGGAGAACGGCGTCTCAATTATGGGCATGGGTTGCAAAGGCACCCTCTGAGGTCTCCATTCCTGGGCTCTTTGGTGCTCTGGACAAGCTGCACCCCATCTCTCTATGTCTTCTTGTAGACGGGGCCAAAAGAAGTCCCTGACTAGTCTTGCCCTGGTTTTGGTATGCACTAAATGACCACCTAGTGGGGAGTCGTGTGCCAATCTCCAAATTTGTTGGCAGAGCGGGGATGGAACCACTAGCTGCCACCTCTCTGCCATCCCCTCCTGACCCTTCTGGACCCAGTATAGTATTCCCACCATTACCTTAAAGTCAGGGTGGCTCCTGGACATCCCCTTTCCTGGGTCCTCTGTTACTAGCCATTGCAGCTCTGAGTCTTCCTGTTGTGCCTGACAGAACTGCACAGCACTTGCCACCTGCTCCATGTTAATGTTGTCCTGTACAGGTTCATCCTGCAGGGAGGCAGTTTGTTCAGCCCAGCCCTCCCCTCTTCCTAATCACTTTCTCTCCTCCTCAGTCGCTTGCACACATTCTAGTACTGTGTAAAACGGTCTCCATTCTCGGCCCAAGATCATCTCACAGGCCAATGCTGGAGCCAGGTCAACCTGTAGCTCACCTTGGAGCGCCATTACATTTGGGGAAGATAGAAGCTCCAGAAGCACATCTTGCCACCTAAGATGCAGGTCATCACCAAAGGTCCAGCTTCCCTCACCCCCATTCTAGGGACCAGATCAGTGCAGAGCAGGGAGTGTGAGCATCCTGTGTCCAGGGTTGCTCATACCACTTGATTCCTGATCCAGGCCGTCACGACTGGGTGATCCCAGCCTCCCTCTTGTGAGATAGAACCAAAACTGCAATCCATGGGCTCATCTCAGTCAGCTTCCTTTACCTTCTCTCGAGGTGGGATGGATGTTCATAGATTCATAGATTCATAGATGTTAGGGTCAGAAGGGACCTCAATAGATCATCAAGTCTGACCCCCTGCATAGGCAGGAAAGAGTGCTGGGTTTAGATGACCCCCCCCGACATCCCCTTCTGCGGACCTATCCTCTTTTCCTCTTCTCGAGTTGTGCTCTCAGTTGGGGGATGGAGGCCTCGCTCCCGACCATGCTTGTTCTCTGAGTTGGTAAAAGCCTCTGTGAGACGGACTTCTTCACTTGTCCTGGGTTGGTGCCTTCTTATCCACACCTGGGTGTCCTCCTTCAGGCCCCAAAGGAATTGTTCCAACAGGACCTGATCAGTGACACCATCCCAATTGAACCGGCCCATGGGAAGCCATTTATTGAATGTGTCTTGCAGGTACTGTAGCAAACTGCGAGGCCTCCTGACTTCTTTGGATTTTCGGGCTCAGAAGGCCTGCCTATGGCTCTCTGGGGAAATCTCAAGCCGGTACAAGATCATGACCTTCACCATATCATAGTTTCAGGCATCCTCTCTCAATAGGGCCCAGTAGGCTGGGTTGGTCTACCACTTGGGCACCCAACTGATGGGCCCACTGAGTGCGATCTAACCTGGTCTAAAGGGCCATTCTCTCGAATGCCTCAATGTAGGCTTCGGGGTTATCATCCTGCATCATCCATGGCATCTTAAACAGGGCAGCATGATGCTGCATCCACTCCTGCTGGTGGGCCCCCTGCAGTTTCTGTATTTCAAGCACCTGCCCTATCGCTTGGATAACTTGCATCAGGAGCTCCACATGAGCTACAGCCAGGGCCTGCATGTCTACTTCAACCCAGGTTGGGATCACTGATCTGCTAATGTAAAAATTTCCGTTCCTGGCCAATGCACCACTGTGGCGTCTCTAGTGGGCGCTGTGAGTACCTTACCGCCCCCCTTTACCAAGGTGCCCCCAACTCCCTGACACTTGTTGTTACTGAATGAAATGAGGGGTTCAGTAGTGTTCCTCTTCCCGGGTGACCCAGTGATGGTGGTACTCACAGTCGTGCCATGGTGTTCCTTGGGGCTCCGCCTCCCCTACACCCTGTCCACTCACCAACCATTTGGATGTTCCACTTGTTGCTCCACCGATCTCTGTGAGCACCCCTTGTTATGGGGGTCTGCATCTGCTTCAAGCAACTGGCCAGTCACCTCGATGTTAGCATATCTGAAGCCACAGTCCCTGATCCCAAAGGACTGCACTCATTGGTTTCTCAGCATCCTTCCCTCTCTTCCATGGGAGAGGGATGCTCCCTATAAACTCTGAGGTTGCTGGGCTGAGGATAGTCCATCCCCAGCCTAATGCCTGACAGTGCCCCCTCACCCCTCCCGCCTTAGTAGCGGGGCAGTGTCTGCTCAGCTGCTCTCACCAGCCTCTGGAGCCGCTGGTGCTGCCTAACCTGCATGCTCCTCGATGGCTCATTTTTCCTCCCCACCTTCCACCCCTGCTGGTTTCTGGCAGGGCTTTTAAACTTCCCATGGCAGTGGCATCAGTTGCTGCAATCAGCTGGATGCCACCCCACCCACAGTATAGCTGTTTGAAGAGCCAGCGTAATGCCAGCTCACACAGCCACGGCTGCAGCTGTGGCTCTGGCTCTGGCTCTGGTCTTGCTCCCACTCCCAGATAAGTCTACCAGGGCATGGGGGGTCTGTTTATTTACTGTGGGGGCACTCAGGGCTACCCCCAACCCCTTTGGTGCCTGTGGGGGCTTCTCGCTGCCACACAGCCAAATCTGATCAGTCGCAAAGCTTCCTCACTTGCATTGATGAGCTCTGTTTGACTCAGGACGTCTATGAGTGGACAAGAGGTGAGGCACTGCTGGATCTAGTACTGGTCAAAAGGGATGATCTAGTCAGTGACCTGAGGATTGAAGGAAAGCCAGGTGACAGTGATCATGAGTTGATCACTTTCTCTATCCATCACAAAGCTTGACTTTAGGAAAGATGACTTTCACAAGCTCAGGAGATTGGTTGTCAAGGCCCTGAGAGATAATGAGCTGACTGGGAGGGGACTCCATGATGAGTGGTTGCTCCTTAAGAGCACATTCCTAAAAGCACAAGGAAAGTCCATTCTGGCCTGTAGGAAAGGTAGCAAAAGGGCTGGGAGACCCCCTAGGCTCAATAGGGAACTCATGGACCTCCTGAATCTGAAAAGAGAAGCTCATAAGGGATGGAAATCAGGAAATACCACTAAGGAGAATTATGCAGCACTGGCCCACAACTGTAGGGAGCGGACCAGAAAAGCCAAACCTGAAACCGAACTCAAACTGGCTACAGGAATCAAGGACAATAAAAAGTCCTTCTTCAGATATATGGGAAGTCAGAAAAAAAACAAAGACAACTTTGGACCCCTGCTGAACTAAAGCCTTGAGAGGCTGGACATCCACAAGTCAGCTGGGCTGGACAGAATGCACCCAAGAGTGATAAAAGTATTTGCTGACATCATAGCACAACCAATGGTGAGGATATTTGAGAACTCGTGGTGCACAGGGGAGGTTCCAGAAGATTGGAAGAGGGCCAACATGGTACCTATCTTCAAGAAAGGAAGGAAGGAAGATCCAGGGAACTACAAGCCAATCATTTTGACCTCAAATCCTGGAAAGATCTTGGAAAAAAAATATCAAAGAATCCATCAACAACAGGCTAATGGAAGGCAACATTCTGAGGGATAGCCAACATGGCTTTGTTGCGGGTAGGTCTTGCCTGACCGATCTCATCTCCTTCTATGACCAGGTGATGTATCACCTGGACGAGGGAGAAGAGGTTTATGTCATTTACTTGGATTTCAAAAAAGCCTTTGACTTGGTCTCCCATGATGTCCTCATGGTAAAATTGAGGAACTGTGACCTCGACAACCTTACAGTCTGATGGCTGGGGAACTGGCTCCATCGTCAGAGCCAGAGGGTGATAGTCAGTGGAACTGAGTCAACATGGCACATGGTGACCAGTGGCAACCCCCAGAGTCCAGTACTCAGACCAGTACTTTTTAATACGTTCATAAGTGATATGGATTCAGGTGTCAGAAGTGGACTGACTAAGTTCACAGATTACACCAAAGTGGGGAAGTGAGGTCATGCTAGAGGATAGGCCGGAGATTCAGGCCAACCTGGACAGGCTATCAAGGTGGGCGAACCAAAACCTGATGAGATTCAACACAGAAATGCAAGGTGCTCCACCTCAGGAGAAAGAACCTACATCATACTTATAGGCTAGGCAGTGCTACACTCACTAGCACCATGACTGAAAGACACTTAGGGGTCATGATTGATTACAAGATAAACATGAGCCACCAATATGATGCCACAGCCAGCAAAGCAAATAAAACTCTGGCTTGCATCTACTGATATATCTCAAGAAAGACCAAAGAAGTCATGCTCCTGCTTTACTTGGACTTGGTGAGGCCGCAGCTAGAGTACTGCATCCAATTCTTGGTTCCACACTTTAGAAAGGATGTGGAGAAGCTTGAGAGAGTCCAAGGGAGAGCCACAGACATGATTAGAGGTCAAGAATGCAGGCCTTAAAAGGAGAAGCTGAGAGGCATGGGACACTTCAGTCTGGAGAAGAGAGGTCTCAGGGGAGACTTGGTAGCAGCCTGTAAGTACATAACGGGTGTGCATCAGGAACTGTGAGAACATCTGTTAACCAGGGCATCCCAAGGGAAGACAAGGTCTAACAGTCACAAACTGCTGGAAGACTGTTTTAGACTGGACATATGGAAAAACTTCATTACAATCCAAGTCTCCAGAGTCTGGAATAGACTCCCCCCAGAAGTGGTGCAAGCACCAACTCTGGATATGTTCAAGAAATGCCTGGATGTTTACCTTGCTGAGGTCATCTGACTCCAGCTGACTTCCTCCCCCTTTGGACAGGGGGCTGTACCCAATGATCTTGTGAGGTCCCCTCCAGCCCTAACTTCTTTGAAATCTATATATATAGGTATTAGTTGACCACAATGTTGTATTGATATATTTAAAATTTTAAAGCAGTTTAGAAGCCTACCAGTGTCTCAATCATTATAATAAAATAAATTCTAAATACCTATTCTATTTTTTCATGGAAAATCAGAGCTCTCCCTGCCCCCTTTGCTCACCAGAATGCAGGTCCAGCTGCAGCTGTCTCCCCATTGCTTTCTGGAGCTGTGCAGCCCCACCCCCGCCCATGTCTTGCCCCTCACTTCCAAGCCACAGCCCCCACAGTCCTGCTGATATCCCCCACTCCTGACCCACAGCCACCTCCCACCCAGCCCTGCCAGGGCCCCTCACTCCTCACTCACAGCCCCGTGCCCACACCAGCCTTGCTGGAGGGGCTTCCCAACAGCCAGGGCTACAGGACCTGGCAGCCCACTCCCTGCCCACAGGTTCCAGCTGCAGCTGGCTGGCAGCGCCCAAGCTCCAGCTTCCATGTGTAGGAAGTGGCAGCTGCTGCGGCTGGAGCAGAACACGGAGCCCAGCTCCACTCCCCTCACCCCCAGTGGGAAGCACAGCCAGAGTGGAGCCAAGTGGAGCCCATGGGTGGCGGGGGAGGAGGATGTGGGATGTCCAATTCAGGGCTCAGGGCACCCCTACCAGCTGCCCTCCCCTGGGGGCCTCCATGGCCCAGCAGGCAGACCCAACATGGGAGGGTGGAACAGAGTGGGAAGGTTTAGTGCTGCTGCTGCCACCACCACTAGAAGTCCCATGACAGCCATGCCCCAAGCTCATCCAGCAACAGCAGGGGTGGAAGCACAGAATTGCCCCCCCTTGCTGCTGCCAGGCAGGAAGGGGGCACATCACCTTGGTGGCACAGCTGGTGCAGGGCTCCCAGTGGCAGTGGCAGCAGCAGCACCAAGCCTCCCTGCCCCTCTCTGCCCTCCCATGCTGGGTCCTGCCCGCTGGACTATGGAGTCCCCCAGGAGGAGGGTAGCAGGGTAGGGAGCCCCAAGCCCCACAGCAGGCAGCCCACATCCTCCCCTGCCCCACACACAAATCTGGAGGGGTTTGTGTCCCTCCATGCCCTCCTGCCCTGAAGTGTGCCCAGCTACAGGGAGCTAGTCCCCTGGATGAGCCGCCCATGGCTCTGTCCCAATTCCCTAGCCAGGCCCCATGGCCACACATTCCTGCCTCAGCCCTGGGAACTGCCCCAGCTGGGCAGAGCCCCCAGGCACCAACCCTGCCCCACTTCCTCCCTCACTGTGGCCACCACCGCCTCAGTCTGCCCCCACTGCCACCCCCTCCCATGTCACCTGTGCCCCTTTCCCCCCATAGACTTACTTGCAGGCAGCTTGGGGAGCTGCTCTGCACTGCTATCTGGCTGTATTGCTGGCCACGTGCCTGTGTGCTCACACACACACAAGCACGTGGTGTTCCCTGCATCCCCCACCCCAAGTAGCCCCTTGAAGGCTGGCACTCTAAAGGAGAAAATCAATGTTTATCCATGGCAAACAGATAACCCAGATCCCTGGTAATAATTTATTCAGATCAGGTACAAAAGAGATTTAGAACTGTGTGAAAGTAAATTTGATTTGGGTAACAAGTGTTGGCTTTGTAGTCCTGGGGCCTGTAGACCAAAGATGAAACTGGAACCACATGAAATGTGTGTCAAAGGCAATTAATTCACAGCCAAATATTGCCATCCTCCTTCATTCAAGCCTCTCCTTGAAGTAGTATTAAGTTGCACAGGAAGATGGTACTCCCACAGTTGAATCACTTGGGGGTCACTGGCAGTGAAAGTTACATGGCATCATTATTAAATCTTGACATGGAGGAACCACCTCAGTGAGCTCTAGTTCCATCTCTCTGCCCATTCAGTCCTTGGCCTCTCTGTTGGGAATGATAAGCCTGACTGCTTTTTTTTTTGGTCATGTGGACACCCGTCCACTAGGAACTGTCTTGCAACCAAACTAATTTCAGGTAAGACACAGAACAACCATCAAGTGGTAACAACTTTCAATCACTTCTGACCTGGGCTGTATTCAAACTGGAAACTAGAAGGTGAAGAGAGTCAATATTGTATTCCTGCCTCAGATCCCATGAGCAGCTGAAACCCTCCAGGGATTTGAAAGTATATACAAAATATATATTAAAAAAACCCCAGAAATTGACCAGTTATTCTCATTGACTCAGAAAGACAGAAAATTCTGCCTCATACACTAGCTGGGATGAAATGCACATTTATGAATAACAACATCCTGCAACATCAGATAAAAAATAGGAAAACAACATGAGGAAAACAAAGGTTCTTATTCTCATACTGTGAGACTGATTTTTTTAGTAATGAATAAAAGAAAACACGAAGTAAAAGGAAAGCAAAAAAGAAACAGAGAGAAAGAGGGAGGGGATGTGTACAAAGGGGTGAGAGCAGGAGAAAAGCTGATGTTCCATCTGGAGCCTGGCACATTCACCAAGAGCAAATTGGGCTCCCGCATGGTCTAATTCCTGCTTCACCACAGACTGCTAATACGCCTTGGATAAAAAGGGAAAAAAGGGGAGGAAAAAAATCTATGCAGGAGGCTGCAAGAGCACATAGAGTCTGTTCTGAGCTCCTTCCACAGGCAGACAGAAATCAATAAATCAATAGGAAATGTTCGTTGGCTGTAAAATGGGTAGAGAAGCCAGTGTCAAGCTGCTTTAAGATGGATGGACAGTAGGCTTGCAGTCTGCAGAAAGGCCAGAGGTGACTATCACCTTGAGATGAGATTGGCGACCAGCAGCCTAACAATGCTTTGAACCTTGAGTGTATGATTAAGGTCCGGGGCAAAGCTTAAAATAGTCTTGTGTTACCCACTATGAGGTCCTTTCCTGGCTTTGCGCTCCTCCTCTGCTGCACCGGTGGTTTGCCAGCCAAAGCCTGGCAGCTGCCTTCTCTGTGCCTGCTGTGCCACTTCATTGAAGTAAAGGCTATAGGAGACCAAATAAAAAATGACAAGATGCCTACTGGTAGCAAAAATTGATTGAAGAGGGGCAGGGATTTTCTTCTCAACAGTTGGATTTTTCCTTTCTATGGAGGGTTTAACATAATGTAGTCTACACTTTCTATTCATAGCATTGTACCTTAACACTTTCGTTAATAGGGCGAACAGAGGGAAATGGAGCTGAGCCAGAGATGATTAGCTAAAGCTAACACAAGGGACTTCTTTTCTTTTAAAGGAAAAATATTTATAAGAGGCGGAACAGCTGTACCTGCAGCAAGCTCTCAGTGTGGTTACGTTTGTCCATTTAGGACTGGATTCTGCCTGTTCTTCAATCATTGTTTTTCTAATGCAGGGATGATCTTCACTGTGGTATAGCTCCTGCAGAGAAAGACAAGCAGTATAGCTTGAGGCTTGCCCACATCTGCAGCCTCCCCTCAAGGACTCGTATTTTCCTCCATCTCAGTGAACTATTGCTTATCCTCCTCTTTGAGGAAAGACAGTCCTTAACCTCTTGTAACTGAGACCTTGTCTCACTCTTAGTCAAAGTCCCAGACAACAATAGATTGGGAGCTTGGCGCTCTGTCTAAGCAAGTAAGCAGTTCTGCACAATTCCTTTTAGGTCTTTAGTATTTCAAAGATTATTCTTTATTATTTGTATAATAACAGGTGTGCTTTAACAATGTGCTCACCGAACGTCACCAGGAGGCTTTATGCAGGGAGGTTGTCTGACTAGTGTGTGCTGAGCAATTCAGCATGGAGGACTTTATAGAGAAAATTATTATATAGCCTTATTTTCTTTCGTTCATCATGGTTTCAATCACATTCTTTGGATATCTGAACTGTGAAAGATGAGCACAATTCTTGCTTCCATTACTCACATTTAATATAATAATTTCAAATGCCATAGTAAAGGCAAATTAAAAATCTATATTGGAATACCATTAAAATTCTGACTTAATGAACTGAATCAAGGAAACTTAGAGTTAAAATTCTAAGGTTTTCTTTAATTCACTCTGTTTTGTTTGTCTTTGATTGAGATCTGGGGAAGGAAAAACACATTGTTTCAATAGTTTCCAAACTGTGTTCCGTGAAGCCCCGGTGTTCAACAACAGGTCATCAGGGGTCCCTCAAAGAAATTGGGGGAAATGGCTGAGTGAGCTGAAACGCAGTGTGCCACCATTTCTGAGCCAGGTTGCCTTTAAGCAAGGGGTGGGAGTTGAGGATTCTGCTACTATAAGAAGTTAGAGAACTAGTCCTTTTTTCACTATACCTTATAAATTAGCCAAAGCTTAAAACCTGGCAGGGCTGAGAGAGATTGGCATGTTCACTAAAGGTCCTCTGTACTCTTGGAACATCTCTCAGAAAAGTGGTCAAAACTACAAAAACACTATTTTGTGCGAGTATTTTATGAAAATTTTTACCACTTTTCAAAATCTCTAAAAAATGTGAAAACTGCCTTTTTTATCATCAAAAAGTTTTGGTCAGTGGCAAACCACTTTTCTCCTTCATTTCCTTGTGCCTGATTTTTCTTTTTTTCTGGAAGGGAAAAAGAAATCTTTTGCTGTAAACTACATTTTCTGCAACAACAACAGAATGGACAATGGTTACCTACCCTGCTGTTGCTAACATTGCTATTTTTGGTTGTTGGCTCTTTGTTAATTATAAATGTCATGCATTTCGTAATTGCACTCATGAGGTACTGTTCCCATGAGTAAATTGTGCTAATTTGTAGGTAAGTTTACTTGACAGGGGGTGCATCTACACATGCAAATAATCTGGGAGCAGTTTACTCAAGAGTAAACTCTCCCAAGTACATGTCTACACATGCAGGGGTGCAGCTTCCACTCCCTGTGGCCCTGCAACCAGCCCTTGCAGCAGCCAGGGGGAGTGCTAGGCTCCCCCTGGGTGCTAGCACAGGACCAGGAGATAACTGTCTCCTGGCAGGGTCTGGGACATTGCTCCCTACCCCCAGGAGCTGACAGAGGCTGGGCAGGGACAATGTCCCCCTGCCCCAGTGGCAGGGAGCTTCCAGCCCCCACTCCGGCAATGTAGGACCCAGACTGGAAGATCCTTATCTCTTAGCGCCAGCTTCATGGTCATGGGGCTGGTACTGGAAGATCCTTATCTCCCAGCCCAAGTCCCTCAGTTGCAGGGCCCAGGCTGGGAGATCCTTACTTCCAACACCATCTCCACTGGGAAATAAGGATCTCTCAGCCCAGGCCCTGTGACTGTGGGACTTGGGCTAGGAGATAAGGATCTCCCAGCCTCTCCCAGCCTCAGCCCCACGACCGCAGGACTTGGGCTGGGAGATAAGAATCCCTAGTCCCAGCCCTGCAATTGCAGATTGGGGACTGGGAGCTTCCTGCTGCCAGGGCAAGGGGATGTTGTCCCCACCCAGGCTTCAGTGGCAGAACCTACCCTGGTAGCAGGCAGCTCCCGGGGTCAGGGAGCAATCTTCCACCCACTGCTGCCTGACTGACCAGGAGCACATTTGCTCCCGGTCAGGCATCTACACATGCACTACTATGCAGTTACTAATCACAAGTAAATTTGCTACTTGCATTTGCAGGTAGCAAATTTACGTGCGATAACAGCCAATTACTACGCAGTAAATGTCTGCATATGTAGACGACGATGCTTACTGCGCAGTAAAGCATCTCATGTAGATGCACTGTGTATTACCTATCCACACAATCAGCACTATCAACACAGTCACACCCATATCTCCATTATGAACCTTGCCATCCACAATACCAAATCATAATAATAATATCCATAATACCAAAATCATGGGATCATAGATGCCTCAGCTCCACAAAATCTCCTTTTCATTTCCAACACACTTTTCCACACTGCACATATCAATTTTGTTAAAATTTGGACTCTTGCCCTTAACTCTGCCCTTGTGATCTGACCCAAAATGACATTTTTACTTTAAAGGTGTGTTATTCAACCTCTGAGGGTAGCTTTTCCATCCACTGAATTTTACAGTTCACCCAAGAGGGAAGATGCACCCCTGTAAAACCTTCAAGGTCCTTCACTCTGGGATTCCCACTGGCAAAGATTAACACATCTCTGAGAAGTAGGTTGGAGTGAGAGACTGGGCTCTGGTATATGTGCAAAGACCTAAGGAAAGCATCTGAACTTGGCAGTATATGTGGAAAGTGGGGAAAACAGTCTGGAGAGGAGGACTGGAAAATTAAACTTTGCAGTACTTATGGTCTTAGGTGGGAAGCTAGGGCACTGAAAGCAGAATGGGGCTTCCTTTGGATAATAAAAGCAGGCTGTGCCTCCATGACAGGAAATAAAAGCCATGGCAATGAAGTATAACTTTGGGCTATATTGTCACAGCCTTGTATAACTGTGGGAAAGTGAAGACTTCCTTACTCCCTCATACAACCATACCCAGAGTGAATGTGGCCATTGGATGAGAATAGGAACTATCAACCAGACACTCCCCACTATGAGTAAAGAGGAGTGACAGTGAGAAGGAGATGGGAAGAGCTATGCTTCTTCCCCTCTTTCACACTGTGGGGATACACAAAGTGTTTTAGGAAAGGCATCTTGAAAAATTCTGTTTTACTGCCAGAAATGTTCATACTAAGCTACATATGCAACTAGTTACAGCAGAATTTTGTACTGAAATGCACAGATATTTTTTTGACAGAAGTGCTGGAGCACTCATCCAATCATGGAACAGAAAACAGTACCATGTGACTTATCAGTTGTAACAACCAACACTACGTGAAAGTGTCACATAAAACTGTCTATTATCCATCCATGATATTAAAATGGTCCCATGAAAACTTATATAGACTGCTTCCCTCTTCGGCTTCTATCTCTTTTCCAGGGAGATGTTCAGAAAGAAGTCTGTTTAAAGCCATATCAATAACTCAGGTTCAAACTGAGCTTTTTTGGAGCAACCTCTATCTTACCAATTCACCCAAAAGAACCAAGGGGCAGATATTCAGCTGGTGCAAATGGCCAGAGACCAGTTAATCTCACTGAACTGTTTGCTTCAGAGGTCCTTGGATGATTTACATCAGTTGAAGATCTGCCCCACTGGACACTGGCTGAGGGATTTGCCTTGGCCAGACTTTGTCTATATCACTTGCCAAACATTCTCAGACTATTGAATTCTGTGCAATGTCTGCATCACTTCATTTGAAATAAATCTCAATAAAAATATAAATTTAATGTCTAACTACTAAATACAATACTCCACTGCAACATATATGCAATCAAATCAAACTTGAGGTTATATGCAAATTTAAGTATACAATGTAGTAGTTTCATATGAAGATGGCATTAGAAACAACATTATATTGTCCCCAGGTGAATACCAACAGTCTATTAGTCCTACTCAATGCAGTGTTTGCTCCTAATGTACTCCCGCTTTGATACAGAGGAATGAATCTGAAGAACATTATAATTAATTAAAAGGACACTGATGAGACTGATGGGCCCAAATGCAAAGTAGCCTGCAAATAACGAGTGGGAGGAGTTACATCCTTCTGACCCATATGGTGTAGCTGCCCAGTTGAGAGGATGCAATTTGATTAAAATGGCCACTTCAAGTCCGCTAAGCTTCTCAGCCAAAGCAAACAAACTAGGGGATTGTTTGTGTTGGTCATAGGTACATTATCCCAGTGTTTGCAGTCTGACTATCCTGATCCATTCTTTCTCAGAGCAGCATTTTGTTTCTTCAGTTCCAGTCCTGCACACTAAAAATAAAATGGGCTTATGAGGATGAAGGATGGTAGTGTAATATGCTGAATACATTCTCTCACAGATGAGTCCAAAACAAAATGGCTAATGGATCTCTTCTCTGACTCTTTTAGCTCAGGGGAGATACCAGTTGCATTACACTGTAGCTATTGGAAAAGGATCAAAGTAAATAAAAGCTCAGCAGTAACCATAGTCCAGACTCCATATAAACAACAAAAAACATGGGGCCAAGTGATCATTAAATAACATTAAGTGCTTAACATGAAAGACATGAAACACAGTTAAGTCACCTTTAATATTCTATCAGTTTTCAGACTTTAGACTGTATATGAAGATTTATGGAAGCCAGCTATAAGATTCCAGGTTGGTTCAGGCATACAAGGAAAGCAAAAATGTCCTAAGGTAAAGAAAAAAAAAATTCTTCCTGATGTCTGTTGGATGGTCCAGTGGTGCTAACAGTCAATGACAAACCAGGGCAAATGTAAGGAGGCCTTTTCAGTATGTTTCTGCCTTTCTCAAAAAGATGGATCACAAATGAAACACAAGGAAATGCTATTTCAATATTTGGCCCTGATCCAAAGCTTCCTGAAGTCAGTGGGAGCCTTTCCATTGCTTTGAATGGACTTTGGAGTCGGACCTTTGAAAAGAGCTCCCTGTCCAGTACATTTCCTGTTTTATTATTAACATAGTAGACAGTGCCCAATACAGCAAGAGCTGCACTTTATCAGGAAACATAGTGCTTTTCACTTTTCACTTACCAGATGGATACATTGGGTGGTGACTGTGGTCACACATTTCCATGTAAACACTATCCTCACACACTGGCACGTAACAACAAAAAAAGACATTACTTGATCTTCTGAAATGTCTGCTGTTTTTAAATTAATGCAACCTAGTTGCAAATCGCGAGACCTATTCAGAATAGCATGCGATACATTTCAGTTTGCAGTAGTACTATGAGGCACTGTGTACAAACATTAAAATCTGGTTTAAATATGGTTAACTGAAGTACAAGGTATTGTGAAACAGGAACCTTTTTGGAATACAGCAGTAATCACATTAAGTAAAAATTGATCATATAAAAAATCTACAAAAAAAATGATGTCAATAATATAATTTTCTATGAGAAAATTAAAACCTATAACATGGCAGTATATGACATTGTATAACAAAAAAAACTGATCCACAAAATAGCAGCAAAACACAATGACAAGGAAACAGAAAAGCAATGTTAATTTTTTTAACACTGGCACTAGTATTTGATCCCCACACATCCACACAGACATGGTATTGCACCTCTTGTCACTAGAGGTACAAAGGTATCTGCAATCAGGGATTACATTAACTGCTTCTATGCACAGATGTTATGTGGAGATGTGTAATATGTTTTGTCCAAATTTATTCAGTTCAGCAGGATACACACTGTTACTTTCAGGTGTTTGTTTAAATGGATTCCTATGTTGATACACAATTGACCAAATTCACAGACTTCAGTAGCATTTGGATTATATAAGCATAGCTGATATCAGACTTTAGCTCATGATATATAATGTGTGTATATGTTCATACTAAGCATTTGCATTTTTGTACATTGCCACGTATATTTCCCCACCAGATGCCTGCCAGATTTCAACCCTGTGTTCCAAAGCATGGTTATGCTACAGTTTCTCAATAAAATAGTACCAGAATTTGTCTTGAAATGGATAGTGATGCAGTTTTCCCTACTCTCTTTTCTCAAAAGTGGCTAAGCCACTTCTGCTGATAATTTCCAAAAAAATTCAAACTGAAAGAGACCTGCAGCATGGAAAATGTAAATGGGTATGTGGAAAGATGGATCATACAACATCACATAACATAGCACAACCAAGGGCTTAACCAGTTTTGTACAAACATAGCGTATTCCTTAGACTTCATTGAGATCAAGTCAGTTGATACAGTAGTTTTGAAAATAAGAAAGGTCTCTCATTCAAACAAAGTAGGTTTTTAATTAGATTTTATGCTTATCTATAGTTTAGCTGGGAAAATGGTTGGTAATGAAAAATTCATTCTATTAGTCATTTTTTCTGCTTTCAAATTATCTGCTAGGAGGCTTGGATTTTGATTGATTTTTTTTTTTTATTTGTAATGGTGTTGTGAACTGTATGTAAACATGTTCCATCCTATGGGTAGTTTGCAAACTATTTCAACTCCATGATGTGCTTCTTATGAAAGCCTCTGAGCAAACACAGATTTCCTTGACTATTCACTTTCTATGAACATTTTCTGAGAACTGAAAAATAAAAACTTTGATATGAATACTTGTAGAATAAACAAAGAATAAATATTGTCACATGAACTTGCAGCTTTCATTCAAACCAGTATTCACAATATTTATTTTGCAGTATGTAGTGAGCACTGGTTGTTATACAGATAAAGTATGGAACAGTCTTTGCTGATCTAGGCCCCAGCCCCAAGATGAGTTCCTTGTGGGGAACTGGTCCTACCTGGGTATCTGGATCCATCTGCAAAATTTTATTTGAAGATCAGGGCCTTTGTTTTGTGTTCACTGAAAATCAGCTGGAGAATTGTGAAACACACTAACCTAGGATTAACTGTGAAAATATTTTTTAAAAAGACAGTAATTTTTAAGGAACTCCAGACTATTTTAAATGTGAAAGTTAAGAGATAGAAAGCCCATTCATAAACATCTATTTAGTAAATCTGATCAGAATTTTTTTTCCTCCAAGAAATTTTAATGGTTATGCATATACTAGTTTTATCAAAGATATTCTTTGAATTGTTTATGATAGTCTGAAAAGTTTCAAGGAAAACAGAATTTTTTCCAAAAAAATGATGTGAGCATATGGTAGAGCTGAGAATTGTAAATACTGAGTAATGGTAAATATCCATAGAGAAAGTAAAGAATGTATCAGTTATGTATTTGTGGCTGGATCATCCCACCTGATCCTTTTTTCCTCAAATATTGTAGTTGTATATGAACCTGATGTAGATGTCCAGTCACTCCATTTCTCTTAATCAACTACATTTCTTCTTACTACATTCTATACTGCTGTTTGTAGTACTCAGAAGTATGAGTTAGGAATTTCATAATGCTAGGATTTTACAAGAACTTCTCACTTTGTTTGATTTGAATACATAGTACAATTCCTGCTTCCATATCAACAAGAATTTGAAAAATATAGTCTGATGTAGCTCTTGAAATAATTTGCAAACATGAGTCCAGAAGACTGTCAATCTAAGATGATGTCTTCCTTTTTTAGATTATCCAGCATTATAATAGAAGCCACTAATCTCTCTGTCTAGATTCTGATTATTACAGCATCTGAGCCCCTAGTAAATAAGAGGTCATCAGTGGCTTAGTCAATCATCAAACTTTTAATGTGTACTTTATACATATAAATAATCCATGGAGAATTTGTCAGGCATTGTAGGACACATTAGAAAACAGGAACGTTGTCTCAAAGAATCCAACCTCTGGAATAATGATCATATAACTTCTTCATGAGCCATTTGGTACGTGCATTCTCCTGTAACATTCAGTCTACGCCAATTCATGATTATTGTTTGATATGTATTTAACAGGATACAGCATTTCGGCTTTTTGCCAGTCTTTATAGTGTGTGTGCACATCTACACACAGAAAAACCAAAAACAGTTTGAACACTGATATAATCATAAAGAATGAGATCTTATCTGGGTATATCTCACTGATAAGAACCTACTTTTGACTTACAAATGGCTGAGCATTGCTGGTAACACAAAAGCCAGAAATACAGCAGTCTTTCTGCACAATGGGGATGCCATGCTTGTGGCTAATAACATTTAATGCTTAGACAAGCAGACTGCAGTGCAAAGACTATCTCTCTCCCCCTCTTTTTTTTTTAAGTTCCCCCTCCCCCCAAGCTCTCCTGCCATTCGCAGACACCATTTGCCTAGGACTGAAGGTGTCTGTGAGCTCTGAAAATTGGATCACAGGGATAGCTCTTTGCTGGCCCTGGTCACGCTGACGGCAAGACTTGATCGATCAATACTCTGTGTGACACTTTCAGAATTCATTGGAAATGATGCCCTTTTCGAATGACACCTACATTTTATCCAGGGCAGCTCCAACAGAAAAGTACGAAGTGTGTTTTTGCCAGATATGTTTTGTTAGTAGTAAACTTCACTTCGTTTGTGAGGATCTCTGTGTTTGGGATTCCCTCCCCCTCCCCCCTGTTCTGAATAGGAGAGAGATTTAATCTTAAAAGGTAGCTTTGCAGTCTGACATTTAGCGCCTGAACCATTGCAAAGCCTGATGTTTGTTATGGCATTATGGCCTCTTCATGTAAAATAGTGAGAGCTATTGGGGGAATTAAAAAGTGGCCTTCAGATCATAATGCTCAGATAAAACTGATTCATAATTTTATCCAACATATTCTGATCCATAGGTAAAACTACTGCTGTACTGCAAATGCCCATAAATGTCCAATGCCATTATTTCAGTGCCAAATTTTCAAAACTGTACTTGTGGGTACGGCTGCAAATAACCATGCATATAAATTACATAGGCAACTTCTCTTGAATATATTTGGTTTTAAAAAGCAGTAGGCCTCTGCATTTGAAATGACAAAGTGATGTGCTTGTTTTGTGGGAGTTCTTTGGACTGCCATATGCAAACCCCAGGTTTAATTGTCAGGTCTAGTCCCTTGCTCCCTGCGTTTAACAGGGGCTTTAAGTGCAGCAGAGGAAATGCTCTCAGTTCCTGTGGGTGGGACTGCTGAGGTCACTCAACAGCGACTCTTCTGGGCCATTAATTAACAATATTGACAGGCTGCAAAGAAAAATGGAGCCCGCAACCAAGGCTTCAGAGGTAAAGTACACAGAGCAAGACAACTGAGAGAATCATTAGGAATCTGCTCTGAAGGGAGAAAGAGAAGCAGAGAAACAGGTAAACTCTTGATTGAATTTCAATAATAACCAGGAAAATTTAAGACCCATTTTACTTCACTGAACTTCAAAATGAAATGGCCTGTTACACAGTGTTTTAAGTGTATCGTGTATCTCTTAGGGAGGCCTCCCACTTCCTAAAATTTGGAAGCTATCTGGATCAGTTTTATTTCTGCTCTTACATTGCTAACAGCCAGCGCTGAACTTTGGATCTGGAATCACACTCACCTGTGGTTTATTGGGGTAATGTGGGGAAGGGCTCAGAATCAGCATTGTGGTCCAAACCCTTTTGGTTCACTATGACAGTGATTGTAAAAGCAAGTCCATTCTCCACAGCAGTCCATCTAAAACTGTCATTCAGTACTATTGGCAGGTGTCACAGGGCACTAAGGTACCTACTCCTTTAAGGGCAGAAACTGCCTAGAGAGAGTCAAGAACCCCACAGCTGCAGGTTACCATGGCAGCAGGAATGAGGGAATTAGCCCACACCTGCAGGCAGTCAGCTGACCGGAAAAGGCAGGGCCTGGGGCATATATAAACCCCAGGGCTAGGACTAGAGGGCAGTTCTCTGTTGGCAGCCAAGGGGGAAGGAGCTCTCCTACAGGAAGCTAAGTGGAGATGTTTGACTGCCTGTTCTGCTTCTGGTAGGATTAAGGGACTCCAGGAGCTCACCAGAGACCCTGGCCTACAAGGCACCTAGTGCTGGGAACAAGGGTGACTCTTTTAAAGGGACAGAGCACACCCTGAACTGCTTCTATTATGTTATAGCCCAGGGCCTCATATTTTGGTTACTATTGATAAGTGGATTGGGCTAAGGCTATTGGGGAAAGAGGAGGCCTCAGTGGGGGCTGACTACAGTGTGGAGACCCCAGCGCCAGTGTGGGCACCATGACACAGGGTGAATGGATCAGCACCAGTGGGGTGCACAGACAAAGGGGGGAGAGCAGACCCCAGCACCAGGAGGTGCACAAAGGGGGGAGAGCAGACCCCAGCGCCAAGGGGTTCAGTAACAAGGGGGGTATGCAGACCCCAGCGCCAGAGGGCATAGTTACTGAGGCTGGACTCAAGGAGACATCTCCCAAGTGTGGGACCCAATAAAGGGGTCCAGCAACCTACAGGGTTCAGGGAGACTGTCAGTACTGTGACCAAGCAGCAACTCAAGGGCAGCCTCTGAATCCATCATTTATGACAGCAAGATGTGGCAGGCGAGATTAGTAGATGCCCACAGGGCGGAGCTTGCATGGTCATGGTATCCTAGGGACATCACGGCCATTCCTGGGATGGCTGTATCGTGACAGCAGGGTAAGATTTACCCCAACAGGTAGAAGTTTTTCAACTGTGATTGGTTAGAGATAATTTTCCCATCTAGTCAGCATTTATTCACTGCTGTGCAAAAGAACAGCGCAGAATTTAAAGACTGAAACCCTGGATGAATGATTATGTACCCCAGTTTTGTATACTCATGAGAAATGAAGAGATGAACAGCCATCTCGGGGTAGTTATATGCACTGATTGGTTAGGTCACTACACACCGGGAACAGGGGTTGGACCAGATCCGGGGAGCCTAACATTCCTGTCAGACATACTGCAAGTTAAGCCCCGCCTCTCCCTGAGTGCATCTCTGTTCACCACCCACAAAGGTGCACCAGATAAAGTCTGAACCTTGGGGCACCAGAATGGAGGCACGGAGGCTCAAGTTGCTGGCTATGCACAGAGAAGACCTGCAGCAGGACACTACTCATAGGTGTTACTGCCAAGAGCCAGGTGACCATTTCCCTGCAACCACTGCAGTCTCATATGGCAATCAGGATCCTAAGCCCTCAATCTGGCAGCAGCTACAGGGCCAGTGAACTGTTAACCTGGTTTTTGGAAGTGATGCCTCCTCTTGCAAACTGTCCTGCTGCTTCTCCATTCCTTGTGCCCAGAAGCTTGAGCCCCTTTTTCTCCATTTTGGCACCCCCTTTACTGAGCACCTGGGGCTTGCATGTCACACACAGCAGCTGCATATTGCAGGTTGGCCACTCCTGTTTTATTGCTTTGGATCTCTATGAAAAAGAATAATAAAAACATTTCCTGTGAACATTTTAAAGAGGTGTGGGAAAACACTGCTGTGCATTACTCATGTATGGAGTCATTGGCACTGGAGTCTCAGGGCTGGGAGCCTCCACATCCCTTATTGGCTGCATTGGGTGTCTCTACCCTGTAACAGCCTCAGTTTCATAGGCATTAGGGCTGGAAGGGATCTTGGAAGATCATCAAGCCCTTCCCCACTGCCCCAAGGGCAGGAAGTCAGCGAGGGTCAAAGGATCCCAGCAAGATAGGCATCCAAATGTTTCTTAAGAGTCCAGAGTAGCTGCTTGCACCACTTCTGGAGGGAGTCTATTCCAGGCCTTGGGGGCTCAGACAGTAAATAGGTTTTTCCTTATTTCCAGCCTGAAACAGTCTTGGAGGAGTTTGTGACCAGTTGACCTTGTCATCCCTTGGGGCGCTCTGGTAAACAGGTGTTCCCCCAGGTCCTGATGTACACTCCCTATATACTTATAGGCAGCCACCAGGTCCCCTGAGCCTGTGCTTTTCCAGGCTGAAGAATCCCATGGAAAAGCCCAGGCTCGCACAGTTAAGTCACCTTGGGAGGCTGCATCTGAAGATATTTTCAGCAACAGGTGTGCCACATGTCCAGTGACAGCTTCAGAGCTCACACTTCCTATGGGGCAGAACAAGATGCTGCCCTCCTGATGGGGTCCTGCCTTCAGCACCATATGCTCTGTACCAGCTAGTTCCTTTATGCCCGAGGATGGAGCAGCAATCTGGCATCTGCAGGGTCTCCTGAGGTGGCACTTTCAGAGCCAATCACATTGACAGAGTGACTCTCACCTTTGGGCAACTATATGCCAGAGGCTGCCTATGAGGTGTCTCCTGAGTCCCCTGGAGCACCCTTCTCCCCGCTTTAGTGGGAACTCTATTGGGTTGCCCCCAGGGGCACCCTCAGGATATGGGTGATTTTGTGGGGCAGGGAGACGAGGTTTTCCCAAGGACTGACTCTGGGGCAGGGACATCCTGTGGGATTCTAGTGTCATGATGGGGTTCAGCAGAGCTGGGGACTCCTTGTGGGGCCATAATATTAGAACGCTGGATCTGGGCATAACTGGGGGTGCCTGGAATGGATGGGTCAGTGTGGCATGACACCTGGGTATGCTGGGCTAGATTAGGGCTGCCCTCCTACGTTTCTGGTGGCATCTGGCACAGGTTTGGTGAGGGGCAGGAACAGGGGTTGGTTCCTAGACTCCTCAGACATAAAGCTTGCTGTGGGCATGCAGGTCCTGGTCTGAGTTGCCCAGGTTCAGCTGAGCCTAGGCAGAGGTGTAACTATAAGTTTTGTGCCCTGGACAAACTCCCCCTGTGCCCTGTGGTATGTGTATGAGGAAATGGGTGCCAAGCACTAGAGAATGGGGAGAGAGAATGAGGGTCTTACCTGTCCCATGGAGGTGAAGACCCAAGTGCTGTTGCTTCAATCCTGCACCCAGCTCTTCCAGCTGGGCAGCCTGGGCTCTTCCACTCCCCTCTCCCCCTACCTGGGTAGTGGGGCTCTTCTCCAAGCTCACTGGCTCAACTGCATGAGACCTGCCTACCTTCTTCAGCTGAGTCAAGCAACTGGCAAAGCAGCTGAGCAGGTGAGTGGGACACAGCAGGAGGGATGGGATCCTTCACCTGGCTTCCAGTGACCCCCCCCCAATGCAATGCGCCTCTCCAACCACAAGCTCTGCCCCATCCCCTTCTCTCCTCTTCACTTCCAGCCCTGCCCCCAGCTCTTGTGTGCCACTCATAGCAGCTGTGCATGACACTTGTGGCATGGGTGCCATGGGTTGGCCACCCCTGGACTAGATGATTTCCTGTGTTTCCTTCCAACCTGACTATTCTAGGAGTCTGTGATTGCTAGGTGACAGAGAGCAAGTTTTTTGTCTTTTACAAACGGCTACCCTGGATGCAGGAAGGTGACGCCTGTATCAGTAAAACTCACAAAAGTAAATTTTTACTGATTTTTTTGTTAGGGGTACTTCCCCAGTGGATTGGGCAAAAGTTACCCTGATTTAAAGGTCTGCATTTTGTATTGATTCTTTGTTTACAGTGGAGAAGTACATGTATAACAAGGGTGTCAAACATATGATCTATATCTGGCCCATGGAGTCATTCCCTCCAGCCTGCAGGGCTTCTTGTAGGCCATGAAATTTGGGGGCAGGGTGAGAAGGAGGCAGGGCCTGGCACAGAATCTGGGGCTACTGAGCCCACTGGGCATGGTCTATGGTAGCAGAGTGAAGGCTGGGCCAACACAGAGCCATATGCCCTGCATCATCTTGGCTCATGACTACTTGGTCTGCTACTTGTGCCACTGCCTCCATCACTGGTCCCACAGCCTCTGACTCCATTGCCACTGCTGCCACAGCTACCAGCCCTACCACCACCACAGCCATTGGCACTGCCACTGCCAGGTCTAGGTTTGGTCTGGCAGGCAGACCAAAGTTGACACCCCTGATTTACAGGACATAGTAACAGAAAAGTGAACATGGGGGGAAAAAGGAAAGGTTGGCTTTTCCCAGAAAAGCAGTGTATTTTTGCCAAGATACCTTGTGCATTTATGCACATGTCCAATATGTAAGAACTTTAAGAAATTTGGTGAAATTCATTCCTGGGCCAAAAACCAGTGTGAGCATCTGGTACATTTAATTTGCACTTAAGCCATACTGTGAAGGCATAAATGGGTTTTAAATGCTACATGAGCTTTGCACTGGTCCTTTGCAAGGAGGTGAACTTCACATGTGTAAAAACTGACAACATTGCCTAAGGTCATAAAGATGGAGATACAGTGAAATGGAAATATAAAAGTAGAATGGTGGCACTTATTAACCTGTTTGTCTGGTTGCCAGCAGGCAATCAAAAGTGACCTGAATTATTAGACAGCAGGTCATATGGAAGTCCTTAATTTCTAATCCTGCCTCTGTAATACCTTATAGTTTCATTTCACTTTCCTCTTAAGGGGTCTAATCCTGCAACTGTGACAACCGCTATCATGACTGTAATTAGGTACTGAAATGAGGGTCACTAGCTCCAGAGATCTGAGCTGCCCAGTCTGAATGAAAGGGCTGATTCCTATGGCTATCAATGTTATACCCTCATGTCATCTGAGATGATGTAACCCACTAGCCAGTATATGTTTTGATTGTCTCTCTTTGCTCAATCCACAAAAGGTATCAATTATGCTAAGCTCAAAAGTGTGACTTTTGAAAGGTCTAGAGACCAGTACTTTTGGCTCTGGAAATCCCCTAGAGATCCATGGGTACCACACTTTTGCCTAAACACCTACTAAGCTAATTGTCAGCTAGCACAGAAGTAGCAATCCCAGAGAGCAAAGAGGCACAGGTGAAAGAAAGGACTTACGAAAGGGCTAAATGGGTAATGCCTGCAGTTTATATTCAAATTCCTTAGTAAGTTCCAAAGAGAGACTGGAAAATAGAATCCAAATACCAGATGTGTCCTGCAAACTTGGCTTCTCCTTCCTTCTAATTGTGGCTCCCTTGAAATGAATGGAAATTTAAATGTTTTTATCGTAGGCTAATATGCTGGCAAAAAGCTGTTTGATGCATGGGTTTGGTTGGGTTGGGGGTTCTTTCCCTAATCCTTTCCTACTGACTCTGAGACTTCATTTTGGGTCACATGGAGAAGCTAATTGGCTAAATCCTGTTAGAGGGTAGATCTAAGGGACTATAAAGCTAGTCTCTGGAGCTGGAGTGTTCACTCTAGGATGGGTGGTTATTTAGGCAGAAGTCAGCTTGAGTTTGCAGTGAGTCTAGCTCTGATGAATTAGCGCAGCTGAGAAGCTTATGGTGTCCTGGGGGTATGGTATAGCAAAAATTTGACCTAAGGAGGCTGGTATAGCTGGTGAAGCATAGTTATCTCTGTAGCTTTCTCTGGCTTTAGCTCAGGATAGAGATTCCAGTTTAGTTTAGGTTAGAAACAGCCTGAAACTCAGCTATGTAAAACTGCAAAACCTATTTAAACACTTTATTTCAAGACTCTCTTGTTGCATATTTGCTTTGGCTCTCAAATTCACAATCCTATGATCTAATGGGCCCTGGAGTTTTCTACTACACCATGCTTCTTACATTGGTGACATATGTTAGCCACTTATCTTGTTGAGTATTTGAGGCATATTTACCCAACCAGCCCTTACAGTACTCATAAATGCATGGTTTCAAAGAAAAACATGAGTTGTTTTTCTGAAAGGCAGCAGTATATTTTCTGTAACTGCATTTAGCAGCCACACGTTGTCTCATGGATTAGAAATCAAGAAGCATGTGAGAAACACAATACTAGTAACACCACTTGCTGTTTTATCTCTTGAGCACATAGCCCTTCCAGTTACCATCTGGAGGCCTTAATATATGAGAGATTACAGCCTCACAATGAAACCATTGCCTACTGCCTATACAGGGAAATTTTGGAAGCTCATACTAGCTTTCAATAGGAGAGCACAGCATCTGATGGAAGAACTTGGCCCAGGTTAAATTGTTCCTTGATGTTAAAGATTTAGCTGTGATGTGAAAGCTCACTTGTTCTAAATGAGCATCATTTCCTGCTTTCGCTCTTTATCTGCTAATTTAGAAATCTGTTGCCAGTGTGGCGTTTCTACTTCCAACAGAAACAAAAGTAAATACTTTGCTAAGTTTAGAAGTGGAGGATTTAAGAGAATGCTTTACAGGGTCATGAGACATAATTACATGCTCAATACTGAGTCCTAACAAGCAGCCTTAGAAACATCCCACTTCAAGCACCAAATGAGAAATGTTGCGGGCAGCTAAGCATAGAATCTTCACAATGGATCAGGCCAAAGTTATCTAGCAAAGGCCTTCCAATAATCATGAAAAGATGGTCAGTGATGCTGAGCTCATTCTTTCCCTGCCATCACCTGGTGCAATACTGATATTGCTGCAGTGGATGGTTCTCCTTCTAATCAAACATCTAGCTCTATTGAGTATATGTCTGTCAAGCTGCTGGATGTCAACTCCTCTTACACTCAGTAATTTTGTGTGTGACATTCCATGAGTTTCTTCGTCTGCCTAGTTTTGTTTCTGTATTTATGAAGGGAGGACTTTTTAATTAAGCTGATCAGGGGCTTTTTGAATTATGGACCTCTACTACCACCACCACCACCACAGGGAAAATTGCTCTCATGGATCTCCTATTCTGTAATGGGTCCTTTAGTCTGTCATTGTATGACTAATTGTATTGCCACAGTGACATGATACAGACCCTGCAGGAATTGCCCCTCCAGTGCCTATAATATCCATTACATGTAACAGACACACACTGCGTCTTTGACTTTGTAGTTAGAGACAATATAAGCAACTAAATATTGTAGCAAATACTATATGAAAGCTAAAAAGTTAACTAGTGATTCTGAGGGAGCACAATAATGGAGGGGGGAGTATAGGAAGCCTTTCAAACAAAGGTGGACCTAATATATGACCATTTAAGAGAAGTGTTTACTTCCCCCAACACCTCCAGCCCCTAGACATTGCCAGGGTACTTTTTTTAAATTCTGAAGTGAGAGCCTTGCAGGGCATGTGTGAATTGGCACATCCCACCACTCCCCTTCCTTGGATTGTGTTACCAGGATCCCCAGCACTGCAGATGACTTTTAGCACTGCAATGTCCCCTTCAGACTGCACTTCTGTCAGCAGGGTTCCGACAATGAATCTGTCCTTGTATCCATCATATTTAAATGAGTATCTTGTAGTTTATTTCATATGGTCAGCTCAGATGTTTCTGTCCAAATCATGTTTGTGTTGGTTAAGCAAACAGGAAAAAATCTGAAAGGCGTATGAGATTACTAAAAATTGCTAGAAAATAAAGTGATTGAGCAGAACCAATTTCTTTTTGAAACAGGAGCAATGATGACCTAATTACCCTCATCAACAGTAAATATCTTGGCCTGGATCTCACAACACCAAAGTGCATTACAGAGTCGCTATTACAGTCTCATTCCTCTCCTCCCACAATGGACCTGAAGTCCAGCATCCAGATCTTGAAAGGCATTGTGTGTTTGAAACTACTGTTGACCTCCGCTTCAGCAGGACTGTTTGCAGTTAACTTTAATGGAAATAAAAAAGGGCCCTGGTTTAACATCAAGCATGTTACAAAAAAAACCCCTTCCATGAAATAACTACTCTATATTTTCACGTGCTTGTAAACGTTTAGGATCTCAACTTAGGTGTGCTAGGAGCTTGGAAAGATCTAAACTGATAAATGATCTTAGAGAGAGGTGCTGTGAATCACAAAGTGGTTTGTGCAAAAAACTTGACCAAAATGTTCATAATTGAATAGGGGTCTTAGCCATAAAGTGCTAGGAAAATTTTTGCTTTCTTAGTTCTGCTGAGGTTTAATGAGTTAAGATCCTGCGCTGATTCAGCTCTTAAGCAGTCTGATCATTAGTGTTGTATCATCTGTCACCTTTGGGTGATAATTAGAAAAAGAAAGTCAATAACAATAGTACATAACACTACTTTACCAAGATTTAAACGAGTTGTAATATTGTTGAACATCTATTGATGAGTCCAAATGTGCCACAGGCTATTGAGCACAAAGAGTGCTTTGATGTGATGTTTTCCATTATTAATTTGATGTGGTGGAGTTTGTAGAAGTAAGAACATTTGTTTTCATTTTATTACATGGGAGACTGAAATGCTTTACATATTCATCTTCTATAGTTTCCTTTCTACAATTGTTTTCTTCCTCCAAATCCTTTGAGAAATATGCTTAGAAGAAAATTTTTAGGCAAATTAATCAAATTTGTTCTGATGTCATATTAGGAAGATATTAATTTGCTAGATCATGAAGGCATTCCTTTTCATTTCTCTGGTTCCACAACAGACTTTATATTTTTGATTTTATGTCTAGTTAGCACTAAAAAACAAACAAAAAACCCTGTAACCAATTTGTACTGTTTTAGGGACCAGAAAAGATTGCATGAAATTTCTGTAGTCCAACTGATCTAAATATTGGTTTCAGTTCATTTTCATGACATACTCCACTTAACTAGATAGTGTACCTGATAGATGTGGAATTAGTTATATGGGTAAAACTGGAGTAATGCAGTAGTAAATCACAACAGTTATTTCTTAAAAACTACTTCCTCTTCTATTTGTTGGGTCCATTCTTCTGTAATTTAAACCTCTCAATGGTAAAGAGCTCAATTATGGTAATCTCTGAAAAGGAAGTATTCCAGATTTGTCTCTTTTATTGCATTGTCAAATTAGTCCCTTAATCAAAAATGTTTCCCCTCATCCAGTCTTGTCCTTTTCATATCCTCTGCAACCACAATATTTTAACTCTTTTTAGTCTGGACATTGCAGAATGCAATTTTGCTAGGCTGATATTCGTAGTAATGTAAACAAAAAAAGGTATACATGCAAAAAAGCACAGAAAAATATGGAGGTTACGAGAACTGGCTTTGTTTATAGACTATCATCTGCCAGACAAATGTAGGTAAGAACAGCCATCTTCATTTCATGTGTGTTGAAATGTGCATAGGTCCTGTGCATAACAGGGTTAAATATTTAAGAGGCTTTTTTTTCTTTTCTGAGTAGGTCAGATGAAGATATCTTACTCTGTCTCATTCCTGTTTGCAAAGAATAATGTAAGTCCTATTTGGGACCCTGTAAAGCACTATGGTCTTGGCTAAATCCCACAGATGTTCACTGTGATGGAATCAGTAGCTGAAATACGGAATTCATCTCACAGATGAATGACATCTAATGGCCCAACAATAGATTTAAATTCTAAAACATGAAACTAAACTGAAAAAGGCACAATCTTAAAACCAAGTCTACAACCAGCATGACTATCTCTGTCCCAGGGATATTTGGGTAGTGAAGCAATCATAGCTAAGCAATTAAACAACAACACTTGATGTCTCTGGCTAGCATTAATAAAACATTTAAAAACAGGAATTGTTCATATAAAATATTGAGGCACTGCATGATAGCATTCCCCATATGAGGTATAAGCACTTTACACAGATCAATTACTTCCTTATGAAAACTAGAGATGGGCCCAAGATGCAAATTCAAATCCCAACTTATCTCTAGGATTTGAATACCCCCAATATTTGGGCAGTAACAAGAATATAGGGCTACACCTTTAGATTCATCACTAATTTAGAGAAGATTTTTTTTATCTTTAGGGACACTTGAGGGAGATGAAAGAAAGATGGCGTTAATAATTGCTCAGCTCTTTCCAGTAGCCAAATGTCCAGATTTAGAGAATGTAGATCAATGAAAAGCAGGAACTTGCATCAGTAGAATATAAGCTATAGTCTGAAGCTTTGGTTATCTACAAATCTCTGTGACAATCAGCCTGTTCTCCTCTTAGGCCTTTACACACAGAAACAAGACAGCACAATTGCTTCCCAGAATTCAGATCTAGTAAGTTAAATTTATTATATATCACTCTAAGATGTTTCCGAGACAAGGTATCCACTGCTAATGTGCCTGCAAAGTCCACCTTTTATGAGAAGGGTAGGAGTGGTCAGGCTCCTTTCTTTGTAAATTGAATCCACATAATCCTCAGAGGAGGTAAAATGTATTCTGCAGTCCAGATCCTGGGTCAAGTTCCCTCCTACCTCCAGTGCAGTCCTTAGACAACAGTGAATTTGGACCTCTGATTCCAGAAGTGGGAGCATTTGACATATGCAGCACTATCTTGAATTAAATTTAAGTCATCCAGCTAACCAAAGATTTGAAAGATGCACAATGAACCCAGAGTCTCTGTCTAGAACAGTGAGGGCCAACTATTCAGCATGTGTTCCGCAAATTACCCACACCCTCCCCAAAAGTATATTACCCTTTTCTCTGCCCAATCTGCTGCTCTGCTTTCTACTCCCTATTCTGTGCTCCCTGTCCAATCTGCTGTTCTACTTTCTGCTTCCTGCCCTTCCCTCTCACCCCCACCCCCCAATATCCTGCTCTGCTTTCCCCTTTCTGCCCTATCTTCCATGGTGCTTCCTATTCCCTTCCTGATCTACCACCTCCAACCACATGGAGAAGCCATTATGGCACTTGGGCCACTGTTAGCCACCCCAGTCTAGAAACAGACTCCCACAAAATCCTTGTTTCCCCATCTCAAATAAAATGAAAATATGCTGCATAACAAGATTGTAGGAAAAACTATTGAAAAGGTATCCAGTAAGCAATAGCAAACTGAACTGAAGTCAATATAAGACAGTTGCCTTCAAAACCTGTAGTGAGATCTTCAGTCTCGTGTATCACAATTTTTTTTATTGCTATGTTTCTATTGTCTTCATAAAATAGACGAGCCCTCTTGTGCACTAAGATAGAAGAATAATTTATTTTGGAATTAAACAAAGCTTAAATATAAATGAAAAAGAAATCACCATTACTTAAATGTACCAATTCTGAGTTCCTGAATTCCTTCTGATTTATCATTTTTACCAGCCAAATGCTAATCGCTGAACAATCAGCTGGGAACACAGCCCAGCTCCTACTGCAGTACAGATTCCAACTGGTGCTGGGCAGAGCAAAGAGGTAGCACTTCCATTACTGCAGGCTATAAAACCCCTGGTCCCAACTTCTCCCTACAGTAGTGATTTAAAAAATACAGGGTCAGATTCACCTGCCAACACTTTCTTACTCAAGGAGGGGGAGGTTAGTATTGCATTGTTGGGTTTCTTTTATTATGTTTCCATTTGCCACACTCCTCATCTGCAGTGTGCAGGAATAAGCCTAAACTGAAAAATACCATGTCCAGTCACAGGTATGGGGAAACTTGGGTAGGCAGAATGCAGTGCCTCAAACTGGAATTATGCAAGGTACTATGACTGCTCTTGTAAAACAGTTAATCAATCTTTAAGCCCAACAGGTCAACACATCTCATCCTAACACAATATTGGGGTATCAGATAGGTATTGCCTTACAGAAAAGAGTGCCTTCTAGTGATTTGACTAGTTTAGTGTTCTCCATCACCTTACGGCCTCCCTAGATGGCCTAGCATCTAAATATTTGATTAGCTCCCAACTTGCAGGAGGCAAAGCAGCAGGGACATTATCTATTTAATCCCTGAATTTTCTGTAGTACTCTTTGGTATCTTAGTGCTTTCCAGGTAAATGAGAACTTATCTTATTGAGCAGATATGTTTCCTGTGTCTAGTTCCTTTCACTGACCTTAGCAATTTCAAGTAGGATATGGTTTTTTACCTAAATTTTCGTTCTTGCTAGTCCCACAAAATCGGTAGAGGAAAACATACCAGATTCTCTTCTGGCTCATAACATCCTCTGCAGAATTGTTATCAAAGAGCCAGATTAACATCTTGCATGCGAGAACATTATAGGTAAGGCATTTTCATCAGGGAGTACCGATCAGGATGTCGAGGAATTCAACACAAGCTCATCACAAGGCTTTGGTGATCCCTTGAGACCCAGGCCCTCTTTTCCTAGGCTTTTGCATCAGCTGTGGGGCTCCACCTCCCCCGGCAGCATGGCTCCGCTGGAGCCTTCACATATATTCTGTTACTGATTTGGGATCTTGAATCATTAATTAGATAATTGATTAGTTAATGCTTGTACAGTGCTCTATAGTTTCAGAGTGTTGCATAAGAGCCAGGCATCATTATCATTAGTAATAATAAACATTTATTTATTGATTTTACAAAAGCCATTCAATTCCCCTTTAAAACGTTCCTATTCCTTTTTTTTTTTCTTTTTTTTTCTTTTCATGGGAAAAGTTTGTCACATGTGAATTAAACAGTGACTCTGAGAGACTATCAATGAAGACTAATTTAGAATTCCATTCAGATGCTCCCACTAGTATTTTCATTCCCTGGAAAGTCTGTCTTCTTTAGTGTTCCCTGCAGGCCCCAGCAATTTTAACATTTAAACCAAATTTCAGAGTCCCTTTTCCTAGAAGTCTAGGTCTTCATAAGGAAGTAGCTCAAACTAGTAGAGGCAAATCTGAGCACACCCACTTTATAGTATTTTACTAACTTGTTACAAGAATAATTCAATTAAATTTTAAATGTGCATGTCTGAGTATATACATAATGTTTTCCAATAGTAAAACCTATTGTACAATGAATATCATCCTCAGGCTTCCTGATACACTGGGAGGCACTGGCCTCCTTTTCCTTCCAGTTTCCCCTGGTTGCAGATTTTTTTATAACCTCATTCTGGGTTCATAGAACTGTTCAAAATTATTTTTCTTTTGATTTTCTTTCCTACTTGGTCTTGCTTTTAGTTTGTGCCTATCTTCAAACCTAACACTCAAAGCCAAGCTCTGGGGTTTCCACCTCACCTACATGGGAACTGCAGAAAAATCTTTCCAAGATCTGAAAACTGTTGAGTTCTGCACAAACCCGTTCAATGCAGCTCCTATTGATCCAGTTAGAAATCCTTTGCTTCACATCGGGCCTTTGTGGAGGTAGGAGCCAGGGACAAAGTTTGAATCTTACTCAAAGTTTGTTTTGGAGCAGGGTTTTGACTGAAGCCCATGACTTATTCATTCATCTGTGTCCAAGCAAAATCAGCCACTGATTTCCAAACTGTGGGCTGTGGAATACTCACTGTTGTTTTATGGACAGCTGGTTCTCCTTGTTTGCCAGTGCCAAGCAACAGCTTAATTACATGTAAAATGTTTTCCCTAAAATATGCTTTTCCAGGTAAGCAATTACTTTAATTGACAGGGGTGTCTTTCAATCACTGGTAAAATGCTCTGGAATATGGGAGGGCCCCTCTGCTGAGATTCGGGAAAGTTTTGTCTGTGATATATGAAAGGGATTACTGGTGTGATGTCTACTTATGGTTGTTTGCAGTAGCAACCATTTGTGAAAGACTTCATAATCAAAAGTAAATGTTAGACCTAGCACAGAGATCCTAACTATACTTGCATCAATAAGTTCCAGTTAATTCTTCTCCCATTTTAGAACCTTTCTTTCTTCTTGCTATTAGCAAACTCACAAATCCCTCAGACTCATAAAAACCTCTAAGCAGATGAAAGAAAGTAGATCCATTTTTTTCTAAACCAGCTCAGTGACATTTTATTAAGAGCCTCTTAACAGATCCAAGGCTAGGAATATTTTCATCTCTTCAGCTCAAGAATATCTTTTGAAGGCCAGCATGGGTCCGTAAATGGGACATGGATTAATGTAATCTTTTCCACTGCCCCTTCTAGAACCTTTACTTCAGAATGTCTTTATCTGTTAGCCATCAGGCTGCCGTTAGACATATGCCTTTAGTCCCACTACAAGTTCTAAACGAATTCACTATTTCCCAGAGGATTATGTTTTTCTATTACAATCAACACACTGAAAGGTCTGGAAGAGTAACATTGAGCTTTATGCTCTTGTTTTGGAAAAACAATGCTTTATGATCAAATCTTTAACTGCAGAATGGCATGTAATTTAACAGGAACTTTATATTTACTCTAAAACCTTTACGTTGATAACTGTGGTTTCTATGACTACCAGGTTTGTGGCATCCTGTTCCATGCCTGTGTATGGGTGACACGCAGGGCAGGGAACAAGGACACTTTTGATTAGTTCAGCTGCATCAACTGCAGCTGTTGAAATTCAGGAAAGACTGCAACTTTATACAGCAAGAGATGAAGCTGCTATGTAATCTCCATCCCAAAACTGATGGCATCTAGTGGTGACACAATATATAGGCCATTTGAAAATTATAAATATTCTTTAACCTTGGACATTCATGAACATGTTTCTTAAAATACATTTTTCATTGATCACCTCTTCTTGTGCCTTGGCAGTAGAGAAACAGGAAAAGGTTTTCATTGTTGTGATGCCATGTTTTTCACTTTTAAGAACATGGACTTTCTGAGCATGTATTTCCTGATTTTATATTTTGTAAAACTAAATAACTATATAAATTATCTTTTTCTGGCTGCAGCTAAATGCTGTCCATGAAGAATTCTTAAAAAAACTCCCATGCCTTTTTGACAGTATGTACAGGTTTATCTGAAAGGACTTTGGTTATTTCAATTAAAATCGGTAAACTGCATCTTGAGACTTACTCTTTAGGAAACTGTCTTGGAGAAAATGAATTCCTAAGAGTGTGAGGTGCACTTGTCAGTGAAGTTCTGCTTAAAAGGAAAACAAACTGAGTTGATACAGTTGTAAAAAAAGGCAGTTCAGTTTAATTGACACAGTAACAACTTGGACTTAAAATAAACAGGTAGAGGCTAAACACCAAGAAGCAGATAAAGTTAAGCAGCAAAAGAAGTTTGCCAGTCTCAATTCTGGCTGCTCATGTTCAGAAAGAACTTCTAAAGGGATCCTTCAGGTGTGGGGGCAGAGGCAACAGAGATTCATTATAATAGAACCTTTGGGTCAAATTTGTACTAGTTTTTAGCACTTAACTCTGATCTCAGAGCGGGGCCCCAGAACAGGTGGCTGCTGGGGAAGGGGACAATGTATCAGCCCTGGCTCCAATCTGCAGATTCGAGCAGGGGCTGGGAAGCAGGCAGCTGCCCAAGCGGAGGATAGTTCTCCCATCCCCTGCTGCCTGGGCTGACCAGGAGCAACTTGCTCCTGGCCAGCTATGTAACAGTGCACTACTGCGCATTAGCTTATGCATAGCAAATTTACTACCTGTAGTTATGGGTAAAAGAAAATCGTGCGTTAGCCTATTTTAATGCACAGTAGCTACGATGCACAATTACATGGTGATGCTTTACTGCGCAATAGATTAGTCTACTGTGCAGTAAAGCATCTTTGAAGACATCTCATGTATTGCATTTGTGTTGTACTTACTATACAGGGGCGGTTCTGGATCAGAACTCCTTTGTGCTGTTCCAAGACAGAAGAAAAACCACCACAAAGAGTTTACAGTTACAGTAAACTATATACAGTAATCTGTCTTGTTTTTATGTGCTCTGGTATACCTAACAACCATGTGACAGAAAACATTTCTTCACCTTGTCCTTCTAGTTGATTGGGGGGGAGGGGGGGGGGGGAGGTTTTAAAGCTTTGTTTACAATGGGGTGTCTACACATTCATTAATGCACTTTTGTTACTGTGCATTAAGTTTAGTACTTCTAATGTGAGGTACTAACTAAATGTGCATTAAGCTGCCCTAATACACAGTAGCAAAAGCGCACAACTTTTTACTGATGCTTAAGGCACGGTAGCCTAATTTTGCTGCATATTAGCACAGGTTTTGCTATGAAACTCTAATGCACAGTAAAATAGGCTACTGAGCATTAAAGTGCACATGTAGACACACCCAATGAGTATAAATAAATATGCACCCAATTATGTTCTCTGTGGAGAGCACTGGAATATTTAGGGATAAAGAAGCCCATATAGTCTCTCTCTTCGTTGTAAAAATACAAAGTCAATTACCTTCTCCTTATAGTGAGAAAGGTTTGCGGTCTTTCCCATAATGGGAAAATACACGGTCTTAGAAAACATGTTTTTAATTATTAGGATGTTTAAACACAATTTTCCTTTAGTGGGCAGACAAGCAATTATGTTTTAAAATCATTGGTCACAGTTAAATGTATTTTTTTTTAACTACTTAACTTCAACTATTAATGAATGCTTAAGACAAATGAAGTTGACTCAGTATCCCTTCTCATTCAGATCTCAGAGTACACAGCTCCTGTGACTAGCCTTAACATTCTTGATATTTCTAAAGTAAAAGAAAATAATGAGCAGACTTTTTTCTTAGTAAATTATGCAAAAGCAAAAATGTTTCAGGCCCAAGTTTTGTGATCTCATTTCAGATGACTGAGAGCTGAGTGCAGTGTAGACTAATACAACCGCCTTGAGAATACATGCATATACAACAAAGTGGGAAACCTCTGGTTTGGTTATATATTTGGAGATTGACATACAGTGATATACTGATAAAGCAGAATTAAAAGAGTTCCTACTGCAGCAAGTGAGAGCTGAATCAGGCTCACATTGCATAATGGTTGGTTTGTTATTCTGGCTTTCTAGTCAGCTGAATAACTTACTTTTACCCATGGTTCCTCCCTGCTGTGGACTTGTTATCTTACAAACAAAACTTGCTAAAGTTGCTGAAAAACAAAACTTGCTAAACTAGCTCTCTAAACTTAGCACTTAAAAATAATAATTCAAAATGTCCTCCCTTAAGATAATTCTCTCTTAAAAGGCACAACTGGAACATCTGGGGTCATTGTCAGGGTTTGATTTGAGCAAATACTCAACAATGACAACCCATTCTTGTGATGCTTAATTTTCCAATTCATAATTTCAAGGTCTGTGGTGCAGAGGTGCCTAGTTAACCACATCCTTAGGTCCTGCAGGGAGGGGTGCAGCTGGACAGAGACAGCCTGTAAGTTCAGGCTGATTGTATGACCTGTCCAGAAGAGGCTCATGGGACCAGCAGCATTCTGCAAATTAGAGTTGCCCTGGCCTGAAGGTCAACAGCTATCTCCCAGCAGTCACTCTGCTTGTCCCAGCCCCCTGCCTTTGGGAAAGTGCCATGCAGTGAATCTTCTGTGGGAGTGAAAATATTAGATCAAATCAAACCTTGCTATGTGCTCTACATTTATTTGGGAGGGATGGATGGGAGGCTTGGAGACAGGGCTAATTAATCACAACATTGTTAATGTTTAATCTTAAGTAAGACTAAAGCATTTTATGTTGCAAATCTTGCTGCTTGTATAATTCTGTGCCATGTTTCTCAGCCTGAAAAAGCACCTAGTATACATATATGTGTGTGCATGCATGTGCATGTACACACTCTATAATAAATATTTTTCCAGGAGTGATTTTTTTTTCCTTCAAATCCTATTTATTAGTCATAGGAAGCATCATTCCTGCTTGTATTTAACGTAAATAGCTACAGCATCCAAAAATCACTCTAAATTCAGCTTGAGCAATAATGTTTCCCTTGATTTTGATTTATACAGGGTCTAAACATGCCCCTAGCAGTTTTACATTAAAAATAATCAAGCACCACAAACTGTTATTGGTATGAATCAGACATGATTTAGCTGCAGCCTTACCATGAGGCCTGGGTGAGGGATGGTGTGCACTGTTACGCTGCCACAAAAGCAGCCTGGAAAGCTCCTGACTTAATTATAATCTGCCTCTTGAGGCCCCTCAGCACCTGGGGAAGGACTGAAGTATATACTATGCCAGGCTGTATCTGGTACAAGCTTGCTGGTTGGCTAAGACTCCCTGTCACTCCCAACCCACCTGCTCTGGAGAGAAGGGGAGACTTCCCTCTCCTCTGTACTACCTATTCATAATAAACAGCACAGGGACAGGTGACTCTACTGGTTCCCTGAATGAGCATTCATGGTGAAACACCCTCAGAATCCCAGTAGTATACAGAAAACCATTAGTTTCATACAACAAAGATAGATTTACACATTTAATTACCTGAACTGGTTGTGCATTCTCTGTAGTTACAGCCCTTTTTTCTTGTAAAGCACTGTAGATATGCAATATATTCATGCAACACAGCTGAGGTGTTGACTAGCCTGGACCTTTAGACAAAGGACTTAACAGGAGTATGTGCTATGTTCCACCCTAAGGAATAGTCATAGGAAGGAACAATGACTGTAACAATTGCCCCCTACCTTGTACAGAAGGACAAGTAAGCATCCTCTTCCCTTCATGGAGCTGGCTAACTCTTCTCCCCAGCAATTAGGAGATAATCAAAAGCTTTACACATTCTGCCCACCCCACAACTCACTTCCTCACAAAGGAGTAGTATGCAGAAATCAAGGACTGTACTAAGTACTAGGACTATGCGAAGCTTCAGGTGGTGATTTGATTCGAAGGAGATTCGGCCCAATTTGGTGGCTGAATCTCCAAATCTGAATTGAATCAGGGGACCAATAAAAAGGTCTGAATCAATTCAAAGCTCTCTGAATCTTTGGAAAAGATTCGGAAAGCTTTGACAATTTGGGCAGTCCCCGCCTACTGCAGCAGGGACCTGAAGTCAGATTTCGAGCTGGTAAGTAGGGGGCAAGGAAGCGGGGGCTGGGGGAGGGGGCAGAGGACCATGGGGGGACCCCTGCCAGGCCACACTCCCCCAGCTCCCGGTGCTATAAAAAAATGCTCCAACTCACCAAGTGCTGCCAGGCAGAGGGGTGATCCCTGCTGCCCCCCACTGCCCCATGCTGCATGGGGGACTCTGCATGAGCCCCCTGACGGCCCCCTCACTCCTCCAGCCCCCCCCCACAAGGTTGCTCTGCCTGCCCCAGTTCTGGCCCTTTAAGGAAAAAAAAAAAACTCTGGGACTCACCAGATCCTGCAGCAGCCTTGGGGCTTCTGGAGATTGTAGAAGAGCCCCCCACATGGCAGGGGTCAGTGGGGATCACCCCGCTCCCCCCGCCAGCAGGAAGTGGTGAGCCTGGGGGTGTTTTTCGCGGGTTTTTTTTCCTTAAAGAGCCAGAGCTGAGGTGGGCAGAGAAGCTATGGGGGGGAGGGGGGGCTGGGACAATGTGGGGAGGAGCCAGGGGGCTCATGTAGAGCCCCCGACACAGTGCGGGGCAGTGGAGGGCAGTGGGAATTGCCCCCCACCCAGCAGCACCCGGTGAGTTGGGTCTTTTTTTCTCAAAGTGCTGGGAACTGGGGTGGGCAGGGCAGCCACTGCCAGGCTGGGAGAGCAGGCAGGGGATGGACCTGCTTGATTTGGAGATTCAGCAGCAGCCAAATCTCTGAATCAGATTCAGCCAAATCAATTCAGGACAGTGATTTGAATCATTGAATCAAATCACTGTCCCCCGAATCGGCCAAATCTGAAGCGAATACTAACCGCTTGCACAGGCCTACTAAGCACTAAACCTAGACTCAACATGCAGACCAGCTGAGCAAGTACAAAAAGTAGTCAAGTAAACCAAGAAAACAGCCTAGCCTACTAAAATCATGTGCTCAACTTTTATTGGAAGAACCCAATTCATACAACATACAATGGGTATGTACTTTCTTCCTAAACTGGAAACTCAGCCCAGGTATATTTTAAGTTTGTGAACCTAGATCCAGAGCAATTAATGGTTTCATGTCCAAACCAGTGCACATGCAGTAGTTTCTAATGATTCTTTTCATATCAAAACTTTTTGATAACTTTTTGAGGAGACTCTACGATGTATGATGGCACTCTTGCTTACCCGCACGCTCTCTCCTCTCATCGCAGCTTCATAGTATTCATGTTTAATAGGATTCACTTTCTAAAGTGATTAGTAATGCAGAAAAGAGGTGGTCTGTAGAAGGAAGAAATATGAGGAAACATCCATTTTTTACTGAATTTCGTGGTGTTTCTTTACTGCTTAGCCCACTGTTTCCCCACTTCTCGTCCCAAGCTCTTTTAATTTATTTCTGTGTGAATGCTGCTAGCCAGGTAGTTAAAATTCATCTTACAAAAATGTATGCTCACAGCAAGTGAGATTTACCCTTTGACCTTTAACAGCCATTTCCTCTGAAAAGCACAAATTTCATTTTCGCTTACAGTGAAAAATGTACATAGAGGGAAAGTGGGAGTGGGGCTCATCTTTTCATAAAAGAGCCAAACACTCCAATTTCATCCTTTGCGCCAAACTTTTCACACAGTTCATGTTGCATTATGCAGCGTGCCCTCAGGAAAGAGTTCTGGCAGCCAAAGCAAATGCAAACTCTCTTGTTAGTCTTTGTGGTATATGAAAGGCCTGTTCTTGAGCATTTGGGGTCAGTCGCCTTCAGCAGGTTCATTTTTCCTCATTGCAGTTTCATGGATTTGGCCATAAGCAAAAAGAACAGCTTTTTAAAAAAAAATAAAAAGACCTTGTTATCCATTAAGCAAAACTAAAACTGCATGTTATATGGAAAAGTTGGGGAACTGGTGTAGTAGGAAAAATTGAACCATCAGTAAAACACTTCAACATTTTGAGCCAGATCGTGAGCTGGTATAAATTTATGTATCTCTGAAGTCAGTGGATTTATGGCGGTTCAGACTAGCCAAGGGTCTAGTCTATTGTGATTATTTTTGCTTTGTTATTGTTTTTGGCCAACTTTGAGTTAAAAAAAAAGGAAAGAAGGGATATTTTTGCTTGAATTCCTCAGAGATTCTTTTTATTTATTTTCCTGATGTCCAGCTAGCATGTGGGTTGTGTGCGCACACATATACATAATATGTATGAGTTGTACATGAACAATGGGTGTGAGCAACTGTTTCAATCTCATGGACAAAAAGCACTGAGAACTTGGGAAACAGGTCTGCATTCCAGTACTGGTCAACCTTATTTTAAGTCACTGGTTGCATTTAATTCATCTTAGTAGCATCCAGACTTTGTTAACAACAGAGAGGCCCATAACAACATGGTGGCCCATATGAAATCCATCTACTAGACAAAATACCACTGGTAGGTAAGGCACAGCCCAAAACTGAAAATACTCTCGCTACCAATCCATGTTCTCATTCTTGGAAGCTCTTCAGTTGGTGAAGCGCTAAACATGTTGGCACCACAGAGTACCATTATGTCAATCTATCTTTGCAGTATCCCCTACTGTGGATTAAAAAGCTGTCAGTTTAGCTTCTTTCACTACTACCACACTGGCTAAAATAAATTAATATTCTGCTTCTGTGTTCCCTGGCGCAGAATTTTGCATGCTTTCTCAGCTCTTTCTCATGCCTTGATAGCATAAAGTAAGATAATGAAGAGCACAACCATCACATCCATAAAAGAAACAATAATGTATCTTGATCAAAATGCACTTATTTCTCTGCCTCTAGGAGCACCTTGCTGCTATACTGGTAAACCACTTCTATTCAGCAGCAGCCAGTAGATTCTCGACACCAGAGGCAGCTGCTTGACTACAAAATAAAATATTGGGCTTTGCAAGACAGTCCACAGAACATTGAAAGTCAGGATCCTAAGAATTTGGACTTTATAAAAGGTAAATATCCACACTGGGCCCCTAGGACTCAATCCTGGGTACGGGAAAGTGCATTTCTTTTTCTCAGTTATACTAAGACTTAGAGATATGGCTATTATTTTGGAATGAGTTCCACAGGTTAATTATTGCACAGTACAAATTAGTTTTAAACTCATTTTCCTTGAATATTCTTAAAGTAAGTGAGAAAACCAATAGGATTGTCCCATTGTCTCTTTTATACCAATAATTATTTATAATGTTTGTATAATGTCTTCTTTCATTTGTCCATTCTTAACAATTCTAAACCTTTCAGCCCTTCTCTTATTGCCAATCAATTTCCTTAGTAATCTCAGGAGTCTTCCAGAGTATTTCCTCCTTATCTTTTTTGGAGATGGGTGACTATAAATGAACACTGAATGGTTGTTTTTGTTTTCTTGAAAAGGATACTTGTGCATATCTTGAAGATATGTACAAGTTGTTCCAATTTGCACAGCTAGTGTGCATTACCTTGCATTTGCCCACATTCAAAAATTGTCATCATGCTACCAATTCACCTTGCATAATTAGGTTCCTCTGAAAACCATCATAGTCCTTTCCACTGTTGATTATCCTAAATAATTTGCTATCTTCTCCATATTTTACCACCCCATTGTTCATTCCTTTTTCACATCATTTATTATTATTTAAAGTACATCTGTCTCAGTAAGGAATTGTTAGACAACACACTGTTAACACACTGGCATAATGCAAATATTTTTCTACTTCGTTTTTTGTGTCCTGATCCAGTTCTGGTCATTAACTTCGCTTCTCACTGAAAACCTGATCCTGCCATTCTTATGGCATTGAACTGCTTGTAGAATAAGAAGCTACTTATCAGGAGTCAAGTAGTAGACTCTGGCTCCAAATGACTACTTCATGTGCCTGGTATATTTCACTTGTCTGTAGTTTTACTCTTGCAGCAGTCATATTCTTTTATAATCATCTTCCCAATGTTCATCACTGGAAGGATCATTAAGAGCCCACCATTAACCATAGAGTGCCAAGAAGAGGAATACTGAGCCTTCTGCATTCTTTAACCTAACCAACTCATCAGAAATCCCTCACAGTTGAGGATGATTGTCTTCCATGATTGCTTTATCTGTGGGTCAGAAGATGGCTGATAAGCCCTATCCAGGATTGACAGACTGTTGCAACTCAGGCATGTGTTTCTGTGCTCGATGGGTAGCTCTGGATTCTTGATTCAGTCCACAACACACTATTTCTGCCAATCCCTTTTCCATCTCCTGTTGTCGTCATAAGGTTTAAAAGTACTGCAGCAAACTTCCTCTATTATGGGAGGTCCTGGACAATTGTTGCCCATGAGTTTATGTGGATGTTGCATTTTTTTTCAAGTTGGCCTTGTGGAATCCTTGAAGCACTTTCTCTGCCCTCCTTTTAAGCATATGCCTTGACTGAGCTGGCAAAATAAAACATTCTTCAAGAGTCACACATCCCGATGCTATGGCCAGTCCAGCAAAGTTGATGTTGAATGACCATCACCTAAATGCTCATGGTGTTTGCTTGTGAGAGGATGCTAATGTTACTGTGTCTATCTTCCCATTGGATTCAAAGGATATTCCGCAGGCAGCGTTGATGGTATTTATTTAGCAACTTGGTGTCTCCTATATGTTGTCCATGTCTCCGCTACATACAGTAAGAGGGGGTTCATGATTGCTCAATAAACCACGAGCTTGATTTTGGATCTGATATTGCAATCTTTGAAAACCCATTTCCTCGGGCATCCAGATGCTGCGCTTGCAGTTTTAAGACGTTGAATTTCTTTGTCAATGTCAGCCTTCTGCAAGAGATGGCTTCCAAGGTATGAGAAATAAGCAACATTCTCCAGAGTCTCACTGTAAATCTAAATTACTGGAGCTGTGGACTGCTCATTAAAAGCTTGCTGATGGAGAACTTTAGTCTTCTGAATGTTAGGGATCAGTCCCATTTTCTTGTATGCCTTGGTAAAACATCAATGATTTGCCTGAAGGTCTGCTTCCAAGTGAACACACACTGCAGCAGCATCAGCGTACTGGAGCTCAAATGATTGAGGTTGGGGTGGTCTTGGTTTTGGTTTGGAGTTAGCTAAGATTAAACATCTTGCCATCCATTCAGACTGGTTTACCTCCACTCTGACTGGAAGCTTGTTGGTAGTCAGATGTAGCATCGCAGTAAAGAACGATGAGAAGAGTGTTGGAGCAATGACACAGCCTTGCTTAACTCCCATCTTAACCTCAAAGAGATCTGTGATAGATCCATCACTGAGAACCACTGTTCACATACCCTTGTGGAGCAGGCAAAAAATGGTGTTAAATTTCATTGAGCATCCACACTTCTAAAGGATTCTCCACAGGGTTTCTTCATAGACACTCAAAGGCTTTCATGAGATCAACAAAGATCTTCCTTGGGAAGCCTTCTCTTCTCCCCAGATATCTGTAAAACCATGTTGGCCTGTAGTTAGATTATTGGGAATCTAGGTCCTTTTGCAGATTTTTTTTGAGGCTTTGTGATATGAAATACATGATTTTGTGTGTCTAAAATTTCATTTTGTCCACCAAACTCAATTTTCCAGGGGAATGCTAGCCTTGCTCATTCATGGCTAATGATGATCTGAACTGAGCTTGCATTCCCCTAAATCATTCCAATCCCCATTTCCACAGCTCAATCACCAGCCTCCAGTCATACACATATTTTAGGAGCAGCAGCTCTTTTATCTACTTGACCTTTCCTATCAGCCTCTAACCATTACGACACCTTAGTCTGGCTTGTGAGGGTATGAAGACAGGAAGGCTTCCTCTACAGTCAACAAAGGATCCTGAAAGAAGACTGCTTTACAGTTCTTTTTTGCATGGAGATTTGAGTATATTAGGATGCCAGCATTCACCAAAACATAAAAAAAAAATCATAGGCGAAGATACAGAAACATCAAAGAGGAAATGAGGAAAGAGGAAATAGATTAAAAATTAAGCCTTCATTATTCACATAACACAATTCCTAAGATGTATTGATAAGTGAAAGAAAAGCTATATAACTATGCTTTTAAATTAGATGGGAAATAAATGGTTAATACCTGGAATTCAATAAACAGAAATGGGGCCTTTGTATGGGATAAAGGTGTAAAAGAAGAAGTCAGATGCATTATCACAGGGAGTACATAATGTATTATCATCAGCTATGTAGCCCTGATGGGTGAAGGCTTTTATATGAACACTATATTGATAGGTATTTCAACCAGCAGTAAAAAACTGCTCTTGACACTCATCTGTAGGGAAAAATATCCATGTAGTCTTTGCTGTAGGACCAATTAGTCCGTGAAAGCAGTTGGGTGGAAGGAGGGGGGGACAGAATATAAATGCAGGATGCATCCACACTTGATTACTCTAATGAAATGTCCATTGATTCCTATAGATTAATGTGAGAAGAACGGCAGCTGCGGAGTGGCTAACACCTCTAGGTCAGCAGCCGTGTGTGTGTGTGTGTGTGTGTGTGTGTGTGTGTGTGTGTGTGTGTGTGTGGCATGGAGGTGGGGGTGGTCAAGAGAGAGACCAAGGTAGAAGAGGAATAGTCTAGCTCAAAAGAAAAAAGGGTGGGCAAAGTGTTTGGATATGACAATAGGGAGTCAGGATTCATACTGGGCCACCACAAGGGACCGTAGGGAGAATCTATTTTTCCCTTTCCATCTCTCTCCTCTTCATCTCTGCCCCTCGCTCTTATTTGACTTTGCTGTGAGGCAGACAGAGCTCACAGGTCATCTGTTTTTGTTAGATTAATTTGATTCAGCAAGTAGAAATAGAGGGCTGAGCAGGCTAGTGGCTCTCTGCAGGTGACATTGTGGTTGGTCAGCGATCACTTCCTCCTCTCCCAGTCCTTATACTCAAAAAAAAAAAAAAATAAAGAGGTCACTGGAGGAGGAGAGGAGGAAAGACTCATTTTCTGTCTGCTCTGTGAATGCTGTTATCCTAACTAGAGACACTAATCACAACTCCCATCCCTAGTTAAATGTTTACATCCACACTGAATGCCATGTCACAGTAACAATTTCTGCTGATGCCTTTTGTGTAACATCCTATAGGAGGGACTTTCTTATAATAAGGGATTTTGTCATATCTTTCTTATAAAGAGAGATTTTCTTACATGGGTAATTGATGACAATTGCAATTAATTTTCTTTCCCAAATGATACATACCTCACAGAGGAGATCCCAATATGGGTATTTAGGAGAGAGATTTGGGGGGGGAACCACACTGAATGGGTCTATACATAGTACTGAGAAAAAAGGGGAAAATGGATTATATATTAGTCAAGTATTATAAAATCAGGATTTTTTTAAAAGTCTATCAACCAATTTCTTCCCTCATATAAATTAGCATTGCACCCCTGAAGTTAATAATGATGTTGATATATAGCAACTGAATATCTGGCCTTGTGGAACCTTACTGATCTTGCTCCAGCTATCCAAATCCTTATAAGGATGTTTCAGTATAGTTATTTGTTTTACTAAGTACACATTATAATTACGTAGACATAATGTTGTTTCAGTATTCATACATTTCCATGACAGTGGTACTTTTTAATGATCAGACACTTATATATTCAAGAAATGATTTCTTATACATCTTAGTAATTTCTCTAACAATAGACTCATATGAGCTACAATTAAAATTATATTTTTAAAAGATAGTCTCTACCAAGTTCTACAGTGAAAGCTTGTGAGTGAAATTCCTGCTGAATTTTAAGGTTTGAGGGAAAGTGTGGAAACAATTCTAAGTAATCTCAGTGAAGTAATGCAATATCAGTGATAGCACTGGTTTGACATGATTTGGCATAAGTGATGTAGACTGGGCCAAACTGATTCTCATAAATGTTGGTGCTGCACTTCTGCTGTAGGTTGTTTCAATCTTATCTAGCATGATTATATATTTATACAAATGCTGGTCAAAATGTAGTCTTGTATGAGGTTTGCTCATACAGCTAACTAAGCCCTGCTGGGGGTTGATAATGAGGTTCAACAAGAATAATTGATTCCTTCCTCTTTTTTTTTTTGATAGCTGCTTCAGGGTTTTTCATTGTTGCCCAATGGCATGCTCCCTACATTCCTTCTATAAGCATAAGTTTCAATAAAAAATAGGATGTCCTTACCACTTGCTACTTGAAGATGCATTGCTGCTTTCATATGACTGAAAGACAAAATTTCCATTGACTTCCATGATGCAGAATCAAGCCCCTAAAGAATAAACAACTATTACATTGCACACTATTTTACTCATATATGCCTATCAAATAGGGATAACCCCTATTTAAATTGCAAAATTAAACTCAGCTTTAACTATAAAGTCATAATGACCTCACTCATACTTTGAAGCTAGAAAATCTATTGTCCTTTGATCATTATTAAAAAAGTGTTTAGTTCCAGCTTTCATTTTTATCTTTCATGAACAGTTGTCGTGCATCATTTCCTTTGCATTTCAGAGTTATTTTAAACTTATTTCATACTCTCTTCAGTGTTGCTCTGTGCTTTTTCCCTTGCTTGCCTAGATAAATATTGTAAACAACAACAGATTCATCCCACAGCTTTCTACCATTTCTTCCAAAATGAATGGAAATGCATTATATTGTAAATTCCTGTGAGATCATATATGTAGCATCTACAGTCGAAATAAAATACAGTTCACAGATCTGTTTGTCTGCACCTATATACAGTGTGTGTGTGTGTGTGTGTGTGTGTGTGTGTGTAGAGATCTATAAATGTAATGCTAGATATTGGCAGCGTCAAAATTGGCTGTCCCTTTAAGAGATCTTGGTGTATTTTTAGAAAGCATAAATAGGTTGCATTCTCCCACTTGCTCACTATCCAAGACATAAAAAAAGGCTTTCTACTTTCCTCAAGTCTCCTTCACCTGCTGGCACCATATAAGTCTGTCTTTTAAGCAGTACAGGTCCACAGCTCTCTTTTTTTATTGAGAAGCTGCAGAACTCTAACCGGTGGTTCAATAAATTGTATTACATCCCCTTCGTACTGAATGCCCTACAAGCTTTGGCTTTCCATGTGTAATTGCAAGCTGTTATTAGCCCAGAGCTTCGTCCGTTACTGTGCCACACTATTGCTGAGCGGTCAATTTTTTTTTCCCCTGCCATTTCCTTTGCTCACACCATGCTGACCACGTTGGCCAGAGGCTGCCCGAGGTTTATAGTGCAGCATTGATTTTTCTTTTCTCTCAATACTGACAGAATCATAGATCCAAGGCAAATAAAGAAATGCATTCTGTGGTGATGAAATGTCTTTCGTTCAGCCTGGATTGAATCAAAAGACCATCACAGAAATGTTTTACTCTAAAATGCTAGTGAAGCTCACATTGTTTGAAAATGAATTTTCCATCTTCTTAGCTCTAATTTGGATTCTTAAATCATTGTGCAAAAAATAATCAGATAAAATTGAATATAGAATTCAAGCCTATGTAAAATGTCATTTGTTAGGTTTTGCAAACTGCTATACCTGATATGAAAGGAATCTGGCAATACATCAGAAAAGTAATTGCTTAGGCAGATTTCTAGTAAGAATGTTTATTACTTAGACTATAAAGGTATAACAAGACTGCTGTTAATATAAACCAAGATAAATAACCAAACCAGTGGAAAGATGTTGTCAATCTGCCCAAGAGCTATATTATTTATAAATAACATATACCTCACCTCATATCAGCCTCATCTTAATAATAATTTTCATTTCTCACTTGAGGATGTCAAAGGACCTTGCAAAGGTAAGTGACTGTTATTTTCCCATGTTACTGCTAAAGAAATTGAATTGTAGAGATCTTTAGCAACTACCCTAAGGTTGCACAGCAAGTTTCAGCAACACTAGAATAGAACCCATAATGTCTCTGGACCTTGGCCTCCTGCTCTAAGAATAAAACACAAAAATGGGAGTGGATCTCTAGGGTAGATCGTTCTTTGGTTCCTTATTTAAAAAAAAAAAAAAAAAAAAAAGCATCCGACTCTCTTTTATCATTGATAATGGTTTCAATTTGTCACAATCAATATACAGGCACTTTATTAGAGTTTAAGTCTAATCTGGAAGTCTTTGTTGCTAACTGCATTTTTATATTGTGTGTTAGAATAAAAAACTGGTATGTTATAAAAATTACATGTCCTTTAGCATCCACTCTACCACTGTGATAGACAGGCTATGGGGCTAGATGGACCTACGGTCTGGCCCAGGACTGCCTTTCTTATGTTCCAGAGAAAGAGATGTGCATGAGTCTGTACTATATATGGCCTTTATATATGAGCCCTCAGAATAAAACTTGATATGTATGATGTTAACAGTCTAAACTGCTACAAGTATTATTGGAAGTTAAACAATATTTACAAGGCTAAAATGAAAACTTCTATGTTTTATAGCTAATGGAATATTAGGCATTATATCCTGCCATATGCTTGTATGCCATTTACACATGTCCTGTAGCTTAAAGTTTTCTCTTAATTCAGGAAATTTTATTATCAGAATAGGTTTATAGAATGTTAGCAATCTTGGTATAAAACTTACCAGATCTTGCTACAGAACTGACCAGATCTCCATTCCACTGTAGGGATCTCAGACATCAAGATGTTTTGTCCCTGGTCCATTCCTGTCATAAGCCACAGTTAAAGTCTGGACCCTTGCTTTTGCTCCCTGTAGCACTTGGCATTTCTTCTACACTTAGAAGTACATGGCATTTCTGCAACAAATAATAGAGAAGTGGTGGACAGAATTCCCAGAATCAAATATATACAAATAGTCTCATATGGACGATGCCTTCTCCTTTCTGGTCTATTTATCATGACCTTGAGCTCAGTCATAACAGAGGCTTTCTGTGAATATTGGATGCTTAGCCCCACTGGGCATGAATTACATCAGTGATTCTTCCTTGAGAAGCCTTATTTAAATTTAAATGCCTTCAAAAATGTATACAAAGTCTACAACGATAGGACTACTTGCCTCTCATTCATAGAAAGGATTGCTTAGAATAAGGAAAAATTTGCCTTTGCTAAGACTGTCGTCTGTTTTCTTCAACTAGAAGTCCAGGATAAAGCCTGTGACATTGAAAAATATTGTATAAAAAGCAGGGAGGACTTAAATGGACCCCATGGGCGTGTTCACACATGCAGGCATGTGCGCATGCAGCAGCTCAAATAGAAGCAGTGCAAATTTGAGCCAGGGCTTTTTGCCTCAGCACACATGCCCACACATGAAGATTGGTGTGCTGCAAGTTGTGCCAATAGAGGCATCTGCCCTTCTGGGACAACTGCCAGTGGGCTGTGGCTGCAGAGTTGACCTTTGTGCAGCACTACTGCCATGTGTGCCCCTCACCCAGCCAGCTGGGCAGCTATCGCCCGGAAGATGTTCCCAGTGTGGTGGCCTACTTTGAACTGGAAAAGCATGTCCTTCTGGCCCCAATTGGCCAGTAAATCAGCAACTTCCAGCTGGGTTCAAGGTGCCAGCTCTGAGCAGGTTCCTCTGCTTGGGTCCTGCCACTTGCCTCCCTAGCAGGAATTCTGGTGTTCCCTATTTGAAAACTGAAAAACCCCTGATAAAAAAAGGCCGGAGTCACTTTGTACAATACCTTAAGATCCATGTTCTTCCACAATTAAAACAAAAGACCACTATATAGAGAGAAAGAGCAAGAGACATAAATAGACAGAGAGATCAGCTGGGCAATGTTTTATTGATATAGCTATAGTATTCAAGCAATTTGAAAGCCTACCAGTCTCTATTATCATAACAAAATGAATTTCAAATCCCTATATGTTTTGCTGTTTGCCTTAGGTTTTCTTACCATAGAGCAGTTACAGCTCCCCCTGACCCCTTCACTAATCAGGATGTGGGGACTGCTGCCCCTGCACCCGCAGCTCCTGCCACCAGGTTTCATCCTGTCTGGCAGCTGGTCATGTAGACTGTCCCTAGGGTCCCAAAAATATGCCTCAGTTCTTCAGCCAGCTGGTCCTTCTTGTGACCAGCCAGTCCCAGTCTTGCCACTTCTGCACTAAATGGTGACTTGCTTGACCCTATCAATGCCTCTGAGCACCAGTCACCTTATGAGCTGTGTTTGTGTCCTCCATGCTCCCCTATAGCTATAGCCATACCTCACAAACACTACTCTTGCTTCAGCCCTCTTGCTTTGGCCTGCTGGTTGCTCTACCTGTGGACTCCTAAGCCTTGGCCCACTTTCTTTGGCCTTTCATTTCAGTCCCAGTATTCTGCCTCAGGGGTTCAGGCTCAAGCTCTCTTGGTCATGGCCCAGCCCTCTTTCTAATTCTATCTTTGGACTCAGACTTGGACACTCAGTTGCAGTCTGTCCCAAGACCTCTGGCCCCTTTCTGGGTTCAGCCTTTAATGTAGGTGGTAAAATTAAAAGTTATTTTTGTGAAGGAGAGCTCCCTATCTGGTTACTTCTGAGGATCTAATCTTCCTCAAGCAATAAATTTCAATTTTCAATAAAAAAAATCAAAGATTCTTAGCAACTCATGTTCCTGGGTAAACAACACTCATACCAAATGATATGAATGAGTCTGATCTTCCTAGGTGCTGAGGTCTTCTAAGAGATACTTGGGGGTTACCTCATCAGTTGTGTGCCTCAGTATGGATGAAGCTAAACAGGACCTGCCCACCTGACTCCACAAGTATGCTTATAACCCACAAGCATAGTAATGGGGCCGTTCCAGGCTAGCCTCTATACCCTGATCTCAAGCCCTCAATTTCTGGCCCAAGAATGGAGACTGGGGACAATCCTAGACAAGCCTCATGGGCCAGCTTTCAGCTCCCTTCTTGCCTGCTCGTTGCCTTTCAGAATCTTGCCCAGTACAAGAGGTGTGTACATCAAACCAGTCACAAATAAGTATCTATTTACAGAAAACATACAGAAAAGCACTTACATATTATGTTCATTGGGATGTTCCGTCTAAATTGAGACTTTTAAGCACTAATAATAATTAACTACTTTCTTAGCAACGAAAAAGTCTTAAATGCCTATTTACTTAATGGTCCCCTAGGGTGTCTTTGTTCTGAATGGGCTAAAAAAAATCTTAGCTGCAAAATAAGCAGGCAATTCCAATCAATAGAGCCAGAGGACTATATTGATTACAAGAACTCCATTCTTTAGTCATTAACCCTGTGAATTCTTTACAAAAGCTGTATAGGACTATGCGTAACCACCACAGCATAGAAGACTCATTCAGAGATTTGAATTTCATTAAACTTTCATAGTTTGTTTACAGCAGCTTCAGTTTAACCTGAAGGGTTCTTGTTCGAGAGCACCACAGCCACAGCACCATACTCTAACCACCTGAGCTTGCAGTAGGACAAACAGTATTAATCAAAGTGAGAAATTTCCTCTGCAGATATTTTTTCTTGTTAACTCTTGCTATAGAAAGGACAGATCACATGAGAATCAGTGAAATAATCTATATTATTAACAGCACCCTAAGTCAGGCCATTTTACTTGTAAGAAATGCACCTTTGCCCTTATTCCTATTTTGTAATGTCTATCATTGACTTCATTGGGCTTCAGATGAGCTCTTTTGAGCCTCTTTTTCATCTTACCTTGGCTAGTGTTAACCAGAAGTCATCCCAATGAGAGAATTTCCTGTGGCTATTGCTCCAATGATTGTCATGGCTATCTCCTTTACTACATAGCTACTGGTGTCTGTGGTCCTTCCGATACTCACAGAGCAGAAGCTAACAATGCTACAAGCAGCATTTATTAGCAGCCAATCAGCTCTGCTTAGAAATGATATTCCCTAGCCCCCCACTCCTAAACTGCATGCTGGATGCACAAACTGGAAATGCCATATAGTCATATATACCACGCATGCTCACTGGCAGCTATCTATATACAGATGGCACGTATGCCTGTTTTCTCTTTTAGCAGAACTAGGCCCCAGGGGAAGCCAGAACACCTCCTGGTGGCCACATGGCTCCTGCCCCATTCTGGCTTCTTGGGGTACCATCCTCTTTTTTCCTTTCCTGCCACATCTTGATTTAACTTACAGTGTATAGGAAGACTGTCCCTAGGGTCCCAAAAATATGCCTCAGTTCTTCAGCCAGCTGGTCCTTCTTGTGACCAGCCAGTTCCAGTCTTGCCCCTTCTGCACTAAATGGTGACTTGCTTGGCCCTATCAATGCCTCTGAGCACCAGTCACCTTATGAGTTGTGTTTGTGTCCTCCATGCTCCCTTATAGCTATAGCCATACCTCACAAACACTACTCTTGCTTCAGCCCTCTTGCTTTGGCCTGATGGTTGCTCTACCTGTGGACTCCTAAGCCTTGGCCCACTTTCTTTGGCCTGGCTTCTCAGTCCCAATCTTCTGCCTCAGGGGTTTAGGCTCTCTTGGTCATGGCTCACCCCACTTTCTAATTCTATCTTTGGACTCAGACTTAGACCCTCAGTTGCAGTCTGTCCCTAGACCTCTAGCTCCTTTCTGGGTTCAACCCTATGTGGATTCTGATTCCACCATTCAGGTCTTCATCCCTTTCATCTTTGGCCCCACCTCTTACCACTCCCCTTTTGTAAGACTCAAAACTCTGAGAGGAACCCCTCTTATGGCCTCCTAGCCACCTCTTCAGCCAGAACCTGGTCCTGTGATATTTTCTATCTCTACCACTGCAGACCAAAAGACACAGACCACAAAAGGGTCTTCCCACAACAAGATCAACCTGAACTCCAAAATCATCCCCATCTTGGGCAAACTTAAAGCAAAAAAGAAGCGTGTCCATTTACTTGCCAGGACTCTCCTTACCATCATTCCCAGGTCCACAGAAGTGTGCCTGGGAGGTCCTCTCCCTTCCTCAGCAAGGGCTAGACTAACCCTGCTTGCCTGAAGTCAACTCTCTTATACTGATAAGTCCCTCCCCTTCTGGCCAGTTCACCCTATCACAGTGCCCAGGGTTCACCCACTGGCCCATTCCACCATTAGTTTTGATGCACCTGCAGCAAGGCTTTTGGTAATTGTGGAAACCTTGTCTCCTTTTTCCTATATTGTTTTTGTTTGTATTCCCCTCCCCCCCTCGCCAAAGACTCGACTCTCATAAAGGGTCTTCGCAGGCCCTGCTTGTCCCCCAACTTTTTCCCCGTGACAGGGTGATTAGTTCCTGTTACAGGGGGATGTTTGGGCCTACATTTTTATGCAGAGACCTCACATAAATCAAATAAATAAGTAAATGAATGTCACAACATACAACATTTGTAATGGTAAATTACATTACAAGTTAAATCAGTGCTTCCGAACCTTTTTAGACTTGAAGCACACCTTGTTACTCAGGGCAGCCCTTGGAAAATGCCAGCTCTTAGTTTTGACTAGTTTTTGACAACAGAATTATAGTTCTTCTGTTGCAAAGAACTCAGGAAGAACCCAACAGGTGGGAATGTATTTAACACTATGGATTTTTACTCGAAGCGTATCTTGTGAATCATGTTTCCACACCTAACAGGGCTAACTTTGCATGGTACACCATGGCACCCATGAAAGGATCTCAAGGCCCCCCAGGATGCTGCAGCACTCTGGTTTAGAATCACTGAGCTAAACACATGAGCCCCAAACCAAGCATTTACAGAAGGGCTGAAGGAACTTCTAATAACTATGGATCAATTACAAAGGCCAACTGTTCCACCAACTCAAAGTTCCATTGTTTTAATTTATTAAATGGTATAAAAAGCATGGCCCTTTTTACAGCCTGAAACCTGAACTGACTGGATTTTTTGTGGCTGTGTTTGTTATTCTAAACTATTTGCTTCATGGTTCGTGTAAACAAATTTCAGCTATGACCAGTTTCAGCATGCACTCCAACTCTCCCTTCCTAAACTGAAGCCCACTCATTACTGGACTTTGGATTATGTCATATCTGTGTTGCACTGTCACTGAACACAAAAATCACTTGTAAATGTTTGTATCCTCTGTTTAGGTGATGAACTGTTTCAATAGGATGTTGATGTAATTAACTGTGAATACATTTGAGAATTTCTGGCATTAGATAAGCATTTCCACAAATATGATAGGAGTCATCAAGACACTTGCACACAGTGAATAATGACTTCATAGTCATAACTTAGAAAACTTCCCACACCTATTAAAATATTCCCAAATTGCTTTGTTTTATTGTTTGATCTGCTCTAGTTCTAATGCTCCAAAATTTTCTGTCTATCTATTTATCTGTTGGTGTTGTGAGTATATCCCCGCTCCCTGGGTCAGACCCCCAACTCGTCTGCCATGACTTGATGGAAACATAATTGAAAGGAGGGGTTCAGTGGTGTTCCTGCTCTGTCCCGAGGCACTAATACTCCCTGGATCAATGCAGCTGGTCCTGTAGCTCTGCCTCCCCTACACCCCAGTCCACTCACCAACCATAAGGGCCGTCATGCCGCTGTTCCAAATACTGGTTCCAGCCCTTTTGGCCTTCTACCGGGCCTTGGCCCCATTGGCCTCAGTGTGATGTGCAGGCTCATAGTTGCAGCCTGCTACTTGCCCCTAACCCTTGGCCCTGGTTCATCCCTTTGCTGGGCCTTTGCGGGGTTTTTAAACCTCCCACAGTGGCAGGCGCAGCTGACGTCATCAGCCAGCTGCCACCCAGTCTGATTGACATGCATTTGAGAAGCCAGGGCATCACCAGCTCGCGCGGCTCAGCCCTGTCTCTGGCTCCCTCCCGTGTAAGTTCTCTGCGGCTCCAGGGTCCCTGGCCCTGCCTTCGGGAGCGTTGGGGTCTGTTCTTGATGCTTCTGACCCCTGGGAGTGGCCCCAGCTGCCACACTATCATTTTCAAGACCATTTATCTCATTAAATCAAAACATTCTAATTTTAACAGTTTGTTTCAAACCATTAGATCACTGGTAAGTTAAAAGGTGAAGTTAGGAGGTCCTAAAATTATACTACTATTACTTGGCATTTTTTAATTTGATCTCAAAGGGTGCATCTACATGAGATGCTACTGCACAGTGATTACTGAGCATTTATTTAGTGCTTGTATATCAAGTACTAAATAAATGAGCAGTAACTGGAGTTACTGTGCAGTAGTGCCAGCAAAGTGATGCTACTGTCCAGTAGCTTAATAATACTGCACAGTGGCGTATTAGCACTAAGTGCTGTGACACACTACTGCGCAGCATTATTCAGTTACTAAGCAGTCAGCATCTCATATAGACAGACATGCCCAAAGTGCTTTACCTAAAGAAGGGCATTATCATTCTTTTTCAGAGGAGAGAAATCAAGGCAAAAAGAGTTTGAGTGACCTTCTTCAAAGTCACACTGTGAATTGTGGCAAAGCTTGGAATAGATTTCAGGTCTCCTGATTCTTAGCCAAATGCCCTCTTCACTAGAGCACACTGCCCTACATAAGAAACACTGAAAAGTGCTTACAAAGCTGCTCATAGTCAGCAAAGATTATTTTTGTGATGAAGATTCTTTGGGGACTGAATTGCCTGAATTTTATCTAACCCAAATAGATATGCACTGTGCAACACTGTTTTGGTTGGCTTTTTTTAATCACTCTTGTTTGAAAATGTTTCTGCACACAAGGAGATTTTGTAGAGTGTATTGCTAGTTTTCTATGGGGTAAATTGGCTGTAATTAGTAATGGGCTCCAGATCACTCCAGAATGGTAATTAAGCTTATTTTGCCAATGCTGTAATAATTGCAAATATCTTCTTTCAAGAGCAGCAAGACTAAGGGGTACAGGCTATGGCACAGGACGAGAATCATTTTGTTTCAGGAGATGCCTCAGTATTTTGGTACTTTGGGGCTGAGTGAGATAATGTTAGCTGACCAGCCCCTCTTTCATGTCCAGAATAATTGCATTCTTGATTTTTCAGGGCATAGTAACATTCTTGTTTGTCAGGAATACAGAGTCATGATCTTGCTGAAACATCAGCAGAGACTGGCAGACCTGCAAATGAGGACATACTAAGCAAACAGTAGTGCACACAAAAGAAATATAGCTACCTCCACCCTAAACCTAAAAACTCTCCAAAAATACAGCTGAAACTGCCAAATTTTGCCTGGTTTCCATCAATGTCATGTGAGACATGTTTCACTTGATTTGGGTTCAGATCAGGTGTTTGGGTTCAGTAGTATTGGGCCACCATCTTCCATGCCTTCATACCCTCAAGGCAAGACTACTGCAATGTGCTTTACATAGGGCTGCCCTTATAGGTCTGGGCCCTATGTATCCAGAGGACAACTTTCTCCCTTATACCCCATCGCAATCCCTAACATCAGCCAAGAGCAACTTCCTGAAAATATAGTCTGCTTCATGAAAATGCATGAGAAATTGTTCTCAGCAGTTGGTCCTCTACTCTGTAACCCCCTCCCTCTTGAGGCTTACCAGAGACCAAGCTTGGACACTTTATGGAAGCACTATAAAACCTTCCTATTTTGGGCAGGCTTTTAGCAAACAAAGCTAGGCTGAGATGTTGGGGGTGGAGGGCTGTCTCTGTCTTGATATCTAGTTCCTATTTAAGTTGTTTTGTCATTCTTATATTTTATAAATGTTCTGTTTCACCCTGATTCTTGGTGGAAAAAGCAGCATATGAATATGAATGAATACAATCAAGGACCCATATTTATCTGAAAGGTTTGTAAACTTTCTACACACCTTCATACAGCAGATGTGGTAGACAGATATTAAGGTATTTTGGGGAAAGGGTGAAATAGTGTGCTAAAGTTAGGTTTTGCTTTGCCTGTCAAAGACCCCATAAGTGTTTTATATGTAACCTCAGTGTCAAACACAGTGGGATCCTGACTGTTGTTTGTTGATGCACTTCAATAAAATTAATTATTTATTAAGGCGTAAGAAAGGCATGTGTATGGTAACAATTCACAGAAGAGAGAGAAATTCCACCTCTTATCATTTCTCTCTCTAATAATATATGCATTGAGGATGTTCTGCATTGAAAAATACAGCACCTTTTGGATTTACTATTTTGAGCCGCATCCCTGGAGTTCTACCTATTTTTGGAAGGCCACTAAATTAACATAAGCAACTCCCTTCCCTTGTCCACATCAGGAATAAAATCCTCCTCCTGCCTCCTCCACCCTTTTCCACACCCTTTATGTTAACATTGCTCATTTGCAACCTTGAAACAAATGAGAAGCATTTCTGCTTGGTTCTATGACAGCCTATTACTCCAACACTGTGTAGATCAGTCTGAGGCAAACTGTGAATTTTTCTAATGTAATGGAATTACAGAAACCCCCGCGCTAAATAACTTTGTGCTGATCTCCTCTGTAAACTTGCACTATTCAATAGCCCTCAAAATTTCTCATTTATAACCTGTGGTGCGGTCATCTAATGGTTGCTGATTGGACTGCAGAGCAATAATATGAGGGAGCAGATAGGCTGAAGCCCTCTTTAAAGACTTTGCTTGTTATTTCCTTTGTATTATGCCTACTCTCATTAAGCAAATATATATTGAGTTGTGTGTGTTTAGCATGTTGAGAACCCAACAAGTTTAATGACATCACTGAGCAAATTCTAAGATCACCAAAACACATGGGAAAACTAGCAGTGACACCTAAAAGGGAATGGATACAGGAAGATATCTGCTTCTTAACTGAGAACCAAGGATGACATTTTCAAAAGTGCCTTCATCACATTTTCAGAAGTGACACAAGTCTCACTGAAAGTCAATAGGACGCAGGCTCCAAGGTGCCTAAGTCTTTTCTGAAATGTGGCTCAGGCTTCTGTCTTGCATGCCTTTGAAAATATCACCCCAATTGCCTTACTAATACGTGAGACTTGCACACATCCATAGTATCTAAGACAATGATTTCAATCTGAGATCTAAACACATTTGTTAAGTTTTACACGTATAATAGTTATTTCTTTGCAAGAAGTGATGAGCTATTTTGGTCAGTGAATACATCTCCCAAACATTCATGAGCTGGAAAAAGCAGTACTGTACAGAGCACCAAGATGAAATGGTGGACATTGCCAAATATCTAGGGGTAGAGGTTGAAATCTGGCGAAAGGTATCTCTGTTTCATGGAAGTGCTGATTATGTTGCAAGCATATGAAACCCATTGGCCTTTGAAATTTGCAATATGGTAAAAAGAATTGATCAGCAGATGCAGTAAGCTCACATGTTTGCAAGAACACTAAGTAGGTAGGACTGCTTCAGGTACAGGGCAACCTTCTCTCCTTGAAAGCTAGCAGGCAGCTCATCTTTAACACTCTCCAGATCCACCTGAGCTCCTTCAGTTCTTTTCTAGCAGTGCCCCAGCTCCAAGCAAAGAGCATTGAACCACAGTATAAGGAATAAGCAAGCAGCTGACATTTGCTACCTGCAAGTGTAACAATCAAGAGAGAAATGTTCAAAAACACTCGAATAACAATTGAATTTAAACACCTAACTCCAACAGCTCAGTTTGTTTCAATAGAGTCATAGACCAAAAGTAACAAGACATCTTTTCCCCCACTGTGTTTTCTTTAAATAAAGTCAACATTTGTGTGATCAGGGACTTAAAGTGTGTGTGGACTGGTGTTATTGAAGGATGTTCAACAGATAACCTCACTTGCCACCCACGTCCACCAAAGTCTCTCCACAGGCAGACAATAAAACTTGCTAAAATGTCCAGTGTTGGTTCAGCCTTTGTGGCACTTGGGTCACTCCCATATTCAGCAAATGGTGAGTGTGAGTAAAATAAATATACCATCTGTAATGTCTCAGCAGCATTAAGAGCAGGCAGCCTGTAAGGAAGAAAGTCCCAGAATTGTCCCCCATTTTCAGCTGCCTATGTTTTGTTTTGTTTTATAGTTTGTATAAATGTGAGTAACTGTTGTAGGTCTGGTCAGCAGAGTTTAACTGAACTTACAACCTCAGATGAGGTACTGATCTTGTTTGTGGTCCTCAGCGTGCTCAGTAGTAACCCACATTCTGGTGTGAAGAGTGTGAGTGTTGCAAGGTTGCGTGACTGATGGACTGAGTGCCACGTGAAACAGTGGAGTGCTGTGTGCACAAGTGTGGGAGTGTGTGCACAAGTGTGTGATTGGTCTGTTAATGATTGACAGACATGGTGTGACTGGGTTGTATAAAAGAATCCTGTCCCAAGACAGGGTGGGATGTTCATATGCAGTCCCCGTGAGTCATATGGAGGTATGATCATGTGCGTGAGAGTGTGAGACACTGAGGGTGTGAGGCATTGTGGACGACTGTGGGACACTGAAGTCATGCATGAGAGGGTGATGTGTTGTAGGTTGTTCTTTACTGTGTACGTAGAGTGAGGGCTTGGGATGCTGAAATCTCCAGTGTGTTTGAGCAGTGTCTGATAGGCCTGTGTGTAGCGGCTAGTATTAGCTTCAGATTTGGATTTGGCCGATTTTGGGGGACAGTGATTTGATTGTGATTCGAATCACTGCCCGAATCGATTCGGCTGAATCTGATTCAGAGATTCGGCTGCTGTCGAATCAGCCAAATCTCCGCATCACACAGGCCCCATCCCCTGCCTGCTCTCCCAGCCCTGCCTGGCCCAGCTCCCAGCACTTTGAAAGAAAAGAAGCCCCCATTCACCAGGTGCTGCCCGGTGGGGGGTGATCCCCACTGCCCCATGCTGCATGGGGGGCTCTGCCACAAGCCCCATGACCCCCCCCCCCGCTGCCCCAGCCTCCCCCCCACCTATGGCTGCCCTGTCCATCCCAGCTCTGGGTCTTCAAAAATAAAAAAAAAGCCCCTACTCACTGGCTGCTGCCAGGTGGGGGGCAGGGCAATCCCCACTGCCCCCCCACCACATGGGGGGATCTACATGAGCCCCCACACCAAATCCCCAAGGCCACTTCAGGATCTGGTGAGTCCAGGGGGAGGCGGGGGTTGGTTTATTTTCTTAAAGGGCCGGGAGCTGGGGCAGGCAGGGCAGCCATGGGGAGAGGGGGCTGGGAAAGCTGGGAGTTGCGGGGCTCATGACAGAGCCCCCCATGCATCATGAGGCAGTGGGGTACAGCAGGGATTGCCCCCCTGCTGGGCAGCACCCAGTGACTGGGGCTTTTTTTAAAAGGCCAGAGCTGGGGTGGGCGAGACAGCCATGGGGAGTAGGGGTCAGAGGGGCTTGGGGAGCAGGCAGGGGATAGGGCCTGGCAAGGGGCTCTCCATGGTCTTCTTCCCCCTCCTCCAGTCCCCCCTCCCTACTTAGCAGCTCCGAGTTCGGGTCCAGCTCCCTGGTGCAGCAGGCAGGGACTGCCCGAATCGCCGAAGCACTCCGAATCTTTTCTGAATCAATTTAGAGAGCTTCAAATCAATTCGAACCTTTTAATTGGTCCCCTGATTCAGTTCAGATTTGGAGATTCAGCCACCGAATCGGGCCGAATCTCCTCCAAATTGAATCAGCACCTGAAGCTTTACGCAGGCCTAGTGCCTGCCAGCTGCAGCACCACTGAGAGAGGCAGAACATGTGATGTCTCTCTGTTCCTGCTTGCCTTGTGTTTTCTTGTGCTGGTTCATTTGTTGGTGTATCTTTTATATTTGGTATCTTGTTGTGTATAGTTGATTAGTTGTTGTTTGTTAATACAACATTTGTTGTTCTGAACCTTAATTGAAGTGTGTTTGTTTTATTGGTTCATTCACCAGTCCTTGCCAGGCTCTTTAGCTTTGGCTGGTGAGAGCATAATCACATCTACCCCACTTTCACTGGAGTGGAGTGGCCTGGAGGATTAAGGACCCTCCCCTGTTCACCTGCGTGGGGTTTCAGGGCCCTCTTTCTACACAGGCTAATAGATGAGCACTGCTATGGACCTTTGCAAGGTGGCTGATTCAGTGCCTGAAACTGTGTAGTGCATATGTTTGCAGTCCAAACAAGAGCCGCAGAACAAATCCTACAGGGAAGCAGTGAAAGTCACCTTCAAAGTAAGATTAAAATTTGATTAGCTCAAGTAGATTACATTGCATTATCTAATTGTTGACCATTATCACCTGGAAATACTATCTAAGAAACACCCTAAAATGCTGTACCACCTAATACCACCTCTTGTCATTTTCTTTCAGCCCCACAATGGCTACTTCTGATTTCTAGATTTATAACTGAGAATAAGTTATTTGAGATGATTCTGAAATCTAATGACAGCATTGTCAAAGGGCTTCAAAGTAAAAAGGTAGGGGAACCCCCAACAGAAATGCAGGAAGCTATTGGTATTCTAGGTGCATAGTGGGACATTTTAATGGTGTGATTTGCAAAATACACTCTATAGTAAGTAGTCAATAAATATTTGCAACCACTACATATGTGTTCAGTATTTGAGTTGAAAGCTATTTATTTAGTTATCGGACATTCGAAGAGGACTGTGAAGTTAGGTGTTAGCCCTGCATCAAGATGCAATACATCTAGAAGCACCCAGTTTCATCGTTCCATGGGATTGGAATTGAGTATGAAATACCTTTCACTTCCTGATAACTGTGGCCTCCCTTTATGAAAACTCCACTGTTTTGGACACTTGCATTTAATGAGCATATATGTTGACAGTATTCGCAAGAGGCCTTACCTGCAGCTTGTGTGGTAAGTTCAGGAGATCTGGGACAATTTTAACAGAATATTTATTGGACATGAGGTACCTGTGCATGGTAGCTGATTCACTCCTAAGTCTGTATAGTACAGCTGTGACAGGACCCTTCCACTAAAACAGTAGATTTGTACTAAACATACAAAAAGGTTTGAGGGCCCTCAATTGTCTGTAATTTTACCCTCTGCAAAATAAATAAATAAATGTTGTGCACAGACAACCCACAATCACAAAATAATTCATCATTCAATACTCTAGTACCTACCATTTGAAAATTAATTTGTATCTCCTTGTAAAGAAACATCCACCCCATGCCTATAACTGCGTGACTCTGATTTACAATAACTTCAGAAAAAAAAATTATATTTAGCAGAATATATTCTCTTTCTTTAAAATGCTTCCTTCCATCCAAAGAATTAGAAAAAGGATCCAAATTGATAATAGAGCAGGACAAGGAAAAAAAGTATGGAGGAAAGGTACAGATTGGGTATTCTGTTTAACACTCCTGGAAAACCTCAGTCACTCTCTGTCTGCTCTATCTGTTTTTGAAAACCAAATTCTATTAAGGAAATTCATATCCAGATCAGGATCTGTAGTGGGACCAGCTCTAAACTTTAAAGACCTGCATCTTTCTAACCAAGAGGGTGATTAAGGATTGAAACAGACTACCCAGAGAGGTTACAGCATCTCCATCAGTAGATATTCTTCAGAACAGGTTAGACAAACACTTCCTTAAATTTTTTAGACAGGGTTGATCCCACCTTGAACAGGGGATTGAAAAAGATGACCTCCTGTTAGCCCTATTTTCAGTGATTCTATCATCTGTTTCCCCCAGGTTTTTTCCTCAGTCATAAAACTGCAACTTTACAGATATTTTTTGTGGTAATCTCCTAGGCCAGGGATTGGCAACCCACAGCCCAACCAAGCCATTAGATCCGGTCCACAGAGCAGCAGGACTTTGCCTGTGCCTGTGCCTGTACCCACCCTGGGGCTGAGCAACAAAGAGGTGCTGGTGCCAGGGAGCTGTTCCCATGCTATTTCCCCTTTCCCAAGGCTGCAGTGAGAGCACCACTTCCACCTGGTTAGGGGCTTAGTTACTACCCAAAAAGATGAAACTGAGAGGAGATCTGCAGATGACATGGTTTCATCATCTCTGAGCCTAGCTGCTGGTTCCTTAACCTTCATACTCCAGAGGCCCTTCTTAGAGGGAAAGGCTTCTCCCAGGGCAGGGTCTGGTACTGTGTGTTCATTTCAGCACTCCTGCTGCCTTACTTGCTTTCCCATGTCCCAAAGAGATTTTGTTCTGCCCTTAGCCTATGGGCACTGAGGAGTCTTAAGATCGTACTATATTGTATCTGTCCATTCCAGTCTTAAAGTCTGATTGAGGCCATTGGTACAAGCTAACTGTTTTCTTTGTCACTTGACTGTCATTTTAGTTCAGATAGATAGACAGATAGATAATATCAGGAAAAAGAATAGCTGCTTAACTGTATTAAATTAGCATCCTGCCCCCAGTGAACAAATAACCGTGAGGCTAGTCACTAGTTTTCAGAGTGGAAAAAATATCACATAGCTCCAGAATTTTTAAAACTGCCAGCTGTATGAGGGCAAATTTTTCAGAAGTGTAAAATATGCAGCATGCTTAGTCCTTTTTAAAGTCTGGCCCTAGCTGTGGATGTTGAGCCCTACTGGGAATTCCAGTCCTAGGATACTGGGAGCCATCAGGAGGAGTGAAAACATTAATGAACAAACTCTGACTCATAGTAAAAATCAGCCTGAATCCAAAACACCCAATTCTGATATGTTTTTCACCAATAAGTTTTCAAATTACTGCAAAATGAGGATACCATTTTCTATCCTGGTTACAATCTCTTTCATTAACTATTAAAGACTTTGTTTTTAATGTTTTGTATCTTTTCATCCTCAGCATATTGTGATTCTCAGTTTCATTCCTTTGATTAACACTGTAAGGTAAACACACACCTTGTTTCATGGGTATAATTTGAGTAAAGGAAAATATTGATGTTTGGAACTGCACATCAAGATATAATACACAGGCAATCATAATTCCTTACCCTGTTCACTTGTTATTGAGCTGCAGGCAGGCCAATAGGCCAACTTCAATACGGGGAAGGATGTAACAGCATTAAAATTGTACTTACATGAAGGGATAGGAAGGGCTACCCTGCAGAGGGACAGTATAAAGAGACAGAGTTTGTCCCAGTAGGGACACTGTCTGCCCTGAGGGCACGTGAAGCTGCTCTGGAGGTAGCCCTCTTGGAAGTGGGAGGAGTGATGTAACCCCAGCAGAGTTTGCATGAGGAACATTAGCAAAAGCCCGGGAAGAGCCCTGGCCTGGGATTGGCTAAGGGGGCTTGTTTAAAAGTGGGGAGCAGTTTTACCTGTAGAGGAGAACAGAGGGGAACATGAACACCACGTACCCCTGGAGGCTGGGGGGGCACAGCAAGCTCCCGCAGGCAGTGGCGGCGCTGTCAGTGGTGGGAGCATGGCGGCGGCGAGCAGTGAGCTCCCGCAGGCAGCCACCGCGCTGTCGGCAGCAAGGTGGGGAGGAGGTAGCAAGTGCCAAACGGTGGTCAGTGACCACCCACAGATGCTGCCAGCAGCGGTGGTGGTTTCACAGTTTCATAGTTGGTAGGGTCGGAAGGGACCTGAGCAGATCATCAAGTCTGACCCCCTGCCCTGGCCAGGAAAGAGTACTGGGGTCAAACGACCCCGGCTAGGTGTCTATCTAGCCTCCTTTTGAAGACCTCCAGGGTAGGAGCCAGCACCACTTCCCTTGGAAGTTGGTTCCAGATCCTAGCCGCCCGGACTGTGAAGTAGTTCCTCCTGATGTCTAGTCTGAATCTACCCTCTGCCAGCTTGTGACCATTATTTCTAGTCACTCCTGGTAGTGCTCGGGAGAACAGGGACTCCCCCAATGCCTGCTGGTCCCCCCCCCGACAAGTTTGTAACAGGCCACTAGATCCCCACTCAGCCTTCTCTTGCGGAGGCTGAACAGGTTCAGGTCCCTTAGCCTCTCCTTGTAGGGCCTGCCCTGCTGACCCCTGATCATGTGGGTGGCCCTCCTCTGGACCCTCTCAATGCTGTCCACATCCCTCCTGAAGTGCGGCGCCCAGGACTGGACACAGTACTCCAACTGCAGCCTGACCAGTGCTGCATAGAGGGGGAGGATCACCTCCTTGGACCTGCTTGAGATGCATCTGTGGATGCATGACAAGGTATGGTTGGCCTTCCTGACTGCGTCCCCACACTGTCAGCCCATGTTTATTTTGACATCAGTAATGACCCCAAGATCCTTTTCTGCCTCTGCACTGATGAGAAGGGAGTTCCCCAGCCTGTGGGTCTGCTGCTGGCTCTTCCTCCCCAGGTGCAGTACCTTGCACTTGTCAGTGTTGAAACCCATCCTGTTCTCATCCACCCACCCCTGTAACCTGTCTATGTCCAATTGAAGCCTATTCCTCCCTTTTAGCATGCCCACTTCCCCCCACAACTTGGTGTCATCTGTGAATTTGAACAGGGTGCTTTTCACCCCCTCGTCCAAGTTGCTGATGAAGATGTTAAACAGCGAGAGCCCGAGGACTGATCCCTGGGGAACCCCACTGCCCACATCCCTCCAGGTCAATTATGACCCATGCACCACCACTCTCTGGGTGGGGCCCTCCAGCCAGTTAGTGACCCATTTGACTGTGTAGGTGTTGACGCCACAGTCCCCTAGTTTTTTAATGAGAATGGGGTGACAGACAGTGTCAAAGGCCTTCCTAAAGTCCAGAAAGACTATGTCCACTGCTACCTCTGCATTTAAGGATTTTGTGACCTGGTCATAGAAGGCCACCAGGTTGGTCCGACAGGACCTGCCTCTAACTAACCCATGTTGGTTGCCCCTAAGCTATAATCTCCCCTGCTGGCCCCTCGTGGACATGCGCCAGGATAATTCTCTCAAAAAGCTTACCCAGGATTGAGGTAAGACTAACTGGCCTATAGTTTCCTGGGTCCTCCTTCCTCCCTGTTTTGAAAATGGGAACCACTTTGGCCCTTTTCCAGTCCTCTGGAACCTCACCAGAGCACCATGATGGCCAACGGCAGTCGGGGACTGCCCGCAGATGCCACTGGCGGTGTCGGCAGCAAGGTGGGGGGGGTGGCGAGTGGCGACCACCTGCAGGCACCACCAGCAGTATCAGTGGCGCTTTTTGCAGGGGATGCACTGCCAATCTCAGGGTGCACGTGCACTCACATGCAGCCCCTATGCATTGCTAATGGAGGGGAAGAGAGACAGACTGGAGGTCAGGAAAAGGACTTCACCACAGCTGTGCCTCAGAGCCCCTGGCAGAGCCCTGCAGAAGTAGCAACAAGAGGATGCCCCAGAGAGAAGCAATGCATCCTTTTTCCCTCTCCCTCCCCTTGGAGCCCTGCCGGAGCAGGCACAAGAGAGGAGCTGTCTGTGAGGAAACCCTACTACAAGCCCTGTGTGGCTGGGTGAGCACAAGAGGCAAAGGGGAAGCAGGACCAGGGGGAGACTGCCCTGGTGTTTCCCCATGAGTCAGAAGGCCCCAGGGAGGGGCAGGCTCAGGGTGCTGGTGGGAGCCCTGGGCTAGAGGGGCAGGGACTGCTCTAGCCACCAGAAGCCCCGGGCCAGGCAGGGCCCAGGGAGGGACTGCATTTGCTGGGTGCTGTGAGGGTGTGCTGGGCAAGGGAAACTGCTACAGCCTGCAGCCCAGACACTGCTCCCTGCTTTGCCAGGGGACATGGGTATCGGCAGAAATCAGCTCTCTTGCAGGGACCTCAGAAGAGGAGCCACCGCCTGCTGCACAAAGACACCTGGAGCTTGGAGAGGGACGCCAGCAGCAGGGACCACCCACAACTCCTGTGCAGGGGCACAGATGCAGCCCTGCTCTCTGAGAGACCAAGTTGAAGGCAGTGCACACCGGGTCCTCACAGTTAACCTGAAGCATACAAGTTATAGGCTGTGTGTGTAAATAAGCTCTAGATAGTTTATTAGTTGGTATATCAATGTATTTATTTATTGGTTCCTTATTTATCATGGGTGATTTGTATGCATTCACCTGGTGTGAGGTGTGTCAGAGAAGCATTAACACTTAAGCCACCATCACCGGGTTATGTTTGTGTAACATTATTGATTTTATTTTATTTATTATATATTATCTTGTAAATGATCACATTCTGTGAATAGGTTTATAATGGTCTGCAAGATTGTTTGATTGTTAGGGAAGGCTCTCTGCTTGGGGACCCTACAGCAGCTACCCAGGGAGCTGAGCAGGGCCACAAGCTACCGGGTACCCCAGGATCCCACTATTCAAGTGAGGGCGCAGGTAGTGTCACACCCAGGGTTACATATACATCTCACATTCTGTAGTTCTGTGTTACTAGTGTTTTGAACCCCACTTCTATAGTGCATTGCTGAAGCATAAGGGAAGGACTGGTGGAAACCTCTTTCTTTACATTATGTAACATTTTCCGTTACCAAACAGTCTAAGCAACTCTTTCTTGAGAAGATGGGAAACATGGGAAACAAGCAGGATGAACTAGCGCTCCTGCTTGCACTAAACACCTATGACTTAGTAGGGCTAACGGAAACCTGGTGGGATTCGTCCCACGACTAGGCGGTACATATTGAGGGTTATAGATTGTACAGAAAGGACAGGGTGGGGAAGAAAGGGGGAGGGGTTGCGCTCTATGTCAGGGAGCAATATACATCGACCCTCATCAAGACAGAATCCAAGGATGAGGAAGTAGAAGGATTGTGGGTTAGGCTACATGGGGGGCAAGGAGAAAGGGATTTGGTGGTAGGGGTCTGCTACAGACCCCCACATCAAGGGGAAGAAAGAGATTCGGGGCACCTGAGACAGCTCTCGGAGACCATAAAAGCTAAAGAGGCAGTAGTCATGGGGGACCTAAACTACCCGGACATCTGCTGGGAGTCACAGAAAGCAAAGTCCCACCGCTCACAAAGGTTTCTAACCTGTGTACAGGACCTCCACCTGACACAGGAGGTACACGGTCCCACTAGGGGGAATGCCATACTGGATCTGGTACTGGCAATGGGGGATGACATGGTGGGGGACCTCCAGATCAGTAGCCATCTGGGGGACAGTGATCACCTAATAATAGAATTCACCATAAGACATTGAGTGGGTAAGGTAACCAGTAGGGTGAAAGTGCTAGACTTTAGGAAAGCTGATCTCAATGAACTCAGGCGATTAGTCAAGGACGCACTGCAGAGTAGGAGTTTTGAAGGGATGGGAGCCCAAGAAGGGTGGCTGTGCCTTAAGGAAACGATCCTTCACGCACAAAGCAAGATGATCCCCGAGCGAGGCAAAAGAGGGAAAGGGGCCAGGAGGCTTCCCTGGCTGACCACAGAAATCCAGGGCAGCCTACGGGCCAAAAGGGAGCACATAAAAAGTGGAAACAGGGTGAGATCACTAAAGATGAATATACCTCCTTTGCTCGTGCTTGTAGGGAGGCAGTTAGACGGGCCAAAGCTACCATGGAGCTGAGGATGGCAACCCAAGTAAAAGACAACAAGAAATTGTTTTTTAGATATATAGGGAGTAAAAGGAAGACCCAGGGAGGAATAGGACCCCTGCTAAATGGGCAGAAGCAATTGGTGATGGACAGGGGGGACAAGGCTGAACTCCTCAACGAGTTCTTTGCCTCAGTGTTCCGAAGCGAGGGACACAACAAGTCTCTCACTGGGGTTGTAGAGAGGCAGCAGCAAGGCGCCAGACTTCCATGCATAGACCCTGAGATGGTGCAGAGTCACTTGGAAGAACTGGATGCCTTTAAGTCGGCAGGCCCGGATGAGCTCCATTCGAGGGTCCTGAAGGCAATGGCCGACATCATCGCAGAGCCACTGGTGGGAATATTCGAACGCTCGTGGCGCACGAGCCAAGTCCCGGAGGACTGGAAAAGGGCCAATGTGGTCCCCATTTTCAAAAAGGGGAGGAAGGGAGACCCAGGCAACTATAGGCCAGTCAGTCTCACCTCCATCCTTGGCAAAGTCTTTGAAAAAATTATCAAGGCTCACATTTGTGAGAGCCCGGCAGGACAAATTATGCTGAGGGGAAACCAGCACGGGTTCGTAGCAGGCAGATCGTGCCTGACCAATCTAGTCTCTTTTTATGACCAGGTTACGAAACGCCTGGACACAGGAGGAGGGGTGGATGTCATATACTTAGACTTCAGGAAGGCCTTCGATACGGTATCCCACCCCATACTGGTGAACAACTTAAGAGGCTGTGATGTGGATGACTACACAGTCCGGTGGGTGACGAATTGGCTAGAGGGTCGCACCCAGAGAGTTGTGGTGGATGGGTCGGTCTCGACCTGGAAGGGTGTGGGCAGTGGGGTCCCGCAGGGCTCGGTCCTTGGACCGATACTCTTTAATGTCTTCACCAGCGACTTGGACGAGGGAGTGAAATGTACTCTGTCCAAGTTTGCAGATGACACAAAGCTATGGGGAGATGTGGACACGCCGGAGGGCAGGGAACAGCTGCAGGCAGACCTGGACAGGTTGGACAAGTGGGCAGAAAACAACAGAATGCAGTTCAACAAGGAGAAATGCAAAGTGCTGCACCTAGGGAGGAAAAATGTCCAGCACACCTACAGCCTAGGAAATGACCTGCTGGGTGGCACAGAGGTGGAAAGGGATCTTGGAGTCCTAGTGGACTCCAAGATGAACATGAGTCTGCAGTGTGACGAAGCCATCAAAAAAGCCAATGGCACTTTATTGTACATCAGCAGATGCATGACGAATAGGTCCAAGAAGGTGATACTTCCCCTCTATCGGGCGCTGGTCAGACTGCAGTTGGAGTACTGCGTGTAATTCTGGGCGCCAAACTTCAAGAAGGATGCGGATAACCTGGAGAGGGTCCAGAGAAGGGCAACTCGTATGGTCAAGGGCCTGCAGACCAAGCCCTACGAGGAGAGACTAGAGAAACTGGACCTTTTCAGCCTCCGCAAGAGAAGGTTGAGAGGCGACCTTGTGGCTGCCTATAAGTTCATCACGGGGGCACAGAAGGGAATTGGTGAGTATTTATTCACCAAGGCGCCCCTGGGGGTTACAAGAAACAAGGGCCACAAGCTAGCAGAGAGCAGATTTAGATTGGACATTAGGAAGAACTTCTTCACAGTTCGAGTGGCCAAGGTCTGGAACGGGCTCCCAAGGGAGGTGGTGCTCTCCCCTACCCTGGGGGTCTTCAAGAGGAGGTTAGATGAGTATCTAGCTGGGGTCATCTAGACCCAGCACTCTTTCCTGCTTATGCAGGGGGTCGGACTCAATGATCTATTGAGGTCCCTTCCGACCCTAACATCTATGAATCTATGAATCTATAAGATCTGACCCTTCTACTGGTTATAGGAGACCTCTGAAATTTTGAGGGTAAAAAAGAAAGCCCTTAGGCTACAGAAATATCTTTTCCTTGTCCCATGAAGTTCCACTCATGTTTAGCTGAGTTTTAACCTGTTAAAAATCTCCTTTTCTTTTCTCTCACTGTTGTTTAGGAAAATGTTGGCAGCTTACCGAAGTACCAGTACCAACAACCATATGCTGTGTCCAGGCCCACACTGCTTACATATGACTGCATTGTCCTTTGTCCTCCCAGGATGTAGTATTTTTTTCTAAGTACCATGCACATATTGGAAAGAACGTAGCACATAAAGCTGTAAACAACAGGAGTTGTTTTCATTTAGGTGTGTTTCATTTAGGTGATTTGCTTTTTTTTAAATCTGGTTTCTTATGTCTGGTTTGAAAGTCTACCGTGCTGCAACCTTCAGTACTTTACCCTGTCAGACTCCAAAGTGTGCGTCCCTAAAAGACATGTTGTATCCACACGGTAGGGTTGGAGTGTTGTTGTACCTGTGATGATGCAGGAAATACGGAAGAAGCAAAGATTTTTAGTGATATCTTTTATTGGGCCAACTATACAGTTGGGAGAGATGTTAAGCAAGGTTTTGGTCACCAAGTGCCCTACTTCAAGTCCAAGAAAGAAGCAAGTACAGCTTATTCTTTGCAGGATGAAAACAGTTTTCCTATATCTCGGCTAGGGTGCTAGGAAATCCTTTTAAGGGTGACATGGGGTACCATGAGATATTAGCATTGTTACGTGTGCAAAAACTGATGCATGATTCCCAAGATAAACCCAGAGGATGTATCCCCACATGCAGAGACGTGCACTTGCAGTGGCACAAGTAGCAGCGGCACAAGTTTGTGTGCTTCAGCATAGAGCAATTTGTCCCAGGTAAGCATAGGGTAGTCTGGGGCCAGCACCTGTGCTAGCTTCAGCTGTAGTACCTGATGTCCTGATGCAACAGGAGCACAGAGCCTGGCCAGCAGTGACAGCATTGCTCTGGACAGCCAACCCTCAAGTGGCCTTTGTTTTATTTTGAGCCCACAGAGGATCCTGGTGCCCAAGTAAGAGCTAAATTGGACCACGGGGTTCCTGAGCTTGGAGAAGGGCTTTGAGGTGGACCAGGGGCCCAGGAGCCCACAGAAGGGTTGGCACACAGGACCAGGGGTCTGGAAGCCCATGGGATGGGCAACACAAAGGACCAGAGGTCTGAGAGCTCTGAGAAGGGGCTGTGTACAGGACCAGAGGTTCAAGAGTCCCGGAGGAGACTATGTAAGGACCAGGGGAGCCTAAAGGCCCAAGGGGCCCAAGTGTATGAATAGACAACATCATAGAGAGAGTACCCATGAGGCATGGGGCATGGTGTAGGAAAGGTAAGGAGCCATGCAAGGAGTCTTTAAGGTGACTGGTGCTTGGCAGGAGTACAGACAGGCTAAGAGGGCCTGCTAGTCTGGGGGCATTAGACCGTGTCTGCGGGGACCCAGGAGAGGCCCAGTGAGGATCAAACTCATGCAGAGCCCACAGGCAGCCTCCCTTTTATAACTTTCATTAAGAGCAAAGTGTGGCAAGTGACATTCAAGGGAAGGGCTGCAGCTGAGCCTGAGTTGGGCAGGGGCTGCATGGCCATCAGGGGACATCGCAGCCAGCCCCGGGGCCATGGAACTGCTGCAGGTGCCCAAAACTGGACACAGTACTCCAGGTGAGGCTTCACCAATGCTGAATAGAGTGGAAGAATCGCTTCCCTTGGTTTGCAAGTGATACAACTTGGTATGTTATTGGCTTTTTTTTGCAACAAGAGTACACTCTTGTCTCATTTAGCTTATGGTCCATCATAACTCTCAGGTCCTTCTCTGTACTATTGCAGCATAGCCACTCATTCTACCATCTGTATTTGTGCATGCAATTACTCTGTCCCAGGACTTGGCACTTCCCTTGTTGAATCTTATTTGACTGACTGCAGACCTTTTCTCTAATCTAGTCAGGTCATTCTGGATCCTAACCCCCTCTCCAGAGTATCTTCAGCTCTACCCAAGTTGGTGTTGCCAACAAATTTGTTAAGTGTGCATTTGATCCCATCATCCAAATCATTAGTGAAGATATTAAGCAATACTGGCCCCAGCACAGACCCTTGGAGAAACCTACTTGAGACCTCATCCCAACTAGACAACCTTTAAGGACTAGTTGTTGAGCGTAATGATCCTGCCACTTACATATCCACCTTAGAGTGCTTTCATCTAGTCTGTATTCCCTTAGCTTGTTAATGAAAGTGTGAAAAGCCTTGCTAAAGCCAAAGTATGCCACATCCACTGCTCTCCCTTCATCCACAGTCTCTCACCTTATAGAAATAAATCAGGTTGGTCAAATATGACTTGCTCTTGGTAAATCCATGCTTGCTGTTCCTCATCACCGTGTTCTCCTCTAGCTGCTTCACAATGGACTCCTTAAGTACATGCTTCATGATCTTGCCAAGTATTGGGGTCAGGCTGACTGGGCTGTAGTTCCCTGGAATCTCCTTCTTCCCATTTTTAAAGATGGGCACTTTGTTTGCCCTTTTTCAGTCATCCAGGACCTCATTTAACCTCTGGAAGTTCTCAAAGAGGATAGCTAATGGCTCCAAAATTTACTTCAGCCAGTTCCTTCAGAACCCTGGGATGCATCCCATCCGGCCCTGCCAACTTGAAATCATCTAGCTTCTCTAAGTAATTCCTAACCTGTTCTGCCATTACTCTAAGATGCTTGTCTCCTTCCCTATCTTTGCTGCCAACTGCACTTGTCATCTGGTGCCTGCCCCTATTTGCTGCGGCAGCAGCATCTCATCTATTAGTGTCCCCGTGCTTCAAAGTGGCAGCAGGGGTGCTTGAACTAAAGCTCATTCAACAAGCTTTAGTTAAAGTGCCCCCGCCCCATTTTGAAGCGTGGGCATGCTGATACATGACACATGGAGACTGGCTGGAGCACAGTAATTACCACGCTCCAGCAGACTCAATTAATCAAGTCTGCTCTGAAGTGCTATAACTACAGTGCATTGGGGCAGCCTCGCAGCATGTCTATGGGCACCCTTTGTTCACTGAGTCAATGAAGGCCTCATGCTCACAGATGTCTCTAAGCCTACCCACCTTCTTCTCCAGCTCCCTTACCTGATTCTTGAGAGAATCCATGAGGGGGCTGCTCTCACACTGCAAGCACTCCCCCACTTGGCTGTCCTTAGCAGGGGCACGCAGACCTCAGTCCCTGCAATGCCAAGCCAAAATCCGAGTGGAAGCTTGCATGGCCAGTGGCCATGTCTGGACAGCATCCCCACAGGTATCTACTGGAAAAAAACATTCTGACCTGTTGTGGTCTTTCTGAGTTCTTTGCAATCCAAGAATTACTGTTACTTTTTTAACTCATCAGAAAATGAGTAAAAGCTAAGTGATAGCATTTTCCAGGGGTGCCTTGAGTCTAAAATCATTGGCATCTGTTGCCCCATATTGATGACATGGCCCACTTAACTTACTAACAACTAGACTGAAGGGCAGTCAATCAGCTCTCTTCCTGGTCCTCTTTTTCCTTGGAAAAAGTAATTCACACCAACCACCACCCTGGTGCAGATAATTTTTGCCTGTCAGTGCTTTGGTGGGCAGAAGCCTACTAGTCCACATTATCCACCTGCCTACAGGAGGAATAGCATCCTCCCAGGAACCTAGTCAAGCCAAGAAAAGATGGGGAGCTCTTCACATCCCATTGCCCCTGTAATGTGCATTTGGGAAGACAGCAGTGTCCTACTGAGCACGGGCTGAAGTAAACAAAAACGGGAAAGGGAACTTGTATTGAGCCAAGGAGAGGAAGGATCCTGTGGGGATGCTACTTACCTGGAGAAAACTGTTCCTGAGGAAAGGAGCTGCCATTCCCCTTCTCTGTTTTAAATGTAATGTCTGCCTTGCAGGAATCCATTTTCAATTAAGACTACTGTTAGACACTATTGGTGTTAGATATGAGCAGAGCTGAACTTTACAAGTGAAAATGTGTTCACCTGACCCACAGAAGTGAACCCAATGCAACCTTGCACAGAAAGACTCCTGATAAGCCTAATAGTAATCACTGCTACAGTGTTTAAGTGCAGAACAATTTTATTCAGATCAGCACTCACAGTGGTGCAAGATGGGTCAAGTAAAGTCAGAACTAGGCTTTTAATAGTCACTGTTTTCCTACCTGCTACCAGTGACTAGCCATAAGGCAAATTCTGCTGGCCTTATTCAAACACACTCCAACAGTATGAAGTGCACAGGACTGAGCACACTGAAGGTTTTCAGCTACTTAATTTCTATATGATATATATTTAATTCCTACATTATACATTCAGAGACCCCAACTTTACTCCATTAACTGCACTGGGAGCAGTACTGGGCCTTAGCTAAATATTGACTGGCAATTGAACTGCTAAGTCAACCCCTAACTATGGGTGATTTCTGAAACTGGCAATCAGAAGGCTGGATGAAATACCGGCAGCTGAGTGCCCACCCATCCTTAACACTGTTTCCATGGTGTAACATCCTCTAGTTTAAAAAATGTATTCCTAAAACCTCCTATCTGAAATGCATGGCCATGTCTGCTCTGAATAAAATGAGAGCAGGAGTCAAATGACTCTTCTAGAAGTGGCTGCTCTGTAAGTCGTCTTTCTCTATCACTGTCACACACATCTCTGATAATATTTACTTACTGTTTGAAAGGAAAATGGCTTTCTGAAGCCATTATTTCTTTCACCCATCTGCTGTCATAAAGGTCTTTATGATGGAATGATGGAAGATACGTGCACAAAATTAGACAGAGTAGGAAAATATACCAAAATATAATGGTTTATCTACATAAGACAATTTAAAGACACTGTATCTATCAGTGGTAGCAGCCTAGTTTTTTATATAGAAGGACAAAAACTATGAACTAAAAATAAATATTTAAGACTAGTACTGATATCAGCAGTTACTGCAAACCAGTTTTCAAACTGAAAGGCTTCTTTTAAGGTCACATTTTATTCAGTATTTTCCTGTAGTCCTTCCTGTTCTGATTTTGAACCTTGGCCTAGATGTGCTAAAGTATGTTTATCATTATTAAGATGTAGTGTATATTAAAGCAGCAATAACACTAAGTCATTTAGAGTGTACATCATAAGTTATAGAGAAAATAGGGATCCTGTTTTATTATGCTGAAGCCATAAAGCTTACACTAATACAAAATATTGCTGGCAGTCAGCTTGTTTTATTCTTCTTTTAACAACTTACTAACAGTGTGTAAATATAAAAGCAAACTTTGATTTTTCCATCAGGATACACTGGAAACTCTTTCAATAAAAATCCTAGGGTGCATTTAACACTGTGACCAGAAATATTGAAATTTGACAGTTAGGAGGTTAAAGGTTTCAAATTTATACACAGAGGTGTTTTGCTCCTGTCATGGTCACAGTAGCTTGCTCAGGATAACCCCTTTTGCTTACTGAACCTTTGAAAAGCAGAGAACATTAAGCAATACATCTTGGCAGATGCCCTGGGATTTCATACCACCAAGCAGAAGCGCACATGCACACAAAAAGTGAACATCATCAGTTAAAACTGGTCCAGCTTTTCTCTCTGTCCACTCATACCCAGGCCTGTTGAAAGCAGCTTTCTAATACTACAGCCCATGCACTCATTTCCCATGGAATTAAGACAGAATTTCTTTAAGTTGTTTTCCAGCTGAAGGCACTACTGTTTTTAATTCCCACAAAGAGATTGATTGAAAGGGTGGAATCAACAAAACATGTACCAAAGTAGAGACTGTGAAAAACTGGCCTCACATAGGATATTTTACGTTCCTGCCATGAAACACCTGCATAAAAGATAAAATAAAATAAAATCTATTTTACACCCAAAATCTAAAGATTTTATATTCCTTTCTGGTTTTTATATTAGGCATTTCACCCCATGGTTTATATGTGTAGTGCAGTGTTCTATTCTTTATTGCTGTCTGATAGAATAAGTGCAGTTGAGAAGAATGGAGAAAGCATCATTATACCTCTACATTTTGGTTTAAATGATTTTTTTCAAGTGCTTACCAAATCACAATGTGTATGATTTACTGAGAAGCCATCACTGCGTAGACTTGCTTGTAAATATTACAACCTTGGTAAATCAGCAGCTAAAATGATCAACTGTCCTTTGTGTGTTCTTAATACTGTAGTAGAGAGAGAGTCCTTAAATAGGGTCATTTAAAAAAAAACAAAAAAACCCTTCAAATTCATTATAAAGTTGTCCTACAAATAATTCTAGTAATCTAGAGCACCTTTTAGCTGTGAATCTTTAAAGCCTAAAACAAGAAATAGGCATTCTTCACTTTTGCAATGTCAATAATTAGCTTATCCCCCTCCGCAATGGATAACTGAGAAATAGAAGCCAACAGACTTCTCTTACATGTAAGAACCATTGGCCAGGATCTGAAAAATTGAAGGTTAATCAATCCTCATCCATTAAGCACAATGGTGGAGGTTCTTGATGGGCAAAGAATTTAGAATTTGGCTTAACATTAAAAGGTAACCCTTCTTCAGTTAAAATCAACTTTTTAGAGTGAGTCTGAGCCCTCTGCCTTTGCTGGGCCAGAAAGGCTAGGTCTGTCCCTCTGCAAGGCACAAGGCAAGGGCCATCTGTACATTCAGGCCTTTGCCGAAAGTAGGGCAATGCAAAGGGAATGTTGCATGAGAGTTGACTAGGCAGCTGGTAGGAGATTCTGCTTTGGAGTTTTTGCTCTCTTTGCTGAAATGGCATCAGGCGGCACTTTGAGGCTTTCTGCCAGCCACCGTTTCTTGAAACTAGCCATGGTCCAGTTAATGCCTGGCACTTAAATGGGAAATACAATAGTGGAAAGACTACAAGGAACTAACTGTCCTCCTTTGTACAACCTGTGTAGGAGCCAGGAACATTTAAGGAGAACAGACTTCAGCCCCACACTCCCCAGAACTATATGGTGCCTCTAGATGGCACAGAGCAAAGTAGGTCATAGAGCAGAAACATTATGAAGGAACAATAGGTTGCACCCATAAAAACTATGTCAACAGCCAGGCTCCTGCCATGCGCTAGGTAGCTGGGGAAAATTACTCTCCCGTCTGATACTCCCTGTGGGACTGTGCAAGTTTATTCCCCACTCTGCCCCCAACAAAGGGTGGGAGACGAGGGTGGCTAAGGTAGGAACCACACCTAAAACATCTTTGCAGATGTAGAGGCTCAGGTGCTAGAGACTCAGTTTTCCATACAAGTTAAAATTTCTTGGACATAAACAATCATCCCAGCACTCTCAAGTCCATTTGTTAGTATGATGGAGAGGCTGGGAAATTTCAACACAATTCCAAAAGACCACTGGTTCTTCATGTCACCTCTTAATTTATCCCCTTGCAAACTGAACTGGACAAGTCACGCAATATCCTAGACCCCACTGAAACCCCTGGATCTTAGATAGAGGGCAGGCACTACAGCAACAATAGAGACTAGTATGGAAGCAGTATCCCCAGATAAGATTATAAGCCAGTAAAGTCCTCTAAGGTCTCCAGTGGTGCTTAAGGCCCATTGCAGTTAATTTCACTTTCACTGTGCCTTTAAGTGCTGAAAAGGGCCTAATGTCAGCTCTTGGTGCTGGGGTGGATGTCACCCTTATCAAACTACTTTTCAGACTTCAGCGTACACTTCATCCCTCCCTGTAAGCACTCACATTAAATACGAGCTCTCTGATGCTTTAGACTTGTATATTATTTGATTTTTTCCCCCCTCAAATGGTTCCTTGTTTCTTTTTCTCTCTGGCAGTACAATCCAGCAGGTCTTTCCGGGAGCCTGACTCACCTACGGTACAATCATGCAAAAGAAGCAATTTTTCATTATTGATAAAATGTAATGTCATAATGTCATGGCCTTTCAGGTCATCATCTTTGTAAGTCAGCCATGACATTATCACAATTTATAATGATAACAAATGACCATAATGTTTGCATGTAATTTTCATTGGCTATTGCAGAATTCTAAAACAACCCCTTCTAAGGATGGATTTCATTAACTAGTGATTGCTATTATTGCTTATGCTCTTTCCATGCTAACTGTAAAAACTGTTCTATTTGATATAATAGAGATGCACGTATTTTGTAAGAAACTATGAAATCTTTTTCATTTAATTAAGTGACTTTAATTGTCAGAGTATGTTTGCCTCATAACTTTTTGATAGAAATGCTTTGCACTACATCTAAAATACTATTAATTTAATTCTGAACCTTGAGGTACCTCCATAAAGTCTACACATTTCCATTTCCTTAGTTATTGGATGTGGCTGACTACTATATCAGATTTTCCCTTTACTGTTGTACTGGCTTCACTTATTTAATATTTCATGATAATCTTAAAAGACCTACAATTCTAGAATGCTGGCAAGAGTCTGAGCCTGCTTATTTTCATGTGCTATTACAGATTGGGAGCCCAGTCCTGGGAATACATAAGCAGATTCTTAGTGTTAAACACATAAATCCATGACTATGATGAGACTCTTCTTGTGTCTTGCAGGATGAGGTTTAATTTGGTGTTAAGTACAGATAGGTTGGTGAAGTCATACCTGGATCATTTGGCAGAATATTCCATTCAGCTAATATACAAATGTACTTCTGTTTCTGAAGTCTCCTGAACCTGATGCATAGAAAAACAACACAAAACCTGTCCAAAAATAAAGACCCAAACCTAAATAAACTTTTTTTTAACAAAAAACAAAAATAAATATTTCCGAAATGGCAGCTGTGAGTTATAATACAACAGACTCCATGACAGGCCACCAACCAAAAGGATTCTGTGAAGTACACAATTAGTCCCCTAGGGACACTCTAGTATAGTCTCTGAAAGGACAAAGTAAGAGCCAAGGATGCTCTTATATTCTTTAGGTCTGGGCCTACAAGATTTATCAGGCTCTGGCTCATTTTTCATCTGAAACAAAAAGCATGCAAGGAAATGTTATCATTTTTCTGTGAGAACTATATTCTTTGCTGGAAATGTGACATTATTTTCCTTGACCAAATTTGTGAATTTATTTGGGAGGAATTATCAGAATTCACTTGCTATCACTTATAACTGGTTACCAACTTTTTGACTCTGCATGCCAGATGAGTGGTACAGAGCTGGTCTGCAGGCTGGATTGACCCTCATGCACCAGAATCAGGCTCATACATCTGAATCAGGACCTGTGCTGCCTTTGCTGGTGCCAAGATCAGCTCCTGAGCCCTACACCATCTCTGTCTGGCTTCATATGCCAGAATCAAGCTCCAGGGCTCTTTGCTGCCCTTGCCGAGACCTGCATGCCAGAATCAGAGCCCCAGGCCCACACGGTGCCTCCATCCAGACTCACATGTCAGGATCAGGCTCCGGGGCCCTGTGCCACCTCTTCCCAACCCCACACACTGAGATCGGGGCACCAGGGCTCAACACCACCTTAGGCCACCCCTGTGCACCAGGATTAGGTCCCACAATGCCCTGTGCTGATAATGTAAGAATGAATAACTTCAAACATTGATTCTGCCATTTTTGTGGGCCCACCATTCCAAAATTCACTGTCTCACAGGAGTACAATAATACTCTGTTCTAGGTACTTTTTAATATGGAAAATATCAGACTCCAACATGCATCCTTATCTAGACAGGCAGTGGGACATGAAACTATGTGATGTTCCATCCCGTGCAGAATTGGGGCCCTATGTAAGGTATTGGTCCTATTATATTCAGAGCCATTCATTTTGCACTGCTTCAACATCATTCGCTCAGAGGTCTCCTCATCACTGTCTTTGGACCTGAAGAGAAGGTCCATCAATTTTACAAAACCACTGGTCTACTGATGACCCAGTAAGGTCATCCATGACAGTTCAGTCTCCATACTGTATTCCCTCAAATAAACTATAAACAGTGTTCTGTATGCTTAAAAAATCACTTTATCTCAGTAGCCATAGCAATGGAGGCTGAATTCTCCATTGCAATACACAGACACAACTGCAACAAGATAAATGTCTTTAGGCCATATTAGCAGCAAATTGATGAAAAAGTAAATATCTGTGCCTAAACATTGAACATTAATGCAAGTGTAGAGGTAGCAAGCCAAAGGTATCAAGTTGTGTTAAATGACCTTCAGTACAATCTTTAAACCACTCTGCTACGTTCACTCATCTAATTTCTTCAGGCAACCTAGAGTTTTCCCTTCTGGAGCCTACTGACAGTATAAAGGACCAGTCTGCATCTAAACTTACCCACAGTCTGTTGGTGTTTTATAAACCATTAGATAAATGGCTTGAGTCAGCTGTACAGCTTAAATTTGGAGTGGGGAAAAGATCCAGGCATCCCACAAGCTCAATGGCACTCAGATTTGAGTGGTTCAGCAGCCTCATCCGTAGTTGCTGTTTCTTAAATCATTAATTATTTACTCAGAAACAAACTGTCCTAAATTTAAAAGTGACTAAATTATCTTAAACCTTGAGTTGAACTGTTAGGGGTAGGATTCTGAAAGTGCCCAAGCAAGTGAGAAGCAAGTCTTATTTATTCTTAAGCGGCCTTTTACTCTTAAATCACTCCTCTTTTCAAAATCCCACTTCAAGTCAGCATCTGCCAATTAACCAACTCTCCAAATGAGGTTTTATATCCATCTTCATCTGAGTAAATTGGACTGAGGAAAAAAAGACAACCTTCCCCTTTCCTCTCCCTCCTGCCCCTCCAAAAAAACATATACTGAAGTCCCCACAATAGTGCAGAAAGCCAGAAAGAAATGGCTCCTATACATTTTAGTAAATACTGTAATTTTAGCCCCTTTAAATGATACCTTTAATCCCCTGGCTTCCAGTCTAACTACGCTATTCTGGCTATTCCATATAGACTCCCTCACACAGGATGTTCATTCTGATGTTTGAGTTCTATAACAAGCTGTTATCCAGCTGTGCACTCTGATCTGCTTTGTTACAAATTGCCAGGTTGTGCCCCATAACCTGAAAATATTCAAGGAAAGAAGGAGAAGGACGGTATTGCCTGGCACAGCCTGGTTCAGCTACATTTGTTCTCATCACAGACCTCAACTACATGAGCTTGACCTCAGGTTGATGTTAAAGTTTTACAGGGTAAAGAGAACAGTTACATATCAATTAAAAAAAAGACAGGTATGGATAATACTGCCAGGCAGAACCAAATGATCCTTCTGAAGTACATAATTCTATTGTTCTTTTGTCAAGTAACACAATGTACAGTACTAATACAAATTTACTGTGTTGTCATTAAATGCAGTAGTATTCCCAATGCAGTAACTTTACTGTGTGTAGGGGCTGTCTCTCTATGGATGGTCCATGGCTTGGAACTTGTAGATATTTCTATAAAGCAAACTGAGGAGAGATATCATCATATTGAATTTGCACCTCCCCTCAATGCATTGAAAATGTAGGTTATTGTTTTTTTCGCATATCCTAAAAAACGCCTCTTGAGCTCTTGTTGGCAACCACTGATATTAAGGGTACTTTTAGCTGTTTAAGTCTTCCTCTTCTAACAGGGGTCAAAGGGCTGTAAAGATCTTCTCAAAAGGATATAGAAGGAATCATTAAAAGGGAGGAGGAACAAAGTGACAGAAGGTCAGCCTTTTTTTTAATGGGTGCATCCCCGAGGGGGTCAGCCACAGTTGTACATTATACTCTAGCTCCAGTACCTGACTTTTAGAAACCTACAGCAAATCTTATTCACAGTTCCATGAGCATAAAACACAAGACACAGTCCAGTGTTCAAGGTACAGGGAAGAGCAAACTTACAAAATAAATACTTTAGCCTTTCAAATAAATGTAAATGTAAGTGGTACACGCATAAGGTCAAGATAAGGGTAAGTGTTTGGTATGTGTGTAAAGCATTTTATTGTATCTAGAAAATGACCCTTTAAAAAAATCTCTTGTTGATCTTCTTTTCCTTAAAGTCAAGTTTACTGTATATTCATTGTTATTGCACATCATATGTAGCTTTTTGTAAGGACTGGTGTAAGGCAAAAAACTTCCCTTTTTATGTGACACAGCCAAACAGAATTGTGAAGGTTTTCAGTGATTTCTAGACAGCAAGCAATAAACTGCGTTTGCACCCACACACTTACTGCCTAACACCCCATCTGGTAACATTTCCACGTCTCCAGGAAAGAAATCAATAGCAATAATCTGTGAGGGCCTCATAGGGTGTATATTTTTTTATCACGCAGCTATTTGGAATTTTTTTCCTATCTGCTTACAGCAATAGATTGTTCTTTTTTGTTGGCTAACATTGAAATCCTGGAGCCATTATTATATTTTTTTAAAAAGCAGTAACTAACACTGGGAGTCAGAATAATATAGTCCAAGCACTCCTATTCAATAATGTCACAACATTTATCCTATTCAGGCAACCAAAGTACCAGTAGATATGTTAAAAAATCTCATACAGTAAGAATCTGCAGATTTAAAATTCTATGGTACCACCCTGCAAAGGCTTAGGATCTCTGAAATTCATGAATACATGAAGATATTGTGTATTAAAATAGAATATACATTCAGCTTTCATTTTGCTCCTACGCAGAGAAGAAATTGTCCCTATATTCTGAAATTTAGAACTGTGTCACTGTTGGTTTTCTGTGTAGGGAGGAAATATGATGCTTTGTTACTGGTCTTATTTATTGCAGACCTTGTCTGGAATCTAGTATTGAAGCTGTGCTTGATGAGTTGCTGCCTTGAACTTTTCCACTGATCAATGCTGGTGCTATGGCTGCATGAAAGAATAGCTTTCCTGAGGAGAAGCTATCACATGGGAAACACACTACACAGTAAGCTAAAAAATCTGCTATAATCTTGTATGCTTAAGCTTAAAAACGTGTTTCCCCAAAAGAAATGGTGATAGTGAATGAACATTTAAAAACTGAGATGTTACATGAGCAAGAGGTCAGGTCAAGAACAGTGAGATATTTAAAAATAAAAGAAGAAATCCTGCCTTCAGTAACATGATAAAATGCATGTGGACCAAATGCATGGCTAAAGCACAGGACATTACAAAGCAAGAAGACAGGATTCATATTTCTTCTTCTCCTCCTTCTCCCTACAGTGACAAATAAAAGGATGTTTTGATTTTTCGCTGTACAAATAATAAACTTCCCTTTAGGAATGGGAGCTTCTGGGATATTTGTTTTCCCACACAGTATTTTTTTTATTTCTGTGCTCTGGTGACAACACCAAGAGAAGCAACCAAGGCTTTGTAATTAGGGTGGGTTTTTTATTTATGCATTTTTCAATTCCTGTTACTGTTTGGGCAGAACTGGCTTTTTGACCTATGTAAGTGCTCTTTAGAGGCAGGATTTTACAAGGCTTAACTCCACTTTGGCACCTCAGAGGAGAAGGCAAAATTGAATATTCAGAACCTGTTGGTCCTTTTCGAAAATGCGCAGCCTGCTTTCATAAGGGGCCTAACCAATCCAGGCTGTACCTTTGCTTATTAGTTACATAAAGTAGCATTTTCATGAACATGTTCAATATTACCAAATACAGGTAAAGTCGCCATTTTTTGACAGGCAGACTATAGCAGTGGCATGCTTGGCTCTTAGTACTTTGAAGAGGACACATTACCTTAGGACAGGGGCTTTCTTTATTTTCACCCTGTACAGCTCTTGAGTACAACACTGGCACTTAACAAACAAGAAGGAAGGAGGGCTCTCTAAGATTTAGACACTAACTAGGGAATCAGTAGAGCTGGGTCTAAAACCCTGGCTCTGCTGCAAATGTCTCAAAAGGGGATTTTGGATGCTCAGTGCTTTTGAAAAATCAGGCAGGCTTCTGAGTCAGGAACTGGGAGTGTAACTTTAGACTTCTTTTTTTTTCTTCTTTTAAATCTTGGCCTTAATCTCTCTGCGCTGATTTACCAATCTGCAAAGGGGGAAGGATGGTATTTTCCCGACTCATGGGGATACTGTGAAAATAAATCTATTAATGTTTGTGAGGCGCTCAGGTATTGTGATAATGAGGGCCATATAAATGCCTAGGTAACTAGTCAGGAATTTAGTAGCCAAATGAAAATGGAGTATTGGGACTATAGCCAGCCAATGTTACCTCAATTAATCTGAACATTTTAAGGATGTAGATTTGTTTTTCTTTGCAACAGATCTAAACAAACCACATTTATACACGTTTCAGTGTTTCTCCATCTTATTCTTTGCTCGTAAGTGCTCTGTTCACTTATGTGCATCTGTCAGCACATATATAGGAAGTATTTGGTTTAAACGAGTTGTGACCTCATGAGACAATCTGCTGTTTGGAGACTATAATAAGTGTCTGCTGGGTTTTGAGTCTTGACCTTTCTTATTTCTGTCCATATTCATCTCAGTGTGAATACTTTTATTCTTTCCTTCAGAGAAAAAGGCTGTCAATCTTCACACTGATCTTAATGTCTGTACAACGTGGCAAGCTGGTGGATCCCAGTCACAGTGAACGCTGAGTAATTAAAATTAACTAATTCAAACAGTTAGGCTAAACCTGAGTGTGAGAGCATTTGTTGCAAGCTCTGCCTGGAAGCACAGACACGATCAATACCTAGGGGCAAATCCCTCGCCTAAGTACACACTCACTCACAGTAAAAGCTTTAGATGAAAAGACTCTGCCAAATCATTTGTGACTTTCTAGAGCTTGTTGAGACACGGTGGAGTTGAGTCTCATTTCTCTAAACTAGAAATGATAGAAAAAGGCACTGATTTTTATATAGGAGCCAGGAGCAACTTAAACGCCTGCCCTTGCCCTCATATCAGATCCTGAACCTGGTCATGGCTTGTCTCTGCCTACACAATATCCCCAATTCCAAGGCCAAAAACTCATCCACTTCTTTCTGTCATCTCCGTTGCATTCCAGCAGCGCTGATTCTCCCCTCCTTCCAAAAGTCCCCTTTCTTCCAGTCTTTAAACATGTGGCTTACAGGATGTGCTTAAGTGATCTTTCCCCCAGGAGGAAGATAGAGCTTGACCAGCAAAAACTGTCTTTTTCTCTCTCGTTTGCCCACCCCAAATGCCTTGCAAGGGTGGGATTCAGGAGTGTGGCCGTAAATCCTGTTCTGGAAAGATCCCGTCTGAAAGAAATACTCTTTGGGAATCCCTTCTCCTCCCCAGACTGCAGAGCCATCTGATTTCCTCAGCACTGCTTCTTTTTCCTGGGCCTCCCATACAGTTTACAGGAAAGCTCATGGACTGAAGAGCAGTGGAAGAGAAGGAGAAGGCACAGCTGAGGAAGGAGGTCTCAGAGTGTGCTTTCCAGGGTGGCAGGGACATAGCAAATCAAATCCCTCCCTCCAGCCCTGAGTAAAAGGGAATAGGATCTAGAAACCTGCTGTTCCTGGTGATGACTCAGTGCTGCCCCTCAGAAGCAGGAAGATACAGAGTGCCATTTGTACCACAGCATGCCCATTTTGCAGTGCACCACTAACCGACTGTGGCCTTAAAGCATGTTTAACCCACCCTGGGAAAGACTGCCCCATTTTAGTTAAGATCTCCATGTGGTGCAGAGCCAAATTAGGACTCCAAAAGTATTCACCAACCTGGCTGCTGAGGAGCAGGGCAAAGGCAGCATGGCCAGGATCTTCTTGCTGAGATAGCCTCCAGCTGTGTTTGCTTTTTCCTATGGCTCCAGGAGCAACTCCTGAAGCTGTTTCAATACAGCCCAGGAGCAGACTTGTGAGAATGCACAGGCCCCAGAGAGCCAAGAGTTGGCAGAGAACCTTTCTAGACAGAAGAAGAGTTCAAAAGATTTGGTTTTAAAAAATATCCCTCTCAAATTGGAAAGCTGCTCTGAACTCAGCAAACTTCTTTAGCCTGAAAAGTAGAAGGCTCAGGAGCATTGTGTTGGGGTTTTGTTCTATTTGGGGGGATTCTAATGAGGCTGGCAATACAAAATAGCTTGTCTCTCTGCTCCCACTCTTCAGAATTGGATCCACATGCAAAGGGAGCTGAACCTCTGGCTCTTTTGAGGTTTACTGGGTGCTAATTTCAGCCCCCTCCCCCCATCACCTCCAAGATCATTTTTTGCTTTTGTCATCCACCCCACAGTTCTGGGGGTTTTCATCTCCCCAAATGTTCTATTTTTCAAACTACATTGTTGCAAATAAGGTACCTCTTCACTGAGATGGCCTCTGTGCTGCCTTTTGGAAGAGTTATGTTTAAGGAACTAACCACCACAAAAAAAGTTTCCCTGAGTTAAGTAACTTGCCCTGAGTTCATTTCAGACCTGTTGCAGGATAAGCAAGGTATTTTTCAAGCAAATATTATAAGGGTTGTTTTCTACTGGAGTCCAAAGACATATTGGCTTAGAAGGACTACAGGCCTACTGATATTTGAGCTTCCTCCTCCTAGAATCACACAAATCAATACATCTTATAGTGCTCTCTCACATGCCAGTCCAACTAAACTTTTATTGCTTCCTGTACCCCTGCCAAAGTCAATGTGACACTATTTAGCATCAAAAGTTTCTCCACTGGCATGAGCATTTTTATGTTGTACCTACACTGTGCTCAAAAACATGCACAAGCAGTAGCTTAAACAAGGGAAAGAAAAATCTGATTGTTCAGGTCCTTACAACTCCTTCACATCCTTGTCTCTATCTATATCTTTCTTGTTTGTTTTACCTTTGTAAACTAGTGGAAAAGGGTAAATTAAATTATAGTAAAATGTCTTCCTAAATATGCTTTCTCACTCCTCCTTCATGTACGCAAGCATTGCAGACATAGAAAGAGATTATATATCCCATAGGAATTTGGTGCAATATTTTGTAATTCTGATTGAAATGTGTGCTGTCTGGTCCCCATAGTTTAATTTAGAACAATTAAGGTTCAGAGTACATGAGCTTGCAAAGCACATTACAAACAATGGCTGCAGAATAAACTGCAAATCAATCTACACTAAATCACCCTGAAAATCCCTGCTAACACAACAAAGAAGTCTAGATTCACAGTCCTTTAATGCAATCTCCTCTAGTCCTTGCAGCTAGAATGAGTTCCCTTTTGTTCACTTATGGAAGAATTTTATGGAATTGTTTTATTCCTTCAGACCTAAAATAAAATGCTACTGTCAGGCAAAGGAATAATTTTACCATATGTATATTTAGATGTACATGCAAGGCAGCTGGCTAGCTTGAGTTCCATTCTTTGTTTCACCTTATAACACTTGTTTTTAATAAGTTCCTTGTTTCTTTTATATAGAAGTACAGATGAGCTGTAGGAACTAACACAATTAAACCTAATTATAGGACATCCTTGGCATTATACATGCTCATGCACAGCCAAGATAATAGGGTTAGTACATGGCAATTATCAACTTTATATGATTTTACGTTGCTTTTTTTGCACCGCCTGACATCTCTGTCCCCTGCTTTTGTGACCATGACTTTACTGCAAAATTATGCCTAAAATATTATTTTTAACAGTGTGAGGTCAGGTTCAGGCTTTAAGACACCCATGATCTCTGAAGGTTTGATTTTTCTCAGTGTAGAAATACTTTGAACCCATAAGAACCATGTGCAAAATGTGACTTTTTCAATAGAAAGGCTCCCACAAGCTTCCTCCTGAAATCTGATTAACAGGGGACAGGTAAGCACATGCAGATTTTTGTCAAAGTCATATGCAGCTATTTAGAGCCAAGCCCCCCTCCCCCCCAACACACACACACACACACACACACACACTTTTTCACTATAAAATGAATCGGGCATATTGATCTTGTAAGGATTTGTGCAAAGCCTCTTTTTCAAACATATGACAATAACATATTCCTCCCAATCAAAGTTCAGTCAAAGGAAATGGCTTCCAGGAGAGCTGGGTAACCCAGCCAGCCCCAGAGCAATCTAGCTATGTGACAGAAGGCAAAGCATGAACTATCAGTATAATTGCTTGTGGAACTGACCACAGAGGCAGGGTCCGATCCAAAATCTACCACACTCCATGGGAGACTTAGAGCTGACCTCCACAGGTTTTGGATCACACTGTCAGCTGCTATTTTGAAAGAATTTTCTCCACCAGTGTGCCTCTGGCTTGAATGCTAACCAGCCTTCCCTGTGCACTCCACATAGTTGCTGACTCCATGGCCAGAACGGGCAGGGAGAAAAGGGAAGGATTGGTTTAAACAGGAGAGAAGAATAGTACCATAGTTTCTGGGGTGCATGTCCTAGCAGCTATTCTTTAGCACCTCAGTGAGTTTCTGTAGCACTGCAAAGGACATGCTTTACTAACTAGAGTTCCAGCAACACCTGAGATTACAGAAACTTAAGACGTTAACAGAGAAATAAAAGTATTTTCCAGTTCACTGGGTTTCTGCATATGGCAGTGTTTTGTGTCCATTCAGTTTCACTGTTTCTCCTGAATACTCAGTTAAGCTCTGCACCCACATGCTGTCCTCCTGCACTCATATGAGCCCCATTAAATTACAGTCATTCATCCATGCAGAGCAGTTTGCAAGATCGGGGACTCAGCAAGTGAGCTTTTTCCTTTGCCTATGTTCACAGCTTTTGGTGGATGTCTAGCATTTGCCATCGCTGTATCACCACTAGTGAGTGCAGCACTAAGCCGGATAAAATCCCAAGCATGTACCAAACTGTAGCACAATTTTATTCAGTATCCTGCATTATTATTTTTCCAGTTAGGGTGATGCATGAACCACATTTAAATCAATCAATGAACTTCATGTAAATTATCCAGTAGAAAGTCTATTTATTAGCAAAGGAAGTAAACAGGCCTTTAAAATCTGATCCTAACCCTCTTAGAGTCAGTGGGAATTGGTCCTTAGTTAAAATAGTAACTCCACAGGGAGAAGAGCTACAATAAACACAAGATTATAAAAGTCCTATCCTTAATTCAACATTTCAGAAACTATATTTGATTCACCGCTTCTATCATTATTAAAAATTAACAACCATCAGGAAAAAATAAATTAAAGCATGTAACAGAATCTGCCCACCTCCTAATAATACAGGCAACATGTGTGAGAGCAAGGCTTGAAAACCAGTAGGTGTTTTTTTTGCCTGTTCTCACACTGATTTCTGAACCACTTTTCTCTTCCTCCTCACTAGCATTCTGCAAATACTCTCAGTGGTGCTCATTAGTAGTGTTAAGCTGCACTGCAGGGTTCAAACTGTTATTTTAAGTGAAATCATTTCATTAATCGGCTTTTTCATAATTGTTCATTTGTGGGGAATAAAAATATTAAAGACGGATGTTCAAGGTTTTGTTTTTCATTTGCAAATGCTTGATCTCAAATTTGATCAAATCTGTGATATTTAGAGGGGTATTAACAAAGCATTCTGATTCAACTCCTTATCACCTGCATCATTCCTACTTATCCTCTGCTACCACTATGATGAAACAACAGGGTATTTTTAAGTTCAAAAGACATCTACAAATTAGATGTTTATTCTCTAGAGTAAGAAGATCCTCTGCCAAAGGTTTTTAGTATCCAGGGGATTTGGTGTTGTGGATCAAGTTAGATTTTCATCGTCACATTGCTATTGATGTAAGGGAAAATAACAAAAAAGCAGTTTACAAGACCTTGCTCCTAGTTCTACTTGAACCAAAGCTCCTAGAACTACAGTTGTAGTCTTACAGCCCATTTGGATGAAATGAAGAGCTTGAGTTTTGTTTTGTTTTGTTTTGTTTTGTTTTTTGTAAAGACTGGCCTGGACATACTTCCCACATATCAGCCCAGCTTACTGGTATGAAGGAATTCCAGGCAGATAGATGTTGCTCTCCTGTGGGGTTAGATACCCACAGTACCCTGTACGTGCTTGTATTGTGTGGGTGATGGATGATGCTGGTATTTTAATTGAGAGTTAATAAGAAGCTAAGACAATGGGACCTTATAAACACCATGGTTCAGTAGAAAGGTAAATAGATTGCCACCCTTCTCCCTGGAAAAAGAGGTCTTTAAAAAGTCTATCCAAATTCAGACTGAACCAGTGAATGCTCTCAGATTCCCTTGAAACTAATTCAAGTCTTAGTAGATTTTGGTTTTTTTCAGAATTTATTTTGTTCTTCCAAACCACTTGGGAGAAGAGCATAACCTTGACTGAGCTCCTGAGAGAGAAAGGAGATGCATATATCCCCAATAGCTGCAAAGAAGCCAATGAGGATTTCCAAGTTCCTATTCTCCATCCCAGGCAGACGAGCAGGCAGTAGGCAGAGCCAGGTCACCCTTTCAACATGCCAACTCATCTGACCAGCATGAAGAACCAGCATGAAGTAGGAAGTAAGATATGCCATGAAACAAGTGACAATCAGGTACCAAACTGTCCCTGTGAGACCTCTGGTGTTTGAACAACAGTCTAGATACATTTGAGTCCAGGTTTTGATTCCCAGAAAAACAATGCATCTTCTTCCTTTTCCTCTTGACTCTTATAATTAAAACTGCTATGTATCTGGTGGAGGAAACATATTTATTCTGTAATTCTGGAATCCAAGAAGTTTATAACGTTCTGCCTTTGGGCAGATATGTTTCCTGCCTGTTCTCAGCTCAGGGGGTGAATAGTATTTTTGTTCTAAGGTTTTGTGCAATTCTCCTTGATTATTTTTGAGATATCCAAGTATGAGGGAAAGCGGGTGAAAAACATACTTGCTTCCCTGTAAACGGTATTCCAGCTGCCATTAATTATGTCATAATTATAGCAGATGTGGCCAAAGAAGGGCTCTTTGCTCGCTTGTCCTCCCTCTTTAGTACAGTAAACAGTCACTGGATAAAATGCACATGCTGTCACTGGAGCAGGAGGGATGTTTCCTATCTCTAACCCAATGAATCATGTATTTTTCATGCAAAGTAGAATAGCTTCAACAGGCAGGGTGAGATGTGCCCCCTCCCAGCCCTGTCACAGAAAAGCTTACAGCCTGCTAGTTATGGCTCCTTCTGAGAGGTAGGAGATGTGGGTTTAAGTCTTGCCAGGCTGAGGGGAAAGGACTTAAACCACTAAGCTCTCCTTCACCTCCCCTGCCCCCCACCCTTGCATTGCCAGGGAAGGCAGCACTGTAAGTGCAGGGTGTACAGACATGGGTAAAGTAAGGTGTGCTCCAAGAAGACCTGTCAGAACAAGCCACTCTGATAAGGCAGGTGGAGGAATGCCTCATTTATGGATCCCAGGAGGCATATGCTAAGGACCAAGTTGTTAGGTCTTTTGAGCCTGAGGTATTTCTAGCAGGGGCAGAACCGGAGAACTTTTAATGCTGAAAATGGAGGTATCTACTCAGCTGGGGCACCTCTAGGCTTAAGCAACAGTTGGCCAGAGGCTTCGAGGATCACAATTTTGGACTAAGATGCTCAAATGTCACCAGTTTTCCCTTTTTGGATCTGGATGTCTTTATCCTTAGATGGTTTGTAAATATTATACATAATTAGAGCTGTCAAATTAGTTTAAAAATTGATCGCAATACATTACACAATTAAACAAATTAGTCACAATGAATTGGAAGTATGCAAAATTATGCAGGTACTTTGTATGGATGGGGGTGGGTATGGGGAGGGCGTGGGGAGGGAATTTGTGAAGGTGTGGGTGGCTGTGGGTGTGTGTGTGGGGTTTGGAGCCTGGGGTGGAGCGTATCCTGCATGCCCTGGCAGGGTGCAGGGTACTGTGGGTCAGGACTGAGGGGCAGCAGCAGAGCTGAGAGGGCTGTGGCTTGAGAGTCAGGGACAGACACAGCCACACACAGATAGTACCACACCGGTAAGTCTGTGGAGGGGAAGAGGCAGGGGGGGGACGGGAGGGGGGACACGACAGATGAAGGCCCCCATGGTAAGGGAGGAAGTGTGACAGGGGGAGGCGCTGAGGTGAATGGGACACGGGGCCGGGACCAGCGTGGGTCATGGGACATAGCTACAGGCAGCTCATCCAGAAGTATTGGGGGGTGCGGCTCCCCACCATTATGCACACCCCCAAGGGAGATATGGGGGACACGCCCCCCAGATTTGTGAGCAGGGTGGAGGCAGGCTGCCCACTGCAGGATGGAGCTCTGCCTCCTGCTGCCTTTGCCCTGGGAACCACGTGACATCATGTTGTGCCTCCCACCACCAGGCAGGCAAAGGACATGTAGAGTAGCAAGCACAAAGCTCCCAGGGCAAAGGCAGCAGGGTGCAGAGCCCCAGCCTGCAGCAAGCATCCCACCTCCACCCTGTGCACAAATCCAGGGGGCACATCCCCCCCCACCATTTCTCCCCCAGGGATGTGCACAGTGGCAAGGAGCCACCCACCCCACACCTGAATGAGCCTCTCGCAGCTCCGTCCCATGACCCGCCCTGGCCCTGTGGCCCCATTTACCCCAGCGCCTGCCCCTGCCCCACTCCTTTTCTCACCATGAGGGCCTCAATCTGCCCTCCCACCTCTTCCCTCCCCCCACCCCTCCACAGACTTACCAGTGTGGCGCTGCTCTACACACAGTGTGCAAGCTGTGGCTGCTCATGTGTGTCTGTGACTGGGTGGCAGCTGCCCAGAGACTGTACCCAGGCTGCCCTGAGGTCCTCTGCACTGCCACTTCTGCCCTGCTGGGCATCCTGCAGGTGGGGGACTGGGGCCTGGGCACAAGCTCTAAAACCATGTGCATGATTAACATATTAAAAAAATTAACTCAAGAACTGATTAACATGTTAATTGAGTGAGTTAACTGTGATTAATTGACAGCCCTACATATAGTTATGTTAATTGAGTTCTACGGGACTTAAGCACATGCTTTTAGCATATCCTTAGATGTTTTATGGAAAAGGGATGGATTTAAGCACATGAATATATGCTGAGCTGAATTTGGGGACTAAGAATATGTCACTAGTGTAATTCCAATCACATCAATGGAGTTACTTCACCAGTACCAATGAGAGCAAAATCAGAGCTATCCAAGATATCCAAAGCGCTATTTGATAACGTATTTTACATCTGTCTCTTATCTTAAAGCTATTCTAAGTCATTTCCCATCCATTAGCATATCCTACCCAAGGAACTGTGTTGAAATACAGCTAAAAGGCAGGATACCAAAGCAAGGTTGCAGCAGGTAGAAATGCCATCCTAATGGCCCTTCAAATTCTTGGCTTTTGAAAAATTATAATAAAGTGTAAACAATATGAGGCCCAAGCAGAGTGATTAAATCAATCTTTGGGTCCTGTGCTTTCAGGAATGTCAGTTCCCTGTATTGCTGCTGAATGGAATACTAATTTCATGAGGGATTTATTGGAAACAAGACTTCAGATTGAATTATGGTGTAATTATGAACTGTTTTTGTGTGTGCTACAAGACTGGGCAGCTTGCCACTGGGCAAAATCCACATCATATCAAACAACCACTGGAGGACCCGACTGCTCTGCCAACCCTCCTTTCTCTCAATTAACCATTCCTTTCGACTGCCAGTTCCACAAATTAAACAGTTTTAGTCTCATTTATGATATCATAAGTGGAAAGGGAAGAGTTGGAACAATCAAACACCCTAGCCTTTCAGATGACTTATTTCTTCAATGACCATATATGCTTGCATACAGTTGACTCTCAGCTGATCTTATACAGAGTTAGTTGACACTGAGATCTTAGCCTCAAACTGCCAGCTGTCTAGCTGTAGAATAATTACAGCAGTTCAAATGCTATGTTTTCATCAGAAAATGTGCTGGGTAGGTATCTTAAGGACAAAATTCTTTCAAGCTTAGTTATGAGAGGTTGCTTATGTCAGAGGTATCCACAAACAATTTTAGACTGAGTTTATACACTATAATAAATAGAATTTTAAAATATCCCTTTATTTGAATAAGGTAAATGGCATCAGGTTGCAGAGATGTAGATGCCTTTAGGGATGTGTCACCATAAAATAGAAAACAGTATTTGTGCAGATACACAGAGGGTTGGATTCTCAGCTTGTGCAAATCCATAGCGCTCCTACCAGCAGCCACTGAGGCCCTCTCTGTTTCTGGGGGCATTTGGAAAACCTGTAGACACTCCTAGGCCAGATGTTCTGCTGAAGTAAGGGTGATAAAGTGTTGACAAGCTGGTCTAACTTCAGCAAAATGTGTTTAACAAGACTTTACCAACCCCAAAAGGTAATCAAATGTTAAGTGATGATATCAGTGGATTAAAGATGCCACAAAAGCAGGGAGACCAGCTTTCACAGAGCTTGGACATCTCAGCTACACATCTACGTCCTAAAATTGGGCACCTAATTCTTAGTTTCAACATTTTTTTTAAATATTATATTTCGTTTTTTCTTCTGTTCATGCAACTTTTTTAGCCTGTTTAGAATTATGTTTTTTGCTTAAGTTCTAATAAAATGAGTTAAATAATTAATGTCACAATCCAATATCTGATTATAGAATTTTTTTTTAAATGCATTGAATGTAGTGCCGCTTTCATACTAAATCTTTTTGATTAATGATCTTTAAGGAAGGCTTGTTACATTCTTACTGTAAAAAAAAAAAATCCAAGGAACTACTGAAATAAAATTCTAAATTATTTTTATTAGCAGTATTTTTTTCATAAACATGATTTTTGATGTGTGTATAAGAAGCATTATCAAAGAAACATCCACCCTAAAGAAACTGCAAATAGAAACCTCCCCCTCAGAAATCTAGTTTATGTCCATAGGTGAATTGCTTCTGTGAAGGCACTGCAATTTGACTTTGTACAAAAAGGGTCATTGAACAGAAGGTCAGGCAGCTGGCCATTTCCATTTCAAAGATGCTATCAAAAGGCCAAGAGGCAGTTCATCCAGCAGCCCTTTAGCAAACAAGATTTTCTCCTTTCTCATTTATGATATTTTTTATGCTAAAATAGTTTATAGGCTACCCAGAGAAGGTCCTTGATTCATTTTCCTTGAAACGAAAGTGGACTAAATGGAGCTTGGAAAGGACTTTGGTTCAAGAGATCGGAGGAGCTTTTGAGTAATGAGGAGCCATTTGGTGTCCACTTATCAACAGCCTGGCAGTAAGGCAATAAATCATTACAGGGACTCTGCACTTCAGCTGAAGACAATTGGAAAAGGTAGCTCTTTTATTACAAATTATTGCTTATCACATCTTTTATGGCAGACCTCAATTTTATGAATACTTGAACTTATTAATCAAGATAAGCCTAACCAGTTTAGAAAACTTTGGGGGGGGTCTGCACATGCCAATATGTATAGTGTGTGGAAAGTCCATCCGTAGATTTGGAGAACTGAATGGCAGCTATATCCACAGTACATCCAATCTGCTGGCTGCTGACAGCTTAAATGACACTGGTTCTTCTGGGATTGGAGAATCACTTCTCACCATTGAACATCAAAGATTTACCTATTAGAATGATTTAAAAACAGGGTACCCCTCCCCTGCATACTTTCACATAAGGGAGATGGATGGGCTAAGGTGTTCCTTAGAAAACAATGAGCAATTGAGTTTATTCCCTTGAACACACCTCTGCTTATTAAGAAGTGGTTCATTTGGTTAGTCAGTTTAGGAAAAATCAGTTCAAGATTGCCCCAAAGACCCTAATTTTTCCCTTAGTTCTTAGCAACAGGAAATATTTAAAATGGAAAATCTAAATGTTTTTGCTCGGCCCACCTCTATACATGGTACCTAACCCCTGGGTTAACAGAAACTTAATACTGCACCTTCCCAGAGGTTACTTCATAATATTCATGCAGAAAGGACTATTTTATTAATGTATTTGGGAACTTTAAAAACTGCCTAGTAAGTACTTCTATAATTATGTTCAGGCAATGAGAGTCCAAATGTACTAGTCTTAGAAGGAAAAATAATAATACTAATTCTTTAAACTTCTGAAAAATATCTAAAACAACTTTCTCATAAGCATCAATCACTTTCTTTATTAATAGGTAGAAGCATGTTCAATAAAGAAAATTTGGAAAGTAAAAAGCACAGCTCCTTTTACCAGAATAACACCTTTCTGCATCCTGTTTGTGTCTCATCTGCACAAACCAGTGACAAGAGTAGTAAATATTAGTGAATTGTCCACAATGTCTACAGTGTTTAGCATTATATAGGTGACTCACCAAGCTGAAGCCTTTCACCTCTAATGCTGGTATTTTCAGAGATATGTCAGTATAAAATGTTTCCACAACACAAAGCTGAAAAGATTTCCGTATATCTATGGGATATCAGTACATCTAGATAAGATGAATGTTTTGCACAGCAGGTCAATATTTATTTATTATAAATCAAACTCCATCCATTGGAGAGGTGGAGGTTTGCATTGTGTTAGCACACAGGAAACTAGCTTTTAATGGAAATAGCTGCACATTTGATTAGAGAGACAAATGAAAGGGTAAATTCTGAGCTGGTACAAATTGGCATTACATTACTTAATGAAGTTGCAGCAATTTGCATTAGCTAACGGTTTGGCCCCAAAAGTCTGGCCAAAAATAAACTGAAAAGTTCATGAATGGTCTTGACAGCTATACAGTTAGACAATGGCCACATCTACATGAGACATTGACTGTGAAGTTGTTACTGCGCAGTCATTTAGCACTTGCATACACAAGTACTAAATGACTGTGCAGTAACCAGAGTCACTGAAGAGCTTTTAGGTGACACTGACTGTATAGTAGCTCGTTGCTACTGTGCAGTAGCATTGCATCACACTTCATGCCACACGACACTACTGCACAGTAGTAACGATCCACTGTGTCTCATGTAGACATGGCCAATATATGCAACATGAAAGAAAGCCAAGTCAGGTCCGCTGCTGCAATCCAGTCATCCTCTGGCATGTTACAGAGGAGACCCCAAATTTAAGTAAAATCACTCTTTCCTGGCTTTTTGTTAAAGCTTTTTCTCAACAGTGTTTGATTACAGTAGGCTGCTCTCCTGCCCAAAGTCTATGGATTGTGTGCATGAAAACAATGCAAGGAATTCTCCCTCCCCAAAGCAAATAACTGCCCCCAATCTCTCCCTAGCTGCGGCTCCAGCCTCAATACCACACTAACTTCCAGGATCTGTTAAAAGCATCTGTTTTGAATAATGGATTCAGAAAATCATGGACCACTGTCCTAGGCCATGCACTACCCATCCTGAATGCTGAAAGCTATGCCCTGATGTGGAGATTTCTGAGACTTGCTAGGGCTACCTGGTCTTCCATCATGGCAGTGATGTGCTGTTGTCTCTATAGCAAAACCACTGGATACATTGAGAGTCTCCCATGGCTCTCCTGTGCCAAAAACTATTTGGCCATTATTAGAAGTGAGGATTATAGTATAGAAAGAGCATTTATCCTGGTTCTGAAGATTCAGAAACACATATTCACATTCTTAAAGAGTAGTAGGCTGGCTAGCCTTAAATAGGCCTGGGGTGTTCAAGATTCAAGCTATGAGCACAAACAACATCCAAAGCCTAGATAGACTGAGAAAGACTCACAATTAATAGGATCCTGGGGTCTTATTTGCAGTTTGGCCTCTGCTTATGCTTGCACAATCACTTGTATGCGTGTGGGGTTTTTTATACATTTGCTGCTTGCTCCACCTTGCTTATTAAGGATTAATTTTTAAACACTAAATAAAAATTGCTACCTTCGTTTCTTTAATTAATTATAAATTAGCCCATTGAAAGGCCCCTATTTACATCAGTGGGGTATGATTCATAGATTCATAGATTGTAGAGTCGGAAGGGACCACAATGGATCATCATGTCCGACCCCATGGATCATACATGGCATGTGATGTAGGCCAAACCTTAATCTGTCTAACAGTGGCGTGATCTGGAGCAAGAGTCTATAGCCATTCCAGCAGAGTTTCTTCCAACATTCTTGACACCTCTGTGTCTCCATCATTTCCATGACACTGACAATGCGTGGGGTTTTGATTTTTGGATTTTAGACTGAACAAATCACTTTAAATACAAGCTATGGCTAAAATTCAGGACTTCCAACAGATGGATTTGAAGTCTAAATTCCAGTAAATTAGATTAAAACATTGTTGCTGCCACAGTCTAAAGCTATTACAGCTGGGAGTCAATTGGAAACATGGTTGGCCTGTAATGTTTGAACAAATGTTGAAAAAATCGCCTGACTAAATAAGAAATTCTGACTGTTTTCCATAGTGGAATTGAATGAATTTTGCCACGTGTGTCAGTGGAGGAAAGGCATATCACACATTATCATTGTCTTTTATGTGGAAAGCCTTTGCCATCAACTAGCCATGCTAGTGCTGCTGCCACTTCAGGCTCTCCCTCCAAAGGCCTCCACATCTCCAAATACTTGGTGTGAGAGGTAGAGCAAAACTCCATCCCTGGAGGTAGCCCAGACCTAAGCTGCTAATGATGTCTGCTGTTCTTGTAGGCAGTAGGAACAGCTGATGCTGCTATTGTTTCTTTGACAATAATAGAGAATTTAGACTTCCTAGCCCCTGATGCATTTTTCTTCCGCTCTTCCTACTACAATGTAAGCTACTTTGAAGCCCTAGGGACAGGCTCAGACACAACCCTCCAATGGGTTTTGTAGCTGAGTTTCTGAACCTGTGGCCCTGAGTGCTGTTGCAAACACTCAAGGAAATTCAGAAAGGCCTTAAAGATTGAAGATAATACTGCAGCTCTGTCTTTTCTGCACAGTCTCTCTGCTGTGCTATCACTGCCAGACCTTGGGCCTTCAGACTTAGCTTATGTTTCTCCTTTCTGGGAGAAGGCCAAGGAAAAAAAATTCAAGATCCACAAACCTAGTTAGGCCTCCAAGTGCTGTTTCCTGTGGGGAGGTGACTTGTGGGATTATTATAGGATTCCATTTAAAATGAGAACAATGTGAACAATGTCTCGGGTAATTCAGCTGCCATCCATAGACTGAACTGTGGTTTGCATCAAAAATTGTTTTGGAACATTTTGGAAACCACCAGCTACCCTCAGATTTTGACTTGCTACTTTAAAGGACACCTGTAAATCCCTCTGTTAGGCATGCATGTAAAATAAATGTATATCTCACACAAGCTTCGAGGTTCTAAAACAGGGATACCTTGAGATCCGCTGAAGGGCCACAACATGCCATGCAAAGTTAGCAATGTTAGGTGTCCAAACATGAATCACAAGATAAACCCAGCGATTTCAAATAAGAACCCATAGTGTTAAGAACATAAGTGCCATACTGGGTCAGGCCAATAGCCCATCTAGCCAAGTATCTCATCTCTGACAGCATCAAAAGTGGATCCTAGGGGGAGGGCATTGAACTGGATAAATCTAGAGTGACCTGTCCCCTATTGATTACCCTTCCTGGCATCCACCATTATTGGTTTAGAGATGCCAAAGAAACATTTCCAACTATTCTGTTCAACAGTTATTGATAAATCTATCATCCATGAATTTGTCTAGTCCCTTTTTTAACCTAGTTAGTGCTATCTGCCTCTACCACTTCCTGTGGCAATGAATCCGATAGGTTAACTACATGTTGTGTAAAAAAAGGTAATTTTTCTTGTTTAAACCTGTCACCTACTAATTTCAGTGAGTGCTCCCTAGTCTTAGTACTCTTGGACTGGGAATCAACAGTTCTTTTTTCACTTGGTCCACACCCTTCATGATTTTTTAGACCTCTGTTATTTTCCCCCTCAGCCTTCTCCTTCCCAAACTGAAGTCTTAGCTTTTTAGTCTCTCTTGATATGGCAAATGATCCACACCCCTAATCATTTTGGTTGCCTTTCTCTGTACTTTTTCTGATTCTACTACAGCCTTTCTAAGATGTGAGGACCAGAACTACACACAGTATTCAAGATGTGACCATACCATGGATTTGTATAATGTTGTGATGATGTGTTCTATTTCACTCTTAATGTTGTCCAACATTTTATTGACTTTTTGGTTGCCACTACACAGTGAACTGACATTTCTGACATTTTTAGGGAACTATCTACAATGACTCCAAGATCTCTTTCCTGAATCACAGCAGATAGTTCAAACCCCAAAATGTTAAAAATATTGACCTGTTCTGATCTTCCTGAGTTTTTTGCAACAGAAAAATTGCTCTATTGTTTTTCTGTAGTCAAAAAATTAGTCAAAATTTAAGATCTGGCATTTTCCAAGAGGTGCCTTGAATTTAACAAGGGGGGGCAGGGGGCTTGTGTTTAAAAAGGTTGAGAACCACTGTACTAAGAACATCTAATTGTCATTTGACCTCAGAGTGACTTAAGTCTTTGAAAATCAGCCTTATAGTCCATGCCCTCACTGAAGTCAATAGGAGCTTTGCTGTGGACTTGAAACAGCAGCATTAGGACTGCATTTACATAAAAATATTACTAGCATGAAGGAGGAATTACTTTGAGTTCCTATAAGAAAAGGGTAGGTTCTTTCCTCAGGACAGTAATGCATGGAGATGACCATGAGCATAAATGAAGATCTATACCAGGGTAGGCAACATTTTTTGGCCAGAGTGCCAAAAAAACTACAATGTCTACCTTGAAAGGTGCCAGAGTGCCGGCATGCCAGAAAAACAAAAGGGGGGGGGAGGGGTACATGGCAGGACACACTGCATATTAGTATATTTAATAATCATAAATGTTGCCTTTGTTGTTGTGTATTCCTTTTTTGTTGAGCATGTTGCAATGAGAGAGAGAAAAAAGACAAATAAGAGAAAGGCTCAAGTGCCTATATACTAATGCTAGGAGCATGGGGAACAAGCAGGATGAACTAGCGCTCCTGCTTGCACTAAACACCTATGACTTAGTGGGGCTAACGGAGACCTGGTGGGATTCATCCCACAACTGGGTGGTACATATTGAGGGCTATAGATTGTACAGAAAGGACAGGTCGGGGAAGAAAGGGGGTGGGGTTGCACTCTATGTCAGTGAGCAGTATACATCAACCCTCATCAAGACAGAATCCAAGGTTGAGGAAGTAGAAGCATTGTGGGTTAGGCTACATGGGGGGAAAGGAGAAAGGGATTTGGTGGTAGGGGTCTGCTATAGACCCCCACTCCAAGGGGAAGAAATAGATGCGGGGCTCCTGAGGCAACTCTCGGAGACCATAAAAGCGGTAGTCATGGGGGACCTAAACTACCCGGACATCTGCTGGGAGACGCAGACAGCAAGGTCCCATCACTCACGCAGGTTTCTAACTTGTGTACAGGACCTCCACCTGACACAGGAGGTGCATGGTCCCACTAGGGGGAATGCCATACTGGATCTGGTATTGGCAACAGGGGATGACATGATAGGGGACCTCCAGATCGGTAGCCATTTGGGAGACAGTGATCACCTAATAATAGAATTCAACATAAGACATCAAGTGGGTAAGGTAACTAGTAGGGTGAAAGTGCTAGACTTTAGGAAAGCTGATCTCAATGCACTCAGGCGATTAGTCAAGGACCCACTGCAGAGTAGGAGTTTTGAAGGGATGGGAGCCCAAGAAGGGTGGCTGTGCCTTAAGGAAACGATCCTTCACGCACAAAGCAAGACGATCCCCGAGCGAGGCAAAAGAGGGAAAGGGGCCAGGAGGCTTCCATGGCTGACCAGAGAAATCCAGGGCAGCCTAAGGGCCAAAAGGGGAGCACATAAAAAGTGGAAACAGGGTGAGATCACTAAAGATGAATATACCTCCTCTGCTCGTGCTTGTAGGGAGGCAGTTAGACGGGCCAAAGCTACCATGGAGCTGAGGATGGCAACCCAAGTAAAAGACAACAAGAAATTGTTTTTTAGATATATTGGGAGTAAAAGGAAAGCCCAGGGAGGAATAGGAACCCTGCTAAATAGGCAGAAACAATTGGTGACGGACAGGGGGGACAAGGCTGAACTCCTCAACGAGTTCTTTGCCTCAGTGTTCCTAAGTGAGGGGCACAACAAGTCTCTCACTGGGGTTGTAGAGAGGCAGCAGCAAGGCGCCAGACTTCCATGCGTAGACCCTGAGGTGGTGCAGAGTCACTTGGAAGAACTGGATGCCTTTAAGTCGGCAGGCCCGGATGAGCTCCATCTGAGGGTGCTGAAGGCACTGGCCGACATCATTGCAGAGCCACTGGCAGGTATATTCGAACGCTCGTGGCACACGGGCCAAGTCCTGGAGAACTGGAAAAGGGCTAACGTGGTCCCCATTTTCAAAAAGGAGAGGAAGGAGGACCTGGGCAACTAGAGGCCAGTCAGTCTCACCTCTATCCTTGGTAAAGTCTTTGAAAAAATTATCAAGGCTCACATTTGTGAGAGCCTGGCAGGACAAATTATGCTGAGGGGAAACCAGCACGGGTTTGTGGCGGGCAGATCATGCCTGACCAATCTAGTCTCTTTCTATGACCAGGTTACGAAACGCCTGGACACAGGAGGAGGGGTGAATGTCGTATACTTAGACTTCAGGAAGGCCTTCGATACGGTATCCCACCCCATACTGGTGAACAAGTTAAGAGGCTGTGATGTGGATGACTATACAGTCCGGTGGGTGGCAAATTGGCTAGAGGGTCACACCCAGAGAGTCGTGGTGGATGGGTCGGTCTCGACCTGGAAGGGTGTGGGCAGTGGGATCCCGCAGGGCTCGGTCCTTGGACCGATACTCTTTAATGTCTTCACCAGCGACTTGGACGAGGGAGTGAAGTGTACTCTGTCCAAGTTTGCAGATGACACAAAGCTATGGGGAGATGTAGACACGCCAGAGGGCAGGGAAGAGCTGCAGGCAGACCTGGACAGGTTGGACAAGTGGGCAGAAAACAACAGGATGCAGTTCAACAAGGAGAAATGCAAAGTGCTGCACCTAGGGAGGAAAAATGTCCAGCACACCTACAGCCTAGGGAATGACCTGCTGGGTGGCACAGAGGTGGAAAGGGATCTTGGAGTCCTAGTGGACTCCAAGATGAACATGAGCTGGCAGTGTGACGAAGCCATCAGAAAAGCCAATGGCACTTTATCGTGCATCAGCAGATGCATGACGAATAGGTCCAGGGAGGTGATACTTCCCCTCTATAGGGCATTGGTCAGACCGCAGTTGGAGTACTGCGTGCAATTCTGGGCGCCACACTTCAAGAAGGATGCGGATAACCTGGAGAGGGTCCAGAGAAGGGCAACTCGTATGGTCAAGGGCCTGCAGACCAAGCCCTACGAGGAGAGACTAGAGAAACTGGACCTTTTCAGCCTCCGCAAGAGAAGGTTGAGAGGCGACCTTGTGGCTGCCTTTAAGTTCATCACGGAGGCACAGAAGGGAATTGGTGAGGATTTATTCACCAAGGCGCCCCCGGGGGTTACAAGAAACAATGGCCACAAGCTAGCAGAGAGCAGATTTAGACTGGACATTAGGAAGAACTTCTTCACAGTTCGAGTGGCCAAGGTCTGGAACGGGCTCCCAAGGGAGGTAGTGCTCTCCCTACCCTGGGGGTCTTCAAGAGGAGGTTAGATGAGTATATAGCTGGGGTCATCTAGACCCAGCACTCTTTCCTGCTTATGCAGGGGGTCGGACTCGATGATCTATTGAGGTCCCTTCCGACCCTAACATCTATGAATCTATGAATCTATGAGGAGAGAGAGAGAACGAGAGAGAGAGAGAACTAGGCATACACACACAGAGAACCACGTGCACAAACACAGGGAACCAGGGCACACCCAGAACCAGACACGTGTGCACACACAGACACACAGAACCAGCTGCACCGGCACATGGAGCTGGGATCCTGGGTTACTGAACAAAGTCCGACCCAACAATGCCCTGGTCCCGCCAGAGCCCCTGTGCTTCCCCAGGGAACCAGCCCCCAGGGCTGCAGTGCAGCTGGCCAAGGCCCTGGCCTGAAGTGTGCCCATCAGCCCAACCACCCACCCACCCCACACAGCTAAGCCCGCAAATGGTGCTGTGCTCCTGGCAAGGGGCAGCACCAGCCTCATCCTGGTGGGGGGCTGGGTCAGGACTGGGCTCAAAGTGGGTGGGACTCAGGCGGGCTCAGCTGCAAGCCCTTCTACAAGCAGCCTGGACTCTGTGGTTGGCAGCAGCTATCAGAGTCTGGGCTTGCTGCAGCCGGGAGGCTGCAAACACCTGCTCTGGGCTCCGGCATCAGCTCCATACCGGCAGGAGCACGCACACCTCAGAGCGGACAGTGGGGATAGGGCCTGAGGCAGCACAGCCCTTCCGCTGTCTGCTTTGAGGTGCACGTGCAGTTGCTGCCAGCATGGAGTGAATGCCAGGGCTGTGAAGCCCAGCGCAGCTGTTTGCAGCCTGCCCACTTCCTTCTGCAGCTGCCCAGAGCCCAGGCTGGCTACAAACAGCTGCGCCGGGCTCCAGAGCCCAGTCATCAGCTCTGTGCTGAGGCCAGGGTTGCGCTGCCTCAGGCCCCTCCCCCGCCATCCGCTCCGAGGCATGTGTGCACCCACCAGTATGGAGCTAATGCTGGAGCCCAGAGCAGATGTTTGTAGCCTCCTGACTGCAGCCGGCCCAGGTTCTGGGCAGCTGCTGCCAACCACGGAGCCCGGTCTGCTTGCAGCAGGGCATGCAGCCACCCAGCTGTCTGCTGGGAGCAGCCCAGGCTTCGAGGCTGGCAGCAGCTGCCTAGAGCCTGGGCTGGCAGTGGCATGACAAGCAAAATGGCCTCGTGTGCCCTGCTCAATACATGTGCCAGGGGTTGCTGACCCCTGATCTATACCAAAAACATTGCAAAGGAAAAGCTTAAAAAGAGGCCATGAAATGGGTTTGATGAGACTGTACAAAGACTACTGACTCGTCAGGTATCTTCCTGTCTCAAATGTGTTAATAATGGAGTCAAAAGAATCTTCTTGTCAGAGTTTTCCAAACAAATATTGTTCACCTCTGGTATTAGCCCACCATAAACTGCAGCTATGAGAAGTTTATGAAATTTCATCAGAAAATGGTAACTTGAACTGGATGAAATTTTGGAACAATTTTTGCTTTCCTTTATTAAAACTGTGAAAAGGCCAGGAAAAAATGAAATGCTCATGATTTCTTTTTCTTACAGATGCATATTTATTCAGCCATACACCAATAAAACTCTTTCCCAGAAAGGTACCGTATTTACTGAAATACAAGGTGAGGATTTTTCCAATCAGCATGAGGAAAAAAGCCCCTCATCTTACATACAAAGAAACCTCATTAAATACATTATCTATCATCTAACTGCTTCTAAAAGCAACATGTGCTCATTAATGGAAACCAACTAAGAAGTTGATTAAATGCAGCCAACACTTAGCATGACTGTAAAACACATGGACCATGTTGGGCAAACATGCTGATAGATACCTTTTTTTTTTTTTTGGTATGCATGGCCCTTAAAAAAACTGGGCAGTTGTTCCCCCAAGAGGGAACAAGCAATGGGTCTGGAGGTATTGCAATACCAGGCCAGTACTCAGAGGCTGTGTCCAGACAAATGCAGACGTTTGTTTCCCCAGAGACAAGTAGCAGCAGTGCACCTTGCACCACCGCAACTTGTCCCCAGGGAACCCCCATGCCATGAGTGCTTTGGCACACAGCAAGTTACCCTGGGGGCAGGAGAGGAGGCTGGGGCAAGCACTGGGCTGGCCCCACCAGCCTTACCTGGGATCCTGGGGGCCTCCTGGGGCTGCAGCCACAGAGATCCTGTCGGACAGAGCCTGGCCAGCAGCCGCAGAGTGGCTACAGGTGGCCTGGCTCCACTTTTCATCAGCACATTCTGCCCGTGTGTGCTGCTCTTTTTTTTTCCCCACGGGATATCCAGAAGTCAAAAAACCCCATGGGAAAGAAACAGAGCAGCGCACACATGGGCAGTGTACCTTTGCAGCATGGAGAATGCCTGACTGTGCAGTATGTGGTGCTGCAGATGTGTTTGCGGTGCCACATACCACATGACCACGCTCATCTGGATGCACCCAGAGAGGCTAGAGCAAGCTCCAGCACCCTCCCCTGGTGCCAAAAATGTTGATGTGAACCTTTTTTTTCCCTTTTGTGTGGCCCTTAGAAAAAATGGGCGGGTGTTCCCCCTGCAGCGAACTGGCACTAGGCCTAGCGGTATACAAGTCTGGTACTGGGAAGGCCAGAGCCAGCCCTGATACCCTCCTCTTGGTGCCAAAAAGAACAGGTTTCATTTTATTAGAAAATTTTAAGAGTCATGAAACAAAAATGACAATGCCATAAGGGAAGTACAGAGTGCCCAGGCAAGGGACTAATGTAAGAGGGATGGGGGTGAGGAGAGGAATTCAGCTAAGTTACAGAAAATACAATGTTAGCCAACTAAGCCCAGGGGGAACAACATCTCCAGCTGGGCCCCCAAACAGTTCACCCAGATGGAGAAAGGAAGAGAGATGGGGCTTAGGGATGCTCTTGCTGCTCTAGTAATACTGTCCTCTCCCTAATGAATGTTGACAGTGCAGACATTCACATTTATGGTCGAAAGAGTGATGTAAATTGTTTTAACCACAGAAGCTCAAGCCTACCAAGAGAAATGGAAGCACACTAAATGCCAAAAATGTTACCCTCTTCACATGAAACAAAAAAGAGGCACAGAATATACACTGGAGTTGAGATCATAGGGGATGAAGAAGAACAATGAAATTAAAGGAACTGACAGTTTCAAATGAAAGAAAATACATACTGGGCACATCTACACATGCAAATTATCCAAGAGCCGTTAACTCTCAAGTAAACTACTCAAGAGTAAACTCTTCCGGGCACATGTCTACGTATGCAGGGACACAGAAGCAGATTTGCTGCTCTTAGCAGCAGACCACTCCCACTCCTTGCGGCCCTGCAACGTGCCCCTGAAACAGCCAGGGGGGGCTCCAGGCTCCCCCAGGTTGCTAGCCTAGGGGCCAGGAGAGAGCTATCTCCTGGAAGGGGCTGGAACATTGTTCCCTATCCCTGGGAGCTGCCTGCTGCCTGGGCAGGGACAATGTTCCCCTGCCCCAGTAGCAGGAAGCTCCCAGCCCCCACTCCACGATCACAGGGCTCGAGCTGGGAGATGTTCATCTCCCAACACAAGGTCCACAGTCACAAAGCTGGCATGGGAGATTCTTTGCTCCCAACCCGAGCCCTGCAATCGCAGGGCCTAGGCTGGGAGAGCCTTCTTTCCCAATGCCAGCTCTGAGAGCTTCTTCTCTCCCAGTCTGAGCCCCACGGTCGCATTGTGGAGCTAGCACTAGGAGAGAAGAATCTCCCAGCACTGGCCCTACAGCCACAGAACTAGCACAAGGAGAGAAGGATCTCCCAACCCAGGCCCCATGATTGCAGAGTGGGGGCTGAGCTCTCTGCCGAAGGGCAGGGGGACATTGCTCCCTTCCCTCTGGAGCTGCCTGCTGCAGGGGCAGGCTCTGCCACTAGAGCCTGGGTGGGGACAATCTCATGCCCCTTGCTGTCCAGCTGACTGGTAGCACATTTGCTCCCAGTCAGGCCTCTACACTTGTGCTAATGCGCAGTAAGTAATCTCGAGTAAATTTGCTACTTGCATTTGCAGGTAGCAAATTTACTCATGATTAAAGCCAATTACTGCACAGTAAGCATCTGCACATATAGATGCAGATGCTTACTGTGCAGTAAAACATCTCCTGTACATGTCCACTATTGCATTAAAGCGCATAATGTCTGTACAGAGCCAAACCTATTTCCTAGACAGGATCATGAAAGAGTGCCTAAGGGCATGAGCCTACACCAAATAAAGCCAATGGAAAGATTCCCACTACCTTCAATGGGCTTTGGATCAAGTCCCAAGCCATTATTGATTCTTATGATGTGTTCACTACCCACATATAATCACAGAAGTAAAGACGACAATCCATAAAAAATAAAATAAGACTCTGACAGGAGCATAGCTATACAGACCAGGTGGTTCAGCCGTAAAGCAGGAGCACTCGCACACTGCACAAAAAGCTCGCTACCAATACAAAACAAATGGAAAGCAATTTACACTCACAAAACGGCCCCTTTTGTTGGTAGTGATTGTGGTATGGGTGAAATTGGAAAAAAGGGTTGGTAGAACACTGCAAGACTCAAGAGTGCAAGCAAGGACCAACATGTAACACTGACCACTCAAGATACTTGATACAGGTCCCCTTCCTTCAATTCTGCTCAACTACCCCCAAAACTAATTGTTAATTAAACCTACAATTTCCCCTCTTCATCTTTTAATCCCACCTGGTGCCAATACTTTGAAGGAAATAAAATAAAACATGGAAGGTGTGGAAGGCTTGAGCAGACTACCATGGCCCTATTCCACTTGAAAGGGGAGCCCTAGGAAATCAGTTAAGCTGGATGCAAGGCTGAACTAGTGGCAGAGAGAGGTAGTTAGTTAACCATGTAAGTCTGGAGTCAGGCAGAAGTCAGGATAGATTTGTATCCTTATAAACCAATCTATGCCATTGAAAATGTTTTGGGTGGGAGCGGCTGGGGCAGAATCTTGCTCTGTATGTTCATGGAGGCTTTAGGCACTCAAACGTAGGAAAATTTTAAGCATTTTTAATTCTGCATCAAATAGTTCACATAGTGTTAATGACAAATGTCATATCACAGTTAAAATAAATAATTGGCACTTTAGAAGACCCATGTTATTCTACCACTGTTCTTATAGTTCAGATATTTCTATGGAATACTCATATTTTCTGCTGACACATTTACAAGTGGGTTCAAAATGTATCATTATGGAATATGGTCAGAAGCATTAAAACTATAATTAAAAAATTGCTTTTCAACCTGACATAAAAAATTAAAAGCTGGTACCAGGGAACAATGTACTTTAACCTATTAGATAAAAGGAAAGCAATGTATTATTTAAAAAATTAATTATTTTTCTTGAGTTTATTTTATAATAGTAAAATGACATTTGCAGACCTTAAAATAGAAAAGGATTAATCCTTACATTTAATTAGCCCTCAGAGGTGTTCTCTCTCTCTCTCTCTCACACACACACACACACACACACACACACACACACAAAGTCATAATTGTCTACACTGCCGAGTTCACCACAAAGGCACTGAAATGGGTCCAGGGGAACTAACCATGTAAAGTGGCATGCCAGGACCACAGCTGCTACTATAGCCTACAGCCTAAGTAGTGGTTACAGGGGACAGTGCAATAGCTCGACGTTCTGGCTATAGAATGGCACATTGAATTTCATATCCCTGCGCCATCTACACATTGCAGAGGACATCTTACTCAGTCTTCAGTTTGTTTTTGTGATAGCCTAGTCCAAAAGAGCATGGTTAAAATACTATAATATACAAAAAATGTATTTTTGATCTTCACCAAATAAAAAATGGTAAACATTCTGGCAATGTGGGACAGAAACCAATTGATATTTTCAACCCAAATATGCAACTTTTCTGGAAAGTTATGAAGTTGTAGGAGAGGGGAAAGGATTATTTGACACTGCTTTGACACCTTACCTAAATTAAATGAGCTTCAGCCCACAAAAGCTCACGCTAATATATTTATTAACTTTTACTTGTGTACATATATACACACATACGCACACACACACACACTTAGTCTATAAGGTCCAAACCTACCCCACCTCTACTAGAACAAGTGTTCTCAATTGTCTATTATGAGTCAAATCTACAACATAAATTTTGGTAAGAGGCTACCATAAATAAAAGGAATTGAGAGAGCCAGAAGGGATTGCTACAGTATTTAATTTTAATTTAATTATCAGGAGTTTTTAATACCTTCCTTTTCAAAAAATTCTCATTTTATGGAGGAATAAAATACTGTAAAGTCCTCTATTCATCACACCATGAGAGGTACTGATCTAAACCTAGTATTCTAAGAGCAATCTCAGTCTCTGGGTTTATGATGTATACTACTACTCCTACTACTGCTTTAGATAGTTTATGATCTCTGTCCATCACAAAGAATTTACAATATAAAGTGATCAAAATGGATTTTATGAAGCCCCCTCTCTTCCACAGGCTAAGCTGAGAACATTAGTGTACACCAAAAATGATTTCCCTAAATTTGTCATCTTACTTATTTTTAGATGCATGATGACTAATATCAAGCATCTATATTCACTATATTCAGAGATGTTTTAGACATATGCACTCTATTGTTTATCACATTCATGCTTTGATCATTTTAAGGCAAAGTTTATGGGGACAGACAGGGATTGGTACTCAGTGTTTTCAGAGTTGCTTGTCATGCAGCCTCATCTCCATAATCTGCCTCTTGCTAGTAGTAGCTCCAGAAATACTGTAGTGTGTTGGCAGTAGTCCAGAAGATAATAGTGATGGCTGCTTTGTGTCTTATGATCCATTTTAACTGATCTAATTTAAAATTTACCTGACCAAGAGTGCCATAAAGTGTACTCATAAGGCTTATATTGTTAATTACTACATTAGGAAAGTGCCAAATACAAGAGGGTGGGATGATCTTCTTTGCAGTTTAGGAATAATGGTTCCCTTCCAGCTAAACAAGAGGCCACTCGAGAGTGTAATGAAAGGCAAAGAACACAGACATAGGAACTGGTGACAAATACCTGCTAGAGGAAAGTGAATTATGCTTATTCTGTGTGTTTGCATATTTCCCATGTCTTCTGTACTTTGGGACATTTCAGAAGCGAATCCAGTCTTTTGTGTATCCCTGCAGTATACATGTTAGATCCATAACACAGGAATCACTGAAAAACCGAAGCATTATGTTGGGCCAGTTTTCATTATTATGATTGTTATTACTAATATTATGATTATGATTAACCAGTAAACTGGTGAAACAGTGAGTGGGGACATCCAAAACATAAATAGTAGTTCTGGTTGCTTTCCTCAAGAAGCCCTGCAACTCAAGCAGATGAAACAACTCAGACACAAGATGTACTGTTTCATGCCAGATGCCTCTGTACAGTAATTACAGCGATGCCTCAAAGTGTCATAATTATTAAGAGTCGTCAGTGTTTCCATTACAATCCCCGTTGTGCAGGGAATGAGTCCCAGATGCATCAAGATACACTGGGATGGAACTTAGTATGCAAGTGGCCAGCATGGGTGCATTTTAGTTTCATTGATTCAGCCACCTTCTCTCTTTGTATTTCTAATGCACCCATCACTGCACTACTCACTCTGCTGAGACTTTGGGGAAGACAATTATCTGTTCCAAATGATATTTAAATGTCAGACTTACCTCTCACAAACCATAGAACTAATGAGAATAACAGCAGATATTTCTAGAAGGCAAAAATGAATTTGTTTATGATGCCATTAAATTAAATCCTATTTTGTTCTTAGAAGCTGCCAAGGCTGCTCCCTCTATAGAGATGTCATGGCAACATGCATCAGGGGGTGTCAAGCAGAGCTGGTCAAAAATGACTGTGGTTATTCATGGAAAAAAAATTAAAAATCAATTTTTCCAAATTTCCTGTAATTGTTTTCAGGTTTTGCAAGGGGGTGAGGAGGTGTTGAAAAATGGAAAATTTCAGCCAAATCAAGCTTATTTTTCATTGTTTCAGTTTGCTCAGAAAGCCAGTTTTTGTCAAAATATGTTTTCCTGGGAAAAAATGTGGCTGGGTTTGTCAAGTTCAGGCTCCTTGTAATCTGAGTTCCCCTCCCCCTTTTCTAATGTCAGCATGTTCACATTTCATAGTACTCTTTAAAAATCTCATTAAAATCCAGGTCATGCCTGTTCTACAAATTTTAATAGTTCCTTAAGTAATATTACTATGCAGCAATAGTATGACAATATGCTATAATGAGGTGATTTGGTGAGGAACAAGAACAAACAAGAAGTGCAATTTTGTATATAAACTCATGTTTTGGAATTTCTGATCCAATTCTATGTGAGATCTGAGTACAGTGAATGACTTGCTGCGTGTTACCTGAGAACACTAGTATTTTAAAGCTTATTTTAAAATAATCTTATAGAAATCAGTTAAAACCACAAAAGCAAAGAAATTCTGATTTAAGGCTGCTGTTCCAGGTTTATTCCCCCTGTTGTGCCTAAGTATAGTTTTCTTTCTATAGTAATTTGCACTGACAGGAAAGCTTATCAGTGGGGGAGAGAGACTCAATACATTAAATATTCTGGGGCAACATCTGGCAAACAAGATGCTGTTGAAACTGGTAACTGTATTAAATACCACAGAGATATAAATAAGAACTGTATTTTCCTTTCTCCTCTGTTTCATGTGAAACGGAGTGCCATGGCTGAGATCTAGGGATTCTCTCTTCAGTGTCACTCCCAGCATCACCTGAACATCAGCTCTGACACAAATACCACCACCCTTTTTTGCTGTCTTGTAAGGAGAGGTGACAGAAACAACCATTTGTTACCTCCCTCAGCCCAAAGTTATCATGTTAGAATGAATAACTGAGCATAGAAAGGGGCCAATTTTAAAAAAAGTCCATTTGATTAGTTTGAAATTTGATAGAAAATAAATTCAATATTATAAATTCCCTGTTGTATGGCTAGAAGGAGAAAAGACTGAAGTCTTAGTCCACTGATGGGGCTTTGATTTATATAATGGACAAAATTATACAGGGAAACAATTGCCCTTAAAATTCCTGTTTACTGTAGTCAGAGTCTGGACTTGTGCTCTGGGTCTTGTACTAAGTTCAGAGGCACTATTGGCCACAGAGAAAATGCAGGCTTAGACCTCTGCATATACTTGGCTGAAATATCTTTTCACTGGTTTCAGATAGAGGCTCTTTAAGTACAGGCAGATTTGCATGGTTGTTTGTGTATTTATTAAGTGCCTTCAGGTATTTATGAAGTGCTTTCAAGTGTATTTATTAAGTGCACTACATTGGGAAATGGGGAGTTCAGAAGTCAAAGTATAATCTGCAAATATCCATTTTGGCTCATCTTAATCACTGGTAGCTTTTCCACAAGGCTTTAATAGAATAGCCTAAGAGTATGTATGCTGTCCTTTTCCATGGGCTACCTGGAAATGATCTGAGTTATAGGTTAAGATGAGAAGGGCCACCTCACTGCCATAATCAGCCTTCATCAATCACTACATCCAGCACAGATGCAGAAAAGCTGAAGTGCAGCTAACAAGACTTTGTCAGTTAAAAGCTGGAATGGAGGGTATCACAAGTGTTAAAACACTCTGTTTACTGTATCTGAAGGTAAAGCAATCTATATCCCAATCACTGAAGTCATTTGAGGCCTGCCCGTTGCTGACAAATGTGGATAGACAGATATGTAAAGATGATGCGTCATGAGCTGCTGCTGATGAGTTTACTGCAGAAGCCCTGTATTCACATCAAATGTGTCAAAGGGTGACAGAACTACATCACACAAAGTCTGGCAGTTTAATTTGGTGTCAGCTATTAGTGTTGACTTTCAGCACTATTGCCGTTCAGTGTTTCTGCCAGCAAGGTGACATAGCCTCACAGATTACTAAATTTCTTTGTTGTAAGAAATAGGGTTTGCTCAGTGCACAGCAGTCCTCTAATAGAGGAAATCCAGAAGGTCAGAAAACTATTTTTTCAGGCTGCAATGCCCCATTTTATTTAGACTTTTCATTACATTATTTTTAGTTAAGTGTTTGATGATATAAAAAAAGCAGCCATGGTTGTTTTTGTTTTGTTAATAATTATCCTACGTATTCAGAGTCCTTAGTTATGTTAAAGATTAGGTTTACCCTTACCAGAATCTACCAAAAGCACTGAAGAAAAGCAGTGACACTTTATGTGGAGAGATGGTTGAGAATTTTACACTCAAAACATTTTTTCCCTCAAAGGAGAATAATACTTTTCCCCAAATTTATTTTTTTCACTAAAACCATTTTTTTCTGAAACTTCTCCATTTCCCTTGTTTAACCTCTTTCTTTTTACTTATTGCTATTTTCTACCATTTTGGAAAATTATGCACAAGGAGAGGAATAAATGAGGTATAGGCTGCCAGCCTCCCCCTGCCCGCCAAGATGGGCAGCCCACGCTGCAGGGACTTTTAGTTCACCAAATCAAATAAGAATCTACCCCCTCGCCCTCTGCTCTCAGCACCTCCCCTTCCCTTACACCCCCCCCCTCATCTTCTCTACTTACACCCCTGGGCTCAGTCAGGAAGGGGAGACCCACACACTGACACTACTGTCTGGGCTCTTCCTAACCGGCTAGAGAGACCAGCTGAATGGGGAGCCAGACTCAGCTGGGGACAGCAGTGGCAGCAGCGGGTTCACCCTTTCCTGTGCCTTCTCTGGGGTAGGTGGGGAACACCCAGGGGAGCAGAAAGAAAGGGGAACCCACCCTCTGCCACTACTCCCCACTCAGCCAGATGAAGAATGGAGGAGAAAGGGGAGGTGCCACTAAGTAGGGCACGAGGGATGCCAAGAAAGGGGAGACTCCCACCTGCTCTCCAGACTTTTTAAAGGCCTCAACTGCTGCTCCTGCACCATGGTCTGAAACGGGGGTGGGGAAGGGAGTACAACCTTTCCATCACCTCTGGATCTATCCCTGCCACTGTCTGTTACAGATTTAGAAACAACTCTTCTATCAAATTAGGTTGAATAAGTGATTGGCAAAGTGCTTGCACAGGCACATATACATAGGTTCCTGTAGTTCTTGGCCACGGCTATTTTTCATAAACAGAATATATTTGCCAGAGCTGCAGCTTACATTTTGATTTCCATATGAAAAAATGTTGTGATTCTCTTCAAAAAGTTTTCAGAAGCCATGAACCCAAGTTAACACAGGGTGAGATGAGAATATGACCACAATCAGTCAGCAAAGCCCAACTGAAGGCTTGGGTCTGCCTGGCAATGAAGAAAATAAAGAGATTCAGGCCAGGTACAGACATTACACTTTTATTGGTATAAGTGATCAGAACCCTTGTTAGACTCTAGGCACCCCGCAGAAAGTGTCAACCTCTAGCTGTCACTAGGTTTTTTTGGCTACAGAAAAATAATGTGGCAATTCTTGTGCTGCAAAGACCCAGGGAGACCACAACAGGTGAGAACGTTTTTGACACTGTGGATTCCTGTTTGAAATCTCTGGTTTTATCTTGTGAATCATGTGTAAGTATTTGCACACCTAACAGTGCTAATATTGACCATCAGTCTATAGTAACCTTAAAAGGATCTCACAGCACCCTAGTGCTGTGGCACTGTGGATGAGAATCAGTGCAGTAATACATATGTTGTGATATGTTTTTTCACCATCGTCATTCTCTTGGGATCTGAAAAAGGCTGACCAAATTTCAAACAGATACTGCTGCAAGTTGGATCTAAAGGGAAAAACACAAAGGCCCAATCAGTGCCTGCAGGTATTCAATAACATTGCCTTCAGCTATCTGACACCCTTTGATTTTGCATTCATACTGCAGGACACATACATGTGTGTGCAGGTGCATGCATATTTCTTCACCATATGTGCTCAATATAACCATTTAAGTAAGTCTGTTTCCTACCACATACTTCTACATAATGCATGCTCCCATCAGACAGGACATTCATTCTTCATGCAACAAAGCATTCTCTCATCCAGTGTTACTTTGCACACAGCTAATGAACATGCAGTCTAAATAAGCCAGTACCCAGCTTAATAAAAAAGTACATATTCTTACCTGATTTTGCCCATAGTAGCTCCTAGAGCCAGTTAAGAGAGCAGTTTCTCATGTGTTTTAGGGACCCTACTTCCCAAAAGTTGCTTGCCTTCAGGTCCAGATCAGACCATCAGATATGCCCTCTGGGCAATTCGCTGTACCTCCTCTTGCTAGGCCACAGGTGGGGAATGCCCATATCGGACATTTTAAAGCTGTCTTCAGAAATAGGCAGCTAAGCAGCGGTCTGGGGACAGACCAAAAAGCTTCTTATTCCCATGTGAGCTGTAGAGCCTAAAGTCCCTGGTTCTCCAGGAAGCAGAGATTATTATAATTTATCTTCTTCCCCAAGCACTACATTACCCAGCATCCAAACTGCCTCCTTCATGGAGCTCCTAAGTATGCACAATGGCTGGGCATTTCACCCTTGCTCCTTGATCTCCTGTTTGTGGCACAGAGAGAGCCATAACTTACCCCAGTAGCTTTGTAAGTTGTTCAGAACATTTTCTAGATCATTAGCCCCTGCCAGTCTACCCCAGTTGTTCTGCACCACAAATATGTTCACCTCGTTCTCCTTCACATTCTTGTAATCCTATGGATGGAGGGGGAACAAATGAAGCTACCTTACTGGATGACCAGGGCCGATCCAACCATTAGGTGAAATAGGCGGTTGCCTAGGGTGCCAAAATTTGGGGAGCACCAAAATTATATGCAGAACAAAATAACAGGAACATCATTCTAAATAATAGCCCTGGCCTGCTATGGCTCCACCGTGGACCAGCCCTGCCCCCAGCCCTGCTAGTGGCCCTCACTCCCGACCTGCAGCCCCTGCCCCCAGGCCAGCGGTGCCCCTCCCTCCTGCCCAGCACATCCACCCCACGGGGCCGGAGCCAGGGCTGGTACCCGGGTTGCAGCAGCCGGTCTCCCAGCTGCTTTCCCCACCGGGCCATAAAATTTCATTCTAGACTTCTTATTTTGCTCCATATTGGAAGTGGTGGGGGCGCCGAGGTACACAGTTCGCCTAGGGCACCAATTACCCTTGGACCGGCCCTGTGGATGACAACCTCATATTTTGTCTGGGGCTCAGCTACCCTGTAATATACTGCATCTGCAATACCAGAGAACCAACACCAATATATAATGGACCAGATATTCCACTTACCTATAGTACTTATGTAGCCCCATTTCCATAGTGTCCAAATACCTCATTATATTCTAATGTGCTGAAGCTCAATGCTTTGGCCCTGGGCCAGTCCATGGGCTGGATCAGACCCAGTGCCACCCCTGCGTGCTGGGATTGGGGCTCCCGGCTGCCTGTGTCCAACCCCAGGTGCTGAGAGGATTCCCACAGGGCAGATGACCCAGCACTGGGGGCTAGATGTGGCCCACAGGCTAGGGGTTCAGCACCCCTGTTCTAATGCATTCATCCTTACAAGACCCCTGTGAAGTGTTTTACAAATAGGGGAACTATGGCAGAGACACTAAGGCAGGGATGGGCAAAGTCCAGCCTGTGGGCTGGACTGGGCCTGCAGCAGACTCCATTTCCCAACAGCCCCTGCCACATCGCTGCAGCCAGTTCCCATGGAGATGCCAGCAGCAGCGGGGCGCAACAGCACAAGGCCAGGGTTTCCATGGAGACTGGCCCCAACAGCACTCGCAGAGCGGGGAGCTGCTCCTGGGTCAGGGCTGGGCTCCTGCAGCAGTGACAGCGTGCTCTGAAGCCAGGGCAGACTGTGATCTGCTGTCCACACTCTGTGGCTCTGCCCCAGCTCCAGGCCATGCTGTCACTGCCACAAGGTCCCAGCCCTGTTCCTGGAGCAGCTCCCAGCCCTGCCAGCGCTGCTGGGGCCTGTCTCCCTGGCCCTGCTGCTGCTGGTGTCTCCATGGAAACTGGCTGCAGTAATGTGGGCAGGAGCTGCTGGGAATGGAGTTTCGCCACCAGTCAGAGCTGCCATTTTGCCCACCCCTGCACTAAGGCCATATCTGCTGCTAGAAATACATGAGGTAGTTTGGGTACCAGAAGACATTACACTGAGGTAGCATGGAGCTCCATGCAGACTAATTGTCCCTCACTGGTCTTGCTTCACAGCAGTGTAGATATCACTTGAGTGACTTTCCCAAGGTCACACGGGAAATCTGTGGTAGAAGAGAGTGGTGATCCTGGATATCTGGACCTAGTTTAGGACGCAAGCTACTGAAGCATCTCTCCTCCACTTAGCCATGATACATCCTCTTTTTCCACACACCCCCCAGGCCCCAAATCCTGGGAGCCTCCTGCCCTGTAGCAATCCTGAATGAGAAGGAGTTTTAGATGGTCTGCCCTTTGAGGGTTAAAACTCTGCATGAGACAGGGTTTGTGGCCTTGATTTTTAAATGGTCTGAATGTATTTTTATATGCTAATTCTGGGATGATTTGGTTAAGGGATTTGCTTGCTCCTGTTACCTGGTGGTTTGGAGGTTTGGTAGTGCCTCCATTGCGAGTGTCACTTTTATATGGGGAAAAGGCCTTCTCAAAATAGAAGATTTTGCAGTATTTCCTAAAGACTGTAGATTGACTTATTCCTGCAGAATTCATAGCCGGATCCCTTCTCTGTGTCTCCATGCAGGGAGCTCCAGTTTCTTTTTAAAATGTATTGTGTTTCATATTCTTGGCTTGTGTGTTAGTGTTCTCACTATTTAAGCTATCTGCTTTTTTGTGGTTTTGTTTGTTTGTTTGTTTGTTTGTTTGTTTCTAATAAAAAACCCACCAATGGCTTTAAAAGGCCACAATGTGACCTATTAACTTCAAATCAGTCAATTGATTTGGGAAAACTTACATTTCTTTCAGAATTGCATATATCACTCAGCCCTAGATGTGAGCTCACCAAGGAACAGGGCAGCACTGAGCAAAGCCCTCTGACTTTTTCTTGTAATTTTACCAGAGCTATATTATGAGGAAAATACAGCCCCACATGTATTATTTAATACATGTTTACCATCCTTTGGTAAATTTAAGCAGCACATAGGCTGTTTGGACACATGGACTATACCATTTGAAAGCAAAAAACTCTGCCCTCTGCAAAGCGTGGGTGGATGGACGGATAATAAGATGGACAAGTGGAGTCCTTCATCAGCTGCCTTGCTGTGAGTGATGGCAATAGTAATTTTTAACATGCAATGTATAATTTAGAGCCATGGAAGTAATATCACATCTGGCCTGATCTATTTAATATGTAACATTTTAGAAGCTTGAGAACATAGTTGACATTGAGAATCTTGAAAATATGCATAAACTACAAAAAAGGTTATTTTATGAAAAGAATAATGATGAGCAATAAGGACAGAAATTCTCTGGCTGGTTTGTGCTGCATCCAACTCAAACATTGATAGTAACATCATACAGGAAAAATCCTGTGGACAAGTGCTGTTCAGTTTCACTAGTCAGAGCCTAATGAAATCAATACAAAGACTCCCAGTTATTTCAGTAAAGTTGGCAGTAATAATATTCAGTTCTTACCTGGTGCTTTTCCCCCAGAGATCATAAAACACTTCACAAGGGAGGCCAGGATCACTATTCCCATTTTATTAATGACAAAACCAAAGCAGATAGAAGTGAAACAACTTTTGTGGCCAAGGTCACCCAAAGGCAGAGCCAGGACCAGACCCCAGGTCTCCTGAGTCTACTCCAGGTTTAGTCCATTTGGAAGACTGTCATGCCTTTGTGCTAATTGTCTATGCAAATTATCCAACTGTTCATTAGCTGTTCAGGTTTCCTCATTCTTTCTTATGGTCATGTTGTCTCTGCCTCCAGAGTGTGTCTGCTGGCACAAGGCATAGGAGACCTCCCCCATTTTGTGCTGCCCTTTCTAATGGTCAAGTGCAACTGCAGTTCAGGGATGGTCTCCCCTCAAATGAGACAGCCTTGCTGTGGGGCTGGGTAAGGGGGGAAGATGTGCCCCAATTCCTGTCACATGGCAAATCAGGACTGGCACAGTGCAAAATTAAGCTCTTGTGAAAGGCTGTACAGAGGGCACAGCTGGTGTAATGGGGAGCTCAGGAATGAATGATGCAGCTGAGCCCCTATTGAGCAGACATTCACTTCTACAGAAGTGTCTGATCCTGTGAGGCTTTGAGTGTGCCCTGAGCCTCCAGGACCCGATTTCCTTACCTGTGGGACATAAATAACTTCCTTGGGAGTCCATTCGAACTACCAACGCCCTGCAAGGGGAAGAAGGGGGAAAATTTGGACTTCTGCTGCCCTCACTGTGAGTTGAGGATTGTCTCGCCTCCCAGTATCAAGCCCAAAAGCAAGTAGAAATGCTGTGTCCAGACTTCTCTAAGGATTTCTTTCTAATGCCACCCATGCAGTGAATTTGCTCTCTGCTTATCAACAAGAAGCTTTCTGTTTCTGTTGTTTATCATTGATCCCTCATTAAAAAAAACAGAACAAATGGAATAAGTGTTTTAATAGGGCAGGAAGATGAGGCCATGAGAGCCATGTGATGGGTGAGAGGCCTTATAAACAAGCTCAACTGAAGAAACAAAGCTAATTGTCAGCCTGGGAGCTCCATGAAGCACATTCCTAGTAAGCTGTCTGTCTTAAACCCTCTGGATCAAAAAGTGATTAATCCTGCAGACAAATGTAGCCTTGATGATAGATATACACAAAATCCCCTAACACAGTGAGGTGGTGTTACACTTACTGTTTCTGATACCTCAATTAGGAAATTCTATTTTACTATGGCCTTTCCCATTATGTCCCTGATGTAGCAATAAGTTCCATCCTCATCAGCAGCACATTTTTGCACGTCAGAGAAATGCTTTTGTCAATACCATACTTTGTCCATCCCAATTTTTAACACTACTTTAAATTATATTTTACCTTTACCACTGAAGGAATTAGCTCCTTTCACTTAAAGCTGCCAAAATGTAGAGATAAACAAAACACACCAGCAGTAACTGATACCTTACCACTGACATTCACCCCACCTTCACAGTGCACTATCGGCAGTCTCCTAGTGACGAGTCATATCCTGCTGGTACTGGGAACCTGCACTCTATTGATTAGCTTGATGATTAATGCTGAGTAATGGTATTCCTTATCTCCTTTCAGGCAGAAAAAAAGAGAGGTATGTAGGAAGGTATGTATAAACAGCTACTAAATCAGAAGAAATGCAAAAAAACAGGACTCTGAAGTACATCCTCCAGATATGATGACAGTTGTGAAAAAGTACGCTTATTTGTCTATAAAAATTAAGATCTTGCATGTATGTGTCTCTCTCAAAGACTTTACACATGAATAGGAGACAAGTGGCCTGAATGTCCCTTTTTCAGTTTTTAAGAAATTCAAGTTTCCATCAAAGAAAACCCTCATGAAAATGATGGAAAAGGAAACAAAAAATTCCATGTGGCTGTGTATAAAGAACTATCACCTTAACATTAAACTGGCTGCCTGACTTGGTCAACAGTCCCTTTAGTAATGCTCATTTGGTGCTGCACTGCAAATGAACAGTAAGAGTTTTGAGTGGACAAAGTAAATGATCTTGCCTGAGTCAGGTATAACACAGAAGAAGTCAAAGGGCAAATCTCCACCCTCACTCCTACTCACCCAATCCAGCTCCTGAACTGATGCCACTTCTGCTGTTCTAGCCCTGCTATGCCGGGGTGGGCAATTATTTCCGGCAAAGGGCCATTTAATGAGTTTTGGCAAGCCACTGAAGGCCTCATGACAGGCAGCCAGGGGCAGATAAATATTAATTTTCTAAATTTTTAGAGGCCCTGCAGGCTGGATAGAATGGATAGGTGGATAGGTGGGCTGCATCTGTCCCGCAGGCCACGTTTTGTCCACCCCTGTGCTATGCCCAATACCTCTTTCCTAATCTACAGTTTTGTCTGCTGATTCATTTTAACCATTGGTGTTGAGGTATGAAAATGAACCAGACGGAGTGAATGATAACTGGCCAAGTAACCTCTGACATCAGAATGCTTCTATGCTGCATGAAATGGGTATTCTGTGGGTGCATTTACACGTAACACTACATCACCATAGCAATGCATGACAGCAACAAAGCATCCATGGGCAAAACTCATGATGCTGCAGGTATGTCACTGTAGCAATGCGCTCCCCTGTTATAGCATGTTGCTAAGGCAACATAGTGCCAAAAATAAACCTGCGCAGCACACATGGCACAGTACCAGCTGTTACTTTGCTGTCTTTTAGTACTGTCTTTTAGTACTTCCAAAAGGAAGTACTAAAAGATGGTGTGGTAACAATGGTGCCATAGCAGCATGTGTAGATGGACTCTGTAAAATTAGGCTTGTCAAATCTTCTGGGCCCTCAAATGGACTGTTAGGCTTTGCTTCACTCCGCCAAATAAAAATCCATCCAAACACAACTTAGTTGGTAGAAAGATATTAACAGGAGTCTAAAGACTTCAAGAGCTCAAGAGACTCCAGACCCTGACACCGTGCTTTGTAGAGCTGCAGAGAGGGTGACAGAGTGAGTTATGCTGGTTTAATGCCATCTGGGATGTTCAGGGAAATCTCCAGCTGCCACTCTTTGAAGCCCCTTTCAAACTGTGCAAACAGCCAGATGAAGGCCAGGGTTCAGGCTTGGAAAGTTTAAGTGAATTCTCACAGGAAAATGGCTGAAAAAAAGCTGGGAGCAAAACTAATACCTCATGAGTTGCATGTTTGTGCTGTAAATACACTGCCTCTTGTTGTCTCTATGCATTACAGACCAATTGTTTTGGGCATTAGACATTAAAAAATTCTGCATTTGACTAAGAGTCTCAATTTTTCTGCAACAAAAGCAAGTGAATTGTGAAATAGCTTCATACTGAGTTACCCTGAGTTTTAATAGTCAACCCATGTCAAAGAAAAACAAATGCTATCTAGTCAATGCTATTGGGCATTTTGATATGACTGTCTCTAAAAGGTCACTCTTAGGTACATTTTTTTGTTTTCCTCATTTCTGCTTCATATGAAAGTTAAAGCACTGGGGTTTGTAACCTAAAACAATGGAGTCAGCAGCTAAATTCAACATTGTCCCATCTGGGAAACAGATTCTTACCTTCATCTGGAAAAACCCAAGCCTTTGCAACCACCATTTACGCTAAAGAAGCATCTCCATTCCCTGTAATCATGTTACAGCTTTTATCATCCACAGACTAGACACACAATCATTTGAGCAGATCAAACATGTCATGAAGCTGAGAACATGTGTATGTAATATTAGCTAGGCTATAATAGTCATATCTTGTTTGCAGCACTAAAAAACTTTAAGATGTTCATTCATAGTAAGATGAGGTCAGAGAGCACAATCAGATAACTATTACTGGGCACATCTACACGTGTGCTAATGCACAGTAGCCTATTTTGCTGTGCATTAAATAGGCACATAAAAAACCATGCTCATACGCTAATGCACAGTAAAATAGGCTACTGCACATTAAGCATCACCTAAAAAGTGTGTGCTTGTGCTACTGTGCATTAGCACAGCCTAATGCACATTAATTTAGTACCTCACATTGGTGGTACTAAATTTAATGCGCATTAGGAAAAGGACATTAATGCACATGTAGATACACCCACTGTATAACATCCCAATACAGTCCCCACAATCAGTTTGCATAACATATTAAAAAAGGTTTTTAAAAAAGTTTCAACTACCTCACTACAGTAAACAGGACTGACAGTAAAAAAAACAAAAAATTCAAATATAATTGTTATGATAGTTGCTAGGAAGCATATCCATATTTCATTCAGCTTTGGATCACTACATATTTCAGATATACTCATAGCAGCCCAATAAATTAAAAAACAAAAACCACAGGCATCTCTGGGATTTGTTATTGCACTGTTCACTAAGCCATGACTTGGACTTGGTTGCATGATGAGCGCAGTTACAAGGCTTCCATTTTGTTCAATCTTTTTATAGAAAGGTGAGAGAGCCACCTTCCTAAGACTACATTGTTACCAGTTTCTCGGTTTTGAGTGCCCGCAGTCTCACTCGCTCTGTTAGCTGGTAATGTTGTAGAGTTCTCTCTAATCCTTGGATGTTCAAGAACATCTTTAAGCAGTAGTCTGTGGTACGGATCACGTTGTAGAAGCTTTGAAACTAGATCTTTAGCTCCTTCTGATAAAAAGGGAGGAAAGCTGAATTCAACCTTTGAAATACATCTCTAAGTATCCTGATGAGTCGCTGCCACACAAGGAGGTTTTCCCACTAGGAACTCATAGCACAGAACCCCCAGGCTCCAGCTATCTACCTTTTCATCATATATTTTCCTTCAAGTATTTCAGGAAGCAGGTAGGTAGGTGTTCCACAACAAGTTGTCCTCCTAGATGATGGAGCATGCACAGAACATCCAAAATCTATCATCTTCAGCCCTCCCTTTGAGCCAAGAAGCAAGTTTTCTGGTCTGATATCATTGAAAATCACATTTTGAATGACAGTATGATAGAGCATCAGCTAGCTCTGTGATGTACTTAGCAGTTCTTTGCTCATCAAACTTCGTAAGCTTCTATAGCTTTCGGTAGACTTCTCCATGAGGTGCCCACTCTAGAATAATGTATACCTTGTGGCATCCTGAAAACAGCCAAACCATCTGAGAATGTTGGGATGTCCAAGAAAAAACTGTATTTGTGCTTCTCTCCTCAGATGACGCTCTAGTCCAGCTTCCTCCAACTGAGATTTAAAGAGCACCTTCAGTGCCACAATACATTTAGTTTCTTTTTCACAAGACAAATACACAATTCCAAAGTGTCCTTTTCCCAGAGGATGGCCAATTTCAAAGTCATCAACACACCACACTGCCTTCTCCTGGGTGAGTCAAGGCTGGAACTGCAGCTCATCACTGAACTCCGGTGATGCCTTTTATTCTCTTTATTTTTCAGTTTAGAAGTATCTTCTTCAGGCTTGTGTACTAGCTTGTGCCTAAATCCAGTGCTAAATACACAGACTCTCTGAGCGAAGTGTGAAGGATGCAGAATTTTTTGCGCTTCAGCTGTTCAACTCCAGGCAGCAACTCTTTTGGCAGCAGAGAGACTAGGACTCATTTTGAGACTGCCTCAAAACTGGTTGGAATCGTCCCACTGTGCCCGGGCAGCCTGGGGCAGGTCTTTTTCTGGGTCTGTCCATACTGCCATGGCTGCAGTGTGTCTCAGCTGTGAGCACTAGTTGAATTCTAGTTGAATAGGAGAAGTCTCTGAAGCATGAAAGAAGACCATTGTTGTGCCCATCCACAAGAAGGGCAGGAGGGAGGACCCAGGTAACTATAGGCCAATCAGTCTAACTTCCATCCTAGGGAAAATCCTAGAAAAGTTCATCAAGGAGTCTATCTGTGATAAGCTTGCAGAAGGTAAGATTCTGAATGACAGCCAGCATGGCTTCATTGTGGGCAGGTCTTGCCGTACCAACCTCATCTCCTTCTATGACCAAGTAACTTGCCACCTGGACATGAGAGAGCAGGTTGACATTGTATACCTTGACTTCCAAAAGGCCTTTGATCTAGGCTCCCATGATGTCCTCATGAGAAAATTGGAGGATTGTGGGCTTAACTCTGAGATAGTCAGGTGGGTGAGAAACTGGCTGCAGGATAGAACCCAAAGAGTCGTAGTGAACGGATCTGTGTCACCCTGGCAAGAAGTGGGCAGCAGTGTCCCTCAGGGGTTGGTGCTCGGTCCAGTACTTTTCAACATCTTTATTAACAATTCAGATGTGGGGGTGAAGAGCTCACTGGCCAAGTTTGCGAACAGAGCAAAGTTATGGGGGAGCGTGGTCACGCTTGAAGATAGGATATAGTTACAGGCAGATCTAGACAGGCTAACAAGTTGGGTGGATCGGAATCTGATAAAGTTCAACGTTGAAAATTGTAAGGTGCTCCACCTCAGGACAAGCAACCCACAACATACCTACAGGCTTGGCAGCACCAAACTGACTAGCACCACAAATGAAAGGGATCTGGGGGTAATAATAGACCACAATATGAATATGAGCCGGCAGTGTGATGCTGTAGCCATTAGGGCAAATAATACTCTGGCATGCATCAACTGATGCATCTCCAGCAAAACCAAGGTAGTGATTCTTCCACTGCTCAGCACTGGTGAGACGCAGCTGGAGTACTGTGTCCAGTTCTGGGCACTGCACTTTAACAAGGACATGGACAGCTAGAGAGAGTCTAAAGAGCCACCCATATGAGCAGAGTCTTACACTGCAATCCATATGATGAAAGGCTGAGAGACCTGGGACTCTTCAGCCTGAGGAAAAGAAGGCTAAGAGGGGACCTGGTAGCAGCTTACCACTACACTAAGGGAGTACATCAAGGGCTCAGTGAACAACTGTTCACCAGGGCACCCAAGGGGAAAACCAGGAGCAATGGCCACAAACTGCTGGAAGATCGATTCAGGCTCAACTTTAGCAAAAACACCTTCACAATCAGGGTGTCCAGACTGTGGCATAAGCTCCCTCCAGAGGTGATGCATTCACCTACCCTAGAAATTTTCAAGAGGAGACTGGATGGTCCTCTCACTGAAGTCACCTGATCCCAGCTGTCTTTCCTGCTTGGTGCAGGGGGCTGGACCCCATGATCTTCTGAGGTCTGTTCCGGCCTTACAATCTATGAATCTATTAACATATTTTTGCATGTAATTTTAGAGAATGTAACATAGCAAGGTTACTTACTTTCCCCAGAGAAAGTATGTTACTTGGCTACCAGTGAAGCAAAATAGTTTGACTCTACTACCGACTGTAATAATGAAATGCAATATTAAGGTACTGTAAAGTACAGGCTATGCATAAAATCAGAGTCCATCAAATAAAGGGTTAAGTTTCTCAATCTTTTTAATCTGAGTCACTTAAAACACCACCTGCTGTGTAACCGGCACAAAATTATCTGACAAGCAACATCTAAAATATGTTTTTGCAACTGATGTTCTGATTTGAACATTTGCCTGAAGACAGAGCTATTCTATGTTGATTAAGAAATAAAAGAAAACTGAAGTGGATTGAAGCTGATCATGAATTATTTTTCTTAACATTTGTATATGATTTTGTCAAAGAAACCAAAACCTGAAAACAAAAAATATATATTTGAAGGAACCAAAATCTAAAAGTTTTCAATTTTCAGTGAATGACCCCCCCCTCCCAAAATTGATTCAGATTTTTTATGAAAATCTAAACTTTTTGACAAAGACAAGCTCTCCGCAAAAATTCCATTTTACAAAAAATATTATCCATCAAATAACTTTGACAAGTCTATTGGCTAACTATTAGATAACTGTTTCTCTCTCACTGTATGTTTCTTTTAATAAAAGTTGAGCATTGTATTAAGTGGATTCTTTGATTCTTCAGTATATCACTGGTGCATTCAACTAAAAGGCTTTATAGAACACATTATACTAACTGTGCGCTGAAATGCTCTAGACAATATACAGAAAATACTAAAACATTAGACTAAAATTCTTTATAAACAAAGACTTCAATTAAATATCATACAAATAGAAATGATTTGCTTGCCAAAGATGAGATTTTTTTCATTTCTGGCTTTGCTATTTTATGTAAGAGGTTGAACAAATGTATTTAACATTTGTTTGTATATAGGTCTATGTAATTAAGTGTGAAATTTGACTCAACCTTAACCACTGAGTAACAACCCGTAATTCCACGATATATCTCTCAACACATGTGTATGCCTATATAAATCATAGATTATTTTAACAAAGATTATAAAAATTGTCATTAATCATAATAAAACATTAATAAAATGTATGTAATAATCTAACTGCTACTATATAGATGAAGCAAAATAAATCTGTATTCTTCTGCAGACAGCCTTTTTCACACTCCTAAACTGTGGTCATTTCTCTTTCATGAACATTAAATATATTCAACAGCCTCTATCACATTTGTAGTTTAGCAGTAATGGCTGACAGGGAAGGCATTTCCTGGCAGTTAATAAGTGACTGGAGTTGCTGATTAGGTTCTTTGGCTTTTTCTCACGTTCTTAGACTTACTGTTCATTAACTGACAGGAAATGCTCAGAATAAAGGTGACCATTGCTATTTTAATCTGAGAAAAATATTTAAATGTAAAGAAAATACGTGATGTCCTTGTGTGTTAGAAAGTTTAAAACATGGGTGGCACATTGACCTGACTTCAGGACGCAGTGCTCTGATATAGTGACTTTAATTTTAAGCTTTTTAGAGCTGATCCAATGCCCAGTAAAGCTGGTGAGACTCTCCCTTAACTTTACTGTCCATTGGGTTGGGTTTTAATTTATTTAAAACCAAAGCATCCTACTGAATGCTCCACTCTGTTTACTGATAGAGTACTTACAGATCAGCTTCTTGGCCCATTTAGTCTGATATCCTGAATTAGACTGATATTACTCGCTGCTTCAAATTCAAAACATCACTAATCTACTAAGCCACTGGAAAAGACTGTAGCTCCCAGGAGAAGAGGGCAAGGAGTAAATACCTTCCTGACCCTTACAGTTGCTCATTTTATGCCGCAAAACATGAAATGTGATTACTCTTATCATTCTCCTAGCTCACATAGCTACAAATGTTATTAGTAGCCATAAAATTATTCAGCCTCTTCTAAAATCCATTTTAAAGAGTGTCTGACATGTATTAGCAGATCTAAAATTCTGATTCTGAATACCCAACCTTGAGCATCACAAGCAAAATGTAGATATAAGCAGCAGTGACAAGGCTGCAGAAGTGCTAATGAAGAGTGGTGCCACTGCCAAAGAGAAACATTACGCATTATTAACACATTAGCCCACTAAGGCACTGTGCCAACTATAATAAGCAACCAATTTGGCATGCTAACTCAGATGTGCAGGTCATTCAAAAAATCTTCTTCCATTTTTTTCTCCCTTGTGGACAAACATGATGCAATACATTCTTGTCCAGCTAATGCCCAGAAAAGCATTGCTTTTAACAGGGTTCCGCCTCTAAAGCTCAGTTGGCCACTGTGTTATTAATACTTTGACACCCATATTTCTAATGTGAGGTCCAGTTCACAAATCTGCTACATACATTATATGTGCATGGGAGTGTGAAGAGGGATAAATCATATTCATTATTCACACTCATGAAATTCCAAACACAAGGGAAGTACTGATGGCCTCCTTGGGGAACCAGAAACATCTTGTCAGGGATATACAAGTAAAAGGGGTGCAAAATCAATTATGAAAGGAGGTGTTTCCTGCTCTAACAAGCTAATTACTGTACATCTAGTCACACAGGGAAAACTGATGCTTTTTATTTTTAATGGAGGTGCTGTCAAATTAAATCAGCTTGGAAGGAGCACAGAGTTTAATGTATTCCCTTAGCCAGTGTTCACTTTAACACATTTACATATGCAAACATGTTAATATTCTCTGAACAGGAAGAAGAAAACAGACAGCAAATAACTCAATAGTACACAGAGTAGAACATAACAAAATGATGAAATAGGTGAGATTTGTCATTTTATTTACACTAGTTACACTCCAGTAGACTTCAGAATAACTTCTCTCAATTGGCACTGTTATGAGAGAAAACAAAATCTGCCCCATGGGATAAATATTCCCAAATCCAGTTATATAAATCAACTCAGTAATAAAACAAAATAAATATAGACTGGCCACTGCATACCTTAACTTTTTTGTCCCTAAACAGGAAGCCAAATTCAGGATATGATTTTATGGCTCTTACTATTAGAAGAACTTGATGGTGTTGTATTTTCTTTGATGAATCCAATTAATTTTCAAGGACAATACAATATTTTTTTCTTCCTTTAATGCAGCAGGAGCCAAATACAGGACTGTTCCCTTTCAGCTATCACACTCTCCCAGGGCCACATTCCTTGAGCTTTTTTCCAAAAAGATCTAGTGTTTCCTTGCTACTTTAGGTATCATAGTCTCTGGTCCTTTCCTGACTCTTTCACAGATACATAAACTTTCAAAAAAACCCGATAGTCACACACCTGTCTGCCCACATGTGCCTTGCAGTGTGCCTTTATTTTGGGTGGTGACACATGCCTATGTTGGTGGGGGAAGACTCTATTGTTTCAGCTCTCTGGTTCCCTGAAGGTTAACTGTTTCTTATAACTATCTTAAATGAAGAACAGTTGTTACACCCAGCCCATAGCAACACTGTGTACAAACAGAGGCCTAATGTGCTCTTTAACTGAAGGACACTTGCGCATATCAGACCTCCAGCTGCTTTTCAGGGCAAAATTCCCTTCCTACAGCATTGGCAGTCAGTGCATTGGAAAGGCTTGTTTGACTTCCATAAATCCTACTTATCTCAATTGCCAACTGTTTTTTCCATCCTGCTTCAGTAAACGTTGGAATCGGAGCAATGCCAACGGCAGCCCACTCTGAAAAAAATGGATCAAGGAAAGGTCACATCATCCTGAATGCCCATAAGATAGATGGTCAATGCTGATCTTGCATCTCAATGACTCATCTGAGAATACTCAGAAGAAAGTGAGATTATAACAAAGGTGGGACTCCCAGAGGCTGACCAACAACATCCCTGCAGCCAAACAACTTTAAAGGAAAAAAAGCACAGAGCTCTGTTTTGTGCCTGCCAGAGCTTTCCTGACATGCATTTCCAGGCTCCATCCTGATGGTTGCATCCAGCTGTGCCAATATATTTCCATCTAGGACCTGAGCGTGCCTAAAAGACAGATGATCTCTGATATATTCTTTTACCTTTAACTATTCCCATATGATCGAAGTGCTTCTAGGATACAGAGAACAGGCCCAATCTTGAAGTTTTTATTTAGGCCAGGTTGTCCTTGCAACACCGAGTATTCAGGAAGGATGTTACAGGGAGCATCCATGCCTTTTGCTCGCTCAGCGCAAGAGGCAAGGGGTAGTTCCAGTTCTGCACTGGGGAGCTTATGAACTGCCCACTGTGCCATATTACTTTTGTTCCAAAGTGAGGAACCAAGACCACCCACACTGTACCAGCCTACAGAAAAAACTAGGGGAGCAGGCTATCATCCTGAAGGATGGTGGATCTTGAACACCAGCACCATGCACATTGCTGAGGTGACTGGAAAGAGACTATAACAGTACAGTTCTCCCTTTTCCCTAAGTCATCACTCAAGCAAAACTCCCAACCTAACTTTTCCAAAGTACAAAGTAATTGAGAACTGACTCCAAGACCTTGCCCAAGATTTGCCATGTGATTTGGTTTGCTTGTTATCCTGTCCTGCTGAGAAGGCACTGGAAACACTCAAAACCCATGTTGTTCATAAAATAGATTTATGTTCTTGGAGCTGTTCAGCTACTTCTCGAGGAAAATGCACAACTTGTGTCTTACACTCACATGGATTCATTCACTTATGGAGTGTATCCCTTGATACCATTGTCTGACACGATCTGTCCTTCACATGCATCTGCAGACAGGAGTTTCCTATTACAGACAATGCCCATGTCCCTGTCTGTATTTCTCTTACTCTCTGGGTATTCAGTTTTAGGTACTTAAAGAATAACCAGGAGTGGTCAAGTGTGATTAGATCTGGGGAGCTAATAATTTAGCACAGATTTAGAGGAAAGACTGCACTGAATTCACCTCGTAGGAGTCTACCCAGTTTATCACATACAAAGAGTTCTTGATCAGTCTGAATGATGCATGGTAAATCAGAGAAGTTTTATACTTGAGTATGCAGTCTTTGAGGGAAGTGCTGTAAGTGGAAATGAGAACAACAAAGAGAAGTTGAGTGATAAATAATATTCTGTTTGCAGGGGCAGTGCCAACTACAGAGAAGGGAGGCAACCTAAAATCTCCCTAAATACCATACAAACAGGCGTCTTGCTCTTCCAGAGAGATGAAAGTGTGACTTTGTCTACTGAACTGTATAGAAGCAATCAAGAAAAACAGGGACAAATAAAGGGAAATGGATTTGCTCAGACATTTATGTGCCAGGCATATGGGCAGCTGTGAGAGCATTCCAGCACTATCTTGCTCCCCAAAACACAAGCTGAAAAGCAAGGGGTCTGTGGAATCTCCTTAAAGGTGATGTTGACCCGACACGTGGAGATGGCATCCCTGGTGAAGCCTGTCCCCCCCTCAGTAAAGGACAAAATAGGGACATCTGCTGGGAACCAGTTAGCTTTATTAGATACACAAGGGTTTCCAGTCCGGAGCAGTGATAGACTTGCATGGAATCTAAGCTCAAAGAAATAAAAGAAACTTCAAAAGACACAACCAGACTAACAGAATCATTTAGCAACAATCTTTTTTTTCTGGGAAGAAAATTGGAGCCACCTGAGAAGCAAGTCAGGATTCAGAATATCCACATCCTTGAAATTCCATATGCTATTGATTCTGGACCTTAGATCTTATGAAAGCTCATCCATAAACCCATGACAATAGATGTTACAATTGGTCCCACATGCAAAAGGATTTATGAGATTCCTGGGCTTTAAAATATGTGCATATTAAAGGCAACACTAATTCTGACAGCACTAATTCTACAGCTGGACTGTGATCACCACTCAAGGTCATCACATTTTTTATTGTTCTCAGTCGGGATTATGGTGAGATAATGCAAAGGGACCAACTAGAGATGGGGCCCCATTGTGCTCGGCCCTGTACAAACAGAGCAGTTGATCATCCTTAACCCTAAGAGTTTTAAAATGTTCTTTTTTCCTAACCTGATTCCTCTGAGGTCTGGCATAATAAATGTGTACTCTTAATTGAGCTTTAGAAGAGATCAAATATTTTATAACATTTCTGTAACCTCAGCCAGATTTTTTTCAAAACCCTAAGCAGCTGGGCTTTTTCAGTGACATCTAGTTTTAGTTTATATCATTCCTTTACCTCACTTCTGTTTTCTTCCACCAGTATTTTTACATCATCTGCTCATAGCTTAAGATGACCTTTCAGACACTTTTCACTCACTCTGACAATTTCAGGCTTCAAACCAAATAACAATTCAGTTCAGTTGTCAACAGTTTAAATTGTACAGGTGCAAAGAATACAAAAGCAAAGCTTCCAGTCAACATGACAAAAGGAAGGTTAGAATTGCTTCATGAATAAACATGTGAAAGAGTTTTCATCCACAGATCCCATTTCAGAGATGGGAAAGCTGAGGAACTGATAGGTTACTATAAATAATAGTGAAAATAGTAAATATAAAAAATACAGTGTTTAACCTTTGCAAAGAGAGACATAAAATGAGAATGAGAAAATCTTAAGTGTTTTGATAAACTAGAAAATGAGGTTAGGGGCCTGATCCTGCAAGCATTTTCTACCAATCCAGTGCCTGTTGCAATCAATTAAATGGACTTCTGTTGACTTAAATTGACATTAGACCAGGCTCTTTGTGATCTGCTCAAGTTCAGTAGCATTTAGAAGCAAGCAGCCATTTTATGTCAAGAACTGGAATGTTTAATTTATCTCCACAAATATGTGTCTATCCCTAGTTATACATTTATATATACAGATAGATGTTCACACATTAATAATATATATTTTTCTTCCTTTTGGTCTTAAACAAAACAATTTTCTAAAATTAAAAAAATTAAAGCACGATTACCTACAAAGGCATATGTGAAGCTGTTTGTGGGTTTTTCCCCTTTTAGAAGGCAAATGTAGCAGAACCAGCTTCCCATTTCCATTCTCATGAATGCCTGGATTTTCTTCAAGGGTTCAGAAATACACTGTCGGCTGTGCTAAACAGAAATTGTTTAAATGATCCCTGCTTCATAGTTTACCAAAGTGGGAAAACATGATTTCCAGGCCTATTGGATAATTATAGATTGCATGACAACAAATGTATATTCTATTATGTGCCTAGGATTTACTTTGTTAATACTCCAGTATCTGACTCTATTACAAACTAGCTAACAACTCTCACTCTCCTTTGCTGTATCCCCTGTCTCTTTAGTGTGATGTCTAAGGCAATAACAAGGATCTGATCCTTCTCACATAGTGACTTTAATAAAGTTACTCCTGACTTAGAACACCTTAAAGGAGAGCAGGGATCAGGTCCAAAGAATGTAAATAATCTGTAATTTACCTTAGGGAGGGGGGGACAACGTTGTGATTTTTCACAACTGGATTACATAGTTTACATTCTATTCAGTAGTATACTTCAAACATAGGGATTGATTGTGCATGTGTATGTGTGTTCAGACAACGGAAACCTCTGTTTCCATAGTTTCTTAATCTAAGAGGTACATATGAGTGTATTTGGACCTCCTGTAAGCTACTGAATGTGGTTTGCCCTGGAACCCCATAAAACCAGGCTGCTGGCAAAGGCATTGAGTAAACAAGTAATACTGTATTGATGTTTATTGCATATCGCGCGTGTGCCTCCAATCCACATGGGATTCCAAAGCAGTCCTGTTTCGAAAGAGATTTCTGAAAGGGATTGATAAAACAGCATCTGGTATATACTGTTTACCTAGCAGGTGGAAGATAGTTTAAGAATAAATAATAGATACTGTAATCTTCAGATTAACAAATTAATAGAGCTGGTAAACTGCATGGCTGCTTTCTGAGGAGAGCTGCTTAGCAGGAGTGGCACAGCTGCCACATGAATTCTTAAAAATTCACGGGTCACACACATCAACCAGCTGAGTAGCTTAAAGCACCATGGTCCTTCACACAGCAGGCAAGTGACATTTTCTGTTGCTTCTTCAGGCTTCTAAGGTGTTCCCTTCTAAAAGTGCTTCAACCAGTGATATCAAGAACTCAGATCAGACCCTCAGAAACTGCATAATATCAAAGAAGGGGTTGATTCATTCAGTGCTCCAGTTCCAACAGCTACAACTGATGAAAAAATTAACAAGAAAATAATAACGCATCCCAACTTCCTATGCATGAGAGCAACCTTTTATCATCACCACCCCCCCCCCACACAGACACACACACACCTTTATAAGCTTCTTCACACCTAAAATGTGAGTGCCAGATTCTTGTGTATGGCAGACATCCATCCGGCAGCGCTTGAGGAAACAGGATTTGCATGGGAGAGGGGACTTCATGGAGGGCTGGGAGGACTCTCAGCTCTCCCACAACCCAGGCCTGGGCCCAGCTAAGCAGCCTGTCCATGGATCTATCAACTGCATTTTCAGGCTGTGTTTTCTCCAAAAACACCTTCAGGACATGAGGTGCCCAGCTCCCACTGAAGGACAAGAACGGCTGCCTAACCTTTCCAGCAGTTTCTTACCCTGACAGACTGCCTAGCAAACCATGGACAGGACAGGCTGTGCCACACCACGAGTCCACAGCCTGACACTGAAGCCAGCCTGACTTTCTCCACAGACACAGGGACTTTAGGGCCACTCTAGGGTCCCCTTCCTCTTTTACTGAGATGGGGCTCTTAGGGCCTCTGGAGTGAACGGGGCAGTCAGGCAAACTTGCTCCCGCCTTTGGGCTGCTGGGAAGGAAGGCGGCTGGGGTGCGACCCCCCTCCTTGTGCCCCCACTTCTGGGGAAACATTGATGGTCGAGAGGCGTGTAAAGGCGGCCGGGCGCCTCTCGGGCTGGCTATTAGGGGGGTTAGTTAAATATTTATCGTGTCTAAATTAGCATAGTGAAAGCTCAATTCATCCATTTGTTGTGGTGCGGGTGCGTGTGCGCGTGCTCCCTCCCGGCTCGTGCTGGTCTCCCCGAGCAGGCTCCGGGGCACCCTCCTCCCTCCCGGGCCGCGCCGCGCCGCGGGGGCAGCGTTTAACATTTGAACTTCTCCCCCCGGGCCGGGCAGGGCCGTTTTGTCCTGGGGTCACTGACCCGCCCTCCCCCCGCAGCTGCCGGGAGCCCCTAATTGAATGACAGATGGTCAGCTCCGGGCAGCGGCCGCGGTGCCCGCCCCCGCTCCGGGGGGCAGCCCGGCCGGGGCAGGGGCGCGGGGCTGCGGGTGCCGGGGGCTGCTGCCCCTGCGCGGCCCCAGACAAAGCCGACCCCGCACCTCCTCGCCCTTTAAAACCAAACCCGTGATCCTTGCAATGCCTGGGATTACACTGCGAGGGCTATTGATCCGCAGCCTGCATTGTAAGATCAGCACCGAGGCGGCGTCCCCTTCCCCAACGCCTTATACTGTAAGCACGAGCCCATTTATAAATGTTTGATTTCCCTGATCCACTCACCCCCGCTGCATAATAATCGCCCCGCCAGCATGGCCCTGCACCCCCGACCCCACAAGGACCCGCAGCCAGGGAAAGGCAGCGCCAAGGCGGGATGCGGCAGCCCCTGATTTGTGTGTGCATGTTTTAATTACCGGCGGAGAAACCGGTACACAAGCATAAAAAAGAGGGAAAAAAAAAGAAAAAGGAAAAGGCAGGGGGGAGAGCGAGAGGAGCAGGCCCGTAGCAAGGAGCACAGCAGCTAATGCACAGATAGCTGACATCAACTTCCGTTAGCAGCTACTTCAGATCGAACCTTTCGATTGTAACTGAAACAATTTGCATACTGATTCCCTTTCATAGCCTTGCAGATCCATAACAAGCCAGCCAGCTATTCAAATGCAAGTAGCATCCCTAAATGCAAGGCTAGACTGACCAAAAAGCGCTGTCCAACAAGCAGGAGAGAAGAAAAAACCTTGATGGTTGTTGTGGTTCTTTTTTTTTGTTTTTATTTTTTAAATCTTTAAAGATTTAGCTGGAAGCTGCTTGTTTATGACTGGGAATGTAAGGGAGAGATCCTTGCCTGGACTTAAAGCTGGAGCAAAAAAAAAAAGGCGCTGGCGAGATTTTTGACCTAAAGCACAAACTGAGGCTCTTTGGGGGAGAAATGGGGACGCTGCCCCCCGATCTGCTCACAACTCAGCTCCTGCAGACCTAGGAAATAAACACATTGCTGTATGTGTCTCTGCCTCCCTTGCATATTGGGCTGATGAAGGACGTGTAACTGGCTGTAATTCTTGCGTTTAAGTTGGTGCAATAAAAGGTCTCACCTACATCTTGTGGGGGTCTGGTGCTTTCTTTTTTGTAACGGGACTGGCGTGGCATCCACGATTCCTTTTTTTACCTGCTCGTTCTCATTTGAAATTATGCAGATAGATTTTTTTTCTCCTCCTAGGGGGGCAAATCCAGGCTGCGAACCTGCATCGGCTGTCAAAGAGGCAACTTGCTATGAAAGCTGCTAATGTGCCACGGATCACGGGGGTAAGCATATCTATCCAGAGCATGGAGAGGGGAGAGGAAAAGGACTTTGGGAGCAGCTAGAGCCGGTGGTGATGAGGAGGGTTAGTGAAAGGGGAGCGGTGACATTTGGCACCCAGCTGAGCGGAGTGGACATGCAAACAAGGGTGGAAGCTCTGCAGAGGTCAGCAGCAGCGTCACGAGCGCGGAGAGCTGCGAAGCCGCAGCACTGCAGCGCCGAGGCAGTCTGCAGCCCTCTCTGCAACGGGCATTGCGCTTCTTTCGGGGAGAAACTAGCGAGAGATTCAGGAGATAGAGCCTGGATCCGGTGTGCTGCACGGCATCCTTGTCCTGGGGAGAGGGGACTGGGGCAACGGGTGCGCGCACTGCGCTGCAGAGAGCACCCAAAGGAGACCCGTCGAGAACCCCACTCCAGAGAAAGCCCCTTGATCTAGTCGTTAAAGTGCAAAGCCCTGCAGTGCTATTTCCATCTGCTCCCACGGACCCCAGCCCAGCTCGGCTGGCTGCCGCCCTGCATCTCGCCAGCTCTCCTCAGACAGAAATGTTTTAAGGAGTGAGATTTGCCTCTCGGGGCGGGGGGAACCCGCAGCTTTATTTGCTATGCTGAGATGCAGCCGGGGTCGGTTTTGAACGTCTGATTTTAAGGCATAGGCTATGCCCTCTTGTCAGATAGCATGAATGCCGCAGCCTTGTGCGCCTAGCCAGGGGAACAGGGCTGCAGCGCCTTCCCCAGCCCCGATTGCGGGGGATTTGCGAGTAGCCCGTGGCCACGGCTGGGGTTTGTCCTTTGCTAAATTTCAGCGTGATGCTTTCCAGCGGCAGAGATTGGTCTGTGAACAGGGAGAGGCTCCGGGTTTTATTTTGGGAAAAGAGTCCGAGTCAGAATCATCCAGATCGGGGAGAATCGATTCCTAAATAGTTTTACAATAAGCGAATAAGGGAGATAGACCCCGTTGTGCAAACGCCTACCCAGATGTGTGCTGTGCCGGGGAGGCACAAACAGCGGAGCAGGGGACGGAGATATTGGATTCGGCGACAATTCGGGAAAGAGGATATGAAGCTGTTGAGTCTTTGTAAAAAATCTCCTTTGCCTTTAGCTACAACCTATTATGTGACCTTTAGACACCACCGAAAATAACATTTTTTAAGGAAAAAAAATCTATCAAACCACACTGACAGAACGATTCTCTCTGAGCTGGTATTTTTCTGCCGGTGCATTGTATTGGGAGGAATCATGAATTGAAATACAATACAATTAGTCCTCAGATTCTGCAGGGAGGGGGTGGAAATTAAGTACAGACCCCATGGTCAGAAATGAGGCCACGGCGACAGGCTTTCATTTTGGTTTGATTTGAGGGACTTTGATGGTTGTCTCTGTCTCTGGTTTGTTGAATCACCACAGCTCATTCCTTAAAACAGTAAGTCAAGATGTAAGTAAAAGTGTTTTCATTTTTATTGATCCTGCTAACATCTTTCATTGCCCAACGTGTGACCACAACAAATTATCGCTCATTTGATACGGAGAATTGTATTGACCATCTTCCTGGTTTCGGGAGAAAATTCTAAATACTTCTGATCGCTCCGTCTTTGGGGAGGGAGATTTACCGGTGCATCCTGTACGGCAGCTAGATATAAAAAGCAGGCGGGCGGTAGTCCCGGTTGCTCCAGGCCTCTCCTAGCGAAGGGCTGTGGAGCCTGAGTATTGGCATCGCTGGAATTTGCTGTTAGGGTCTTTGCCCAACTTCGGGACGGGTTAGCAAAGCGGAAATGATGTGTGGGCATTTTGCCCCTCGTCCTGTTTCAGGAGAGGTCCCCCCCCCACGCGCCCTGCCCCAGCAGGGCCCGGGGAGTCGTTGCTGTCCGGGCCGGGCGCTGCTGTGGCCGGGGCAGAGGCGGGGAGCGGAGCCCAAGGCCTGAAGAGCTAGTGGCTCAGCCAAGGGCAGACCATACGGTTCAGTGCTAAACCCGAGGGCACATCCCGCCTGCCCCCGCGGAAGGGGAGACGCCAGGCTGCGCGGGGCGTTGCTCGGGGCTTTGCAGGGCAGGGCAGGGCAGGACAGGGCCCGGGCAGGGGTGCACGTGCCAGCCGACTGGCCCTGCGCCCGGCTCGGGCCCTGCAGCTACACACGAGCCATAGTCGGGAAGCACAATGCGAGAATTTACGATGAGCGCCGCCAGGGATCAATAGCGGAGCGGAACTGGGCCGGCCTGCGGGGATGCGGCGGCTGCTGCTGCAGGAGAGGACAGCACGTGAGAGGAGACGGCCCCGGGGGACAGCGCGATCCCCAGGCCCGGGACGGGGAGAGAGGACCCGGGGCTCGCAGGGAGCTGATGAAGGCATCTCCGCCTCTGTCCTTTCGCTAGCTCCTGCAGGGAGCAGGGCTGGCTTCCCGGGCAGGTGCACACGCGGAGCGATCTGTTCACGCACACGCCCGCGTACGCACCGTGCCCACAGTTAATCCCGTACGCACGCACCGCACACGCACGGCAGAGTCGCAGGACACAAGCCCCAGAAAAGCCGGATTTCAGTTGCAGCCTCTGCCCGTGTTTGCCATATTTTGCTGTTTACTGATGTTCCCCGAAAGGCGCCAAGGCCATTTACCGTCCGAGAATTCAGAGGCCGGGCTGCCCAGTCCCCAGTCGGCTCCCCCTCCCCAGGCGTCCCAGATTCAGTCCAGATGTCTTTATAAAGAAGATAAAATGAACTGGACCCCCCCCCCCACCATACATCTGCTCCTGAAGCGGCCGTTCTGTGATGCGCATAAACGTGCGTATGCACAGTGCACACATACAGTCATGCACACGTGCGACATGCAGATCGGTGTCCATCTTCGTACCCCGCACAGCACACAGCAGACAGAAGGGTATGCGGCATGTGCACACGCATCACCGCACGTCCCCCTCCCTCCCCCCACCCCTGCAAGGGGAGGTCAGGCTTGTCTTTCTGCATAGAAATATATGCACGGAAGTGTGGATCGGTTTTAAATCGTGGTTTCCCATAACCTCCCATCGCAGAGGATGACAGTTTGCTAAATGCCGCGCATTGATCCCCTGGTTTGTGTTCGAGCGGGTCTCCCCTACTTCCGTGCCTACAGATCCTTGCCACAATCACTGCTTTCGGGCAGCGCCTATTTAGTGAGACGTGTGGACGTCATTTAAGAAAACACAAGTATTCACGGAGAGGTGGCCGGCCAGAGGTGTTGGCTCCTGCTGATAATGCACCGATCGGGTTTTTAGATGGGCCTCAGGTCTATCGGCTCTGCTGTAGATCCTGCCTTCCGCGAGCACGGCGTTTCACGGCATCGAATGCCAAGAAGTGCAACGGAGCCACATGTGTGAAATCCAGGGGAGACATTTCCTGAGCTCCCCACTCCCGATGTGAACCCTTCCTGCCCAGCTCCTCGCCCACAGCCGCAGTGCATTCATTTGTTGCCATGTTGCTTTGATTATCCCTTAGAAATAAAACCGAAGCAGTTTGCTGAGGGAGGGGGGGAAAAAATATCTAAACACACTGCCTTCGTTTTACGGAGGCTGCAGTGCTGTGTTCCCCAACGTTTGCAACACTCAAAAGAAGAAATGGGCATTTCCAAACGGGAGCAAAACTAATGAAGGGAAAGAGATGAGACTCGTAAAACCAACCGGAATATTTTACCTGTCTCCAAAAATTTGGGTTTTTTTTATCCTTGTTGTTAAAATACAGCACAGTATTTAGGGGCATTTGCCACAAGAGTTGCTGGAGTTTGGTTTTTTTATGCACGGGGCATATCCTCAAATTAAACTAGTTGGATTCTTTATTAAATGATTTTTCGAGCTTCTGTTTTCTCATGAAAATAAAAGGCAGCACCTTGTCACTTTTCACAATGCAAACAGACAATGAATCTTATATGAAGATTGATTTTTATAGGAATGAAGCAATACCTGCAGTATCTGTTGCTATTTGTTTTTGGAAAGAAAATGTTGCTTTCCCCTAGGTTGGTTGGTTTTATCGGGACTAATTGCACAAAAAAATGTGTGAAACAACGGTTTTCTCTCTAGCTAATCATGCAAATCCAACTCGGCACCTATAGGTTTAAACTAGAGAAAGCGGTCCTAGGCATAGAAAACAGAGCCCTGGGAAGACGAACGATTCCAATATCATAATTAGATTCTGAACCTGGGATGAAGTTTTCAGTCTCCTCTCGTAGCCGGGGAAAAGTGTCCAGATTCGCTCCTCGGCGTAACTAACAAGGATCTCAGCAGCACGGAAACTTCCTATAATCAAATGCAGCTACTGTGCAGCCTCCGACTGATTAAAATGTATCTCTGCCCTAATTGATTAATGAAGGTTCTTAAAGGGCACGTGCTTCTTGCTCGCTTTCCTGCATAACCCAGCCTTGCTTCCATTCCTTTCTTGAGGACATGGCTCTGTTATTTTTTTAACGATCTGAGGGAATATCACCTTTTTATAAGCAGCGGGATTTTTTAATAGCATCCTTCCCTAAAAGATCAAACAGATTAATAGTATTCACTAAAGTGCTATTGATCTCTGTTGTATCCGCGCAGCTTGTATATTTGAATATATATAATCATATATTCCCGCAGTGATGGGCAGCAATACAAGATTCATTTGATTTCGTGGGATGAAGGCGCGTGTGAGCGCGGGAAGCAGCGACTGGCGGAGCGGATTTGGTCTGGCTCCGGAGTGAAGCGGCGTGCGAGGAAGCCCCGGGCGTCACTGCAACACTTTCACACACCCGAGTGCAACTGCCTTCCCGGGCAAGGGCATTACCTGGGCAGCGCTCAGCTCCCTCCATCGCCGCGGGCGTCCGTGGGCGAAGGTGCGGCCTCGCACTCCCGCTTGGCCCTCCCTCCCCCCGCCCCGGGCAGGAACGAATCTTTTTTTTTCTGTAACAAAAGCAGCTCCGGGTGTTTCCAACCCCCCGCTGTGTTTCCCCCGAAATGCTAGCCCGGCTTTGGCTCAGTCCATCCAGTGCGGCGAGCCCGGGCTGCGTGTAGCCGGCCCCAGGCCCCGCTCCCCGCCCCGCAGCGCTGCCCCTCGGCTCCGTGCAGGGACTGGTCGGGGGAAGCGGTCGGGAGCGCGGCGCTCCGGCACTCCCGCTTCTGCAGCGGTTGCAGCAGAAACCCCCCGGGTTTGCCACCTCCCGCCGGCGGGGTCAGCTGCCCTCGGCTACCTGTTGTCGTTGCAATGGCAGACAGCAAACAAAGTAGGGACGGAGTTCAGAGCTCTGGGGCCAGGCGGCTCCCCCCTCTCCCCGCCATGAAATCAGCCCTCGGGGGCCTGCAGTTCCTGGGCCTTCCCCGCCCTCCAGCCCAAACCGATGGCGCAGAGCGGCCCATCCCGCCCTGGCAAGCCTGGGGCACTGGAGGCCCCCACGCGCCGTGCGAAGCCGTCACCCGGCGCGGGGCCCAGGTCGCCTTCCAGCTGCGAGCTCGCTGGCCTCCCCTTCCCCAGCCAAGCACGTCCCCCCTGGGCAGCGGCCGCGGCTGAGAGCGCCGGGAAGGACGCGCCCCCGCGGGCCGGGGCCTGGCTGGCAGCGAGCGCGGCGGGCAGAGCAACCCGCGCAGACCGGGACTGGGGCAGGGGAGGCGCGGAGACCGCTTCCCCGCTCCTCCTGCAGAGGGAGGGCGGGTGGATGCGCCCGGGGCCCCTCGGCGCCTCCCGGCTCTGCGAAAGAGAACTCCCGGGGAAGCGTCTGCCCGGGCCGCTGCCCTGCCGAGATGAGCCGGCTCAGTGCGTCGCGCCCCCAAAGGAAAGGCCCCTTCCCCGGCCCGGAGCAGGCACGTCTGCCCACCCGGCCCTCCGGTTTAGCCCTTTGTCCCCCAGCCCGAGGTGTGGGGCGCCCCGGGGCAGAGGCTCTGCGGGGTGCGGGGGTGCTGCCGGGGGCCGATGTGGCCGGGTCGGCCGGGAGCCGGCGGCAGCAGACAGCTCGCCCGAGGCGGCCCCCGCCGGCCCCATAAATAAGGCGGGCTGCACTCAGGCCGCGCCGGGCCTGGCCGCCGGGCGCGGGGCTGCGGCAGCCGAGAAGTTCCGAAGTTGGCCGGGGGTTGTTTTCCTTTCTCCATCATTAACATCATTAATACGAGCTATCAATAACGCTGTCGTTGCGAGCAGAGCTTCCCAGTATCGATCCGCGCGGCTATTCATCTCTGCCATAGAAGACACGGAATAATTTTCGCATTACAGTAGCTTGGATTTGCTTTTAATTCATATTTAAAGCTGCAGCTGGCTCGGCGCAGCTCTCCGCGAAAGACTGGAGGCGCCTAATTAATAATAAGTTAGAAACGAAGGAAGGCACCAGCGGATAAATAATTAATCCAGACATCTCTGTCTCTTTGAATATTGCTGCTTTAAAAATTTAGCCCGCGCAGGACCACGCTGGAAGTCTGCAATTTATACTGGGGGGGGGGGGGGTCAGAAAGCTCTGGTTTGTTCCTGAAATACATCGCTGAATTATTCACGGCGCTTTGCCGGAGCCTCCATAAGTTCCTTCATTACCCGACGCCGCGGCTTGCTGCTGCCGCGAGGGCCCCCGGGGCTGCGGCTGCCCGGCCCGGCCCGGCCCGGCCCGCACCCGCCCGACTTTCCAAGGCAGCCAACCTGGCCGCGAGCAGCCCCGGGGCAGCTCTGTGGGCCCGGCTTTACGGAGCACAGTCCTTGCGCTGCGGCCTGGGCGCCAGCGGGGCACTCCCAGCCCCGGTCCCGGAGTGGGCAGCCTGGGGCCCCTGGGGGAGGACACGGTCGCCAGGGCCGAGCGGGGCTGTTGCTCCGGCCCCGCGGGCTGTGCGTACATCCGGGATCAAGGGCCCACGGGCACCTGTGCAGACCCGGGCCGCGGGGCCAGGACCGCCCGCGCTGAGCGGGCAGCGGCGGCTCACGGGTCGGCCCTTTCCGTGTCCACCAGTCCCTCGCCTGGCAGCGCTTCCCCTGGCTCGTTCCTCTTTGGGACCGTCGGAGTTAGAAGCAAGGGGGCGGGGGCGGGTGTCCCCTGGGCGAGGCGCTCCGGCCCCCGGGGCCGAGTCCTGTACTGCCCGGACCCAGCGGGCCGTGCAAGGGCCCGCTGCAAGCCGGCTTGGAGCTCGTGGCTTTGCGGGGCAGGGAAGCCCCGCTAGGCCCTTGCCCCTGGCCCCGGCCTGGCCTGGCGCTTTGGGCCGGGCTGCCCTTTGCCGCAGGCTCTCCGGCCGCCCCTGACAGATGTGTCTTTCTGTCACCAGGCAAGTTTCCAGGCAGCGACGGGGCAAATGCGGCCGCGTTAATCTCCCCCGGCAGCTGCCGGCTTCGGGACTCTTCAAGCGTCACCTTTGACATGTCCGCTTCCGCGCAGGCAGCGCGCCCAGTCCACGGCCCGCTGCAAGCTGTCGCCGGCCGAGAGGCGCGGAGGCCAGGGGCATCTGCCCGCGACAGGGAACAGGCAGCCCCGGCGGGGAGAGGAGCAGGGCAGCCCACCCCCAGGCCAGGCCAGGCCAGGCCAGGCCCGGGTATCGTGGCTGCCTGCGGCCGAGCCCGCTCCTGCCCCGACGGCGGCGGGTGCGTGTGTGCGCTCCAGCTCCCGCCGCCTGCGCTGAGCAAATAAAGACTTGAGGGAACTAACGATTATTGTGTTAAACGAGCGGGGCTTGGCTGCACTGCCCGGAGCCGACCGGAGCACCAACGTGATTTCGTCCGTGCCGCTGGGCTCTAGGGGAGCAGGCTCCAACCTGCGGTGGCGCAGCCGAGTCCGGGGGCGGCCAGGCCGGAGCCCGTGGGATCCCGCCGTGCCCACGGACGGGCAGGGCAGGCAGAGGGGGATCCCTAGGCCGGTGTGGGCGATCTTTCGTGCTCCACCTTTTTGAAAGCCACGGAAGTGACTGCGGGATCCCGCACAGCGGGAGCCGCCCAGGCAGGGGCTCGGGCAAGCAAGCCCTCCCGGAGCCCGTGCCCCGGCCCGCAGCAGCTGGATCCGCCAGGTCGGCCGGGCAGGGGGCTCGCCGAGACCGCAGTGCCCGCCCGGGCTGCGCGGGGCGTCCACGCCGCCTCCGGCCAGAGCTCGGCCCTCCCCAGGCCGGCATTGCAGCTCTCGGGCCAGACCGCACTCGCGGGACCAGCTCCTGCCTGCCTCGTTCTCCTTCTGTTTGTTTTTTCGTTAATTCTGAAACTTTCTGAAGTCGCTCCTTGGGCTCCCGGCCCGCGGTTCCCTCCACCCCGGCCCTTATCTCCCCCCAGAGGGTTACACGGGACGGGGGGTCACGTCAACCCTGGCGCTGCAGCTGTTCAAGGGACGTTTCTCATCTTGTCCTTAGACTTTTCCCACCGAGGGTGAAAGTTGCAGGGCGCGGATCTGGCCCTGAGGTCTCGGTCCAAGGGGACGCAGCAGAGAAGCCGACGTGGACGCGGGGCTCTGGGGCTCCGCGCCCCGCTCCAGATCGGGCGCCTCCCGTTTCTACGTGCGGTGCTTTTATTCCAGAGCTCGAATAAAGCGGCCCCCGCGGCTCTAGGACTGATGGGGTTTCTTTTTCTTTTTGTTTTAATAGTTGCGATTAGGGAGGTGAGGGGAGGTTGCCGGCAGGGCGGAGCAGAGGCCTTTCCTCCGTGAACCTTTCCCTCAAGCCCGCGCCGGCCCGACCCCCGGGGGAGCGCGTTGCAGCTTGGAGCCCGGGCGGGCTCGAGGCGGGCGGAGAGCGGCAGATCCCGCCCGTGGGCGGCCGTAGATCCCTGCTCGGCCCCAGGCTCCGCGCCGCGGAGCTCATGTTCATGCCGGGCGCGGAACGGGGCCCGGCCATGTCCTGACACCCCCGCACTGGCCCTCGGCCTCGGGGGCAGCCCGCCTGCCTCCGCTCTGCAGTCAGCCTCTGGGCCGGATCCCGGGAGAAGTGTTCAGGCGGGGCAGACGCCGGGGCTGGGGAAGGCGGGAAGCCCTGGGCTGCGGGGAGCTGCCGGGCCGGGCTGGAGACGCTGCGAGATGCGGAGCCGGGGTCCGGGGGGCAGAGGCGCTGCAGCGGGCGACGCGGGTCTGGCGGGCAGGCAGAGAAGTGAAAGGGGCTGCCCGGCGCCTCTCCGCGGTGCCTTCCCGGACGGGAGCCCGGCCTGGCACCCCTGGACATGGGCCAGGGCCGCGGCAGGAGGGAGAGGGGCGGCCGCGGCCGCCGGAGGGATCCGAGGCCCTGGCATGGCAGGCCTGGGCGGTTCGCCCGGACAAGCCAAGGCCCGAGGGGGCTCCGGAACCGAGGAGAGCGGGGCATTGGGCACTTTGCTTGCTCGCTCCTTTCGCCACCGCGGTAGCAGCCAGGCCAGCTCCCTCGGGCCCCGCAGGAGCAGCCTCCCTCCTCCCCCACAGGGAGACATCTCGTTTCACCGTGGGGTGAAACACTGGGGTCAGCTGCAAATCTCCCCCGAGGCCAAGATCCACACCCTCTCCCCAGCCCTTGGCCCCTTCAGCAGGGCAGCTGTTTGGAGCTCAGATTGCGCCTGTCTCCAGGGCAGCGGCCAATTCAGGCTGGCCGCACTTCACTGACAGCGTTTTGAGGCAGCCTTGGCCCCAGGGCGGGCGCTAGTGTGGAGGCCAGGAGGCTTCTGCTCTCCCCTGCCACTCACCTGGCCTCCAGCCCTCCCTGTGTACACGGAGATAACGGGACTGATCCCCTCCGGAAAGCGCTTGGCTGTGTTCAGATGAAAGCCTTTCTCTGCCCAGCAGGGCTGTGCATGTGTCTCAAGCTATATTTCCTCAGCACCTTGTGTTTTTCTATTTTTTTCCCTTGGGGAGCCTTGGTCTTTCCGCAGGGACACTGCGTGAATTGCCCTGCCTTGCTTGGTTTCTCCTTTTTTCTGGTAAGGGGCATCTCTCCGCACGCGGTTTCTGCCAAATGAAGGGTCAGCTCCTTTTCCTTTATTTTGGTCAAGGATTTGGTCTAAACATCAAACGTATAAACCCCATTGGAGGGGGCCAATGGCCCTGCTCAGAAAATGTCTCATCCTGCCAGTGTCGTAGACGTCTCGCATCCAGGAACAAAGCACGCTTGTATCAAGTGTGCTTCCTACCCGATGAGCAAGTGGTTTTGCTTTCAGTTTTCCATGTCGAATTTGTGCAGAATTTGAGTGTATCGTTTTGCAGGGCCGTGGTGAGGGAGGAGAAGGGGGTGTTTTGTTTGGGAGGGTTGTTTGTCTTTTAAATATTTGCGAAGGGACTCCGCAAGGCCCTTTCCGACAAGTCCTAACACAAGGTCTGAGGACATTTGAACGTTCAAAACGAGCTCACAATTTACTTTTTGGGATCCTTTCAAAGGGGACATACTGGATTTCGGCCCTATTTATTTTCTTTAAGTGAGCTCAGAAAATGTCTGAGAGTGCCTTGATATTGTCAGCCAAAGAATGCCTGTGAATAACTGGTCATCGAGATTTCACAATATAAAAAGTGTCTCAGACATCCGGTGCATTTTTCAGGAAGAAGGAAGGGAAGGAAGAAGAATAATGGCAAATTTCAATCCTTGCTGCCATGACAAACGTCTGTACGTATTTGGAAGACGCGAAGGACCAATGAGTAGGTTCGCAATTGTGTCTAGATAATTTGGCTTTGCCAAGCTGCAACAAACACGCATCCACCATAGATCGATTGTAGTGAAAAGCTCCAGACTCTGCTCTTTCAGATGAAAACACAGGAGTAATTGCTGCATCCAGCTACATCTGCCTGTTTCGGGTCAACCACGCTACTTTCCCATACTGCCCTCACAATGGTAAAAAGCCCCTGGACCTGGTAGAGAAAGCCCTTTGTGAAGGCTGAGTGAAACGGAAGCACTAGCAAATATCAAGAGGGAAGAGGCAGCCAGGGGCTGCAGGGCACGTAGCGGGTCTCTCCCTGCGATTCCACGATGCTCAGGGATCAGGGACCCCGGCCGGGCCTGTCCCTGTAGCTCGTACCGCGGATGTGATGGCCCAGCCCTGGGAAGCCGGGGCAGAGCGTGGGGCAATGTCCCGACTGCTCCTACGCACAAACCCCAGCGGGAGGTGGGCCTCGGCCACACGTTGTGACACGTGCTCTGGTTACTGCGCTGCCTGGCGCGGGGGCGGGTCGGCAGGGCTGGTTCGCAGGTACAGGAAGGACCGTACCCACGCACATAACTCCTGCCACAGAGGGTGCTGGGGTGGGCCCGGCACCGAGGCTATGTGCTGTCGTTCCCCGAACATGTCTGGCCTCGCCTGGGACCGCGGGGTGCTGGCCCTGACCGCGGGACCCCGCTGACATTTCCTGCTACACGCGCATCCATTGCCCTTGGCAGCGGCCCCACAGGGGCCGGGCGCCGGGCAGGGGCCTGGCTGTACGCGCTTGGCGGCCAGCGATTGTCCGCCGCGGGCAGGGCTGACTCCCCTGCCCTCCCCTCCGCTCGCGCGGAGGCCCCAGCGCCGCCTCCAGCCCGCCCTCGCTTGGCAGGTGCCCTGGGGCCGGGCCAGGGCCGGCGTGGGCAGGTGCCCGCAGCGCAGGGACGAGGTCCCCTGATCACAAACCCAGGGCGCCGTTGTGGTGCGAGCAGCCTGGGATGTGCGGGTCTCCCCTGGCCGGGCCGGCGGCTCCCCGCGCCCGGGGGCTGTGCCCGCTGCAGCGCCGCGGTGTGAGCAGGCCGGCCCGGCCGGCGCTGGGGGCAGCGGGGCTGGCTGCGCTCGTTATTGTCAACGGGCGGACAATAGGCACATCTGTCCCGGCTTCAGCACCAGGCACCTTGGCTCGCCGGCGCGTCCCCCCGCTCCGCGCCCCCTGCCCGCGGACACAACAGATGAAAACGACCCCGGACGGCGTCTGCCCGGCGCTGCCGCTCCCCAGCCGGGCCCCGCGGGGGGCACTGCCCAGGGCAGCGGGAAAGCGCCTGCAGGCAGGGCCGGGCCGGGCTGGGCCGGGTGGACCCGCAGCGCAGTGTCCCCGGGGCGCGGGGGGCAGCGCCGGCGGGGCTGTGCGGGCTGCCCGCCCAACGGGGCGCCGCGGGCTTTCACCTCGCTGCGGGACCCGAGGGAACCGGAAGTGAATATTCAAATCCCGCTTAAGGAGGCTCCTCGCTAACAATGCTCAGTCACCGGAGGGGAGGGACCGACCGGCCGCCGCTTTAATTGCACGCGGCGAGACCGCGCTCGGCGGCTCCGCGCCCGCAGGGGAGGGCGGCCGCAGCCGGAGGGATGTGCGGACCCCCCCGGGAGCCCGCGCCCGGCTGCTGCCCGGGGCCGAGCCCCGAGGGGAGCGCGCTGGAGGGGCCGGGGGCAGCGCCGGGTGGGGCAGCCCTTTCCAACAGCCCACTCCCGCTGCCCCTTTGTCCCCGGTGCTCCCCGGGGTGTCGCCCCAGCGCAAGTACTGCCGGGGCCGGGCCGGCTCTGTGCGCAGCCCCCACCCCACTCCCCCGGGGCGAGCGGGGAGCGCCGGGCTCGGCGGGGAAGGAGATGGGGCAGCTTCCCAGCGTCCTTAATATGTGCGGTGATGTCACGGGTAGGAGTGTGCGAGCGCGCGCGCGCGTGTGCGTGTGTGTGTGCGGGGCGCGGGGAGGGGAGGGGAGGGGAAGGGAGGGGAGGGGACGGGGCCCGGCGCGGCGCGCATGCCCGCTCTCCGCCAGCAGCAGCAGCTGCAGCAGCAGGAGCCGTGGCCAAAGACATTGAAACAGTAAGAGACATGGCTAGAGATGGCGAGGGACGCGATCAGACACCTACCGGGGCGGCTGAGGCTGTATTAAAGGAACGGGGGCCTTAAAGCTGAGCCAACATCACCAAAAAATAACAACAATAAATCACAACAAAAAAAATCAACCAAGCCCCCAAGAGCCTGATCCTTTCCACAGGGGAGGAATCCTGCACGCATCCGACGCGAAGACCTCCTAGGACCTTCCAACCACAGACCAGATAGATGTTTTGTCCACAAGCTTGCACGAATCACAATGAATGCGCAGCTGACGATGGAGAACATTGGCGATCTGCACGGGGTGAGCCATGAGCCGGTGCCAACTACGGCCGATCTGATGAACAGCAGCCCCCATCACAGGAGCTCGGTGGCCCATCGCAGCAATCACTTGCCAGCCCACCCTCGCTCCATGGGCATGGCTTCCATCCTGGACGGTGGCGACTACCACCACCATCACCGGCCCCCTGACCACGCGCTGACGGGACCCCTGCACCCCACCATGACCATGGCCTGCGAGACACCCCCCGGGATGAGCATGAGCAGCACCTACACCACGTTAACCCCTTTGCAACCTCTACCTCCCATCTCGACCGTGTCGGACAAATTCCCTCACCACCACCATCACCACCACCATCACCACCACCCCCACCAGCGGATACCAGGGAACGTGAGTGGCAGCTTCACCCTCATGAGGGACGAGCGGGGTCTGGCTTCTATGAACAATCTCTACACCCCCTACCATAAGGATGTTACCGGCATGGGGCAGAGCCTCTCCCCTTTGTCTGGATCGGGCCTGGGGGGCATTCACAACTCCCAGCAGGGGCTGCCCCACTACGCTCACCCCAGTGCCACCATGCCCGCCGAGAAAATGCTCACCCCCAACGGCTTTGAAGCCCACCACCCTGCCATGCTGGCCCGGCATGGTGACCAACACCTTACCCCCACGTCCGCTGGCATGGTGCCTATCAACGGGATCCCACACCACCCCCATGCCCACCTGAATGCCCAGAGTCACGGGCAGATTCTGGGCTCCAGCAGGGAACAAAACCCTTCCGTCACTGGTTCGCAGGTCAACAGTGGGAGTAATTCAGGGCAAATGGAAGAAATCAATACCAAAGAAGTAGCTCAGAGGATCACCACCGAGCTCAAGCGGTACAGCATCCCCCAGGCCATCTTCGCCCAGAGGGTGCTGTGCCGCTCTCAAGGGACCCTCTCCGACTTGCTGAGGAACCCCAAGCCCTGGAGCAAGCTCAAATCCGGCCGGGAGACCTTCCGCAGGATGTGGAAGTGGCTGCAGGAGCCCGAGTTCCAGAGGATGTCGGCGCTCAGGCTGGCAGGTGAGCCCGGGCCGGGGCAGTTCGTGTGCCGGGCGCGGCAACACCTCCGCACTCTTTCCCCCTGCGTCGCCCTGCTTCCCTCCCTGCGCCCCGCACCGGCCCCGCTTCCGAACAATGCCCGCGCGAAAGGCGCTGCTGCGGGAGCAGCGCTGCCGGGCCCGGGCCCGGGACGGCTCTGCCCGCCGCCTGCGCGCCCTGTGCGGCGCTCCGGGGCAGGCGCAGGAGCCGCGGGGCCCCGCTCCGGTCGCTGAGCCGGCGTGGCCCGGCTCCCGCCTGCCCTGCGCTGGCCCCGGGGCAGGTGTCCGCAGGCGTCTGCGGGGCGGCTGCAGGTTCATGGGGCGGGCGGCGGCGCGGGCTGGTGGCGGGGCCGCGTTGTGTCCGGGCTCGGCCGCGCCAGCTGAGACGCGCCGCTGCGGGATCTCCGGCGACCCGGGCTGTGCGCGGCCGGGAGCGTCCAGGCACCGGCCCGCTGCGGGGAGCAGGGGGGGCCTTCTGCCAGCTCAGTCGGACCGCGGGGTCGCGCCGGGCACAGAGCTCAGCGCCGCTGCATTGTCTGCGCTCGCTGCCCGGCCCCGAGCGAGCGCCAGGCGCTGGCAGGGCCGAGCAGGAGGGTTGTTAATTAGCTGATAGGTCTCCATTAATTTGTCCCTGGAGAGCGCGACACAGTCTATCCGCGCCGGAGCCGCGGGCGCTCATCCGTTTCGCTGATGGAAATAAAGGGACAAGCCGAGCCTGCCCCTGCCCCGGCCCCGGCCCCGGCCGGGCTCTGGCTCTGGCCCTTCCCCTGGCGGCCCGGGGCGGCGGGAGCCTTGGGGCAGCGCTCGCTCTCTCGCGCCGGGGGAAGGGACATCTTGTCCCGGAAGCCGGCCCCCCGGGGCTAGGCCGGGAGAGCCCCTGCGGCCGGGGCAAAAGGTCACCGTTTCCAGCCCGGTTGGTACGATGAGCCCGGGCCCGAGTCTCCGCTGATTTCCGTGGATCGATACGGGGAGCAGGCGCGGTCCCGGAGCCGGGGCTCATCGCGGCGGGCGGACAAAGCCTCCCTGGACTGCCCGCGGGACGCAGCCCCGAGGCCAGCGAGGTGCCGGGACGCTTCCCTGTGTCGCCCCGCTCGGGATCCCCCCAGGGAAGAGGCCCGCGCCAGGGTAGCGGCGGCCCGGAGGCCCGACGCCGGGCGGGCCGGGTCCCCGCGCCCTGCAGCATGTGGGCCCGCGGCAGGAGCCTCTCGCGGGGAGCGGGCGCAGAGCCGCCGGGGCAGGCTGCCACGCGGCGGGCGCTGCGAGCGAGGCGATCTGCTGTAAATGCATCAACTATCGATTTTATTCGGCGTAGGGTTTAAATGTGCGATGATCTTCCTAAGTGGTAAAAACCTGCCCCGATTGATATTGATGGACGAGCAGCCCCCGCGCACGTCATAAATTACCGCCGCCGACGCAAATTAAATTTCACGTCCAAATTATAACTCACTCTCGGGCATTTAGAGAATTAGCAGGTAGATAAATATCCGGGGCATGCCGCGCCGCGCTCCCTGCAGCCGCTCGAGGGGTGGGGAGCGGCTCCGGCAGTCCGTGCCCCGGGGGCTGCACGCGAAGGGGGAGCGGGGCTGAGGTCCCGGCACGGCCCTGGCTGCTCCGGCCGTGTCAGCACAGCCGCTAATTGCGGCGCTGACCTCTCCCAGCTCCACCTCGGTGCTGCCGCCTCCTGCGCCTCTCCTTTGTCTGCCCCCCCCCCGCCGCCCCACTGCCCGGCCCCTGGCTCGGGCCTGGCCGACACCCCGGGGCAGCGCTCGGGGCAGAGCCAGGCCTGCCCGGCGATTTGCTCCGGCTCGCGGGGGCGCCTGCGGAAGCTGCGCCAAGGCCGGGGGCAGGGAGGCGAGCTACGGCTCTGCTCAGCCCGGCCCGAGGGGGGGACGGAGACCCCGGCCCTGCCGCGCGGCCCCGTCTCCCCGCTTTGTCCTTTTTCAAGAAAATGGTTGTTTCGCCCCCTTTTCCTTCTCTTTTCGGCCTTCCCGCGCGCGGGACCCGCAGCAGGCAGCGCCCGGCGCGGCGGGCTCTCCCCGCACCCCGGCCCGGCCTGGTCCGGCCCGGGCCGGAGCCCTTTGTGTGCGAGGGGCGCGCGCTGCCCCCCGGCCCCGCCGCTCATGAATATTCACCGTCCCGGCACCAACACGTCTGCACTCCCGCCCCGCCCCGCCCCGCCGGGCTGGCAGCGCGCCCCCTCGGGCCGGCCCGCGCCCCACGTGCGCTGCGGGCTGCTCCCGGGGACCGAGCCGGGCCTGGGACGCGCCGAGCCCGGCGGCTGGGCTCCGGTGTCGGGGTGGTCGGCCGCCCCGTCGCACCGCCACCGGCCACAGGTACCGACGGGGCGGGGCGGGGCGGGGCGGGGCGGGGGCCTCGCGGCGCTGCCAGCCGGGGCCGGGCGGGGGCTGCTCCGCGCGTGCGGAGGCCGGCTGGTCTCAGGGCCGGCAGCTGTTCCGCCTGGCCGCGGCGTGCGGGGAGATGCAGCCCCGCGCCGGGCAGCCTGTTCTCCGCGGGTCCCTGCCGGGGCAGCTGCTGCTCCTGCACCCGGCGCCGCTCGGACTTTCCCGGGCGTCTCCCGGCCTTCACCTGCGGGCGACGGGCAGCCTGCGCGGCAGCCACCCTGGAGCGTTCCGGTTTCCTAGGTTTCCCCTTCGCTGACATGCTCGGCCGGGGGTGGTGCGAGCACGTGCAGGGGCCCGGCCATCAGCACCCTGGACAGTTGCCGGCTTCCTGCACTTGCAGCGTCTCTGCCCGGATCAGTCCGTCGCGTCTGCTCTTGTGAACGTCGCCCTGCAAAGGGGAGCGGTCGGTCCCACGAGCCAGAGCGGCAGGACTGAGCTCGCAACCCCTGGGCCACTGCCCGGCCGCGCGATTCCAGTGACCCGCCGGGAGGGCCTCCTGCAACCCCATGTTTGTCTTCCTTAACGAAGGAGTGATAATAGCATCGATTATACATAAAGCCAGCGTGCAATTAACCAGGCTGCAGCACGTGCGAGCGGCGTCCTGCCTTCTTTCCCTCTCTTCCCACATAAATTAGAGCGGAGCGATTTGGCCATTCACAGGGCAAGGGTCGATCATCTCAGAGCAGGCGGAGTGCGGGTTTCCATTGCAGTTGCACTATAGAAGCTTGGAACTGAAAGGGAGCAGGACTCGATTTCATCAGTGGCTGGAGGAGCAGTGGACAGGAGTTCAGCACTTGAATGTGAACAGATAACATGGGAACCTGTTGGATCAGGAAGGGGAAAGAGATGTTCTTTAGTTAGAAAATGGAGCTTCCATATTTTCAGGTCTGACTGGTAGATGAGGCAAGGAAGCATCTTGATCTAAGGTGGCAATCAGATCCCCAGCATTTGCCCTGAAATGAACTAAAGAAAGCACTTCTAAATCCCTACCAGGGTGATAAAGAATGATCATAGAAGCATGCAGATTGGAAACCCCATCATGCCTGTACAAATCTAGTTTGCATTTACAGTCATTCAGAGTTCATGTTCTTGCTTCCCACAGACATAGATAACCAGTGGCCTCTCCTTGACAAAAGGACCACCCAACATTTGGGCACAGTTGGCAGGATCAGCCCAAAAGGCCTAGGATTGAAGAGAAGGAACTACTGCAAAGGTGCACTGGGAGCTTGGGCCAAAGGCTGTTGATGCTTAGGGAGACTTCTAGGGCCTTTGGATCAGAGCCTAGCACTGCTGAGTGCAGAAGATGGCCCAGAGGCCTTGTGGTGTCATGCCCCAGGTACATCAGTGAAAGACCTGTCACTTCCATGACTACTTATTTATTCAAGATGAAATCAATACAAGTCAATTCTTGCCTTAAATATAAACTTAATTGAAAATATCTCCTACTAAAATTAAAATGCTGCTTGCTGGATTTTTTCCAGGGTGGATCTGATTTAAGCTTTTTGGGCCAATAGGAAAGTTAATTTTAGTAGTATAATGACAAAAGAGCCATTTGTAAGATTATTTTGCTGGACAAAGAGGTGTTTTGATTTTATCCCATTTTAGAGTGATACAACATTACAGTGCTGAAATGTAATGTGTTCTCAGAATGTTAATTAAGAGTAAAACTGATTATTCTTCAGAAATTTCCTGGGCAAAATTACTGGCTACCTCATAATGCTAAGACACACGTGACCCAAGGAGTGTTATATTTAGCCTTTTTATTTCTGGTTGGGCCATCAGATGACTGTTACACTTCAAAATGAACTTCAAACACTAGTGCTCCACTTAGTGGTAGAAAATATTAAATGAGAAGACTCAGGTCCCATCCTTTAGTGATTTTGATGCACAAATTCACAAATTAGAGTGAATCCTAATGCTCTAGAAATATTGAAAACATAATATATCTAGAATGACCTTTTATGAAGATAAGCCAGAAAAGCTGGCTGGCTATTTTAAAAAAAGATTATCTGCTGATCTTTAATGTTCTGGACCAGCATTTTGAAATGGATTGCACTGATGTTTATGCATGATTTGAACTGTTGAGAAAATATATTTTTACTAGCTTCACTAGCAATGGTGCATATATAAGGCTGTAATGTATACAGAGGGAAAAAATGCTATTTTTCATATGCTGAGCGAGAGCTGTTTAGTTGGGCATCTTTGTTTGTCTCTGGTTTTTGTTTGTTTATGTGGGGTTTTTGAGAAAGACAGTTTATAGGGCTTTAAAATGTATAATCACTGAAATAGCTACATTTTACCACAATGAATCAAACTAATCACATTTAATTTTAAGCCCTCTTAGCAAACCACTTTGTAAAATAATAACAATTCCAGAATAAAATTCTCTATATTGTGAAGATATTTGATTTTACTAACAAATAAAAATATTTTTCTCATTAAATGTTTACAGTTAACTGAATATTTCTGTAACTCACTGTAGAAGTCATGAGGGCAGAGTTAACTATAGCAAGATCTATGGCAGAGATAAGTGGCGATAATAATTGAGGCATCGCATTAATAAATATCTAATATTCGCCCTATGTACGGCATAGAATGAGCTATTTTTATCTTTGCGGCCTTTCTACTGTAGAAATAATAAGAGGGCGCCACCTAGTGCCCTGCAGCACTAGCAACTGGCCAGGCCAAGTGAGAGTGCAATAGGAATAGCTAACACGATTAAAATATTGATGTAGTCACAAAAATCGTTCATTAAGGCAATTTAATCTTTGCTATTAAATGTACTTTCAATTCATTTGGGGTAATTAAGATGCAGTTAAAGTGATTAAATTCTAATTACTTATGCTAGACAAAGAAATATTTGTCACAGTATTGCAGTTAAATAAGGACTCAGCTAAAGAAAGTTAATATTTACTTGAAATGATGTAAGGGGAAAATCAGGTTCTTTCCCCTTATTAATTTGATTAGCAGGATCTTCTGTAATGGTGATGTCAGTGCACTCAAGCAGTTAAGAATCCATCAACCTCACAGTTTGTGTACACCCCACATCCAGAGCTGTTGAGTCAGCACCACTCAGTCTGCCTCACTTTATTATTCCAGGGGAAGCAAATTAAGGTGGCTCATTTTAATACACTGCAGGTCACTGAGTTGTTTACAATGCAGATACTCAGCTGGGATCTAGCCTTGTCACCCTGTACTCATTCTGCAGTCTCCCCACCCACAATAATGTGTTATTTTTAGCACTTTATTTTAGGTATGAAACAAAATAGGCATAGCAGGAAAACCCTTTTGGATTGTGAGAGGCAGATGCTAAGGGGATATAGCCTAGCACTCATTTTCCAAATGCTTAAAGCTGGATAGGGCTACAATAAAATACTCCACTCCAAATAAGCAGGTACATGAACAATTCAAGGAGGGGGGGGGGAGAGGGGTTTATAAGTAAAGGGACTACTCTTTGTCATCAGGAGAAAGAATTAACATGATGGAATCTAAGATATACACAGACATTTCAAAACAGTGAATATTCTCTCTGCTGGTGGTGGGGGCAGGCAGTTTGTAATGAACAGTGCAAAGTAATACTCATGTCTTATTAGCCTGGATTGACTTTTACCATAAAGCTTCCTGGGTTTGTACAGAGCCTAACCCAAGCAAGACCTGATCTTGGTAGGGGCATCTAAGCACTACATAATGTTACCAGTACTGTTTGTAAAACTAAATGAACTGTTTTACTAAGTCAGCTGCCACACTTATGTCGGATGAAAAGGGACTGCACGATGAGGTATCTTTACCACAGGGGTCATGTGCAGAGGCCTCCCACACCCACTTACACCAGAGAGGGCAGCAGTGAGAATGGGATGGGGCAGGCAAGGGAGGGATCCCAAAGATCCAGCAGACCTAAGGCTGGTGAAGTGACAGAGAAGAATTGTCACTGCTTTTCAGGGCCAAGCAGGGTTGCTTGGCTTTAGGGAGTGTGATGAATATGAAAAGTATAGGCCCCAACTGTGTTCTAATATCTGCTACATTTTAAGAGTTTAAGGGAGATGAGATAACTATTGCTCTTGCTTTCTCCACATGCATTGTATCTGTTGTGGTGATAATCCATGACAAGTGCAGAGCTGTGCTATAAACAGACATAGGGTGGACCTCTTTGCTTACATTAAGCCTACTGATTCGTCTTCATTAGGGCTGTTTCTAACATTCCAACCCTTTAAGCAATTTCTGCCATTTTTTAACTGACTTGCTAGAGTAATGCTTCCTCCTTCTCTACCCAAGGGTAGAATTTCCTTTAAGAAATTACCCTTAAAAATGTACAAAATTTGGTTCTGCCTTGCTGATGGCTTTTCTATGCATAAAAACATCATTTGATTTTTTATGGCATTGCAAGGTTAGAAATAGGAGCTGTGGAAAGAGAGACAATTACTTTTAGCTCTGGAAGGTCAAGCTAATGGGCTTTAAAGTCATGACACATTTAGAATAAGAAAATATATCTGAGGTAATTCTAGAAGTTTTTGTGGCTCTGTCTAAGCCCACTACAAAGGACTCAGAATAACTAAGAGGTCTGACTTTACAAGTGAAGTGACAAGAAAAAATAATCCCAACAAATCATTTGAAAACTCTCTAAATCATTTCTAAAGTAATTTTCTTGTATAGCTTCTCTGGCATATGTATAGTTTTATACCTTCCCACCGCATTTGCATCTGAGGGGAGTGTGAAACCCCCCCAGATCAGAACGATGTTCACGTTCCATAAGTTTTATGCAAAAACTCATGCACATGAACTTCATGCAAGTAGCCAATGTTGCTAGTGGGAGAGCTCACACTTACAGGCACACATGTTACATAAGTATCTCCCAGATCAAGCCCATAAAGACTACACCAGGGGTCGGCAACCCCAGAGCATGGCACATGAAGCCATTTTGCTCATCATGCCACAGCCAGCCCTGGTTCTAGGCAGGCCCCTGCTGCCAGCCACAGAGCCCAGATTACTCTCAGGAGGTAGTGGGAAGGTTACAAGCCATGCTGCAAGCAGCCTGATCTCTGTGGCGGCAGCCACGAGACCGAAAGTGGATGCATGGGGGTCTGGAGCCCCAGCCAGGCTCATTGCCACTGCCAGCTGCACATGTACCTCAGGGAGCATGGCAGGGAAGGGGCTGCATTGTCACAACAAGGATTGGGCCCCTTGCAGCTCCTCCACCATCTACCCCTGGCATCTTCCAAGTCAAGGTGGTAAGGCTTTTGGGCACTTGGTCCAAAAACATTGCTGACCCCTGGACTACACTAAAAGCAAGGAGAACCAGGCCTCATAATTCAGGTTACGTGGTGAGAGGGCTTAAGTATGGAACAAACCACTACAAGAGATCAGAATGATCTTGCCTATAACCAGTTCAAAACCCATATCTTTCTAAAAGCCTTTCTGCGATGAGTAAAGATAAGGGATCCTTTATCTTTTGATTTAAAACTATGAGCAAAAGCATCTGAGCCTTAAAGAGTGATGGGGGATATGCTGTGGATAGCTCAAAGCAATTTTTAATTACTGTATTTGCCATCTAGGTGGCTAGTATCCAAGCAATAAGTAAACTTACTATATGTCATTGCATCAGTCATAACATGCAAATCTTTTGCTGCTATTTCAAGAATAAGGGCCAGAATCTTTGATAAGAGACTCACTCATTGTTTAACTCCTAGCTTTTTGAAGGAAATGTAGTTATTCATGAGAGCTAAGGGCTAGATAACCCTGGAAATGCCAGTCTGGCAAGAATGGTAGTGACAATTCTGTAGGTGACTTGCCTCTGAAAGTGTTGTACCGATACCCTTGCATGATACAGAAGTGGCATAAAACTAAGGTCCTGGGCAACTGTGATCATCAAAGATCCCCTGGCACTTTCTGTAGGAGGAGGATGGTTAGGTGGGCACCTCAAATTTGAGTATTACTCATCTAACTACCCTTGCTAGTTGCGACACAACACAGCTTTTGTCTTCACTTTCTGAGTTAAACTATTGTGAAGTGTTCTTTGTTAAATGACTGCTCTTTAGTAAAACATAAGATTGGATCCTGAAGATCCCAAAGGTGCTCTACAAAGGCAGTCTACACGTGCACAATTATTTATCCCCAGATGGGAATAGTTTGCAAGATTTCCCAGCTTTGCCTTACCGAGGTACTTAAGGAAAATCATCTCTGGGGATGAATGGGAAGTTCTGTTTCTTTGCTCATTTAGACTACAGCATCTTGCTAAAACTTTCAGCCATGGGGCTAATTGGTGTCAAGTAATGTGTCAAATGTGATGGAAATTAGAGCAGTGTGAACCTGCCCATCAAGAACTGAACTGAGACTGCTACTTCATTTCATGTAGGGCACCAAGCTACCATCAAGTAATAATGACTTGTGGTCACCACTGACCTGGGCCAGATTTGAAAACATGACCTCTCACCTTGAGGTGAAAGGCTTCATATCCCATTACCAATTTCCTGAACTAGTTACTCCACTGCTGCTTGTTCTAATCTTTCAAAAACATTACAAATACTTAGCTATATGAAATCACCACATTTTGAGGCATATATCTACAACTGAGTCTGCCTGCAGCTGCACTGAGACATAAGCAAATCTTTAAAAGGAAGCAGCCAAAAGAAATAAATCCAGAAGGTTTAAACCTACATTGTGTCTTGGCTTCTGCCTTTGCTAGTGATAGAATCAAGCCATAATACTGATGGAAACGCAGGAGCTTTTCATAGAAGAACAGCTGAGCAATATAATTCTATTGCTGCCACACACTTGCACAGAAGGATTATACTCAATGCTCCATCTATAAGGAGAGACAGAAGCCTGTAGAAAATATTTTCAGAATCCTTCTTTTTATTCACATTTTGAGGTCTTGACAGTTTTCCACTGGTGACATTTTCATGTTTCAAAGAGGGTGGTCATTGCATTTTCAGTCACTGGCTGATCAACTTTTCTTTCAGTGGAAGCTGTCCTGTAATTTCAAAACGTTGTGTAGGGATCAGTATATGTTTTGTCCATCTAATTTTTCTTTTCTGCTGTATATGATGATCCTGAGGGCAACATTTTCCAAAAAAGCAGCTTTGAGAGACTGGAACTTGTTGTGGTGTATAATAAAATTATTTTTATTTAATTGGCTCTGTAGCAGAGTTCAAGTCAGGGCTTCCAGGACTCTTTGCTGTGGAGTGGGGGGCCTAGAAACCCCATGAACCCTGGCTTCAGTGTCTCAGATGCATTCTGGCATCCAGTGTAAATTCAGCCCTGGTGCAACTCTATAGATTACATGATAACACATCCGAAGCAGAGAGTAGAAGTTAATTTTATTTTTTGCTGTTTTCATGTGTTCCTTTTATGTGATTAGGATGTGAAAATCCAGGAGTTAATGGAAGTTATAAGTTACATTATTTCATACAAAACATACATTTAGTCGCACACACAATTAAATGGACAGCATGGAAACTGATTCTCTATTAGACCTTAAAAAACAACTTCTCTTAAGGATGGTCAGGAAGAACAATCAGTATGCCTGTCTCTCTCGATAGAAAAGTTTAATTTTTAATATAGATATGCAAAATATCTACTACCTTACATCCAGTTCCCTAAACTGAACAATATGAATCTCCCTTTTTGAGTTTTCAGCTGGCATATGGTCCTTCTCCAACTGAAATCAATCTACTTGAGTAGGATTGGCCCCACTGCCTACACATAATTCATCCAGCACCTTTTTAAGGATCTTAAAAAGCAGTGCCAAGTGGTGTGATATTCTCACTCTGGTAGGCAAGGCTGAAAGTTCTGTGCCACTCATATACAACTGGGCCTTAATAAGATGTATAAGGCTTGGCATGTCAATTCAGCCAGATCCCCCAGGCAACTTATAAGGAACAAAGGGAGACAAAAATAGATTGATGGACTGTATCAGGAGAATTGCTAGTGTCAAAAATCTCTGTTGCTCAGGGCGGAGGAAGATGGAAGTGACTGGAAGAGGCCATAGTTCAGTTGTAGATTTATAAGGCTCCTTGTGGCACTGATAACATTACATTGTCATATCTACACACATGTGCTGCTAGAGTCAATGTGCCTCTTTCTCTATCTTCTGCCTTGCCTTTTTCTAACCATACTGTCTTCAGGCTCTTTCAAACAGCCTCTGAAGGGGTGTCATTCACCTGGGGGCACTGCTAGAATGGAAGAGCATGGCTCTTTTTATCAGAGGATGGGGGGAAATGGCCAGCAATGCCACAGCATGCATACTAATACTGCAATGGAGTGACCTGATTTTAGTGTGAAAATACAACTGTCCAATGGTTTTAAACTTTTAACATTTTCATTAATCAAATAGCTCAGAAGTTTCAGTTCTTCCAGGGAAATGTATATTAAAGATACAAATGCAAATTTTTCCAGGGTCACCGTCTGCTACTTAAAATAAAAGGTGCATAATACCAACACCTGCTTCGTCTTACAATCCCCCAGGGCTGAATTGAAGCTGGTGTCACTGAGATGAATAGTTACAGCTACTATGGCCAAACAAGCCAGCCTTCATTCCTACTTCTGATAGATCCTCATTTTCATATATCTATGTTTCACATTTGTGTTTTGGCAAGTTGAGGGCTACAATTTATTAATAAAATTGATTGGCTGAAACTTACAGTCTTACGGAAACCCTGTGATTGCTTTTTGTTATTACTAGACTAGTTTTGGGGGTTTTTTGAGGGGGGTTAATTTATAATTGCTATTAGAGGTCTTGCAGTTGTACAAGACAGAGAAATTATAGGCAATGCCTGCCCCCAGTGAATGAGCTTGCAAACTAAAAACCTGGGGTAACATTCTTAAAAGGGCACCTGGATACTCAAGTATCTAATTTTCATGGACTTTCAATGGGATTTAAGGGCCTTCAGAAAATTTTACCTTTGACCTGTTTCCCAGTGAAGTCAAGAGGAGTAGAGCTGTGTGGGAAAACACTTTTCTTACCATAAGAAAATTGTAGAGCTTTTGAACTTCTTCCCATTCTGCAGAGAGATGAAAAGGAGCCCTTTTTGAAGATTTTCATGAAACTTCAATGGTAAGAGAGACATCTACCTCAGAATAGCCAGTACCCTGGTGGTGGTCCCACTCCACTGGCATTGCTCTAATTCTTGTTTTGCCATGCACCTGTGTCCCTGATGAGTGTCTTGACTACCATACGACTGGCTGTGCTGAGATGGATCTCTCTCCTTCAGAAGGACACAGCATTTTGACTTTATAAAATGAAATTGCCAAGACTCTCCAAGCTGACTGACTGGTTGCTCACTTGATAGGCTCTTGGCAATCAGGGAGCTGCCTGAAAGGCATGTTGTCACAGTTCGTTGCAGGGGCTTAGCCCTTCCAAGCTCCTGGCTCTGTAGCAGAGTTCAAGTCAGGGCTTCCAGGACTCTTTGCCATGGAGTGGAAGCCTAGAAACCCTATGAACCCTGGCTTCAGTGTCTCAGATGCATTCTGGCATCCAATGTAAATTCAGCCCTGGTGCAACCCTATAGATTACATGAGAGAGACACCAGGAATGACTTGGACATAAAACGTTATTTGATCTTTACATACATAAATTATAGATACATATCTCCCTTCCTTATCTATGTGGTGATAAAATCTTTCCAGTACTTCTAGAAGTCCTTTAAGCTTAAGGCACATGCTGCAGTTTCTGACCTATATTGAGCACAACAATGCCTTGTATGAGGCTCATTGAGAACAGCTAACTCCACAAGATGGGCAAGCTTCCTGCTCATCACTGAAAGATTTGATTAAATCAACACATTCCTACAAACCACTTTGATTCTGGCAAATTGACATTTTCCAATGAGAAAAACATTCCAATCATAAAATTTTTGGCCAGCCCTAAAATAAAAAATGTACAAGGCCTTGCAGTGGCTTATAGGAAGGAATTCAGATTTGTACAATAGAACCTGGAAATTGCCTTTTTAGTAACGTTAAAATGAACTATAGATCTTTGGAGGATATGATCCAGAAGAGAGAAAATGTTTAGTGACAAGATCATCCACTTCTTTAAAATGCTCTTATGAACAAGGAACCAAGATTTCACTAGGGGTGTCTGAAACAGAAAGAAAACAGCAAACCTTGTGATTAAGTTTGTGGTTCAGCTCCTGGCTCTACTAGTGATTCTAATCAGTGTGTGATCTTGATCAAATCACATGACATAGCCATGCTTCAGTTCCTGACCCATAAAACAGAGATGAGGGTACCCCCTTCCTTTCACCCTAACCTTGCTCTCTCTACTTAGAGTATAAGTTTGTTAGGACAGAAATGGTTCCTTTTTCTGACATTTTTGAGCATTTTGGACAATGGGATCCTGCTCACGATCAGGGCCTCAAGCTGCTGTTGTAATACAAGTTGTTATTATAACAGAGAGATCCATCTACAGGAGCACTGGGGGCTGCTTTGTGGTGGGCTTGGAGGGCATGTGCCTGCAATATAAAAACAAGATGATTGAAGGTATGGCTCTAAGGATCGTTACTGGGAATTTTCCTCTAAGGAGTGTGGAATATACAGTGCTAGGAAAGAACCTGCATTAGCAGTCTATGTTCTGCTAATGGATCACTTCAGCAATGTTCTCAGCAACGCATCAGTGCAGTGGTCTCACACGAATATCTGTGCCATGGCAGTAAAATACTCATTTGTTTTTATTTCTTGAAAGTGCCTATTCAAATGGCTTAGTATAAATAAAACGCTCTTAGAGGCACAGACTCTTTTTCACATAGGCTGGAAATGGTACACAGGCTATGGACTCAGGATTGTCCAAAAAGCTCAGCTCCTGCTCTGGCACCAAAATGAGCAATAACATTTTGACATGAACCTAGGATGCTGAGTGCTGGGCTCTTAAGGCACTTGTACACATGATGACTATCACCATGTACATGTGACAGACATTTCCTCTGTGTAGCTTAATAGCTTCACAGAATATACGTGCGTGAGGTTTGGAGGTTTCAAATGAGTTTGCAACATTGCAAACTAAACCACGTCCCCATGTAGTTTAGTTTACAGTGTTGCAAATTGCAATGATGCGGCTGTCAGCTCACCACCCCCCCCTCCCCCGGCCATGGGAGAGGTGGGCAGGCTCCACCAAGAAAAAGGATTGGGCCCCTCGCCACTTTTCCCTTCACCAGGCAGACACCTGGCAGCTGCAGGCACCTACTGAAGGCAGAAGCAGCAAGGGACCCAATCCTTTTTTCTTTTCTTTTTTTGCAGAGCCTGCCTGCCCGGCTCTCCTGTGGCCAGGGGGCAAGCTGCTGGCAGGCTGAGTGGCCCCTGAGCTGTGGGGGACCCTGGTCCTTCCCTCCATAGCAGTGGTGCCCCCACAGGGCTGCCGGGGGCTGCCCCACCTTAGAGGCAGTACTTGGCTGGATTCAACTTTTCCCCAAGCCCACTGGGGCTTCCAGCACCCCATGCACTATCCCTGCCACCTCCCCACTGCCTGGAAACACCTGCACTGTTCCTGCCGCCTCCTTGTGGCACTGATAACATTACACTGTCATAGCTACACACATGTGCTGCTAGAGTCAATGTGCCTCTTTCTCGATCTTCTGCCTTGCCTTTTTTAACCAGTCTGTCTTCAGGCTCTTTCAAACAGCCTCTGAAGGGGTGTCATTCACCTGGGGACACTGCTAGAAAAGAAAAGCATGGCTCTTTTTATTAGAGGATGGGGGGAAATGGCCAGCTATGCCATAGAATACATACTAATTCTGTAATGGAGTGATCTGATTTTAGTGTGATCTTCCAGGAAAGCACAACACTCCAATGGTTTTAAACTTTTAACATTTTCATAAATCAGGTGGTGGGGACAGTGCGCAGGGCTCTGGAAGCCCTGGCAAGCTCAGGGAACAGTTGAATCTAGCCAGGTGCTGCCTCCAAACTGGGGCAGCACCCTGCCAGCTAGCAGTCCACCCAGGCAGCCCCTAAGGGGGGGTCCACTGTGGAAGGAAAGACCAGGGCCCCCTGGAGCTCAGGGGCTGCCTGGCCCATTGACAGCTGGCCTCCCAGCCATGGGCAGGTTCTGGCTCCAATAAAAAAAAACAAAAGTATCGGGCCCCTCATCGTAACATGATGGAAAAATTGAAATGGTGGGTTTCAATTAAAAACCTACTGTTTCAGTTTAGGGGGCATAAAGTAAAACCTTGGGGATTAAACCCCTGTCACATGTACCAGCCCCCATCGTGCGTACTAAACCCCCGTCACCTGTACAACCACCTGTCACATGTAAAGGGTGGTAGAGCTGAGGAAAGCTGAGCCCACTCTCAGGGTATGACTTCACATTAACCCCCTGTGCTGCATACTCTTCTTTCTGTACTTGGCCCTCTCTTTCCCTTCTTAGCTGACAGGGCAGCCATGGGAAGGGAAGGGAGTTAGATTGTGATTTATCCAACCCATATCTACTTCACAGCTTAGCTCTATCACAGAACCACTATAGGCTCCATGTACTAGATCTAGTTAGTGCTGCATTGTCTTCTCTCCATTATACAGGTAATAGATGCATCAAAAATGGATCAGTTATGAATTAAGAACATCCCCTGTCTTATAAATGTCACTGACAACTCCACTATAGGTTGAGCTGGCTGCACTACCTATTGTAAAGGTGGCCTGACATTTCCCATTACAGTATAAGACCCGCTATTCATCTATTTGTGATTTTACCTAACTTTAAGCATTCAAACTGAAAAAGTCTACGTTGAGTTTTAGCCACAGGGGGACCATCTCTCATTGATGGTCCCTTCTAGGGTGTCCAGACAGTGAACAGCAGAGGGAGGAGTCAGTCTGACTGCCGTATGGAATAAATGTGAGCTGAACTGGGCATGAAGCATGGAGGAGTAGATTGGTATGATAAAAATGTAGTGGAGAAGCCAGGATGAAGGGTATCGAGACAAGCTGGGCAAAGAGACTGCGGTAAGGGGTTGTGAAAGAGGAGATCAGGATGAAAAACTATAGGAGGATGAAAGGCCAAACTGACATGGGGACAGACTGGCAGGCACATGAACTGAAGAAACCTGGCTAGGAGGGGGCTGAACAGAAGAGGTTTTGCCCTTTAAGGAGAAGAATTGCATCCAAGATTTCCCATTCCTTTGCTGTCAGCAAGCATCTGTGAAATACATTAGCAACTGTATATCTCATCCTGCTTCACTTGGGATGGCATACTAGTATTGCTACCAGGTGGTCTGCTAGTCTGCTATGCAGGTCTGCTATGTCACATTGGAGAGAGGTGTGCTATGGGTTCCAGCCCTGATGATGGACCAGAAAGGAGCCAGTACACTGCCACATGACAGAATGTCTCAGCTTTGATTTTCCTTGTTTTTAAAAGCCTAGGAATCTATATGAACACAAACATATGCTGAAAGAATGGTAAGCTGGAAAAGGCAAGCAGTCAGAAGTTTGGAAATGCCAGAATTACAGTTTCCCTCACAACCTTAAGTCAGACCTTTTGTACATGTGCATGTAATACAGTTCTTAATTGTACAGTCACATACTATTTTTCCATAGAGCTCTTGCCTCCTTTATTACACAAGATGGACTGTACCTGGGAAGGGGGTGAAGTAAAGGAAGCTGTTGTCCCTAGGACAACCTCACTTGTGTTGCAGAGGTTGGAACGTGTCTATTGAATAAGGCAGGGGACTGCAAGATAGGGAGAGATGGTTTCATAACTAAGGCACTTGAATGGTCCCTGGAGAAGTGAGTTCTGTCTCTACTTCTACCACAGAGCTCCCATGTGATTCTGGGAAAAATATTTAAACCAAACTGGTGTCACTAATAGACTGTTCCTCTTTTTGACTTGAGATTCTGCTGTCTTGTTTGCTAAGGAGCTGAGCATCCACAACCAGAAGTGAAGTCAATAGGATTTATCCTTTTGAATATATGGAGTGGTATGAAAATGCTCTGTGCTCTGAGACTATGCATATGCTGCAGATTTACCAGGCCTGACCATGGCATCCTCAGACCTGCCACATGCATTCTGGTTCAGGAGACAGTTCCCATGAAGTAAAGTACAGGGGATGGATTAATTGTCACTGTCACTCAGCACAGAGATAGTTCTGCTGATTATGATTCAAGAGACAGCCTGCATAGAACAGGGTACCTCTGCCAGGCACACAAGGTTTATAGTGTAGATATGGCCTTAAAAACCAGGTCTGAAGCACTCAAATGGGGCATCCAAAACTAGCAGAAAATTTTTACTTAAACTCTGAAGGCCTCCGTTCTGTACATGTAAAACAAAGAACAATGAGGATAAATAAAGACACTGAATAGGTTCTCATTCAGTGGGCACTGTCTGTCCTGTACAGTACAACCACCTTTTAATAGGGATAAAATATTAAGAATGTCAGAAGAGAAAGAATCGTATCATTTAATATGAATTTCCTGGGGTGCTGCCACTGAATAAATGTCTGTTAATGATACCACCACAGTTTAAGATCAGTGGAAGCACCTAAGAAAGGGTATTTCAAGTTAGAGGGAGGACTCTGCCAGGTGTTTTCAGTGAGTTCCTTAGTTCTAGAATATGCTCTATTCCTTGGTCCCTCACGCTTCGACTGTATGAGTGATCCTGCCATTTGAAAAAGCCCATTTTTTTCCTGGACACTTGGACAAGCACTGATCTGAGGTGGAAGGCTAATAAAACCTGAATTATTATGGGCACTGGTTTTCTTGGCAGGTATGACACTCTACTATACAACCAGCCTAAGTCAAACTAGAATAGAGTAGTATTTTTAACTTTTATCACTTTCACTGAGGAAGAGCCAACAGTGGGCACTTTGTGTTAAAATGAACATAACAAAATTCATGTCTGAAGCATTGGTAGCAACATCATAGTTAAGATTAGAATTCAGTTGTCCTTCCAAGCTCCTTTTTGACTTAAGTTGCTTGTACTGATGCAGATTATCTGAAAATTTGAAAAGTGCCAGATGCGTGTTGCTTAATCACAAATTACAAGTATTTTACATTTTTTTACCCCATCCCTTCCACGTCTTTGATCCCAGTTTTTTAAGCAGTGCTAGTGTTTAAGAACACTAGTCTAGTGTTTGAGAAGCTCAGGACTGAGGTACATCAGCAGGGATCCTTAGAATAAAATGTTCCCAAATTGGGTCATTTCCTAAATAACCCTAGAAATCTTAAATATTATGAACAGAGACACAGGGGTCATGAAGGCATCAAGCTAAACAAGATAGTTTCACAATGCATGGTTGTTTTCTTTTGATCCCTGTGATTCTGGGGGACTGTCCTGTAGTTTTATGATCTAGACCTGGGGGATTTGTAAGTGTAGTTCAACTAGCTTTGTATATACTGCTTCGTGTATAACTGGTGACATGTTGATTCTTAATAAAGAATGTGGGATGACGGCCTGAAGTATGTTGTTTGCCTAATCAGGATTTTGTAAGGAATGACAAATTAATTATTCTGTGGAAAGTGTGGCTGTGCAAAGGCTGGCATTTGTGCAACCAATGGAAGATTAGACTAAAGCATTCAGAGAGAATGAAATTCTTTGTTATGGATGGATCATTTTGTTTCAACATTTGTTTTTTCTCATCAAGGCATCACTATAGGGCAGAGTTAAGGGTGAAACTTGAAGTTATTTTAGAGAGTTAAGATACTTTAGATGCTTTCATTATATATTTCCATTCATTTAAATGTTTTAGATTTCATAGATTTCATAGATTTCATAGATTTCATAGACATTAGGGCTGGAAGGGACCTCGGAAGATCACCGAGTCCAGCCCCCCGCCCAAAGGGCAGGAAGTCAGCTGGGGTCATAGGATCCCAGCAAGATAAGCATCCAGTTTCATCTTGAAGGTGTTCAATGAAGGCGCTTGAACAACCTCCGGTGGCAGGCTGTTCCAGACCTTGGGGGCTCGGACAGTAAAGAAATTCTTCCTTATGTCCAGCCTGAAACGATCTTGTAGTAGTTTGTGACCATTCGACCTCGTCATCCCTTGGGGCGCTCTGGTGAACAAACGTTCCCCCAGATACTGGTGGTCACCCCTGATAAACTTATAGGTGGCCATCAGATCACCCCTGAGCCTGCGCTTTTCCAGGCTAAAGAGCCCCAGGGCTCTCAGCCTGTCATCGTAGGGTCTGCTTCCCTGACCTCTGATCATGCATGTGGCTCTTCTCTGGACTCTCTCAAGCTTCTCCACATCCTTTTTGAATTGTGGAGCCCAAAACTGGCCGCAGTACTCCAGCTGCGGCCTCACTAAGGCCGAGTACAAGGGGAGAATGACGTCCCGGGATTTGCTTGAGAAGCATCTATGGATGCAAGCCAGCGTTTTGGTCGCTTTACTAGCCGCAGCATCGATTTGCAGGCTCATGTTCATCTTGTGGTCAATGATGGCCCCCAAGTCTCTTTCTTCCATAGTGCTAGCCAACATAGCACTGCCGAGCCTATAAGGATGCTGCGGGGTTTTTTTCCCCAAGGTGGAGAACCTTGCATTTATCGGCGTTGAACACCATCAGATTCTCATCCGCCCACTCGCTGAGCCTGTCCAGGTCAGCCTGGATCATCCGCCTGTCTTCTGGTGTGGATGCTTTGCCCCAAAGTTTGGTGTCATCTGCGAACTTGGCCAGTCCGCTTCTGACTCCAGTGTCCACATCATTAATGAAGATGTTGAACAGTATGGGTCCAAGGACAGAGCCCTGGGGGACCCCACTGGTCACAGGACACCACGATGAGTGACTTCCATCAATTACTACCCTCTGGGTCCGATCCCGGAGCCAATTTTCCAGCCAGTGGATCGTGGAGGACCCAAGGCGACAATTGGCCAGTTTCTCCAAGAGACGATCGTGGGACACCAGATCGAAGGCTTTTTTGAAGTCAAGATATATGACATCAATCTCATCTCCCTTGTCCAGGTGATAGGTCACCTGGTCGTAGAAGGAAATGAGATTGGTCAAGCAAGACCTACCCGCAACAAACCCGTGCTAGCTATCCCTTAAGATGTTGGCGTCGGCCAGTCCATTAAGGATGGCCTCCTTAATAAACTTTTCTAAGATCTTCCCCGGGATAGAAGTCAGGCTGATGGGCCTATAGTTAGCCGGATCCACTTTCCTCCCTTTCTTGAAGATAGGCACCACATTGGCCTTCTTCCAGTCTTTGGGCACTACACCAGAGTGCCAAGAGTTTTCAAAGATCCGCGCTAGAGGCTGGGCTATGATGCTCGCCAGCTCCTTGAGTACCCTGGGGTGAAGATTGTCAGGGCCGGCTGACTTGAAGGTATCCAGCTTCTCAAGATGTTCCTTCACGAAGTCAGCATTAATGGAGGGCAGGGGATCACCCTCACCCGGACTTCCTGGCCCAGTAGCGGGCATGGGCGTCCCATGGGGCTGATGAAAGACCGACGCAAAGTACCTATTTAATAGGTTGGCTTTTTCCTGGGCGTCAGTTGTCAGTTGCCCCATCTGGTTCAGCAGGGGTCCAACATTGCCCCTGCTTTTCCTCCGGCTCCCCACATATCTGAAAAAGGACTTTTTATTGTCCTTGATGCTCAAAGCTAGCTGGAGTTCCGTTGCAGCCTTGGCTTTCCTGGTCAGCTCCCTACAGGACCGGACCAGTGCAGAATAATCCTCCTTGGAGGTGACTCCCATCCTCCATCCTTTGTAGGCCTTTCTTTTTAGCCTCAGGAGGTCTGCTAGGTCCCTGGAGAGCCAGGGGGGCTGCTGTCCCCTCTTGCTGCCTTTCCTCCGAGATGGAATAGACTTAGTTTGTGCATTGAGGATCGCTCCCTTGAGAAGCAACCACTCTTCTTGAACTCCCCTTTCCCTGTGGTCACGGTCCCTTAGGGCCTCACTGACAAGCCTCCTGAGCTTGTCAAAGTCAGCTTTCCTGAAGCCAAGGACTTGTGTGTTGCTGACTGACTTGCCAGCTTTTCGGCGGATGGTGAAGGTGATCAGCTCGTGGTCACTGTCACCCAGCTTCCCATCGATCACTAGGTCGCCGACTAGGTCATCCCCAGTAGCCAGTACCAGTAATAAATTGAAAATTTGTCAGTTTTTCAATTTATTCATTGCCTTATAATGGTCTCTGCTAGATAAGGCAACATTCTTGTAAGGGTATTTTTATCTTATAAATTATGGATATACTTTTTCAACATAAACTCAGCAAACACATTTTTTGTCTGGGAATTGATTCACTAACATAATTTTAGTAAGAGTTTGCTTGCATGAAAAACACTATATATTGCCTACAAGTGGTCCGGTATCCTAAAGAAAAGGCAGATTGAACTTTAAATTGCTCTTCAAGGCCCTTTAGGTCAAAACAGCTCTAAAACCCCCCCCATAATTTCTGAATCTCAGTTCATTTAGCCAATGTGTCATAAGACTACCTCCCAAGAATTAGATTCCAGATATTGAAAAAATATAATTTTTAAAGTACTTTTCCATGTAGAATCTAATATTTGGAAGGTTGTCTTAAATTCTTCCCCCACAAAACAGCAGCAAAACAAGCAGGGAGGTGGAGGGCAGGTGGTAGGGGAGTCAAGTGGCCCCTAGCCACCTGCCCCCTCTAACTGTTGCCCCCCTTTTTTCCTGCCTTCCGCCAGTGTCTGTACCTCCCCTGCCTTCTTCTGCTGCATAGTGTCTGTACCCCCTTGCTCTTTCCCTCTTCTGGTACTTGTCCCCTCTGCTGTCCTCCATGTGGGGTCTGCATCTCCCTGCCACCTGCCTGTCTGCCAACTGCCCCCCACCACTTGTGCCCTCCCATGCCTGAACCCTTGGTGCCTTCCCCCTCCATGATGCCTGCATCCCCTGGCACCTGTCCCCCCCCACTACCTGCCCCCTAGAGTCTATGTTGCCTAGTACCTGCCCCTGCCCTATTGCCTCTCCTCCATGCTGCTTCCCCCAACCCCATCATTGCTGCCTACCTTCCCATCACAGCCCCATCTCCATCTAAAAGCATGGAGCAGACATGACTTCTAGCCCCTGCCTGGTCATGAACAGCGGTTGTGGTGGTGGCAGCCCTGGTCCCAGCTCCGGAGCTGGAGCCAGAGCCAGGGCCAGGGCCAGGGTCAGGGAAAGGTCCCTGGCAGCCAGAGCCACACATGTGATGGGAAAGTAAGCAGTGGAAGGGTTGTGGGGAGGGAGTACGAGGAGGGAAGACAGAGGTGGCAAAGGTGTGGTGGGGTGGGAGAGGCTGTGCGGGACAAGTGGGGGTGGGGAGCAGCAGCTGCAGCTTAAACTCTGATGCCAACCCTGGGCTTGGGGTCGAAATTGGAGCTGCAGCCACTGCCCACATCTCATCTTGTACTTGAATCTAAGATGTGTCCCCCCACGATGAATGGGGAAAAGAACCTTGTCTTGGATTCAGGTAAATATAGTATTACCATAACTGGCCCCAGCCTTGGCCCAAGTGAGGACTGGAGAGATGCAGAGACTAGACTTCCATTTTTAACTTTTGAGGAAGTCACTCCAGGTTAGCACTTAGAAATGATTAATAGGGAGGCATACTGCTGCATAAACTTGCATTCACACTGGCCTCCTGTCTGTCCAGTGGCTAAACTCCATGTCTTTCAATATAGCATATTCACAAGTGACAAATTCACTTTAGGAATGCAGAATAAAACCACACCAAGAAAGTAAGAGGAAAACATTACATTAAACAGAACTGTTGTAACTGCAATTTACTGTGCCATTGTTCCTGGTGTCAAAACATAGTTCAAAATATATAATTATCTGGGCCTGCAAGACTGTAATAAAATTCTGTTTTCTCTCAGTTCATTATTCCTCTGCCAATAACAAGATGCTACAGAAAATGGATTGACAACAAATAATGAAAGATAAAAAATGTGGACTTGAAACCTCAGTAAATTTCCACCTCACTTCACAGGGATATTACATAGTTATATGGCCATCACTAATGGGCATTATCAAAGCTTAAATGCCTCAATGATAGTATTTTCTTAGTTTTAATAGACAATAAGAAAGGCATCATTTTCTTCATTAGATCTTTTCTCTTTTTCTCTACCTACTCTACCCAGTAGAAAATTACAGTAAATCCAAGGAGATAAAATTACAAGAACATCATTGTACCATCTAGACCAGGGGTCAGCAACCCCTGGCACATATGCCAAGCACGGCACACAAAGCCATTTGCTTGGCACACCACCGCCAGCCTGGGCTCCAGGTACCTGCTGCCAGCCACGAAGCCTGGGCTGCTCCCAGCAGGCAGCTGGGCAGTTGCAAGCCCTGCTGCAAGCAGACCGGGCTCCATGGTTGGCAGCAGCTACCCAGAACCTAGGCCAGATGCAGCCAGGAGGCTGCAAACATCTGCTCCAGGATCCATCATTAGCTCCATACCAGTGGGTGCACGTGCGCCTCGGAGCTGATGGTGGTGGGGGAGGCCTGAGGCAGCGCAACCCTGGCCTCTTCCCCGCTGCTGGCACAGAGCTGATGACTGGGCTCTGGAGCCTGCTGCAGCTGTTTGTAGCCAGCCTGGGCTCCAGACAGCTGCAGCAGGCAGCAAGCAGGCTGGAAACAGCTGTGCAGGGCTTCACAGCCCTGGCATCAGCTCCATGCTGGCAGTGACTGCACGTGGACCTCAGAGCAGATAGCTGGAGGGCCGTGCTGCCTCTATCCTCACTGTCCATTCTGAGGCGCACATGCACCCACTGATATGAAGCTGATGCCAGAGCTCGGAGCAGATGTTTGCAGCCTCCTGGCTGCAACCAGCCCAGGCTCTGGGTAGCTGCTGCCAACCACAGAGCCCAGTCTGCTTGCAGCAGGGCTTGCAACCACCCAGCTGCCTGCTGGGAGCAGCCCAGGCTTCGTGGCTGGCAGCAGCTGAACCCACCTGACTCCCACCCACTCCGAGCCCAGCATCTGGTTCTGTGTGTTTGTCTGCCTCTGTCTGGTTCTGTGTGTGTGTCACACACATGTGTCTGGTTGCGGATGTTTGTGTGCATGTGTCTGTTCTGGGTGTGTTCTGGTTCTCTGTGTTTGTGCACGTGGTTCTCTGTGTGCGTGTGCAAGTGCGTGTGTCTGGTTCTCTCTCTGCTCTCCTTTTCCTTTCTCTTTCTCTCTCTCCTCTTTCTCTTATTTGTCTCTTTTTTCTCTCTCTCTCATTGCAACATGATCAACAAAAAAGGAATACAGAACAACAAAGGCAACATTTATGATTATTAAATATACTAATATGCACTGTGTCCTGCCATGTACCCCCTCCCCGCCCCCATTTTGCTTTTCTGGCATGCCGGCACTCCGGTACCTTCCAAGGTAGACATTGTGGTTTTTTCGGCACTCTGGCCAAAAAACGTTGCCTACCCCTGGCCTAGACTTACTTTGGTAGAGAGGGCCAAACCACCTGTTCATTGGGAGGTACTAAGAGGGGAAACCTTCTCCCAAGGATTGTCTTCCTGATTGTCCTGACAGGACAATCAGGGGCATGAGAAACCACCAGATCTTTAGTATGATTTGTGGGAGCTGGGAAACTGGTTTGTGCTCATGGTCTGGTTGCGTGTCCCAGTAGCCTCTCACAGGCTGCCTGACTTTGGAGGCAGTCTCTCTGGTTATGGCTTTCCCAGACCTTACCACTTCCAAGGGAATATATTGTTTAAAGAGGACTCTGTGGCACAGGGAAAGAGAGGTCCAATTTGAATTATCTGTTCCAGATTAGCTTTGTGTTACCAGAGGAGGACCATGAGCACTACCCAGGCTGCAGCCCACCAGATTCCCTTAGGCACAATCTCAATCTGTGAGGCCCCGGATGGGGATGATCCCTGCCACTGGGGTGCCTAATCTGCCCATTCTATGCCAGAAACAGATCTTTGAAACATGATGGAGCCCAAAGTTTATTCATGCCTTGGGTTTATCTTATAAACAGGTAAAGATACTCCTAGTTATTAAATGTAGGAGTAGAAAACATTAAAGAGAACTGTGTATTAAATGCCCAATCTCCTTTGGCGTGAGATCCTGCTATAGTATGCAATTAATGCCCACTCATATCCTGAAAGTGAGACATACCAATCTGTGTACTGTTCCCCAAGAGAAGTGACAAAAACCCTCTCGCTGGGGCATTTAAAAGTGCCAGCCAACACATCAGAGAATACGTACCCGGAGACAGTCTCATGCCAACAGGGAGATTCTCTGGGTCAAATTCAGAGATGACTCTAAGGGAGACAAAATTACTGTAATATACACTAGCCTCCACTATCTATGGCACACCAATTTAGATTCTCTCAAGAGCCCCTCAAACTTAATTAGGGACTCACTTAAACTCACATTCACTCCAACCTACAGCCTATACCCGACTCCAGTCTTTATACATCATTCTCGAATTTTGTCCACTGCTTTTAAACATAAAGGATTTTAAGAGGATATAAATCAGTGTAACTCACCCCTCAAAAAGATGAGAGAAGTGAGGTGTGAAAAATGCAATGAATAGATGGGTGCAATAATTAATTAAGTTGGGGCATGTGCCACTTTATCTGCCATGATGAGTAGCTCTGAGACAGCATAAAAAGGTGTAAGTTACACACCAGCACAGACTCACACATCAAAAAGAGCGCTGTTAGATAGATATTACCTCTCCTGCATGTTACAGACTTTTTAGGTGGGAGTGTCTACACAGAAAAAGACAAGCTAAGTGAGCCCTGAGCATCTCCGAGTTACAAGTCTGTGGGCCAGGAATATCTCTGGTTGTTGTTAGGCTGCTTGTGTTGAGGTAACATCAGTCTGCTCCACAAGGCCAGTACAAGCAATTTGTGGTCTTACAGCATGCCAGGATGTATCACTCCCAGTGCCCCCTCCACGTGGACCGTCTTTCCTCCTGGATCCTACTGCCCAGACTGACAAAGGTCTTGTGAGTCGGGCAGCCGCATGGAAGCTGGCAGTTGTGGTGGAGCTCTGGGAGAGCCAAAGAGCCGGGCAGCAGGGCAGCCATGGGGGAGCTGGCAGAGAACCAGAGCAGGACAGCTGGGGTCTAGACTCGGCAGCTCCTCGCTACACCCCTGCTCGTCAGCCCTCTAGCTGCAAGTCAGAGCTGTGCGTGTCAGAGAGGGTAGTAACCCTTAATGTTTGACTGCTCACAGCATGATCTAACTTTAAAGATGCCTAACATTCCTTAGAGAGTGAATTGTAACACCTGACAACACCCTAAGTGTGTGGCAGTAGGTCCAAGTAAGGCCTTAGTCACATGGGGAAGGGGGACTGGGCAGTCTGTATTTGACAGCAGCCGCTCTGGGACCAGGTCCCAGGTCACAGAGCAGCATTTTCTTTGTCCCCTCTCCCCAGGGCCAGATTCAAACATAGGCAAACTAGGCACATGCCTAGGGCCCTAAGTGAAGAAGGGTCCCAGTTGTGTTTATTTTACTTATTATAATTATTCAGTGAAAAAAGTAACATAAAAATGTCATCTTCAGCTGGGGGCCCACAAGTTTGTTTGCCTAGGGCCCACTAAAGAGTGAATCCACCCCTGCCCCTCCCTACCATTGCAGCAGCACCACTAGAGAAAGAGCAGCAACTCTTCATGCTGTTTCTGTGGCAACAATAACCCTCTCTGCTGTGGTGGTGTTAGCAGTGGGGTCCTGCTGCTCCCCCAAGTCTTGGCTGGGCTGCAGCTCTGCTCTCTGCAGTGCAGACTGTCAGGGAGCCGACTGCTCTCACTCCCACCCCCTTGGGAAAGCAAAGGATGAGGAGGTGCTAGGGAAACGATGTCCACAGGTTACACATGGTACTACAAAACATAGCACACCGCTGCAGAGAAGTTACTGTTTGAAATAGGAGTTTTTAATGGCAGATGCACAATCTTTGTGGCAGGCTGAAAATATGCATGCTAGCTTTTTGTAGCAGTAAAACAATGTCTGTAAGAACTACAAACATAGTGCGTGTCCACAGCCTGTGTCTGGATGTAGGGTGATTTGCCTTGACCACCTTACATATTGCCTGTACATTTGGAAGATATGAGATTAAATGAATGATTTTCCCAGTTCTCTCACTTGGTGCATTATAGCAGCCTCTTCTTAAATGTTCCCTTTGTCTAAATTCTAAAATCTACTGTGTTTTATTGCAGCATGCAAAAGGAAAGAACAAGAACATGGGAAGGATAGAGGGAATACACCCAAAAAGCCTAGGTTGGTCTTCACAGATGTCCAGCGTCGAACTCTACATGCAATATTCAAGGAAAATAAGCGTCCATCCAAAGAATTACAAATCACCATTTCCCAGCAGCTAGGGTTGGAGCTGAGCACCGTCAGCAACTTTTTCATGAATGCACGGAGGAGGAGTCTGGATAAGTGGCAAGACGAGGGCAGCTCCAATTCAGGCAACTCATCATCTTCATCAAGCACTTGTACCAAAGCATGAAGGAATAACCACAAACTAAACCTCGGTGGAAAAGCTTTAAAAATAAATAAATAAATAAAGACCAGGACCTCAAGATAGCAGGTTTATTCTTAGAACTATTTGAAAAAAATGTTATTTATAAGTCCAAAGAAACCAAAGACTTATTTCACCTGCATTATGACTTTGTTCTGAGACACACACTTTAGTAGGACGACAACTTGCAAAAAAATAAATAAGAAAGAGAGAAAAAGGAATGAAACAACAACAAAAAAGAGAGAGAAAAGAAAGAAACCACTGGTCTTACACCTTCATCCATGATCATTTTCACCGTACTTGGCTGTTTAGTGGTTTGGAGCATAGTGATTTCTTGTCATTGAATGGACATCTTTTCAGATATGGCTCTTCATTTCCACAGAAATTGCCATGAAGGTGTATAGTGTATCCGTACTGTGTACACACCAGTGGTTAGGGACTCAGTCAGGGCTGGTCTTCAGAAGGGGTTGTGCTATAGCATGACCAAAATAGCGTGGAGTCGTCTGAATTCATTTGAATGGTAGTGTGATTTTGCTGTTTTATTGTTTGAACTTAACTGGTGCAACACCTGGAAACAAGTTCAAACTAGGCAAAGAAATTTTGAATGATACCTAAACCAGTGCATTCTCTTTGTTTGTTAAGGAATGTTCAGATTTAAAAAATAAAACAATATTCCATCCATAAAAAATCGACTAGCTACCAAAGAACACATTTAATATTATATTGCAGGTATTTTATTGCAATGATTTTAATATTCCAAAGCTATTTTTACACAAAATACTATGTAGAGTTATAGGTATAAACTAATCTAACTGTATAACACATAACTTGCAATCAAGACTGTTATTTGCAATTATTAAACCACTTTAATATTTGTTTCCATAATTGGCAAGAAAGAATGTAGTGTTAGTTGTAGCAGTATATACCAGTGTAATAGCACAGATGCTAATAATGGGCTCCAGCTCCCATAAAAGCAAAGAAGCATTTTAGAGTTGGCTTCAGCAAAAAGAGGACAGAGCCGTTACAGCTGTGTGTAAGAATAATGTGAAATCTGCCATGTATGCACACATGTATTACACTGTCCCTGGCTGATGTTGCTGAAAGCTCATCTAATTGAATGCTATGAAAAGACCATCTTTTCTTACCAGTCTGTTCTAGGTAAAAATAACTCAGCTCTCCCATCTAGACCTCAAACATTATATTTAGTTCAATTTGATGCATTTTATACAAAAAAAAAAAGAATTATGGATTCATCTAAAAACTATGTGGTCTAGTGTCTGATTTTGCCTTGTTGAGATCAATGGCCTTTTTATCTATTGACTTCATTGGAAAATGAATCATGCCCTGAGCTGGGATGTTCTTTTGTTTCCAGATTCTTTTCCCATTTTAAATAATGGCACATCTCTTGTTAAGTTCACTGCAGCCATCTCCAAAAAAGTACTGCTGGTATTTTGGGGGGCAAATTCTGGTTCCACTGAAGTCAACAGCAAAATTCCCATGCAGTTTAGTGAGAACAGGATGTCGTCCAATGTTTTGTATTTGCACCTATTTAAGTTTTTATTCTAGCACATTCTTTCTTGCTCATCTGTTAACCAGGATAATGCATGAAATAGTTTAAAATTAGTAGCTGAGAAGCATTTAAATACTCTGTTGCTAACAGAACTTTAGGAGAAGATTAATTTGTTCCATTCATACTATGATAAAATCCAAAAGAAAACAGTGTAAAGTCTGCATATAAAGTTCTAGTGTAAAGGGGGGATTAAACAAAAAAATAACATGTGCCTGTTAGATCTCTAACTGGTATTTCAGATTACTGCAGCAAAATTTACTCAGTATCTCAAATTCCAAATTAACCAAATGCAGGTATATGTCCCATTATTAGGATGAGAAATATGTAATCTCAGTACCTATATTAAAACGAATTGAAGGTAAACTAGAATCCAATATATGTTAACAGTAGCAGGAACTATACTCTTGTTATAAAATCCAATTAAATGCTAAAGACAAAGAAATTAAGTAACTTTGCAGCACCATTTATTTTCTAAGTCAACAGTGTTTGGTCAAGTTTCAAGCTATACAGTTAATTTACAAGTAGGTGTTTAAAATGCAACTTAAATAGCTCCTTATTAAAACAACGTTAAACAAGAACAGGATGTTTGGCACCAAATATTTCTCAACATTTTTCCATGTTAAACCCATTTTTAAAACTGACAATGCTATTATCTATTGAAAGGTGGTCTGTTCATATTTTAGAGTTGCTAGCTTACCTGAAATTCTAGCAAGCTTTCTTTTAAATGTCCATACTCAGCGAGACACAATTAAAGTTGAAACACTAATAGGAAGATATAAACTTACATTTATGCTATCTTATCAATGCAATTTCTTTAATGTAGTAGTAATAAAGGACAATAACTAATATTTTGCTTTTTCCAGGAACACACTGCTGTGTAGCTTATACGTTAGAAAGAAAGCCTTATTTATTTAAAACTTGAGAATTTAAAAATGCAGGGAAATTCAGAGTACATTACCGCATTTTTAGTATGTACATTGTAATGTCTTTTGAGACTATTTGCTTAAACCAAAGAAAACTTTCATACCAGCATTATATTTGCACCCAATATGCAATTTCAGGATCTCTGCGATATACACACACATTTACACACACAGACTGATGCTCAAGTTACAGCCTAAAAGTGGTTTTTCATATGTCTGTTTAAGCATATTTAGACGTTTTGTTTTTAAAAGCCATTATGAACAAAGTCACCCTTCCCATAAGCAATGTACTAATCATACTTTGAAGATGCAGAAAACACGCTTTCCTTTACTTCCTTTTTAAATATGAAGCAAAATAAGTATGGAATTCTTCATCCTCATTAGCAAGTTGTTTTACCTCTCAGTGTACTGCCCCTCTGCATTGACTGAAGCATAGAAAGTAGATTATTTGGTGCACCCTGATTCTTATCATTTCTTGTCTTTAGCAATGGTCACCCAGGAAGGTAAACTCTATTTCTAAAATTAAACTTAAAATTCTACATAAAGGACAAAATCCTGCCCCTGTAGAAGTCAGTGGAAGTCTTTCTATTGACTTCAATGCCATCAGAGTTTCAGCCAACATTTCCTGTCAAAATTTAACTTCCTACTAGGCCACCAAAATACCACCAAGCTACTGGTTTAGGACCTAAGATTGACAAGAAACAGTCAGGAAAGGAAGAAAAAAATGGAAAATGCTTGGAAATCCCAAGAGGCTGGGCTTCAGTCAAAGTTCATCGAAAACTAGTGGGCATTGGAAATGTGCACTCAGTTCTTGGAGTGAATCCAAAAGTTATCAAAAGGACCCAAGAGAGGGGTGGCAAAGAGGTTGAACATTTTAATCCATCCACATTGTAAATGCATTATTAACTTTCCAGAAAAACAACCACCATAACACTGCTACTTTTTGGCTCCCATATTCCTATCCAAGGGCCTCATCCTATGTCCTTACTCAGGCAAAGCAAACCAGAAACCGAAGTGAAAGAAACCTAGAATGGGTTTTTTTGCCTGAGTGCTTGATCCTGCTCCTTCTCAAGACAGTGACAAAATCCCTATTGATATCAGTGAGCCACCTGTTGTCCTGCTTTCTCATGTTGAATAGAATCTTGCTCAATAAGTGGCCCCCTTGAAGTCAATGGAGATACTTGTGGAGTTAGGTGTTCCTCTGAGTAAAAGAGAGATGCATAATATGTCTCTGAGTAGGGCTGGTTCCTGAGAAGGACTTCAGAATCGGGCCCTTGCATCAGTGGGCATTCTGCCTGAAGTGGACAGCCTGTCCTTGGAGGGCGAGAAAACACTGCTGATCTTGTTATACCAAAGAGTCCTAGGACACTTCTCTTCACCTAAGTTGTAAAAAAGAAAAAAAGAAAAAAAAAAGACATATTTTCCCTTGAAAGGTGATCCTTCCCCTTCCTTCTCTCTTCCTCCTCCTCCTTTGTACATAAGGATGAAAACTATGCATTTAGCAAACAAAGAGAAAGCACTTATCCCTTTTCTATCTAGCTGTGTTTAGGGTGCATTCAAAGGCCCAGAGGCTAATTTTGAGACTGCTTAGCCTCCTGGTTTATTATTGTGGTGTGGTTAGCTTTACAATACATTTGGTAACTATTTGCTAAAGACAAAGAAGCAAAAGGTAAGGGATAGCTACTTCCACGTATTAAAAAAAAAGGAAAAAAAAAGAAAAAGTGTGTAAAGATCTACTATTTATAGTGTGAACCAAAGACGCTACCTCACTCGATTTCCATTGGTGATTTTAATCACATTGATGATACCAAAGAATACCAAAGATTTTTCATGCACGGCCTTAGTCTGTAAAGGGAACTCATCCTCTTTCTTTAAATACCCCCAACCCCTTCCTCAATCTTCACTCAGTGTGTAAACTTGTCTTCATTCTTAATAATAATGATAATAATCTTATAAATACTACTATTACTACGACTGCTACTTCTGATGATGATGATGATGATGATGATGATAATAATAATAAAGCTCTAGGCAAACATGTTGCAAACTTTGTAAACTCATAGGACGAGTGCCTTGCTTGAACCAAAGTGTTAAACCGCTGTTGACCTCTTTATCTCTCACCTTATACTCTTTGAATACCTCAGCCTGTTAGAAAGGCCACTAATGAAAAAAGGAATAATTCTTCACCGTGGTGCTTTTTGCCGTGCAACCATGCAATGAAACTTTCTTTGATACCAAAGGAAAATGTTTTTTTCCACTTTCTTGCTGACAAACCAAAGGTTCCTTCTTCTTTCCCCCTGAAAGCAGCTTGAGTCCCTCCACTCAGACAGGCCGTGCATTTCTTTTACCAATTCCTCCAAATACCTCATAGTAATAAATCCTTAGGGTTATGTTGTATAGAGAGTCTATGTGATAAGGCAGAACTTACTAGTTTGATAATTGTTAAGGTTACTTAAAAAAAAGCTTTATAATTCTTATTTATTTTGTAGGGGGTTTTTTGTTTATACATTTCTTTTTTATTGTTTGGGTTTGGGTTTCTTTTTTCATTTCCTTTGGCAGAACTGCTCTGTTATACTCAAGGAAGACCTTATTCCTGGAACTGTTTCAGAGGCTGGATAAAGATTGTTGTTTGCAAAGAATGCAAGGAAGAGAAAAATGGCTTAAATTTCTTTTGTTTAAATTGAGATGCTTTGTGTTTGCTAGTCAATGTTCTTTTCCACAGGGTAAAAGTATTCTCTGCTGTGATAAATGGGTTCCTATTTTTTTCTATGATGTGCTGTGATTTTTAATTTAATTACATTTTATATACACTTATTTAATCACTGCTTTAATTTATGACTATGTAGTGAAAAAAAATGTATATAGTAGATTCAAAGACGGCCAAAGCTTTATGTTACAATCTTTTTGTTCTTGATGCTAAGATAAACTGAAGGAGAGTGCTTCTCTTGACTGCAGGGTGTATCTTCAGACTTGTCTTAGCATGCACTTCAATGTGTGTTACAAACACTGCCAGGTTATCCCCCCGCCCCCAAAAAACTTGTACATGCCAAAATGAGTGTTTCAAGGTAGTACTTTTGTCACTTAGAAAGCAGAAAGGCATTATTAGTGTGTTTTTCATTTAATTTATTTGTCTTTTTCTAGAAAGGTTATTTTGTGGGTAAGACCTGCACATCCAAAGAATTTAAACGTTGTTTAATGTTTTAAAAGCACTGGCATTTGTGAGAGACTTTACTGACTTTTTTTTCGTTTGTTTTTATTTGCCATTCGCACGGGTATAGCAAGTAGAGGATGTAAAACTTTATAGAAAAGCTAACTTGAATTTGGAAATGCTCTTAATACATGATGACACAGGCATTGCCAAGCCTCCCTACCTCACCCCTCATCCCTTAACTGCTTAGGTTAAGACAGAGGAAGGTTGCTGCATAAAGAAAGCTGTAGAGTGAGGTATCACTCATAGTGGTGCTGGCTCCTGCTCCATTTGCGGTCAATGGGAGAAGTTACATTGAATTCAGCTGGGTAAGATAGAGCAATGAGAGAGTACTGTTAGAAGCAGCTGGTCTGCTGGACACAAGTTATGGGATGCATATACTAGAGCAGAACAGGACAGTTTTTCAGTTCTAGCAAGCAGCTATTAGGCATGGCAATATTTCATGTTGCAGGAATTTTCCTCCACCTTCCTCTCCAAGAAAATTGGCAGAATAAATATGCCCAGTCAAGCCCTTAAGCAAGCACTTAACTTCAAGCACAGCTGTAGTCTCATTAATGTCAAGGAGACTCCTCAGGTCCTTCTAGTTAAGCATGTGCTCAAGGCCTTGGTTCAGGAAAACACTTAAGCCCATATTTAAAGTTAAGCACAGTGCTTTCCTGCATGAAGACTAATTTAAGCAGATGATTAAGTGCTTTCCAAACTTGGGGTCAAAGTGCTTTGATAGATCACATCTGGTAAATATATTTGAGGTGACAGTCACCCTTGAGGAGAGCCCTATTGTAAGTCTTATTAACTTTGTAGAGGAAACTAAAGGGGGATAGGAGGAGGCCTTGTGCTTTGTATTTGCCCAGGCTGTATTCAGCCCCTGGCTATGACAATACAAGAATATTTGATTACCCAACTGAACCAAAATAGAAGGAAAGTGCATACCCCCTGAATGCACTGTACTGTATCCTGGAGTGGATCCTATATTTGGCATCATGCTGAACGACTTTAGAGGGAAAAATCAGTTTTGAATTAAAATCCCCAAAGTAATGACAATGATAATTACAGAGCTGATGATGGCGTCATGGCACAGAAAATACGATGCCAGTTACTTGTATTTTATTTTGCTTGAGTGATAGATTCTGTTTCAACTAAATGTCGTGTACCAACATGATTTGTGATTGATGTAAATATTTTCTTTTTGTGCACAATAGTTAAACTCAAGGTCTATGTTGTTTGCATTTTGGGGATATTTGCTGGGATCAGGGAGGGAATGACAAAGGGAGGGTTTGAGCTTTTGGTCAAAAATTACACTTTCTAGATACATTTTTTATACTTCAAGTATTGAAAATGGGGCAATATAAATGCTCTGAAATGCAGGATCATTAAATGGTCTATCGGTAAGCATTGGTTAATTGTCAACTTTTAATACATGAACTAATGCCGTGCAATGAATTATGTTTCATGTGGGGGGAAACAAAAAGTTATTAGTCTATTAATCCAACATTAGCTATGAAACACTGGACAGAACTGTATTTAGAAAAAATGTTTTCTGTTTCTGCTTTTAGTATTTTGATTTTTCATGGTATGTTCTGCATTTATTGCATAATCAGTGTGGAATCATTTTAGTTTTACAGTATGAACCAAACAACAGTATTAAAAGAAAATAAAGTTTAAAGCATTGTCTTTTACTTGCTTCAGTAGTTGTCTTCATAACCCTTGTGTGTACTGTCCAGTCCAAACTATACAAACAACCTTTATTGATTTGAAGACCTCCTTCAAATGACAGTTTGCTTTAATAACCTCCCCCTTATCCCTATGCTTTTGCTTTTTCATGCTCAGTGTACCTATGATCTTTACTAATTTTTCAGCGCAAGTCCAGTTTCCATGTTCAAGTTAGCTTGATTGTTCATAACATAAAGATGGCGCCAAAGACAATCATCAGATATAAGATCAGTAGAGGTAGGGAAATCTTCCAAGAGCAAAAGGGAGTTCTTCCATAGCAATGAAAAAAAATGAAAACCAATAGAAGATTTTGATACAAAGATGACTTCGCTGCCATTTTAAGTTTGCCAGTTAGAAAGCCGTAGTAGTTTATGCATTGCATCCGCATTTCAGACTAAGTGATTATTGTACCTAATTACAGTTTATTGCTAATATTTCCTCAATCTCTCTCTTAGTCAAGCGCTTCTTCTTCTGTATTTTTGTGTGTAGTTACAAGTGTAATGCGCTAGGCATTATTCTGGTTTGTTTATGGGTATCTCCTGTACTGCATTAAGATTTAAGTTACTTTTTTTAAGCTTTGCTACTGTTCTCACTTTATGCCGTGCAATATCATCTGCTGTGTTTGCTAAGCAAAAAAAAAAGAAGAAAAAAAAGAAAAGAAAAAAGGAAAAAAAAAAGCAAGTGATGATGTCATCATGCTTTTCAGTGTTAAAATGTTTCAGCGTTTATGTAGTCACAAAATGTAGTAAATAAAAGGTTGGATTTTCCAGCACTTTAAATTTAGATATTTCTTGCCTTCTTTTGTTTCTCCATATGCAGTCACAACATACTAAGCTAATTCTTGACTTTCCTTTGGAAGGGACAGTGGGACTTCCAGCTGCAATAGTGGTTAGGTCTCTACAGAAATAGCATATGCAACAATGACATCATGAAGGCAGCATAGTGCTGTGCTACCTCAGAAGCATCCTAGGGACGATACAGTGGCTCAAGGAGCTACAGTTGTCTATCTGCTCCCGCCTCAGTCCATATCATGGAGGTTCTTTACTATATTAACAGTAAAATAGCTCTTGTCCCCTTGTCTGCTGGCTTGCACTTTGGAGGGCTCAGAGCCAAAGCACCATTAGTACCAAGCCCACTCTCCACCTCCAGATAGCCCACACTGTAAGTGGAGAAGGAATGTTCTTTCTCCCACACATGACCTGCAGTGGGCCACTGTCTAAGGCATGGTCTGGCTCAGAGAAAGAAATAAGTCAAAATAATTTCAAAGTGGAGAAAAACATACTCCAATGTCCTGAATTTCTAATTCAGTCACATGCTTTTACTTGAGCTGTTGAACTGTTTATAGGAAAGCCTCTGGATGTCTGGCAACAATTCATGATGGACTATTCAACAGTAAAAGTTACTTCTCCAGATAGAATAGAAAACCTAAGGAAAGGTGGAAAGCTGGTGATGGTGTTTGTTCCTGTGATAGTCCTGCATAATGGCTTGCAAAGTAATCTGAATCCATCTAGACATAGGGAATCTGTATAGAAAAGAGAAGACCAGGAGGAAATTGAAAGTAGATCATTTTCACGTCAAATGGTCAATCTTCTGTCAGTTTGAGGACAGCAAAAACATAGGACAAGAGAACAAGAAGTAAACAAGGAGGTAGCTCAAAAGTAGAGATCACATTGTCTACCAATGAGTAGGGCACAGGGAGACATTCGCTGATGCCAGTGAATACTGTGAGCTTGTTTGTTCCATAGAACAATATCCCTATTCAATTCAGTGCACTGCCACCACTGCTACACAGAGGAAGTGAGGCCTTTGGCTGGCTCTGATTGTTACAACAGCTCGTAACCATTATAGAATGAGAGAACACGCTTCTAATGGCAGCTGTTCTTGGATGTGGAGGAAAACTTTTTGTCCTAATTCACCATTACTCTATCATCTAGCTTTACTTTGCAGTCCAATGATTCTTAATCTGGGGATGGGTATTGTGGCAATGGGTTAGGTTATCTCAGCTTGTACAGTGGAATCTTCCTTGGAGACTGTAGCTTGCTAACCTGGAGAAGCTTGTATAACTCATGTATAGAGTGCACCAGTAGTTTTGACCCCCCACTCCCACCCCACACCACCCTACCCCACCCCAACCACACAGGTCACTAGGGTAAGAATCAGATGAGAAGCAGGCCATTGGTTATAACATGGTCCTCCATGTTGGCTGATGAGTCATTGGCCAGCCTGTTTGCAAAAAAGAAGTTCGGCTATGGAAACCCAGTGATGTAGCCAGTTCATTCAAAGATGGCATAGCTTTGTTTATGCCCTCCTGCAATGTGTAACAGAGTGGGAGGGATTAGAGTCCCTACAGTGGAATTTGTGGTGCTGGATCTGTCAGAGGAGCTACAGTTCAGGAAAAAGGAAGGACATCTTGTTATATAACACTTTCTGTTCTGTTTTGGGAATGGAAACAGTGCTGAGACCAAATCCAAGTGACTGGGCATGTACCTACACAAGACCCTATGTCACTATAAAGACAAACTACGATGATGTGGTTTGTCACTATGGTGATGTAGCCTTGGTGGGCACAAACTGCTGCTGATGTGAAGTCACTGTAGTGACGAAAAAATAACCATGCACCACCAAGACTGCACAGTCATTTAGTCTACGAGCCCTGCTTTAGCAAGTACTAAGTGACTGCACAGTACCAAACGCACAGTCAGGGGCACAGACGCGCCCACTCAGTCTGTGAACCATGAATACTACATTACACCTCTGGACACTTTTTGCAAGGGAAAGACAGGTGCTCCTTGAGGATACTCTTTTCTCAGAGATGTTCTCAAAATACCAGGATTGCAGTATAATTAGATCCACCAGGGGTTTTGTTCATTATATATTTTGCCTGGTCTTCAACAACAAAACTAGCTAGGATTTCTTTCTCAGCTTGGAGTTGTCCAATTCTTCCCCACGTGTACAAGGATGCTTGTATAAAAGTGTGTATGCTGCATGGTGCTGGGGTGCAAAAGGATTCCAAATCCTCACTTTGCATGGTTTGGTGATTTGTTTTCTCTAGGAAAGATCCTCTACTTGGCTACCCAAGTTTGTCCACTTTTGGCTGTTAACATAGTATTTGAAGATTGTGACACAGTAGCTGGGTTCTTTCCTTTGGTGCCCAATGAGCAGGGATCCTGGTTTTCTCCAATTAAAAAAAAATCCCCAATTTCTGGATTGTAAAATTATTGGATTATATATTTATATATTAGTGGCATTTCATCTTAACCATGGAAAAATATGGATTTGGGGTTACTTTTTTTAATCTGAAAATTGAGGATTTTTTTTTTTTTTTAAATCAGAGAAAACCAGGATCTCTGCTAATGAGAGACATGGGAAGTTACCCTGATTTGGATGAGTGTAAGGGTCATTTTCAGGTAAGGTTCCTTCAGTTTCCCTGGTGTCCAGTGATCTGTCCTACTCTGCTCCTTTGCAGACTTTTATCTCTCTGTACATGACCTCCCTCCTTTCCTGGACGTCTTTCTCAGAGTGCCCAAGACAAACAAGTCAACACTCTGGAGTCAAACTTTCCCACAGTGCTGGCAGATTTAGAATAGATGTTGTTTGCTTGTTTACTTATCTGTTTAAAAATGGGGTTTGGGCAGCCTGGGGAAAAGGCCTCCTACATTCCTTCACACAAGAAAGGGCAGGAGAGCACGACTATGTGTTGTGAGGAGCACTGTTCATCACCTCCAGGTAAACTCGGATAAACGTACATTCCACCTGTTATGCTTATGGGCCTGAAAACGCCCACTTCTTCACACTGGTGTGAACTGTTCTGGCACAGTGGAAAGGAAGGGCAGCATTTGGTTGTAGATTCAAAGAAGGTTTCAAAGAATTTGAAGAAGGAATTAGACAGCAGTGGCCGTTTTCTTTCTAAATCATAACACATATTGGTTAGGGAGGCAGCACGTAAGTGATCTAGCACAAAGCATGGAGCTAACCTGGAAAAGACTCTAGACTCTTTGATGTGTGGCTGGTTTCCCAGTCCTCCAGGTGGACACAACAACAGCTAGGGCAGCTTCAGAACCTCAGTCCTCTGCAAGGCGAATGCTGTGATTGTTCCAGTCGCACCTCCACTTCAGGACACACAAGCCATTGGGCTGGCTCACCTAATCACACTGCCAATCTAGCAGTGTTAGGGGTTTAGAAAGAGTTTCTTTTGTAAATGTGGCCAAGTGAGTGCTGAAGGGATCTGACCCATGACTGATCACCAACTCTGGTCCTTTCACACCTCTGAGCACAGTCAGGTGAGTTGCAGGGGAAGTTTGCACATTTTCTGATACAGCAATCAGTGCATCCACTGTCATATCCCCAAATAAAATGGGAGTTAAAAGAATGGGCTTTAAAAGAAATGTGACATGGAATTGTTTAAAATGCAGAAGGTGCAACGAATGCTCCACTAATTGAGAACAAGAAAAATTATTAAGGAAGTAGGTGTGAGGCAAATAATCTTGGTTTCCTTTATATCTTCCAAGGGTATAGATGTCACCAGACTAATTCAGAGAGGTGTTTCCTTTTGTGTAATGTAGTCTACCTCAGGCCCACAGATCAATATTTAATTGTTTAAAGGAATATTGTATTCCTTTGCTGTCACTTTTGTTAATGTCTATGCTCACTGTAATCCCACAAGGTCTTTCTTTGTGGATCTGATCACAGAGATTAGCCCATCATTCAATAGTGGTAGGAGGAGTACTCCAGTTACTGATTCAGCAATGGAGAGAGCCCATTCCTCTCAACCTCCTAATGAAGTGATGAAGTGTGCACCACAAAATTTAACAGGCTTTTGTGGCAAACTGGGTTACACTGCTGAGAGGAGGATTAAACTTTCACCTCACTGCCTCATAAATCATGGACCCAGACACATTTATTCTGATGGATAGTTGCGATTCCACTGACAATACCTTACCCATGGAAGTGGCCCTGGTCTGCCAAGGGAGAGGGTTTAACTGTATGGATCATACAGATTCTCTTTCAGGTATGAAATCCTTTGCTTTCATCATTATATTGGATACTAAAGTGCCGGGAAAACTGTTAATCCCAAATGGGGATTATGTCGATGAACAAAAGCAGAGTCTTTATCATTATAAAAGGAGGCCTATGTATTCCACCAACCCACACAATGTCCATATTTCTTGGTTTTGGTTTTATTTACATAGAAAGTCATAGTAACATTATGCTGGAGCCTGCTGATAAGTGTTAGCGAGCATGTCCTGATCTATGGGCGAAGTCTCGTTGACAGGGAAAGGCACCCTCCCAGCAGGTTTGTTTTTTTAAAAAATACTTTTGGTCACAAGAAGAGCAAGAAATGTTTGGCTTCCAGCCATTTTCAGCTGAAATATTTCTGAAGCAGGTTAGTGGTTTTTCAGTCAGAAAATATTAGTTTCTGGCTGGTCTGAGCCTGAAATTACTAAAAACTGGTACCAGGCAGCCAAAAAAACAAACAGAGTCTGGCTCTGAGGAAAGCCAGATGATTTTTAGACATTTGATAGCAAGTTTCGTTTTTCTCAGGGATGGGGGGTAGTCCATTTCCAGTCTGCTCCGAGAGGGACATACAGAAAGATATGTGGATGAAGGTCTCCATACCACCTCCTGGTGAGTATGTCCTAGTATTATCACATCTCATGTACTTGACACCCTGGGAGAGGGGTGGCTAATGTGGTTTTAAGTCACTTTTGCACTAACCTGATTAGGGCTGGCTTTAAGGGCCAAAGTGGCTCATGATGCAAGTTAGGCTGCTATAGGCTACGTGTGCTTGAAGTGGAAGCCCCACTTTGGGCTCCCCTCCCCTGACACTAAGGCTTGTGTGTGACATGGTGAGAAGCCTGTAGCAGTTCCTTCAGAAGGGAGATTCTCCTCTGAGCCACTTTTATCCCCTATACAATAACACAGACAGAGACTGTAGCAGGGATGAACAGCTCACCCCATGGGCAGCAATTTGCTGATGGATTTTGCAGGGAACCCAATTTCAACTGAGAGTGTTTGTCATACTTGTATAATGCATCTTACTCTTCCCTAATTAGGGCTATTCATTGTGCCTGGGAACCCTTTATACCTGCGCATCTTTATTTTGTGATATTTTCTCGGTGTGAATCTACCTCAGCATATGAAACAGCTCAGCCAGCAGCTAAGTCTTTCTGCTGGATGGGTAGTCAACTCCAATCCTATCAGTTCACTGACAACAGATTAGATACATCCTGTACTGTACATTAGCCTGAATGTTTGACTGCCTGCCTGAGATCAAAATACCCAGCCTTGGCATTGCCCTTTTTGCTTATTGATTGCAGGAAAGCTAATATTAATTAAACAGCTCTGAACCTTTATAAGCCTTTATCTGTTCTTGATTTTTCTGCTACAAACACGTATTGAATTAACACTGTGAGCTTTGTTTTAACACTCTCAGCATTGTTTATGAGAACGTGGGATGACCAAGTGTAACACCTGCATGCACCTGAATCCACTAAAAGCAGAAAGTGTCCTCTGATATTTCTGATATTCTGCATACAGGGCAAACAGCTGTGATTTATCCTGGCAGTTCTCCCACTTTTTTCCATGCCTGGGAAAACTCTTAAAAGAATCTATAGGATTCTTCCTTTTTTCTGGATTCTGCAATTGGTCCCTAAATTTGTATACTGTAACACATATTCAGCCATGATGCTATTATTTTATTTAAATTCTAAATCCCTGACCCCTTCCCTCATCCCTCCAAAATTGCTATTCTAACTCTTGCAGCCCTTTATATATATAAGGTTCTTTCAAATGAGATGTCGGTTGTCGTGGTTTGACTATTATTGTGCATATTTATTCTCTTCTCGTTTGTCCTTTTTGTAGGTACCATAGCAATGAGGCTGGGAGTGACACCTCCTTCTATAGCAACCCATGGCAATACCTGAGAAAGAACACAGCTAAGGCTAGTACAGTACAGCTCCTCTGTGCAGAGATACTCTACTCAGGGAGTAACCAAAGGAGGAACTCCCACCCAGCTTGAGTAATAACACTGGAGTCAATAGTAAATTCTCCCAGCTGGGAGGAAGGTGTGAGGCAGTGTTGTTCTGTCTATCTGCCAGAAGGAGGAGCCAAGAGTTCAACAAGACTTTCCTTCTGCTTGAATTCATTTCACACAGCAACAAGGCCAGTCTCTGCCAGATCTGAGAGTCTGACTCTTGAGGATGCTTCTGAAGTCGATATCTACCCCCAGCTGGCAGAAGGCTCTGACAGTACCAGGAAGCAGACACAGCAGGTATTTCCTAGAGTTGGGCTCAAACTGAAGTAACAGGGCTAAACTTCGGGGCAATCGGGGTCCAGCTCATAGGCTGAACTTTTGGGATTTCCTTGAAATCCCTACCCCATTGTATGCTAAAATTTGCTCTAACATGAATAGTAAGATCCAGTCCTGCTCCTCTGGGGGGACTTTGAAAGGAGCACTGAAATGAGTTCTAGGACTACCTCGCTTCTCCCTGGGAAATGTTACCAGAGAGAGGAAGATGCTAGGGGTTTTCAAATTTTTAGAACAAATAAAGCCTCCTGGAGAGAAGGAACATTTTTGCGGGGAGGAGTCACTCAATCCAAGAGGAGCTTACTGCTTCAATGCAGAGCATGGGCAAGCTGGGTGTAGGCAAAGTAGCTGTAATGCCTGAGCTTTGTGAAATAAGTATAGTACCCAAGGAGGGGAAGGGGGGGGATGACAGCTTTTTTGTTGTAATAAAATAAAAGCTTTTTATTGTAATGAATAAAAACTCTCAACATAACTTCAGAAGCATCCCAATGAGCAGTAGTTACAGGAAATTTAAAAAATAGGAGAAGGTGGTAGGCAGAAAGTCAGTGGTGGGGGGTTTTGTTTCCCCACGTACTTCTCCCTGAGTCCCCCACCAGTAATGAAGATAGCAAGAGCTTATTGTTACATCTTTGATCCCTTGCATTATTACCCCTATGCAATGTTATTACTGTTAGGTGTGCAAACATGATTCACAAGACAAGCTCAGGTTTCCAGTAGGACTCCATAGTTTTCAATACATTCTGATCTGGTGTGGTCTTCCTGAGTTCTTTGCAGCAAAACCCCCTGCTCTTATTAGTTTTCTGTTGTCAAAAAACAACTGATAATTATGAGCTGGCATTTTCTGAGGGGTGACTGAAGTCTAACAAGGGGACCCTTGAGTCTAAAAAAGTTGAGAACCAGTAGACTAGAAACTCTTGTGGCTATGTGCCCATTCAGCATTTCTCTGTGACTTAGTTGCCAGGTGCTACCAGTAGATAAATTAATGCTAACAATGGCTAGGACCCAGGGCAGGATGATCCAGAGACTAAATGCTTTGCATTTATAGATGGGTTTGGGTTCCTTTTGCAGCTAAGGGAATTAGTCATGGGACAGGAATGTGGCCAGAAACAGGGATAAGGGGGGATGTGGGTTAATGAGCTTTTGCTTTCACAAGAACCTTGCTAAGAAAGACCTGGAAATTCAGAGATGGCGTTTCTTCTTAACATGCTCCTGTGATATTTCCCTCCAGCTATATTGATTTAGGCACAGCCTTAAAACACTTTGGGACAGCCCCTATAAGGAAATGAGAAAGTTAATAATGGAATTAAAGAGGACAGAGCTGCAGTGCCTGGTTCAGTGATGTCATGCTAAGCAATAATCAGTAACAAAACCTGAGCCTGAGCATGGTAGGCTGGGACTAGAGAGACTCATGTTTGATCCCCTGTTGTATCACACTTTCTGTGTGACTTCTGGCATGGCACTATTCTCTTTGGACCTTCCTTCCCCTTATACAAAACATAGCGGCATTTCCCCACCTCCCAGGAAGAGTTTGAGATTAACTATGGTAAAAGTTTGCAATACTGAGATACAACAGGAAGGGAGACCATTATGCAGTCAAAACTCCATTGTCAATGCTAGGAAGCAGCCACTGGCTGAGGCAGGTTTGCAAATCACACCTATTCAGCTGAAATCTAGGCTGAAATTATCTGACAAGATAGTTTCACTGAGTTGAATACAGCAAAGGGAAGTGTTCAGGTTTTCAAAGATTGGGTTTTTTTGGTGCAAACATTTAGTCATAGCTTGTAAGTCTCAGTGGCAACGTGTAGGGGGTGCACATGCACCCCCTGAGGGTTCTGGTCCACCCTCTGATAGGCCGTGTCCCTGCTTAGGAGGGGGGCAGGCGGGACTGCCAGCTGTGGAGTGGGAGCACCGAATGAAGCGCTGTGGGCACTTCCAGAAGCGCTGCGGCTGCTTCCCAGCCGACAAGATTGACTGCGGGGGGACCCCCCACCCAGTTGCTGACTGGTTGCTGGGGGGGCACATGCTCCCCCTGACTAAGGTGGCACCAGTCACCCATGGTAAGGCTGGAAGGGACCTCAGAAGATCATCGGGTCCAGCCCCCCACACCAAGCAGGAAAAAAAATTGGGGTCACATGACCCCAGCAAGGTGACTGTCCAGTCTCCTCTTGAAGATTTCCAGGGTAGGTGATTGCACCACCTCTGGAGGGTGCTTATTCCACAGTCTGGGCACCCTGACTGTGAAGAAGTTTTTCCTGATGTTGATCATTTCCTAATGGTCCTTTGTTTTCTTGATGGGTTGATAAACACTGAGGGGTGATAAACATCCCCTGCTGGGCTGCTCAGGAGCAAGGGGGGATGGGGGGATAATAATAGCCTTCTGCCAGAGCCTGGCCACGCCTCCCCCAGCTCAGCCTTCAGGAAGGGAAAGGAGGGCTGCTCTAGCATCCCTGGGCTTCTAGCCTGAGCCACTGCAGGCACACACCTGAATTTCCTCAGTCTAGTGAGAATATCTATCTGTCTGTCTGTTCAGTTACCAACCAGCTCAGCCTAGCCAGGTTAGACTAACCTGCAAAGATTGAATCAATTCAGGCTCAGGCTTTTTGAATGTCTGTCCCTAGCCAGGGTGTTTTTGCTTCCAGCTTGATGAACTGTAATTTAATAGAAGCTTTTACGTGTCTGCAAAGTTCCCTCTAAGGTGCGCGCATGCACAGCCGCGCACAAGTAAAAGGCTGGCCGCGCACAAACTTTTTTAGGCCGTGCACCTAACAGGATAGGAGCTGGGCTGTGGCGTGGGACACAGAAGGTAAGCTCCTCCCCAAGGTAGAGGCGGGGGTGGGAGCCTGGCGTGGGCTCCGCCGGCTCCAGGGAACTGCTCCATTCCCCTGCTTCGCCTCGGGGAGCGAGGAGGCAGATGGCATCAGGGCTGGGGAGTGGAGCAGCTCCCTGGAGCTGGTGGAGCTCACAGAGCAGTTCCCCAGAGCCTGTGCCAGCCCCCAGCCCCAGCCTCCATCCCTGCCTTGCCTCACCTCAGGGAGGAGCCGCCTGCCCCAAGTGAGGCTCCGCCGGCCCCGGGACACTGCTCCGTGGGCTCCACCAGCTCCGGAGACCTTCTCAACTCCCTGGCCCTGATGCCATATGCCTCCTCACTCCCCAAGGCAATGCGGGGGAGCAGAGCAGTGTCCCGGAGCTGGTGGAGCCCATGCCAGGCCCCAGCCCCCGCAACCTGCCCCAAGTGAGGAGTGAGGAGCTTACCTTCAGTAAGTGTCCCATGCTGCACCGAAGCAGCGTGCTCACGGACCAAAGCGGCGCGCTCACAGACTGCTACTCCTTAGAGGGAACATTGCACGCCTGATATCATTTTGTGTATTTGATTGTTGGTATTCTACTCAATAATATTTAGAACATGGAGGTAAGAATTTTTCCATCCAACAAGGACACCAATTTAAACAGAAATAATTAAATGCCTGTAGTGAGAATCGCCAAACCATTTAGCCCAGAAAGATCTTGTCTTAACAGCGACTGCATTTATCAAACTTCTGTAGTGATGCAAGGAAGCAGTTAGTGATTTACTCAAAATGTCTGATTCTCCTTGGTGATATACAAAGGGTCAGTCTTGGCTAGTGTTAAATTCAGGCAGTGACATCTATCAAAGGATATTGCTTTAATCACATAGTTAGACCACAGATGTTATTTGTAACTAATTATGATGAGTTGATAGCAGTACTTTGTTTACCACAGTTATGTGCAGTCACAACCAGACATTGCTCTCATCAAACGGAATGTCAATATCTCAGCATCTTAATGAGACACAGTCAATATCTATTGCAATAAAATTCATGTGTCCTCATGGAATGATTTTGTCCACCCTTAGGGTTTTGATTAAAATGGCAGTTTTTTCTACGTAAGGGAAGTTCCAGGGCTGAACCAGCGCATACAGCTCTGCCAGAAGATGACAGTCTCAAATGTTCTGAAACTCATCACCCTACAGCATTCCTTCACTTAGGCAGATGTGCAGCTTGGCTATATACAATTTGATCTCACTGTCAGGTCAAGCAGTTGTAATGAGGCAACGGTTATGTCCAAATGCTGAGAGCACTTGGAGTTTATCTAGGCAGAGATTTTGCTTGTGTTGAAACTCAAGGTTATTGTTACCAATTTGGTTCACAGTCATGCTCAGTAACTCAATGCTAGAGTGGTACTGCAGCTCCAGAAGGGAAGGGGAAGCAGGGAGAGGTTAAGGCCTCCATCACCCAGCAGAGCTGGTCAGACAAATGGGCTGTGCCCTCTCCCTGCATCTTTGGGAAACACTGTGCTCCCCAAAGCTTTCCCTAGACTGTCATGTTTCTGAGCATCCTCAGTACAGGCATGAATGCTGCATGTCCTTGGCAGCTGGGGTGGCACAGCTGTCCCAGCGGCAGTGGGAGCACAGCAGCAGTGGCAGGAGTCCGGCAGTGGTGAGTGGGGAGCTCCTGCAGACGCTGCTGGCACTGTCAGCAGTAGGTGGGGAAGGGGGGTGGCAAGCGCCAACCAGGGGTCAGCGGCCACCCGCAGGAGCCTCCGGCAGTGGTGGCAGCCAGGGGCGATCGTGGACCGCCTGCAGACCCCTCCAGCAGTGCCAGCGACAAGGTGGCGAGTGGTGACACTGTCGGTGGCTCCTTTTTGCAGGGGGTGCATCACCACATGCAGGGGGTACACGTGCACCTGCGTGCACCCCCTATGCATTGCCCCTGAGTACAGGCCTGTAGCCCTCTATGCTGAAGCAGCCCCAATATGATCTGCTTGCTTTCTTTGACATGAGTCACTAGGGCATTTAAGAGACATCAGTTACATATGGCAGCATTTTGCCATTTGTCCAACCTGGCTCCCCCCAATACCCCAGCTAAGGTAGCTGGAGGAAGGCCTGTGAGGCAACAGGGGCTCCCTTCTTTCACCCCTCTCCCCCCTACACCCCAGCGTCTTGATAGTGGCAGCACAGAGCTGCCAGCTGCTTATGAATGGCCAGGGTGAGGGGAAGGGGGGCCGGGTGGAATAGAACCCCCTCAACTCGTAGGCCTGACCTGGCTCCCCCCAATACCCCAGTTGGGGTAGCTAGGGGGGGCATGAGGCAAAGGGGCTCCATCCCACCCTGCCCCCTCCCCCTCAGCTCTGGTCATTCAAAAGCAATTATCAGCTCTGTGCTCCCCCTCCCCCACCCCTGCTGACAGCACCTGAGCTGGGGAGGGATAGGGCTGGGGAGAGGGGCATTTTGGCAGCCCCCTGCCTGCTGGTCAAGACCAGTGCAGGCAGGCTCCAGGCCCCGCCCAGTTGAATGTCTGTTGGATTGGGGAGAGGGGTTTAATTCATGGCACTTTATGTAAAGCATCATGAGTTGGAATGGGGCACTGAACTTCTGTATGCATCCTTAAAGCGTGGAGGGAAATGAAAGAGGTAGCAGACTGCGAGTGGGCTTGGGAAGGGCTCCTGAGAGGAGCACAGTCAGGACTAAATGGGCCTGGAAAAAACCCAGGGCTGGAGGAAACCCAGCTGAATGAATGCAAGGAGAGCTAAGGGCAGGCCTGGGCTGAGAGGAACTTAGCTAGGACTGAGTGGACCTAGGGGAAGGCAAGGCCTGGGAGCCCCAACAATGGACTACTAGGCAGTGCATGGTATGGAGTGGTGGGGTAGTAAGCAGTTATATCTATGGGGAATCTCCTTAGAGCCCTGGCTGGTGGATGTACCTCATTCCGAGGCCAACCACTGAAGGAGCAACCCAATATGATGGGATCTAGGTGGGGATGTGGAAGAGAGGCCCTAATAGAATATAATTCAGGTCGCTAACTCAAGTAGTGACTCAGCTTAGAAAAACAGTGTCCCTCTTATCCCTACAGCAGGGACATCAAACTAGATCTGAAGCATGGGCCTCCTGGCAGGTCAAATCCACAGGACAAGTGGTAGAGAATGCAGGGACAGTGGTGGCAGTAGTGGCAGAGCCAGAGGCAGCTGTGGTAGAACAAGTGGCAGCTGCAGCAGGGCTAGAGGTGGCAGCCGCAGGCTAAGTGTCTGCAAGGCAAGAGGGGTTGTGTCAGCATAACTCTTGCTCACCCCTCTGCCAGATAGCTATGGTCAAGAGGGTCCCATAGCCCTGAGTTCTGCAGCAGGCCCTGCTCTGCCCCTGCTAGCCACACCCCCACATTTCCCAGTTCACAAGGAGTCCCACAAGCCTGATGGAGTGGCTTTGCAGGATGTACATTTGATACCTCTGCTCTATAGCAAGGATGTCAAAGATACAGCCTGCAGGCTGGACCCAGCCCACGGAACCGTGGAGCTGCCCATGGGTCTCAAAGTGAACCCATCGACAGAACGCGGGGTGCACCATATAGCCCACACAGCATGTGGTGCCCACTCCAGCTTGCATCCTGGAGTGGCGGAGCAGCCACCATGTGCAGTGGAACCCTGCAGCGGCAGAATGGTGCATGGGTGGTTGGGGCTGTGCTGTATGCAGCAGCTGCTTTGCTGCTCTGAGACAAGTGCTGTGTGTGGTGCAGTCCTGGAATGGCCACCACATGCAGCATAGCCACATGCCATTCTGCCATTGTGGGGCCATGCTACATGCAGTGGCTGCTCCACTCCTTGGGGCTGTGCTGCGCACAGTGGCTGCCCTGGCACTCTAGGACCACACTGTGTACTCTGTGCACTCCAGCGCGTGGCCCAGAGTAACAGAGCAGCTGCAGCACAGCCCTGGAGCAGTGGAGCAGAACCACACCATGCACAGTGCTCACTCCATCCACTCTAGGACATGTACTGGATCTGGCATGCGGGGCCCGTTTGTGGGTCCAATCCAACCTGCAGACCAGCACTGTCCCCTCATCCAGCCTGCGGAGCCAGAAGGGTTGGACAAGCCTGTTTCAGCTTTCAGCCCCCTATAGCGGGAAAAGCATTCTAAAGGATTTAGAGTATTGCTCTGCCAGTTCCAAGCGCCAACATTTTGATTAAATGACCATTAAAATTAATGTAGTGCTATGTAAGATGCCAAACTGAAAGGACAGGAGATAAAGGATTGCTTGCTGAAGAACAGGAATGTCTTAAGAAATGATAGTGTGGCTTCCTATTGCCACCAGGCCTACTTTGACCACATGTAGAGCTATAGCTCAGTTGGGAGTTGGCAAGTTGGATGCTGTGGTAGCAGAGGTTTTTGAGATAAGTAGACTTAACTATTGTGTCCCAAATAATCATCGAAAGAGAGCAGTACATGCAGACATATGATGTCAGGCATTGCTAAGTTTCTCTCCCAGTTAACTCTCTAAATAAAAAGACTTATAATTTTTTAACTGCTGTTAAACATGATTTTTTTAAATAAGTCCAAATTCCTTGAAAAACATTTTTTGCTGTTTGGCATCCTTCTAAGATCAGACATGAAGAGGAAGTGACAGTTCTTCTGTTTATGGAGAAATGTATTATTGGAATGTAAACTCAACATTTTGGGTTTTTTTTAAATCAAAACACAATAAATTAGGTTAAATTTTCAAACTTCTGTGTCTAAGGAAGAGGCTTTGTTGGAACTCTGTATCCAGATCAAAAGTTTTATTTTCATCTAAAATATATTTATCTTCTATTTGGGAAGTAATAGGAGAGGTCTCCTGCAGCTGATTTAATCCCTGGACTATTCATTTCTTTCCTGTATATGGTAAGCAATGCTTGTGTAGTCTAGTGGATTCATGAGGATTAGAGGGAATTTCTCAGACTCTGAGCAGTTACTGAAAATAGAAAATGAGCTCTTGTGATTCACACTGGAAAATAATGAACACTTCCTGTTTATGAAGCTCAAAAGCCCTTAGAAATAAAGCTCCATAAAAAATAAACCAGGATGCCCCAGTGTCGCTGCAATATATAGCTTTGGCAGCAGAGGGCAGTTGCAGCATATCTTCAGGCAGACCTGCTTCCACTGACTTACATAAATCTCTAAGGTGCAAAGCTAATGATAGAGAAGAACTCCATTAATTTGGACCAACCAGTCAGTGAAATGCATTTAAGTTGAACAGATAATCATTCAGCATAAATATGCATTTTTGGAAACCAGTCATTTTTCATGAAGTGAAGTTGGGATCTGGATGTTTAAAGTGAAAAGGCCTTGGAAGCTTTTAGGCATTCATGAAAACAGTCTCTTCTCCTGCAAGTCGTCTTAGCTGCTTAAGAGATGATGGCCTCTTCAGAGTAATGAAAAAAAGTCCTGTATAAACATATCTGCACATCAGTTCTTCACCCCACCAGCTTAACAATGGCCTTCTATGTAGAAGCATCTATTCTAGCCCCTAGAATGTATTGTGTGTATAAGCAGCTTCATCACAGCCTGGGAGTCTCAGCAGACCTCTAAACAACAAGTACACAGGCAACGCACGGCAGGGCAGACCAGACTGTGTCCAGCTGAAAACCAACACTCCACAGTTCTGTGGTTCATCAGGGTCCTCAAATGGTTCACAACGTTCAAATCCAACCCCAGAGAGTGAGAAGGGGACCTAGACCTAAAGTCTCTAGTAGCTTGTGCAGCTTACCTTCTCATCCTAGGACAATTCTGCACTATGGAAAGGTGGTGTTGTACTCCACTAAGGCTGCAGCAACCCTCTGCACCTCTGGAGCAGTAAATCCACCTGTCCTACCTTTGATTCGCTCCTTACTAGCCTACTGTCTCCTCTTTCAGAACAGACATGAGGTTAGACTGAAAAAGCTTTGCTCTGTTGGTGGAGTTTGAGAGGGAATTGATGCTGGAGAAGCAGCTGAGCTCCTCTTCTGTACATCCATATAGGAAAGAACCTCCATGAGCTGACCGGGGAATATACGCTGCTTGGCCTCCCCAGCTCTGACTTCCCAAGGCAAGAAGGGATTTTGAGTCTGGATCTGAAATGTTTAGATGTTTAGTTCCCACCTATAACACAAAAATCTTGGAGTTGAGTACTGTTTCCTGGAAATTTGGGAAGGTTTAGATTCAGATGTGGAATCTCTGACAATAAGCTTAAACTTGCAAAGTTTATGTATTTTATTAATGGAAGTTTTCTTTGGAAAGAATTTAAATACAAGCCTGAATGAAGGCTTTATATTGAAACATATTGTAATGATTACATAGTTTCCTGGTCCACACTCAGAATTATACTACTCATTCTATTCATCCGGTTGTGCAGTGTGAGATTTCCTTGGATTTGAACACACATTCATGGATTTGAAGGCACAGTTTGCCCATGAATGTCCTGAAAGAAGTCACTAATTGTTGTCAGACTTGTGATAATCTTGGGAGAGATGGCAACACAGTATCATAAGTCTTAAAATAACTAGTGACTTCTTAATGTTTCAGACAGAGGCTTATGAATATATTAAAACTTCAGCTTTCATTTTGAGAAAAAGCAAGTATCTGGCTTGTATGATTGCAAAGAAAAGCATAAAACATGGCCCCAGTAAGCTCTAAAAACTTGGGGCATAAAGGGGAAAAAGCCACAAAATTACTGATTTTAAAACACTAAGATTCTTTTAAAATAATCTTATGAATTTGGGGCATTTGCCTAATGATATTTCTGGTTTGATTAGTAATCTTGCATTGAAGTCAGTGGAATTTGTATGCCCATTTGGTTAAAACAAAAAACCAAAAACCTGGTGTCTCATTCTTTACCTACTGAAAGCAATAGGAGTCTTTCAAGAGGTTTTGCATCAGCTTGATGTTTGAAAACATCCTTGGCTACTTCTCCCATTTCATCACCATCTGAAAGCTTAAATTTTCAATAGCAAACCTTAAAGCACTGAGGCAAGCCATTCCTTACTATCTGTCATCTACACCAAATGGAAACAATAACATGTTCCTTATTTTTTTTTTTTAATTAGGTGTTCACAATCAAAATATTACTCTAAGTCTGAAGGAGCTGTTTAAATCTTAATCTGTCTGCAGGAGAACATGCACTAAAAACAGATCAAATCTCCCAGAGGAGTTATACAACCCAGCTCTTAAATACACTTGAACACAGAGGTGTGCCAGTGCTAGATTGCTCCTCTATTTATCCTTCAATATTATGCCTCATTTGGCAAACAGTAATTCCCAGGAAACAATGTGTAATGAAGGCCAGACAAAGATTTGTTTTATCCAAATGTTAATAGTGCCACTGAGACAGAACCTGGAAAGGGGAGGATGACAATATCTGTCATGTTTGGGAAGAATCCAGGATTTTCGTCTACCGATCGACACCTGCAGCCCAAGGATATGTACTTCCAAGTTTGCCCTTGCAGTGTTCTCTGTACAGTATGTTTATACTGTACAGAGAAAGAACATTTCCCTTCTCTCAGCATCAGTATTCATTCTGGAGTCAAGGGCTGTTCAAAAAGCTGTGTACAGCCTGCAGCCATATTACCTTGCACTGTGATCTCATCACATCTTGCAAGCAGTGTGTTTACATTGGGTAGAAGACCTCTAAAAGGATGCCCATGTGTTGCAAGGTCCAGAGCACATAAGAAATGAAACACAAGGAGCATAAATGGTACATGCGTTTAGTTCTTCTCTAAGATTTTACTCTTAAGACTAGCTAGGTCCAAAGACACCTTACCTCTTGCATATTCCCTGGACTATTGTGGCTACAACACCCCTCTGACCCTATAATATGTTTTTAACAGTTTTGGGTTAGAGCTATCATGCCCAGAGGGGGATACGGTGGTCCATTCTGTTGGGAACTGCCAGTGGATGGCATTTAGGAGCATAAGCTGTGATGATCAGAGAGCTATAAATAACAGGATGAAAGAGTAATAACAGAGAGTAAACTTTTAAATATAAAATCTGAGTTTGGGAAGTCCTGATATTTCAAAATATATGTATGTGGTTTTGTTTCCTTTCAATTGAAAATATTTAAATGAAACATCCAACCATTTCCAAATGGAAAGGACTTTGGAATTTCTGTTTGTGGAATGATTTTTAAAAAATATATATTTTTGACGTTCTCGGAACTGAAATGTTTTTTTCTTTTGGTTTGTTAAAAATGACCCACAATGTTTCATTTTGACTTGGTTCCATATTAAATTTGTATTTTCCCACTGTGTCACATTTCCTGGAGTTCAGGATCCTGTTGCTTCATTCTCCTTTGTGGGTCAAGTATTCTTGTTGGACTACTCCTTCTGTAATGTATCCAGGGGCATGTGACTCCCTTGATGCAAACTACAGTGTGGTAAAATGGAAAGAGGTAACTGGAGACATGTGATCTCATTTAATGGAGACTAGTGGGAAGAATGGCTGTGTTATTAAGTTGCAGGAGTCAGGAAATCTCTGGTGCATTCCTAGCTCTGCCACAGATTTCCTGTGTAATCACAGAGAAGTCACTTAGGCCCTGATTCAGAGGAGTATTTATTGCACATGCTTATCTTAGCTTTGTGAGAAGTCCTCTGGGTTTCAAGTTAAGCGTAAGTTGAAGTTATATTAAGTTTTGTTATATCAGGGTCTTAATCTTTGTGTGCCTCAGTTTCCCATTATAAAAAGGGATATAAATATGTCTCTACCTATAATATTCAAGCATGGAACCCTAACTAAGGAAATGTCATCAAATCCATCCTAAAGCCTCTTGTCACCCAGAGATTGAGTTTTGTCCAAGATGCAACAGACTTTCTATGAAAACTTAAAAGCATAGACTACTTTCCCAGCAATACCCTCCTAGCCACCATGGATGTTACCAGCTTATATACCAACATCCTGCACCAGGATGGCATTCAAGCCTACCTTACATATCTACAAAAGCAAGATTATAACTCGGAGGACAAACCTAAAGCTATTACTGAACTTATACCTCATCCTCACACACAACAACTATTGTTTTAACAACCAACACTTTCTCCAGACCATAGATGAGCACAGCTATGGGCACTAAAATGGCCCCACGTTATGCCAACCTTTTCATTGCCCACCTGGAAGAAGAATTGCACAAAAACTGCACCATCAAACCTATACTATACTAAGATATATAGATGACATCCTTATCATTTGGACTGAAAACTTGCAGTCTCTGATTGATTTCCATCACAAATTCAATAACCATCACCCCTCCATCAGACTCTCTCTTGAATACTCCAGCACCCACCTCTCCTTTTTTTTAAATACTATAATCAATATCCAGAATGGTAAAATACAAGCCACCATATACAAGAAACCCACAGGCCAATATACATATCGACACAAAACCAGTGTGGCAGGGCACTTTTGGGTGCCTGCCACTTTAAGGCTGGGAGCAGGCAGCTGTCAGGTGTAGGCTTGCCCTGATGAGGTGGCCATTTTAAGTCTAGGCCCACAGGGCAGAGGCAGCAGTTTGCTGCTAGCAGCCAAGGAGACAACATCCAGCTGAGCTGCTGCTTGGGAACATCTTGGAGGTAAGGGCAGGAGCATCTGGGGATGGCAGGAAGCTCCTGGTCCTGGATATGACTTGAAGCTGCACCCTGCTGGGGACAGGTGGCCTGGTGGGACTGTCTGTGGTTGGACAGTCCCCCAGAAATGCCAGCCCAATTACCTCCCTGATGAAAGGTGAGGAGGGGTGCCTTAAAACTGCAGGCCCCACTTCCTGGTGTGTTACCCAGACGTGTGCCTGGCCCTGTGCCTGTCCCCATCTGTAGGCATCTGAGCCCCCCACAGGAATGTAAGACCCTGGAGGCCCTGCTGTGAGGGGGCAGTAGTGAAGCCTGGAGTAAAAGGTCAGGAAAGTGGCCCAGCATGCACTCCTGGCCCCACTCTGGGGCCCGCACACAGTAGGGGGTGTGATTATGACCTGAAAGACTGTGCGTAAACATGGTGTAGAGTAGAACTAAAGGCTGGTTTCAAGGGCTGCACCAGGGGTATGTTGAGAAGGGCTGAAGGCAGCATGTGGACCAACCCCCGAGTAATAATGTCAGTGGTACAGTAAAGGCCCTAGTGAAAGGGCATAGTTTAAAGGCCCCAACTGTAGGGGATAAGTTGAAGCCTCACATAGTGGGTAGACAGGCCAAGGTTAGTCTACAGGTGCCTGAGGCCACAGTTGGGCCAGAAACCAAGTGTGTGGCTCAGCCTAGGAGCCAGGGTGAGTCATGACCCCAGTAAGTCCTCAGACGCAGAGAGGCCAAGTTAGGGTCAAAGTGTAAGAACTTGTTCAGATGTCATATGCAAGACATGGGCCATGGTGTAGGGATGGTATGGAGCCATGGAGAGTGCCCCCTGGCATCAGGGCATTATAATGGACAGCCTCCCATTTAGAACACCAATTTTATTAAACCAACGAGTCATAGCAGACGAGACTGCCCCGTATAGACAGGTGGGTGGGTTGTGGTTAAGACCTGGCCCTGAACTTGCCCCGTCACAACCAGCAATCATCCTAAATACACCAAAAAGTTGTAATACACAGCCAAGTCCTCTGATACCACTGAGTTTGCACTGAGAATACCCACAATCATCACCTCAGAAATCTCAAAAGGGCTTTCAAAATTACAATCTCTCTCTTTCTCTCTCTGGAGGAATATCCCTTCTGGGTAAAAGAGCCACTCAGATACCACGTGAAGAATTACTGCAGTAGAAAAAGAAAATCCCCACAAATTGCACACCATTAGTAATGACATACCATCTTTTCCTGGAACCAATGTGGATAATCCTCAAACAATTGCAACCCATGCTAGAAGAAGACCCAATTCTTAAAGAGATCTTTCCAGAACTACCCATCCTAGCCTTTCAACAACCAACGAACCTCACCAATCACATGACCAGACGCAAACTTCCTGTGGCCCAAAAGCACACTGAATGGATCCAAACCATTCCAGGACAAGGAATGTAAAACCTGCCAATACATCTCTACCACCCCCACAATAACTACACACCACAACAGAATCATCACCATTCCTGGATCTTACACCAGCACCTTCAGAAATGTATTACATCTCATCCAGTGCACCAAATGCCCTGATGGAAGATATGCAGGAGAAACCAAACAACTGTGTACACCAGAATGAACACACACCAAAAATCTATCAAAGACAAAAATACCCAACTACCTATGGGTGCATACTTCTTACAAGATGATAACCTCTCTCTCTCCAATCTCTCAGTTCTAATTCTCAAAGTGAATTAGCAAACACCTTTTGTAGATGAGCCTATGAACTTCACTTCATAAATCTACTGGATCTAAAAAAATCATAGACTAAATATAAACATTGGATTTATGGCACATTACCTAGGATTATCAGATGGTAGGCAGGTTATAACTTGTTTGTATTTTACCAGCTACATTCTTCTATCACTAGTTCAACATTTCCCTTTTTCTTCCCCCCCTCCCCGCCCACACCACCTTTCTGTCCCACACTTATTGTCTTCCACCCCTCCGATCCTCACTGTGAAGTATTTGCATTTTCACAGACCTGCTTTTTGGCTTCTATTCTACCCAGGAGAGCACACAATTCACCAGCAGACTCTCTATATGCTTGAAGGAGGGTGTTTGTGCCTGAAAGCTTGCAAAGAACAATTTTCCAACTATTTAGTTGGTCTAATTAAAGATATTACATTTACTCAAAGAACATTGTCTCTTTACCTCTCCAAATTTTGAAAGGCTTAATTAAGTCATATTTGTAAAGGACTTGGAAGCCCTCAGGTAGAAAGTGCTACCAAGAGGTGGAAAAAAAATCCCATTACCATATTCATAGATTCATAGATGTTTGGGTTGGAAGGGACCTCAATAGATCATCGAGTCCGACCCCCTGCATAGGCAGGAAAGAGTGCTGGGTTTAGATGACCCCAGCTAGATGCCTATCTAACCTCCTCTTGAAGACCCCCAGGGTAGGGGAGAGCACCACCTCCCTTGGGAGCCCATTCCAGACTTTGTCCACTCTAACTGTGAAGAAATTCTTCCTAATGCCTAGTCTAAATCTGCTCTCTGCTAGCTTATGGCCATTATTTCTTGTAACCCGCAGGGGCGCCTTGGTGAGTAGAGCCTCACCAATTCCCTTCTGTGCCCCCGTGATGAACTTATAGGCAGCCACAAGGTCGCCTCTCAACCTTCTCTTGCGGAGGCTGAAGAGGTCCAGGTGCCCTAGTTTCTCCTCATAGGGCTTGGCCTGCAAGCCCTTAACCATACGAGTGGCCCTTCTCTGGACCCTCTCCAGGTTATCCGCATCCCTTTTGAAGTGCGGCGCCCAAAATTGCATGCAGTACTCCAACTGCAGTCTGACCAGCGCCCGATAGAGGGGAAGTATCACCTCCTTGGTTCTGTTCGTCATGCATCTGCTGATGCATGATAAAGTGCCATTAGCTTTTCTGATGACTTCGTCACACTGACGACACATGTTCATCTTGGAGTCCACTAGGATATGCTCTCATATACAATACACCCTCATATAGAATCACATAATACACAACAACACATGCCTAGTTTTTGAAGGGCAGAATGAAGAGAGAGAGAGAGAGACTTTTCCAGAGTTATGGCTGCATAGAGAATGGACAGAACCTAGTTTTCAGCTGATGTACCCTCCCTTTTTTGTTAACTAAAATAGAAACCCTAGGTATGGCTGAAGACTGGTCTCCATGGGTGGATCTATAATTTTGAAAAGAGTCTCTAGGGCTGTGAAATTGGAGGAGAGAGATCAGGAACAGTGAGCAGGCAGCAAAATTATCCTAAGAAAGGTTGCCTTGATTATTGGAGTATCAGAGAAAAACCGTTAAAAAGGAGACTGAATTGTTAGCACCAGTGGCCTGAAAAACAGTGACCCATTAAATCAATGGACTCTCTCACCTAAACAGTAGTGCAACTGCTGCTGAATGAAAAACAGAGTGCTTCTGTCCCAGAGAGAAAATCAGCTTCCTACTTTACACACAGCCCAGTTTTGGGGGGCTGATTTGGGGGAAAGGTGTGTACTATATGCAGGAAAATACAGTATATCCTGTTTAGCAAGACTCCATTTGGTTTTGTAGTGTTACATCTGACTTCTGTAAATAACGCATATAAAACAAAACAGAGAGTTTACTATAGAGAACTCTTGCTCCATTGAATTTCTAGGTACATTCTGATAACCTACATTGGAATGGGTGGAAGATATCCTAATATTTTTAGAGAGCTTTGGTGCCAAAACATATATACATGTGCAACTTGAACAGTAACAGGAAAAGGTAAAGGAATTGTTTCTAAAGCAATATGCTTCCATTTTTTATTCTTTTTTTTAATAGTCCTTACCATTCATTTTTCAGGTTCCTGGCTTTTCAAAGGCAATAAACTTGTACTTTTTAAAAATTATGCAGTATTCTTTTTCAAACCAAACTTGCCCGATTAAAGTTGGAACCAACTTCAGAGGCATTCAGAATCCAATGAACTCAATAGGAACGTTGCCAGAATGAGAACTGTAAATTGAGCCAACTGGGAGATGTTAGGATTGTGTTTATCTTTGGGCAATACAGATTATAATTTTAAAAAACCCTCTAATTCCAATTCAGTATTTATAACTATGGAATATGTTGTTCAAAGCAGTGCACCGTGCATTATCCATTTTGTTTTCTTCTTAGTTACTAGACCTACTGGCATCAGTATAATTAAACTTCCTACCAGAGAATTAAATTTAACATCTTTCCCCACACTCTCCTGGTATGTGTCTAAGGATGATGACAACACCAGATTGCTCACTCCCTTATTTGATTATCAAAAGTGGACAGAAGTGTTACTTCATATTACTAACTCATATAGGAAGTCATCAATTTATAAAAGAGGAAAAATAAATTACTGTGAAAATATGAAACAGTTGCCTGATACTATGAATCACCATTTCATGTTCTTTCCCTCCCTGTCTATATTTCCATATGCAATGTTCCTGAATGAATGTATTTGACTTTTTCTTTCCTTACCTTCCTTAAAGGGTAAGTAATATTTAAACTACTTAAGAGTAAATACCAAGATTCACAGATTTAGCTCCTTGATCGCTAGTATATCTAATGTCTGCTGTATATTTTTAGTCTTCCTGTTTCTTATTGTGATACTTCTAGCTTGTTTTAGCAAACCCACTAAAAGTTTGTCATTCCTCTCTGAACCAGTTGGTCTCCAAGATGCCCTCCTGCCCTACCTTTCTGTCTGTCTGAAAGTTTCTTAGCATTAATAATTCATTCTTAATTGAAAGTTTGGACAACTTCCTCTTTGTTGTTTGTCTTCATGTGTTCATCTGTCCTATCTTTTTGGAGCATAAGCTATCTGAGGGCACAGACTCTCTCTTATATTGTCTGATGTCCTTAGCACAGTAAAGCCCCAGTATTGATCTGAGCCTCTAGGTGTAATGAAATACAAATAATTGATAATTAAGCATTTCACTGGGTAAATACTAATATTTCATTACATAAGCAAAGAAGTAGAAGTCCCATATTTGGCAAATACATTCTTGATGTTCTTTCTACACTGGCAGCACCTCTCCAGTGGGGGATACTTGAATCAGCCTAATTAGGCTCTGTGCTACCTCCTGTACTCACCAGGCTGCAGGAGAGTCAATGTAGTAAGGAGGTGTAGCCAGACTGCCCTGTACTCCCAGGATCTTCCACTAATGGAGAGCTCTGAGGTATTTTGTGCAGTTTTTCCTTTGTTGTATTTTGATTGTTCCCTGTCTACTGTGCAACCTGCTGTTTGGGAATTGCACACAAACATAAGGTGAAACAACCTTCAACTTCTAATGACACGCAATGAAAGGATAATGTCTGGAGTTCAACTAGACATAGTCAGTGAAATGGCATTCACTAAGGAGGCCTTTTTACATGTTGTGTATCTCTTGAAGGGGAAGGCTTCTAATAATGCAGAGGAAATGATGATGGAGAAGAACTCACTTTGAAGGCCAGAAAGTACCACCATCTTAACACGATAATCGGTTCTACTTTGCTTCATACTTTCTGAAAGTTCCCTCCCTATCTCTTGAGTGTCTTCTCTTCTATTCCCCTCATAAGTCTCTAGCCTGTACAGCTAGTGGACCTTCCTCTATTAAGTAAGATATTAAGAGTGTAGGTCTCACAGAACTTGTTTCTTAGATCAAGCTTGCTTCACTTATGAGAAGCACAGAAAAATCTTGGACTCAGATTTTCTCTTCATAGATGTCATAGACATTAAGGCTGGAAGGGACCTCGGAAGATCATCAGGTCCAGCCCCCTGCCCTAAGGACAGGAAGTCAGCTAGGGTCAAAGAATCCCAGCAAGATAAGCGACCAAACGCTTCTTAAAGGAGTCCAGAGTAGGAGGAAGCTTTGTGACGGTTCAGATTTGGCCAAGTGCTCATCCCTTGAGATGTTGGGGTCATTGAAGTCTCCCATGACAACATGCAGTGAGAGCATGCAGCCTCAACCAGTTCCCTGGCAAATTCCTAGTCTAGTTCTTGTTCCTGGTTTGGAGGTCTGTAGTAGACTCCTACCATTGTGACCCCTGTGCCACATTCTCCACATATTTTAACCCAGAGGGTCTCTGGTCATCCTCCCTGGATGCCAATGTCAGCTTGCAGGGACGTGTAGCTGTCCTTGACATAGAGGGCTAAATCCCCACACCTTTTTTCTGCACAATCTCTCCTGTACAGGGTATAGCCATCTATACCTGTGGCACAGTCATAAGTGGAGTCTCACCAGGTCTCTGTTATCCCTATGAGATCATAGTCATTCTTGTTTAGCAGGAGGACCAGTTCCTCCTGTTTGTTCCCCAAGCTTCTGGCATTGGTGTACAGACACATAAGCATCCCATTGGTAGCCCTAGGCTTCCTTGCACTCCCAGGAGGACACCGTTCCAGGTCTGGGGTAGGAGTGGATTTCCTTGGGTGCCCTATCCTGCTGGTTTTGTAGTTGTTCCCTAGTGGGCTTACTTTGGCGGTTGTCCACCCATCCTCCGGCAGGCTTAATTTAAAGCCTGGTTGAGCAAGTCAGCCATTCTGGCTGAGAAGAGCCTCCTCCCCAGTGAAGTGAGGTGGAGGCTGTCCCTTCCCAGCAGACCACTGCCTCTCACCAAAGAGCAGACTGTGATCGTGGAAGCGGAAGCCTTCATGATGACACCAGCACCACAGTCTTCCATTGACTACCTCAATCCATGTCTCCCTCCTCAGCCCATGACCCGTAACCAGGAGGATTGAGGAAAAAAACACCTGTGCCCCTAAGACCCACTCCCAGAGCCCTGTAGCCACTTGTGACTCAGCTGGGATTGCTTCGAGCCGTGTCATTCATGCCCACATGGATAAGGAGCATAGTATAGTGGCCAGAGGGCCAGATAACCTTTGGGATCCTCTCTGCTACATCCTGGATGCGGGCCTCCAGGAGGCAGCAGACCTCCTGGGCTCTTCGGTACCTTCAGTGGTTTCTTTCCTGTTTTCTATGGAGCTCAGCTGTTTCACTACACAAACAAAACGTATATAATTATTCCTTCCCCAGAAAACACAAATGAAGCTGGAACTTAACTTCACGTAAACATGTGGTAATGTTTGGTTCATATTTGAAGGGCCTAAATTTAATTGAAAATTTCATTTGCCAGTAATGTCATTAAACAAATTTCTAATAAAAATAATCTAAACAATGGTATGTGTCAGACTAGGCAGGTCTAGTTTGTGCAAGTGGCACAGACTAATCCAAGCTGATACCAGCTCAGTGTTGCTGAGCTATATAATTGCTTGGTGTTACTACCACATGGAGTCCTTAGATTCCTAATCATATTTATAGATGTTGAAAGCAGATCAAGGCCCATCCCTACAAATACACAAAAAAGAGATGGTCTCTCTGCCCCAAAGAGCCTGCACCAGGCCAAGCTAAGCTAGTGGCTGTTCATGAGGGCAAGTCTCTAGTGAAAGTAAGTTCCTACTTTCAAGTTGATAAGTATGGGGGAACCATCAAGGGAAAGCTTTAATACAGTTTTACAGACAAGTTATTTAGGCAGTCAGAATTATACAAAAATATATGAATAACATGTAATGAATTATGTAACCTTATACAGTTATTTTATTACTATGTTGTTACCACATACTTAGCCAATCTTCCCAAAACCCTCTGATGAAGGTTCAGAGAACTAAACTGAAAATAGATCTTTTAACATTGTTAGTGTAAAACATGTTAAGTACTACAGGTGGGGATAAGGCTAATTTATGAGTGAACGGGTACAGTCTAGGAAGCCCAATTAATGGTAAGCCAAGTGCATAATACAATCTACAGAAGACTCCATACTCAGGAACCAAATCTTTTCCAAAGTGTTAAATCTTACCTCATTTACACCTTTCAAGGACCCATGAGAAATCATCTTGGCTGGTTTTCAAAAGCTCCTAAGAACAATGGAGCCTTTCAGAATTTCCATTCTTTTGCTTACATTATAAAAGTCAGATCCTCAAACATCAACTTGGGAAAATAGAGTTTGGATCTGATACTACTGTGATCCTAAGAGGGAAGGAAACTTGGTAAAAACCTCAGCCTTGTATTTCCTTTTTCTGTTTTTCTTTCTGTTACAGTGCTGAATTGATAGTGTTATGCTGATAAAGTCCATTTGGGTCATTTTCACAGTCTCCTAGCCAGTTAAATTAAATTAATTGGCAGAGGGATGAATTCAGCAGGGTGATCAATTGGTTAAGTAGGTGGTAATCAATTAATTCTCTCCATTGAGCAAGAGGCTGTTCAAGGGGTTGATAATGGGATATGGATTAAAATTCTGTGCTACAATTCCTGGAGCCGACAAGGAAGGAAAGTGGCTTCAAGCTATGTTTATGTCTTCATAAGTCTGAGCTGCTCTCTGGGTCAAAATGGTCTGTAGCATAAATTAGAGTAGCCCAGGAAATACTGTGATTGCAGCTTTCTGGGACTGTCTAGAGCAGTCCAGAATTTTATTAGAGGTAGGTCCTACCCAGAATCTTTTATCTGTCCTAGCACAGAGAAGTGAAGTTAATCAAGAGGCCAGCATACAAACCAAGAGGCCTTTTTTCCTGCCTTCATCAGGAGAATTCTCACAAGAACTAATGTGGCACAATTTGGCTCCTGTACATTACAGTAATGCAGGGGTGGGCAAAATGTGGCCCGTGGGCCAGAGGTGGCCCACCAGGTCATTCTATCCAGCCTGCCAGGCCCCTGAAAAAAATAGAAAATTAATATTTATCTGCCCCTGGCTGCCTGTCATGCAGCCCTCAATGGCTTGCCAAAACTCAGTAAGCGGCCCTCCACCTGAAATAATTGCCCACCCCTGCTAATGGTTACACCCAGGAACATAATTATCCTATATATTATTTTGCCTGTCCTTTAAATTTAGTCCAGATCAAAAAAAACATAATGTCAGCCGGTTGACTGTGATGAGTTGTTGCCCTCAATCTAATCTTTAGGAGAAAAGAAACAGGCCGTACAACACTAGATACTAATTGGCATTATTTGCTGGTAGCCTGAGCAGAAATGAGGAACTGGGTGTACAAAGAGATGATCGTACTAACTCGTTGGTGTTACAGTAGGAGAACATTTTCAGTGCTGCTACCTATATGTGGATCTCTGCAGCTAAGCTCAGTTAGCAAAGTTCTCAGTTCAGCATCTTTTACGATCACAATGTTAATTGTTTCTTTAAAAAATACTAGTATATAATGTCCTTTAAGAGTTTTTTGTTTTCTTTTTCATGAGCCAGGCAAAAAATATCTAAGCACTGTGTAAAGGGCCAAGACTGAGTAAAACAAAGCAGAGGAATTGCTTTAAACCTATTCTGTATCATTTAGTGCCAGCCATTTAATTGTGGATAAATGATAACTGTTTGTTATTAGCTCTAGGTAGGGGGGGAAACAGTTTAAATGACAGAAGATGTACCGTAGGAAATTACTCCATCTTCCTTCAAATCAGATCAAGGAAATGAGGGAGGTAGGCTATTTAATTGTGACTGTCCGTGATGATACTGATCCTGTTCCTGCAGCCTGATCTGTATGTGCAAACCCCACATAGATCAGATTGCAGGAGCTGAGCCTTTATTTTATGTTCCAGTTGAGATGGTAAACAAATGCTTTCTTTGCCCATCTAAAATAAAACAGCAACATCTAGTTAACTTAAAACAAATTATCTGATTCTCTTCTCCCAGACATTGGCTTTTATTAGTATGACTCTATTGTATTCTGTAGACTTATTCCTGATCTGTACAGATGTAAGGGGAGAATAAGGCCCTGAGTTTCTGAGAATAAGTAGGGAGATGTACTACATGGCATTTTTGTTTTGTTAGTTCAGTGAAGTAAATTAAATCAAACAACATACAAGGAAAGAAATAGGAGAGCTGAAAACAAAGACTTCAGTATAATTCCAATTCTCATTGCTGGGACTTTTTAAAAAATTGCATAAAGATTTTGTTTGCTTATGAAGTGTGTCAGTATATATGTATGACAATCTTGGTAGGTGATCTTGTTTCATTTAATAAACATATTGTGCTGTATGTTTCTGCCCTTATTTTAAGAAAGGAAAAGAGATTTACACATGAAACTATACCTAAAAATAATGTCAGCACTTCTTATGATGAAAGGAAACCGTAATTATCATTATAGCTAGAATATAGCTACAGTGAAAAGGGAATCACTGAAAAAAAAGGAAAAACAGATTTAGCACAGTCAAGATTTTCATCACACTAGAGTTAATGGACATTTTGCCTTTGCTAGTGGAGCCAGGACTTAGCTATTGATGACATTGACAAACTAGAAATGCTGCTTTTAATCTGGAAGATGCATTTGTAATAATTAATAGAAGGGGTCATTCGGTACTTAATGCCTCTCGTTTTTGTTGTTATCCATTTATCAATTTTTGATTAGGTTCAAAGGTTCATATTTGGGCTGAGGTGGCTCTGTGCTTACATATACAGTTACAGAACTGGCGCTATATAATCTTGGGCTTTGTTGTCAATGGACTTTTGGGTGTATATGGAATCAGTAGTTGGGCCCTGTGTTCAGGCAGTGCTCACACATTCATTTTCTACTGGGAGAGTTGCTGCATAAAAGGCTGCTTCAGGAGAAAAATAACCCAAGAACAACCAGGGTTAAATGCCTCCTAGGAGAATTTTTCTGGGAGAATGAACTGCTGTATACATGCCTTAGATCAGGGGTGGGCAAAATACGGCTTTGGGCTGGATCTGGCCTGCCAAGGGATTTTGTCCAGCCTGCAGCAGGTCCCTCTATTCCCACCCAGCCCAGGCATGCAGGGCAGCCACGGTACATGCAGTCAGTCCCACTGCCCCAGGTGCCAGGGCAGAGCTAGCCTGGGGCCAGGATCTTGGGGCAGTGACAGCGTGGGGACAGGGCCCAGGGCAGAGCCGCGATCTGCTACCTGCACTTCCCTGCAGCAGGTGCCAGTTCCATGGGCAGGGGCATGCGGGGAGCAGATCATGACTCAGTCCTGGCCCCATGCTGTCACCACTCCAAGATCCTGGACCTGGCTCTTCCTACCTGTCCCACTCCCAGATGCTGCTCTCCTCCCACCCATGGCCCGATCTCAGCTGGCTGGCCCAGAGCAGAGTCACTTAGGGAATTTTGGTGAGCTGTTGGGGGTGGGGGGAAGGGTGCTGACTTAGCCTGAGAGCTCACCAAAGCTACCTAAGTGGCCCTCAGGCCCAAGTAATTGCCCACCCCTACCCTTAGGTGCAGGGAAGCACAGCCTGTGAGGCAGTCTGAGTCAGCCAGTCAGAGCTGCCCTGTGCACTGCTGTCATCTCTCACCAGGTATACTGGGGAGCCTGCAGAGCAGGCTGAGATGTATGCACAAGGGCCCCCTGGCTGCACAGTGGTTTTGCATATTCAGGGGTCTCCAGGTAAGTTTTTCTACCAGGAAAACAAGCCTAGGAAAATTCTCCCAGATCATTTGTATGCAACCATTTTCATAAATATGATATACCACTCTTACTCCGTTGTGACTAAGTGAAGTGAGAAGTAGTTTATCCCTCAGCACAAGTGGAATAGCCAAATGGCTCCTGAAAGTAGCTTATGACTGAAATTGTAGGGCCTGGTCTCACTAAAAAATAAATGTTGAGGGTTCTGTGAAATTTGCATCTGCATGATCTCCAGATTTTATTGTTTAAACATTAATCCAAATATCTGGATGTATGCACAATCTTACTACAGAAGGAGGAAAGTACTCCTTTCCCTAATTTCCTCCAGCACAGTTGACTCTGGAGCTAGGCATGTGATGGCCATGACCTGAGGTTGAACACATTTACAGTGCCAATTTAACTTGCTTCTCTGATACCACATGGGATAACAATTTTGTACATAATGCTATATATTTTTTTCTTTATAGATTCCAAAGGATTTTTTTTGTCAAAACCTTAATAGTAAGTGGTACTCAATAGGTCTCATGGACTCTCTGTAAAGGACTTTTCCTTTTTTTCTGTACAGCTTATATAAAATGCTGTGATTCCAGATATGATCAGCAGTGTAGCTACACTAACTGTAAAATGCATTGGGCACAGCTCACTGAGCCAGTTTCATCCCTGGTGCAATTCCATTAGAATGCCACAAACTTCAGTGGAGTGTCACAGGCTAAGCTGTTCTTTGAGGAAGGCCATGATTCATCTTGCTTCACTTGTGATTTCAGGACCTCTGAGTGCAGAGGTTCATGCAGTGATGTAACAAGTGGAGTTGGCACCTAGGGGAAACCCTATGGGAGAGCTGGAGAGCAGGGGGAGGAGAGTATATGCAATTCCCAAAGTGGGGGAGGCAGGGGGAATGCAGTTTTACCCATGCCGTGGACTCCTAAACCAGAAGTGTCAAACTAAATCTAGTCCTGTGGGCTGGGTGAAGGGTGCCAGGCTGGTCCATGGGCCAGATTGGGTCTATGGACCCCCTCCCCCCTTACCCTCCATTTTGGATCAAGGGCAGCAGTGTGTGGTCCAGGTCTACACCACATGTGGTGCTCCCTCCATCCCACCTGATCTAGGACTGTGCCATGTGTACAGCACAGATCCCAGACGGACTGGAATGGGTGCCATGTGCAGTGTGTGCTGCACACACTGCCCAGTCCAGCTGGTCCAGGACACATGCTGCATGTGTTGCCCATTCCAGTGGGTCTGGGATCCATGCTGCATGCAGTGCCCTTCTCCAGCCAGTCAGGGATGCACTCTGTGTGCAGTGCAGTCCTAGACTGGGAGTGGGGTGGAGGGAATGCTGTGTGGGGCATATACCAGACTGACTGAGTTTAGGGACCACACATGGTATGGGTCCATACATGTGGTATGGATCCTGGAACAGGTGCTGCATGCGGCACATGTCCTGGGCCCTGCACGTGGGACTGGTGCAGCAGCATATGAGTTAGCTCAGACCTGGGGGCTGGACAACAGGGTTTTGTGGGCTGGATTCAGTGCATGGGTTGTCCCTTGTCCTAAACAGTCCCTGGCTGAGCTGCTGCTGCCACTGCTGAAAACTGTCTGCCACAGGTGTTGCTCTTAAAGCAGTGGCAGCAGCCAGGGAATATTTTGGAGTTCCTAGCGTGGTATGCTGCCAGGGTGCAGACTCCGCAGGGGTGACGGGAAAATTCCAGCACTCCTCCTAACTTGGCATCCAGTGGGAGGACACCCCTCTCATCCACCCCTAGTTAAACTACTGGCTTCATGTGTTGGAAACATGCTCAGGGTTATAAAGTCAACCTGAATTCTATGTGATAAAGTTCAGGGGGCTGCTTGAAAGAAGAACAATTTTTCCAGGGAAAAGCCTTGGGAGGGAAACCGGAGGAACAAACCTCAGGTGAAAGGGCCTGGGGAAGGGGAAAAGCCCTTATTCAGGAAGCTCTGTGAATGCTGAAATTCATTCTATTCTGCAAGTGAACCACTGAGCCTGGAGAAGGGGGCTGAAAGGTTTTGAATGTTATTCTTCACAGTAATCAAGAATGCCCAGAAAGGGAGTAGGAGTGAGAAAACATTAGCTGAGGTGTTTTAAGATGGAAGGTAAATGGATCTGGTTGGGGTGCACAAAGCTGAACTGCTATGTGATGTTTCACTTAGAATCAACTTGTGTATATCTTATTATGACATTTATTAAAAGATAGTTTAGCCTATCAACCCTCTCATGAACATGCCTCCAAGAAAAAAAGCCCCCAAAACAAACTAGGAGTCTTAAATGCATTGGGATCTAGTAAGCAAATTTATAGATCTGAGGAACAAAGGACGACCCAGACTGCAAACAGTTTTATCATTTCTAATTTCCCAAATACCTTTACTGCTGGTGCAGGCTTTTTCATATGCACTGTGGAAATATACACCTCCAGCTTCTGTTCAGAGAGATAAAGGCTAGTTTACACTACAGAAGCTTTAATATTAATAAGGAAACCTATACATTTCTGATTAGCATTTCCATTAATTTCAGTTCCAGGTAAACATTGTGTAATATTAGCATTCATCAATTATGCAGTTCACTTGAAAAACATAGGATATTTCCAGGGGCCTGGGGTATAATTGAATATTAGAGCCAGAGAAAGATTCTGGACTTCAGAGAAAAGAATTTCCCTGTTTTTCCACCCAAGAACAAATTACTAATGTTTGATGTGTCACCTCTGTACTCTACTACTCTGTGGTTATTCAGATGTTGCTGCAGTGGAAAATGATTGTTCCTAGTTTGCTAAACAAGCATTCACACAAGGATGAACAGCTGACTTTATAATTGATCTCCCTGTGCAGTTATCTCCTTCCATGAACCTATTTCACTTGTCAACACCCATTTTAGTTGACTTCAGTTTATTTGTTGAATCACTGTCCTGGTACACACATCAGTTCACCTGCTAAAAATGCAAAAAGCAAACTACACAATATCTAAATAAATATTATTTATGAGTTGACCTAGATCCAGCAGAGGTGGAGCAGGTTGGGAAAAAAACTGCGCTAAGTGGAATCAACATGTATGCATCCATGTGAATTCCTGATAAAGGAAAATATATCCGTAAGCCCATAACTTCTAGCATTGAGCAGTCCAGCCATAACTTTGAAGTCTAATTACTTATGCTCCATTTTATAAATGAAATGTAAGTATAACTGACTTTAAAACAGTAATTGCCATGGTGTAGCCTTCAGATTCTGTCAAGATATCATTTTCAAATGGATCTGATGGAAATCCAGCAAGAGCTCCTGGTTTAACTTGGTTAAAGAAAGATAAGATTACTGTATGTCATCCTTTATAACTGTAAAAATCAATGCTTGCAGAGAAAGGGATCCAATCCCGTTAGGTGTTGAGTGCACTAGGCTCCTAGTGAATGAGCATTCAAGGCGCTTAGCAACATCACCATCAGTTGTCCAATAACGTAGCCCAAGCTCATTGCAGGAGCACTTCACAGAATTGGGCCCTGGGTGCATGAAAATAAATGAACCCTCTGTACAGAAACAGAGGTTATATAGCTAAGTGTGGAAGCTGGGAAATTCTTTTTGGCAAGTGTTAAACTTCGCTACTTAGGGAAGTGGCATTATTATATTATGTCTTTAAAATTACCTTTTAATTTATTGGTTGCTAATTGTGTCCCTAGTCAGAAGGCAGAAACTGGAAAAGAAACAAATTTATGAGGGCACTTGGAATAAAATATTAATCAGATGTTGGTTTATTAGCTCCTAGAACAACTATATGAGGTGATAACTTGATAATAGCTATATATATTTTGATTGGCTGAGGAGGTCAAACTTCAAAGAAATTAAGCAATGAACATTTTTATAAGGATTGTATGAGAAGATAAATGGCTCTAGAGCAATAAACACAAAGGTTGCATACTAGGCCATCTATTGATCCAAATGAGGTATTTCAGTTTGCACTCATCAAAAACATTTAGAGCACATTCTCCAGTTTACATTATTAAAGAAAGAAAACATAAGACAGAGACTGTCAGTAATACAGCCTCTGGTAAACCAGACTATAACACAGATTTCAAACTGTTTTAACTCCTCTGACCAACTGGGATACACCAAGGGAAACTGAGGCAGCAAGTGGAAATTCATGCCCAAAAGCAAACATTTTCAAATCTGGTGTCTATAATTAGGCTCTTGACTTTACATTTAGGCATATGAGTAGAAATCACCTGAATTTTAGAAATGACAAGGACCTGCAAATCCTACTGAAATCAGCAGTTAATAAAAATGCTCTGCAGCTTTGAATATTAGACCATTTCTCTTCAGGTGCCCAAATAAGCCTTAGGAACCTAGCTTTCAGCATCTTGGTTTGAAAATTTTGGCTCATCTATTGCCACCATACATCAATGTGCTACACAAAGAGATCTCCTAACAGCATTTTTTTATATTTTAAAAATAAATACAGCAGTGCATTCTAATATGATGATCTCTGTGTGAAGCTAGAATCAGGATGGAAGATAAAAGTTTATCTAAACTATTTTTCCACTTTCCACACTCCTTTGGCCTCCAGCATGATCTAATCAAAGTCTCCGGGCTGTTCTAAATTATACTGGCTAGGCCAGCTCCTGTGGACTTCTGCACTGGCTGGGGAGCATTAGAGATCCTCCGGCCATGCTACTGGCCACAGAACTTTGCCTCAAGACAGGTGGGGTGGAGCAAGTGTTATAATTCTACTTGCATCATTCTTAAACCATTCAAAGATGTTAACCTAATAATTTCAGGGCATTTCTACATCCCCTTTGTACTACTGGAATAACACTATCAAGGGCCAGGGCCTGACCCATTTTGTGTTATCATTTTCAAAATCAAGTGATGTTTAGTCCGATAACCTTCATGTGCTCCGCCTTTTGTGGTGTAACAACCAGATTTGCCTTATCAGTAAAGGGACCTATTTTTTAGCTTTTATTCATGGCAATAGTCCTATTGATAATTTTTAATAGGGAAGCCCTGTAAGGACTGCTCACAATACCAATGCTCGTATTGACTTAATTGGGAGCAATATTAGACCATGACTGAGGCATATATATAGGAGGTTCTAAGCTAAGTTCCTTAGAATCATCTGGGACATCTCTGTTCAGAATAAATATATCCAGAATTTAAAAAATATCGCAATCAACCTTCATAATGTAGAAACAAACCAAAAACCTATTGGCAAGCTAGAGATGCTGAACTGTAAGATTTTCTAATAAGGTATTCTGCTAACAATTATCCCTTACCTTTCTAGGAAACTGTGTTCTACTATATCCCCTTTCTCAGTAATTCTTTACCAGTGCTTGTCTAGTCTGCCTGCCTACCTAGTGAACTAAGGTATCGTTTGTAATTTAAGTGAAATGTGCACATATATGATGCCAACTTCCTAGAGATGGCTGAATTTTTTCAAATAAAAAACATTTGTCTAAAGGTGAAGACAGAAAGGACACTTTGAAGAAACTAAAATATTCCACAAAATCATGTTGTTTCTTAAAATTTCCTGGGTTTTCTATTTCAAAAATAAATGGACATTCTATTTAAAAAATAGTTCTAAAACTGACTTTTTTGGGTAGAAGACAAGTGGAATTTAGCAAAAAAAAAGTTGTTTGCTGCCCTGAAATTATTGGTTAATATGATATGTAAATAGCATGTAACTTCTGATTTAAAGACTGAGTATTGATAGATAATGCTGTGTGTTCTAGGACTGGATGTGGGTACTCATTCAAACCGAGAAAGCATGAAGTTTGCTCAGTTGACCTCCATGTGTGACCCACCACCACTCTCTGTGGAATGGGCCTTGGGCTGATTGACTTGTGCATTTTCCTTTAGGCTTGTTCCCTGCTTCATTGCCGTCTTTGAGAAGAGTATTGTAGAGAGAAGAAATTAAGTCTGTTTTTTAACTTATTTTTATTATTATGATTATAGATAATTGTTTGTACCATTTTTTAGAGGCTCATGACAGAAACAATGCTCTTCCATTAAACTAGATTTGTTTGCCATTTACAGATATTGGGAAATTTAAAAAAACTGTGGCTGTAAGCCCCTGCAACCCACACAGAATCAGAACACGTTGCTGCTTTAATTGCAATGGTTTGTAACTTCCCTGGTCTGATTAACAGCTAGCTCCTGAATTCTAATTAACTCATAGGTTTCTACAAACACATTTTCTCACTCTTGCTTCATGCTCCTTCTAAAACTGATCATTGACAATGATGATAATATTACAGCAGTTTATTATGGTGTGCTAGAAAACTCTATTTTATTTCAGTGAAACTGTTTTTCCTTTTCTCTTCTATGTAGATTGTCATACTGTACCCATTGCTGTGATATTTGAGTACCAGATGGTACTCTTACAGCACAGTAGCAGCTATGACAAAGCAGTAGTGCCACGTCACTTAACAGGCATTAACTGTCTTCAGAAACCATAGGAATCTTGGTTTGCAACATTAGACATCATGTGCCTGAATGTGCCCTGACAATTATGGAATAAGAAACATCACTGGGGTACATTTTAACACATATTTCACTCCAGGAACTGTGCTCATGGCATAAACTGCAAGAGTTCTGTGAATTAATATGGCTGTGCATTCACCCCAAGGACACTTTCTTTGCCTGTTTTTTTATAATACTTCTATTTGACAGTGTTAGATTAGCTAAAATTCCCCTAGTACTTCCACATGGCTTTGTGAGATTTGGCACTCTTGCATGAAAGTTTGCATTTGAATTTTTTAATGGGATATAATTTCTCAAATCAAAACCAAATGTAATTAATATTTTTGTACTAACAAAAGCCCCAAATAATTAATATGTATTGGCATTCTCGTACTTAAACCAATTTGTGCCATGGAGTTTTCCACCTTCTGTCTGTCTGTCTGTCTTTCTCTTTGTGTATTCGTACAGGGATCATCATTTGGTATTTGCTTGTACAAATTTTACGGGTTATGGTACCATAGCTGCTGATTTACTATCTTAATATTATAGTAAGAACACCCTGCTCGTACACCCTCAAAATCATTGTAACTTTCCTGTTCCATTTCAAGCCCACGTTTTATATCCCTACTATGTGTCATATTAATTTTGCCTTTCTCCTTTTCTCCTACCATACCTGAGTAATATGCTTCCTGAACACATCCAGCCCCTGCAAGATGAGTGAACTTTCTCCTTCCCCTCTTCCTTTTTTTATGACAACATTTGGTTAGGTTTCCCAGCCTTTTGACTCTTTAGCAATTATTGTCTGTGACAGAAAGTGGAAACTGATGCTGGTTGACTGAATTTCCTCCAATTTTTGCTCTCCTGCATTTGGCTCCCTTGTTTTTAACCCTCTAATATTTCTTATTTTTGGTCTCCACACATTTCTCCACCTTTTGCCTTTCCCCCAGGTCCCATGCTCTTTTCTTCACTCTGTTATTGTTCTGAACATGTCTTTTTCCCTTTGTCCTCAGCCCACTTTCTTCTATCTTTCTGTCTCCTTTTTTTCTGCCTTTCTTGCCCAGAGTTCCTATTTCTGTCCTCTCCTTCCACATTGTTTTAGCCAATTCCTTTCTTCTTGTCTTCAGGCCACAGCGATAAAACACTTCTAGGAGAAAGCAGACCTTAGTCTAAGCCTAAAGAGGTAATTTTATTCAACTGAAAAATGCAGAGGACTATATCAGTGGTGAGAGAGGAAGATATAGCATTTGTGTTACATATGCTGTTAATTCTTGGTAAGTAAAGTATTCTTCCTATGAAAAAGCTGGACCATTTGTGTTGACATCACATATAAAAATAGGTCTTTTCATTGTGCTTAGCTATTGCAACAATTATGGTATGCCTCATCAAGCTTTGTTGGAAGATGCCTCATCAAGCTTTGTTGGAAGATTACTGAAATACTTAGTTACTAGTAAGGAAGAGAGAGTGGAGACAGTACCCCTCCTTTTTCTGCTTCAGTTTAAGGGTATGTGTTCATAAGGACCTCGCCGCCAGGTCTCAAAGGTCCCGATGCGTTAAGTACCCACAGCTCCCATTCCCTTCTAAAGCAGGGATAGCTGAAGTGAATGTACTTGAGGTGTCACTGTACTTTACCTTCTACCTGAACTGAATAGCAAGCAGTCAGGCTGTGGCCTGTTAGTCAAGGAAAAATTAGGAGTGTCAATTCAATAAATATCAGCATAAAGTCCTGTGAGCCACCTGCTAATAGTGTCAGTCTTTCCAAAAAATAGCATCTCTTGCTAAAAAAAACAAAAACAAAAAAGGAATGAACTCAAATGAATCCCAAGTTTTGAACATTTTGATGTTTGAGGAAAGTTTGGGTATAAGTGAGAGCTCTGTGGCTCTGGTCTGTTTGTTGTAAAAGGAGTAATTAAAAGTTTTAATTCATCTTTAGTCAGTCATTAAATGAAGGTTAGTAGTTACAACGTAATTTTCTTAACAATAGATAGCAAAGATTTTATTTTAGTTATAAAGCTAATATTATAACAGACTCTAGACCAGTTTGCAATACCATATAGAGGATTCAGTTGTGTGTGACACAAAGGATGTCATTTTTCATTGAGATGGCTGTCACCAGTAGGAGAGATTCAGATATGTCTCAATCATATTCATATATTGTACATCTGCAGCCCTTGTTGCTCAGTCAAATTCCTCCTTTTGTATTTCAGGATTGTCATCTTTGCAATTACACTGCATCCGGTGGAGAGCTTTGAGATCTATAATTACAAAGCCAGTCTAGGGCATAGCAGCATGAGCGTGACACTTACTCATTTATGAATCTAAATATCAAAGCACTGCTTGTGACACCCTCTCACTTGCTTATGCATTCCTGGCAGTGAGCGCAATGTGGCAGGGAAGATTGCTGGCCAGTTTTCTCCCTGAAATGTTTTCACAAAATATAGATGTGTATTTTTCAATATTCCTGGAGAAGGAAATGGGTACAATTTATGTGAAATATATATATGCCAGAAGCAAAGTGAAGTGAAGAATACAGGATAATGTTGCCCTGAGACTTTAAGTATCTTACATTATGCTGCAGTCTTTTGGCAGCTGAGCCGTAAGGAAGACCATAGGAAGAGTGGACAGGACACTATAAGCAGAGCAGCTTAGAATAATTTGTTATACATGTGATGCAAGTTCTGGAAAAACTGGTGTTGAACCTGAAGAATAGACGCTGTTGGACCACATTAGGAGGGGCAAGGCTCTTTGCCATAGCAGGTGGAGCCTGACTGCATGTGTTACAGGTGGAGGAGAAGACTGTCTACATCAGCAGTTCCCAGTCCATGGCACGTGCACCACCAGTGGTGCGCAGACAACCTGTTAGGGGTACACATTAACAGATTGATTATAATTACATGACAAAAAATTGCTGGTGGTACTTAAGGGGGTATCTTTTAAATTGGTGGTGTCCAATTTTGGGAACCGCTGGTCTACGTGAATCCTGGCACGGCGAAGGTTTATTTGCAGATGTTGTCTATAAAACCCTGGATTGAAGAGACGGCTGAGCAGGACGTAGCAGCCATTGCTTGCTTGAGGTAGGAGAAATTGCGACACGAAGCCTGGTCAAAGAAAGGGGTGCCTTGGCGGGGAGAAGAGGTGCTGTGTCCTTTGGGGGGGGTCCATGCAAGACTGAGCTTTTGGAGGTGTCTCACAGCCAGGAGATGCCCTAGTTTATCTTGCTGGGATCCTTTGACCCCAGCTGACTTCCTGCCCCTTGGGCAGGGGGCCGGACCCCATGGTCTCACCAGGTCTCTTCCAGCCCGCGTGTCTATGCAATCTATGAGGTCGCCATGCAGGGCTGGCCCGGTGGAGTCCGCGCACATCTCAGCCCTTGGGGCCCCGCTCTGGACCCGGGCCGGCTCCGTGCGGGCTGGGAAGGCTGAACCGCCCCTGCTGCTCCCCGCCGGGGCTTCACTGCACGGGGGCCGCCACTGACCGGCTGCCCGCGGGCCCAGGCCCGAGTTGGACTTGGGCTCGTTGCTGCGGCAACCGAGTTCCTCCCCGGCCGGGGATTGGCTGCTGTCGGGCCACGTGAGCGCGGCCGTGTTTTGACAGGCGAGCAGGGCCGCCCGGGGGTCCTAACGCTGCCTGGTCCCTGCGCCGGCGGCGAAGTTGCGGGCCGAGCCGGGCCGGGCGGGACCCGCTCGGCTGCAGGCGGGGGGCAGGAGCGGGTCATGGCGCGGCGGCGGGCTTGAGCGTGAGCGTGAGGCGGTCGCTGGACGCCGGGGGGCGGGGCCGAGCCCGTGACAGCGCCGCGGGGATGCGCGGGGCCGGGCAGGTGCGCGAGGGGCGGGCGGGCGGGGCGTGAGGCCGCAGGGCCCCGCTGCTGACCGGGCCTGGCGGCGCAGGGGGCGCGGGGATGAGGCTGCGCGCGGGGCAGGAGCCGGAGCCGGAGCCGGGGCGAGGGGCGGGCTCCCCGGGCCGGGGCCGGCCGAGCCTGGGGCGCTGCTGACTCAGAGGCTCCGGCCGTCGGGGCTGAGCCTGGGCTTTGTTGTTGTGGGATTTGCCCCGGCAGGTTATAAATAGCCCTGCCCCGGCTCCGGCTCCGGCCCCTGCTCTGGCGCCGGGCCGGGGACGGACGCGCGGGCACGTCCCGGAGCTGTCCCGTGAGCGCCGGCGGGAGGCCTGGCCGCCAGCTGCGCTGCGCTGCCCGGCCGCCTCGGGGAGCCCCGGCGGGGGCTTGACGGACTCTTTCTACGCGACAAAACAACGCAACTCCGACCCGCCTCGCTGGAGGCAGCCCCGCAGGAGCACGGAAACTCGCCCACGGGTCGGCGGAGAAGCCGGCTGGCAGCCACCATGAAGCCGGAACGAGGTAAAGGCTCGGCTCGGCTCGGCTCGGCGGGGAGACGCTTTGTTGCTAATTTTAGAAGCCGCCTGGCGTGTAAACAGCGGTCGTGCCTGTGTCGTCCCGACTCGGCGCGGGGCTCGGCCGAGGAAAGGAGGGCTGCGGGGGGAGGGTGCCTCCGCTGGATCCAGGATCCGCAGCGTTTGCATCGGTGGGGGAGGGAAACGTCGCTGCCTGTGCCCGACACTCCTGTGGGTGAACTTCTTTTTGCCCTGGGAAGTCCCCCGGGGCCGGGGGCTGCGGGCCGCGGTTGCCGTCGCGCGTTGCGGGCCCGGCAGGCAGTTGCCGCAGAAGTCCGAGGTGCGTGAGCGCAGCCCGGTGCTGCCCGCAAGCGCATCTGAAAACATCGAGAACTTTTAAAGAACTCGCTTTCAATAAAATAAAAACAAGTCCACGAGGGTTTTTCTAAATTTCAAAGCAGTTGTGTAATAAGCGGCAGGCTGGAATATGCTGTTTCACAGTCGTTTTTATATCGACTTTCTTTCTATGAAATCGCAAATCGATGAGCAAATTAAGGTGGGCTGAGGTGTACATGTTTCTGTCTCTAGCTCTTGAACTCAATATAGCAGCAGCTGCTGATGCCCCTAGAGTTGAAAGTGTGTCGTGGCTGCTGTTTTGGATCATATATTTAGCTTAGCCGGCGTTTATTGCTGTCAAAATGTACCTTGCTGTAACCAGGAAGCCTGAGAGAGAAACTACATCATTTGTCATTTTTAAGGAATTTAAAGACGCACGTGTGCAAGTTCCTTCAAGTGTTTTCCCGGGTCCTTTTACTTTGATAGCGATGTTTATTCTGCGGTATTTATTTATTGTTGTTTTCATTAGCCTGCAATATGAACTTATTTTTGTGTGAGAAACCTTTTTAAATAGTCTAGCTATTAAGGTCTTAAAATACTAATATACATGTGCACTAAGTACTTTTAATTAAGCTTGTTATTACACTTTCTGATATGGACCTGGAATGAATGTGTGTTGCTGTTTTTTCACAAACTGTGACTGACATCCTCTATTCTGTGAATATCTGTTGAACATATGTAGCACAGCTAGATCAGCGGTACACAGGGTTTTTTTGGTGCTTCTTAAGAAACAGATTAGTGCTAGTAAGAAACAAAAGAACATTATTTTTTCTTAAAGTTGCCTACTACAGAACAGTCTGTTTGCATATTGATGTGATCTTAAATATAAAGAGGCAATGTGTTTGAGAGCTGCCTACTGCCAAGTTGAACTAAAAAATAGATAAAATCAGAGTCAATATTTGCAGCTTTAAGGTACTCTGCTCTAGCAGTCCAAAAAGCTCTTTTTGACCTTTGTCTATGCTTTTCGTAACCCCTAGCAAATAGGAAAACCTAGCTATCTATTTCATGTTCATAGATGACTGCGGAATGATGAGCCTCTTAACCAGCATTTTATGGAAATGAGTGGGTGTGTAGACAAATAAAAAACCTATAAGGTTCTTTCCCTCCCTGGAAATCAGCATTTAGCATATTAAGACTACACTTGATAATCTCTGGTTTACTGATTATCTTAAAAACAGTCATGTCACAGCACCTTCTGCTATTATTAACTTGTCTAAAGACTCTCAATGTGAAGGTGTTGTTTTCTTATTTTTAAAGACCACTGTGGCTGTTCAGACTACAATTAGACTGTTACCAGTTAGTTTAGTAAATAAATGCTAGTTTAACTGTGCACTAATGTGTTTGAGCAATAGCATGTACAAAGGGGGGTAGTGAAAGTGCTGCCTAAATGCCATATGCAGCACGTAGGCACTCTTTTGGAGGCACAGTCATGCTATGTTTACATGTGCTGCCTTCTGCATAGCAGCTGCACCACAGGATAGCAAGCAGTCAAGTGTACAGTCACCTGCTATCATTTGTCGCAAATTTAATAGCAAAGGACACAAAATAGGCAGAAATTTCAATTTGCCACAGCCTAAATTTTGACAGGTGCCATAGCAATGACATATTGAAAACTCCAGATGAATACAAAGTACTAAATCCATAAAGAAAAAAACTTAAATGGCCAGGGTATATTGACTTGATTTTGATAATTTCAGTTTTTAATTCATTTCAGCTTCTGGAAACTAAATTCTGATCTAGGCAATCACTATTTTATATAGTTGATTCTGTGTGCATAGACCATTGTACTTCTGCACCTCTGCATTGAATGACTAGCTGACCATTTGAGCTGGATTTTTGTCTATACCATTACAAACTGATTAAATCAAACATTTGCATTTTCAGTTGACATAAAGCTTACACTTCACCCAATAGGATTGCAATATGCAAATATATGGACTAGAGAAAGGAGGGAGATTCATTTGTCTGTCTTGTCTTTATCACACTGCTCGATTAATAAACCTTTCCAAGTGTTACCAGCTGAGAATGAGGGCAGACAATAATGAGACAGCTAACTGATGAGACAGCTAACTGATGCCATATTCTCTGGTTTTTCCATAGGACCCTGATAGGGAAAGAGGTATTAGGGCAGAAGAAAAACTGAGAGAAGACAAGGAAGAAGGTTTCCATGAAATAAAGAATTTGATTCTGTGCTTTTATAGTGAGGAAAGTTCGTTTATTGTCTGCATCCTAATAATATTTGTTTTGAGAACAGTGAGGATAGAACTAAGTGTAGGGCTTCATGATGCTTGCAGAGCAAGGTAGTGGAGCAACATGGAGAGCTAGAATGAGATGAATAGTATGCTTAGAAATACAAGGAAAGGATGTAGTCCAGTGCTTCTCAACCTTTTTGAATTCAAAGCAATCCTCAATAGACTCAAAACCCCTCGGAAAATGTCAGCTCTTGGACAACAGAAAAGTAATAGTGCAGTTCTTCAGTTGTAAAGAACACAGACCTTAACAGGTCATAATGTTTTTAACACTATGAATTTCTACTTGAAATCTCTGGGTTTATCTTGTGAATCATGTTGCCACACCTAACAGTGCTAAAATTGCATGGCATCCTGTGGCACCCTTGAAAAGATCTCGGGCTTCCATAGGTGCCATGGCATCCTGGTTGAGAATCACTGATATAGTCTCACCTGAGTGACAACGTGATCCCTTCTGCTGTGTCTTCACTAGAAATTTTTTCTCCCAAACTTCAGTGCAGCTACACAAGTGGGAGTTTTTTTAATATAAACAGGCAGTTGGTTCCTTAATTATGCCATGCACTCTCACCGATGTGACAGGTAAAAGCAGTGATGGCAGCTTATCTATACTCTCTTTCCCGGCAATTTTATGTTGTACAGTATTCTCAAATCTCAAAGCCTGGTGCCAAGAGTGGACATAGTACTTTCATTGAGGCATCACTAGTGCTGAGTTCAAAGGAATAATTACATCCCTTGTTGTCCATATGGTTTATGTTAATATGTCCCAGAATAACCTTTGCCACCGCCTTGGTTTTTTTTTTTAATAGAATAGTCACATCATTGAGTCATACTTACTTTTTGATCCACCAAACCCTTTTTCAGTAGTGCTGCTGCTTGCTCTTTCTGCCCCCATCTATTATGATAGTTATCCTTTTCCTTTCCTTTTTTTGTGTCTTTGTGACAAGGTATTTAGTGAAATCCACAGATTCATTGGAATTTGACAGGCATTGTCGTGTGCGCTTCTGTGGCCTGCTAGTTACCCTGTTGAATAAGAAAGTGGATTGGCTTAATATCACTTGTTCTTGACAAATCCATGTCAGCTGTTTTATTATCTAATTCTAGTTTTCCTTTATTTTATTCTCCTGTTTTTCACTGGTTAGTCCCCTAAAATTAGACAGAAAGTGCTCTAGGTGGGGACCATGTCATGATTGATTGTTTTTACTTGTTCTGTAAAACACCTGCATTTTCAAGTACTGATTTCCCCTGATAACATCCTAATTTAAAGGAGGATGTCAATCAACCAGTAAAACATATCACCAAGGGAAAGGATGCGAGCTATTAGGCTGAAGGCTACTCTTTTGTGTCTTTTCCTTTCTCCCCTCTTTTCTTTCAGTGGCAAGGTGAGGGGAATGAGAGAGACAGACACATGTGTTGCTTATGAGTCTCATCCTAATACTGGATTAAGATATAAGGTCCCTTTGTGTCTCTTTCAAATGATCAGTGTGGGAAGAACTACTTTAGCCTTACTAGAAATCTGGCCAGCTTCCACACTGGGGATGTTACTGAAGGTTTTTGCCATTGGGCTGTTGGGAGAGTGGGTAAAGATAAGGATTTGCAGGAAGTTGATGGCTTGTTTATTCGGGCTCTTCTTTCAGTTGCCAAATGCACCTGAGATGAGGTTCTTTCTTTAAGAAGGAAGTAGTTGTAAGCTTTACGTAACAGGCTGATCCTTCTAAATGCTGTTGAGCAAGCATCCTTGGGTTTCAGCAGTCAGGATACCTTGACCTGAAGAAGGTTCTTAAAACTGGATTCAAAATTAACATATGCCTTTTACAACAAAAAAAACCCACCTCCAAAGGAGGTTCCTGAGAGAGAATTTTAACTAAAGTGGGGAACTGTAGAGATACCAGATCAAGAAGTGAGAGGGCCTTTAAGAAAAGGACATGTCTAATTGTATTCTGTGTTTAGTAGTACACTGTAACAGAGAACCTTTTATTTTATATCTGCTCTGGAAAATTGTCATCAGTTGGGGGGGTGATGCAGTTTGGAGGCTGATTTGTTAAAGTCTTGAAGTTTAAAATGGGCAATAAGAGTTAGAGAGGAGACACAAAGTTACAGGCTGGTCCTGTTTAGTAGGGAACCTGTCATTCTGAAAATGTTTCAATTATGCTTCTGGCTTAGGTGGCACAAGTAAATTCAGGGAGGGTGATAATGAGCTGAAGGTGATGCTAGTTCCTGTTTAGTAGGGAAGCTGTCATGATGAAAACACCTCTGTCATGATTCAGGTGCCATGGGTAAGTGCAGGAAGAGGGCTAACTGATGTATGAGAGGAAAGGTTGGGTGTGACTTTCCTAATTTTAAGACTTGCTCCCCAAAAATAGTTTAAAAAATATAGTTTGGATTTTAAAAGTCTGCTCAATGAGAATATTACACTGAGTTTCTGTTTGTAAGGCATGAAGCCATATAATCTTAATCTATGGGAAAACAAGTTTCTCCCTATAGCACATAATGTACAGACTTACCTGGGATATTTGTGATAGTCCCTTTCCCTTTTTGATCAGGGTGTCAGGTCTGTAGTGGGTCTGTAATCATCACCCTCCCTTGTGCCACAAAACAAGACTACTACAAAATTTGGTTTTCTTGAAATCTGGTCTTGAGAGTTTTTATATTCACAATGAGAGTTTTTCCTGGGGGAAAATAAACCACTTATTTATAACTCAAAATATAACTGAAGTATTTATTTTAGACTTAAATCCATTGAAATGCCAGTATAATTCCTACTTAAAATAGAATTACTTTATTACTATTAAAAGACACTGCTAAAAACAGTTGATAGAAAGTGTAATTTTAGATGGTAGAAAATCTTGGGGCATTTCCTTCCTTTTCTCAAAGATCCCTGGAAGTGACTGAACTGGTGGTTTCACAGCATAAAGGGTGGGGGTAGAACTGAGTCCATGCTGGGGGTTCTTTCTATACTATCTTGGAGGAGTGCTTGGAGCTGATAGGAGTGGGGTGGGAGTGGTGTAACTGCTACTACAAAGCTCTGACTATTCCTAATTTTTCTCATAATGGTAGGAGTAGTGGTGCTGACAGAAGCCATCTGTCATAGTTATTTCCCCTGCACAGTTGCACGTGTTATACACTAGACTAGATGAGCTTTGGAGACAAGCCCTCCTAACGCTTTTATGCTGTGGGAGTTAGACTCGATGATCTGCTGAGGTCCTTTCCGACCCAAACATCTACAGATCACAGAGTTAGCTTTTTATGTCAAAAGAATAGTTTTGCCAGTATAGCTTATACTCATTCATCTAACAGTATAAACTAGACCATCAAAAATGCTTTTTGCTATTAGAACTGTCTATACTGGTGCTTCTGTTGGTATGAAAATATTGGGAGGAACCCCAGCCTATACCCCTCACTTGCATCATTATGCCAACACAGGCATTTTTAGATGTATCCTTACATAAATGCCAGTGAATGGAGTGCTCTAAGGATTTGACCCATATGACTCAATCCTCCACTGCCTGAAATCAGGAATTTTGGCTGAATGAAGTGTATTATCTTAGATCCTTACCCTTAAATACATAAACACATGTATGGAATCTTAGAAATCGCTATCCTGCCCTTAATTTTAGAGTCTGATTTAGTCCTAACTGAGGAGACTTGAGTACATGCAAGGCCCAAAGTAATTGTTTTCAACTTAAGTACAAATGAACTTTAGAGAGAGAACTTTTTGTTCATTGACCTAATTTTAAAATGTACTACAGAATAAAGCTCCACCTCCTAAAATCTGCAATTTTCTTTAAAAATGGAATAGCATCATTTGTTTTGTCATGGCTGTCACCTCCTACAACATACGTTAAAAGAACTTTCTTGTCCAGCACTTTCCTGTTAGCAGTTTCTTTGCTTCTGACACTCAACTACTGTTGCTAAAAAAAAAAAGTAGTGAAAATGGCTGTACTCTTTCTTTGCATAGTGATATATTTAATATATCAGGGATATATTTAATACATCAGGTTGGATGAATGGTACAGGGCTGGCTTCATGGGCTCAGTCCAGCCCACAGATTTGCCTTCCTCGCTCCCACCACTCCCTTCCATATGTCAGATTCAGCACTCACTGAGACAGATCTGGGATTGTACCATATGTGTGCCTATTCTGACCAGATCAGGATGCAGCCTGCATACAGTGCTTGCTTCAGTTGGCCCAGTGTGGAGGCTGCATGCAGCATGGGTCCCAAACAAGCCACATTGGGCACCAGATCCAGCTCCCACTCCCAGGTCTTAATCAATAAAATAATGCACTTCCACTTCAATAATAGCATTTAATATTCACTTCATCCTAAAGTAAGAACTCTGAGTTAATGCCTTTCAACCTTTGAAAGATAAGGATGTAAATATCTTTTTATGAGGTAGAAAGAAAGTATTCTTGTTCAAGAAACGTGCTGAATTTTTTTTCCAAATGTTTACATTTAAAGCTAAGTTCCCAAAATATAGTCTAGTATACTACTCCTTGAAATTACATTCATAATTACACGGTCACCTTTGTTCTCTCTTTGAAATATGAAATCTTCATGGACCTTAGGCAATTAAGCATGTAAAAATGCAGCTATGTAGAATTTTTTTTTTTACATGTGCACACTCAATTTTACTTCTACTGCCTGAAAATTAGATTTTTAGATGAAATTGGAAAAACTCTCTCTAAGGTATCAGGTATACACAGTAAACAATGTATAGTTATACTAAATTTATATGTAGAATTTGTTGGTATTAAAAATAACTAATGATCAAACTTTGATTTGGTTAAAATAATAACATTTAAATCATCTGTTCTAGCAGATTTAGTGGCAATGAATATTGGCCTGCATTTTAATATCAGCAGTTTCTACAATTTTATTTAAAAAGGTATCTAAGATATAGCGCCAAAAGAGCCTAAAACTGATGAAGGCATCATAATAGTAAACAAATGAGCTGCTTTTAGAGAAGTTTCTCAGTGATAACTACGTATGAAATTGGAAGAGACAAGTAAAAGCTTTGAGGAGTAAAACACTTAACATAACAAAACTGGAGAAAATCTAGTCTGTGTTCCAATTATGATTGAAATCGCCACTGTAAATAGAATTGATTGAAAAGGCTTTGACAGTTGCGGAGGGGAGGGAGTTTCTGAAAAATTCAGTTTCACAGAAATTGAAAATCAGTGTCTTGGGTTGCATCAAAAGGATCACCCATTTTTTCTAGTTTACTGCCATCTTACTCCATTGTTAATTTAAAGTTTTTGTGAGATTATTTTTTATAGACACTTTAACCTTTCTGTCTCCCTAAATGAGCCCTGAATGATGCAATGAAGATTTGATTCAAAATGGTCACTAAGCCATTTCCTACTCTGAGTCCATAAAGGCTAAGACTTCTGTGTCAACATGTTCTTAACATTTCCTTATTTTTCTGTATCTGGGTTTTCATTTTTGCTCTAGGAAAACTTTCAAAATATTGTTTTCATTCCAAATTAGGATAAAACAATATTTTGTAACAAAGCAGCATTAATTAAAGGCATGCATGCTTCAGTGATTCTGGATTTACATCTGCAGTAATTGTAAAAATAGAGCTAGTTTCCATACCAGTTTATATTTGAACTATTTAACTGTACCATTAAATGTATTATATTTTGGATCATTTGGTCTAGAATGACAGCTTGTATAGGTTAATGCTGCATTAATGCAATGTTAAGTCTTCATATTTAGAACTTGCATCATATGGGGAAAATGCAGAAAATAAAAAGGGCCTGATAGTCATGGTAACTCAGTTGTTGGTAACTGACTGCTTCAGGAGTGCTCAACCTGAGGCTTGTGGATCCATCACATCTGGCCTGTGGGACTCCCCACAGGTCAGGAAATTTGGCAGAGGAGAAGCAGCAATTAATACAGCCACCCTGCCAAATTTCCAAACCCTACACCCCACATGCTATGCCCCCTTCCCACCCTTCTCCACCCATCCCCTTCCAGCAGGTGGATTGGGGCTGAGCAATGCCCCCTTCCCTTGCAGGGCCAGGCTGGGGCTTGGCCAAGCCCCCTTCTCCTCTGTGGCTGGATTGTGGCCAGTATGCCCTCTTCCCCCACCACCTCCTTACCCTGACCACAAGTACAGGATTAAATCCACCAGCCAGATCCAGCCTGTGGATGGGCCAGACATTGCCCATCCAGCTAACCAGCCAAAAAGGTTCAAGGTAAATCCCTCAGCATCCCAGGAAGCTTTGTAGCCCTTGGCTGGGCTGTGCTGTCTGCTTGAGCAGAGCAGGGTTGGCACCCCCCTCTTCTCTCTAACCAGAGCAGTGAGGGCTGGCTGGCTGACAAGAGGGTGGGGGTGGGAATCCCAGCTGCAAACACAGCCCAGTCTGCCTTAGCTTTTCCCCACTCGAGTGGAGAGGGAGGGGGGGGTGGGACAGCACTCCCACTGGCACAGGACCCCAGCTGGAGTTTGCCCAGCTTTTCCCCCCTGCTTACCGCTCGAGCGGCAGAAAGTGTGGCCAGACAGCTAGCTGGCCATGCTCCCTGCCACTCAAGCCATGAGCAGGGGGGAAAAGTCAGGCAGACCCCAGCTGGGGTCCTGTGCCAGTGGGAGATGGGAGGCAGGGCGGTTTAATTCCCCCTCCGCCCCCAAACCTTTGCCTGAGGTGCTGTCCAGGCTGGCGTCTGGCCAGGCCCTCCACTGCTGGTGGAAAAACCTAAGAACAGCTGCTTCTGCCTTCCCCTTCCAGGCACAATCCAGCTAGGGTCCCTGGAAACTAGGGTGGGGGTTTAAACCCTTCCCCAATCATACTCATTGCCCTGCCAGGGTCTGGCCATGCCTGCCCATCAGCTCAACTTCCCTCCAGCCTTCTGGCCTCTTGCAAAGGGAAGGGAGAGCTCGCTCTAGCACTCCCCTGGCTTCTAGTCTGGGCTGCTGCAGGCATGTTGCTGCACTTCCAGAATCAAAAGTGAATGTCTGTTCACTTGCTTGTCAGTTCAATCTGCGCAAGTTAGACTAACCTGCAAAGTTTGAATCAATTCAGACTCAGGTTTTTTGAAAGTCTGTGCTTAGCCCTTATCATTGGCCATACTAGCCATATGCTAACCATAAAGCTAGCATAGGTATGTTTTGCCTCTGTTATGCTCTCATTTTTTAATTGCTGTTCAGATAGTGTAAGTGGAAAAACTGAATATGTGCTGTTTTGTGATGAAGAATGTAGAATTCATTACTTGCATTGGAAAACAAAAAGTTTACAGTAGAAAGCAATTGTTTAGTGCAGAGTTGCTCAACCTCTGGCTCATGGGCCAAGTCTGACCCACAGAGCTAGGGGTCACCTAGCCCACAGGGCTCCCCTACGGGTCTGGAAATTTGGCAGTGGGAGAGGACTAGCATCCCTCTTAACTTTTTCTTCTTCATAATCTCTTTGTGGCCAGGGTGTTTATTACTCTGTGCTGGTATGAGGTTTTTGTGAGTTGTGTCCCAGTCTCAGTTGGATATTTAGTTGCCACCAGAAAATAAGTAATAATACTAATTAAGGGGGGTGGGGTTAAAGCTTGGTGATACGGGGGAGCAAAGTGCAACAATCCAGCAAAAACCCAAGTTTAATTCTTCTGGGAAGATGCAGCATCACTGAGGTGTATGGATTTGGGGGGTGTTCACCTCATTTGCTTCTATGGTTTTGTTTGTTTTGGTTTTGTTTTGAAAACTTCTGGGGGTTAGCAAGGCAGCAAGACAGTTGTTGCATGCTGCCTGTATCTTATGCATTTTCAAAATACAGCCATAATTGAAGAATCTTCAGAACTCAGAGTTCCCTTTGCCATTTTTTTCTGCTTCAGTTTCTCTCCAGTTTTTGGTGGTGAGGCAGGATTTGGATGGGGGACTGCAGTGAGTAGCAGAAGTCTTGCACTGCCCCATTCAAACAGAATAAGGGAAGGGAATGTCATGTAGCAATGACTGTTCTCAGGAGTGAATTCCCTTCCCTCCCACCCCAACTTTTTAACAGTTACATCCTTGTTTAGGATGTTGTCTGAACTGGGTTTCATATTTCAGATTATCTTTTTCAATACACATGATTGAAGGATTTTTCCCTTCCTTCCCTACCCCATTTGCACAGAAGGGAAGTCGGTGGTTCCTTTTCACCTTCACTTGTACAGTCATGACTCGGTCAAAAGATTTTTGCTTAAATTTCACCATTAGGCAAAGACAACAGCCCTAAAAGAAACCTAGTATGAAAGGGGAGGTGAATAATAGTGATTGCTACCATAACTACCATAATAACTGTTCTTGTATTGTACTTGGAAAAGTCAGAGACAGCAACTGCTGACAGGCCGCAGATGAAATATTGGTGGAAGAACCAGTTTCAAAGGAAATTTTATTTCTAGTTCCTTTTAGGGTTTTAGCTTACCACTTTAAAAAAAAATAAAAAATCCCATGTTATAGTCTAACTCTGTGAGACATTTTAAATTGTAGGAGCCTTATGTTACTAGGTACAACCTTTCCTAGATTGGCATATGATCTATTCATGAGACCTGGCTATGTAATATATAGTCCCTACATATCACCAAAACACATTTATTTTATAAATAAGTTCATTTTTTTGTTTGTTTATTTTTATTTTCTCAGCCAACAAAATAAAGAATACTGTACCAAGCAGGTAATTAATAGAGAAGAGTGTAGGCAACCTTTGTTCGGTTGAAGCGGTTGTTGTAGGCAACCATAAATCCTCTGGATCATGGTGTATGCCTAAGAGGTCTAATCAGGTGCCTGATGAATCTGCTTGTGGCTGACCAGCCCAATTCAAGAGTGACACGGCTTGTTAAAAGTTTCATAGATCTATGTGTTGTCTGAGTTGGAGTCCAGATTTACAGCACACTGCTTCCTCCTTGTTTTGCTTCCATCCTCTGGATCAAAATTACTTCATGTTGTGCTGCACCCAGGGTTGGATGTTCCCTCTAGATTGGATGGGATTCTGCACACTATCCCCAGTTTTCTACATTGATGTTGAACAACTTTGTATTATTTTTGCACGTCATGGTACAGCCATAGAGGGCTATTCAGCTTCCAAGAGTCATCTTGAATCTTGCTGTTCAAATTATTCTTAGGGATACGATTTCCTCCCATTCTCCTGACATGGCCCAGCCATCGCAATCTCCTCTACTTGATAGTGGTTTCTAAGTGTGTCAGTCCTGCGCACTCCAGCTCCTCTGTGTTTGGTTTTTTGTTTTACTGCTTTATTTTCAGGTTGAAGTGGTAATTTAATTACTTCTGAAGAAAGTAGTTTTACTGAAGTGTAGAGGGTGGAACACAGATTACAGATATTCAAGATTAACTGGTTATGAAGTTGAAACAACAGGAGTGGATGACAGTGCTCATAGAGAGCTTGGAAGTGAATAGCAGGAGGGATTTTACAGCATGTGGAGGCGGTAACCATCTCCAAGATAGGGCAAGGAGATTGATGACGGGGGAAGAGGGAGATCAAGGTGGAATGCATTCTACTAATGTAATGCTTCTACATCTACTAGTAATGTATTGCATCTACTTCATCTTGTGCTGTGTGGGTTGTTTTTTTTGTTGTTCTTTTGTTTTTTAAATTCACTGAAATCAGCATAATGGATTTTCCCCATATTTCCTTTGGTGGTTCTGCTCAGGGAGTGAGGTATTGGATAAAATATTTTTAATGTTTTAAGCATAGAGTTAAATTACGTTTCCTAAAGCAGTATGTGTTATCACTTTAGTTCATCTTGTGCATTTTATTGGAGTTTTGTTTACTAAAATCTTTTGTATATTGATTGATAGTGCATTATATATATTATTTGATTAAATATACTTGGTTCATTGATTTAAAGTCATGGAGAATATGTGACTTAAAATGTATATTATTTGTATTGGAATGACCTCCACAATATGCAAAGTATTGTAGAAATCCATAAGAAGTTTTAGTCCCTGCTCTACAGAATTGAGTGGGAAGGTGAGGGGGGAGATTGAAGAGATTTTGGGTGGGGAAGGAGGACTATACCATGTAAATGATGTAGTCAGGCTTGTTAGAACTCAAAGAAATAAATATTCAGAAGTACCCTCTGGACTTCTAGGGCTCATCTACACATGAAAATTACACACCAAATTATTTTAGAGTAAGCTGAATTTAAAATGCGATAACAATTCTAGAATAACTGACAACTAGACAGGTACTCGCATTTCACCTTTGGAAGCTGAAAACTATGAGTTTTGGCTTTGCTTATGAAAGTGTTATAAGATCAGCAAACGGGGCGGCAGAAATCTTCTAAAATAACAACCAGTGTCCAGTAATCTAGAGATATATGTAAAGGGCTTAGTCTATCTGTATCTGTCTGTCCATAATGCTCTTTAAATGCAAATAACTTGAAAAATGTGAGAGAGAACATTTGTATCTTTAGAGAAATTTCTTTGATAAACCTTAGCATTTGTTTAGTGACCATGTCAGGATAATCCTAACTTCCAGAATTGGGGAAAAAAGTAAGGGGCTAGGGCTGTTTCTACTGAGCTCCTCCCAGGAGAGTGCTGGGAGCCCGGCACTGCAGAGAGGGCAAAGAGAGGGGCCAGCTGAGGAAAAGTGGGAGCTGGGCAGAGGCACGAGGCAGTGGGCGAGCATCAACAGCCCCGTCCCAAGCCCCGAGCTGGAAAGGAGGCAATTTATTTGAAATTCATCTGCCATTCTTGATAGGCTATTCACTAGTAACCAAAATAAAACACAGTGTAAATGAATCTAGTCTTCGTAACTAACAAAGCATATACTGTGTGTGTGGGGAAAAAAAAAAAAAAAAAAAAAGCTTTCCCCCCCCCCAATTAATATTTCTGGAAGTCTTTAGGATGGTAAATATATTATTTGAATGTAATTCATTGCATAGGTATTTGTTTTCTTGTTTTTATATGGAAAAGTCACAGTGGAATTTTGTTTTAATTTCAGTCACTTAATGGTAGAAGAATAGGTTAAAGATGTACATCAGGCTTTACTTTTTATCTGCATATGTCCTTGTTTTTATGGTATAAATTATCATTTTTCTAGTATCATATACTTCTAAATTCTTAGTGACATTTGGGAGAAATAAATACAATTAATTATGAATTATAGGAGAGCAGGTATTTCAAAACCATCAGTAATCCAAATACAGTAATTTCTCAGGCACGCCTCCCACTAAAAGTAACAGGGCTTGATTCTGAGGCTCGCTACAGCTCCTTAGCTCAGTACAACTGGCATTAAGTGTAGGTAGAATAGCCACATGATGTATGGCTGGAGTAGTTAGCTGCCTTGTGTGGCCTCCTTCTCCAATTTATGGCATATGAAGTGGCTACATATAGGAGGGGCCTGGTTGCAGGGTGGTACACTCCAAAGGAGCCCTCAGTAGGCAGATAAATCTTTACAACCAATGTACAGTTTAGAGCAGGGGTTTTCAATCTTTTTGGATCAGTGTGCCCCTGGAGGCTGGATGCAGAGCGAGGGGGAGGGTAGGCTGGCATGCAGCTGAATGCGCAGCAGCAATAGCCACTGCGTGTGAGTTTCCACTGCCCCCTGCATCCAGCCAGGCATGGCAGCACCTGTGTGGCAGCGCAGGATGGTTCATGGTGGCGCTCTGTCCCCGCCCACCAGCTTGTACCCCCTAGGACAGTGGCCACCAAACAGTGGATCACGATTACCGGTAGATCTTGGAGTCGATCTGAGGCTGGGGTTGGGGGCTGAGTGGCTGCATGCATGCTGGTGCATGCCCCAGCCCAGCAGGTCAGTCTGTGGGGGAGGGAAGGGGAAGGGGCTAGATTGAGGCCTCCACGGTGAGGGATAGTGCTGCAGGGGCAGGGGTAAGTTGAGTGGGGCCTGGCCAAATGGGACTTACCTGCTGGGCAGTATACCCCCAAATATTTTTTTCTCCCTCTGCTTCAGTCTGCCCCCCCTTCCCTCCCCACAGACTTACCTGCTGGGGAGGGGGGCGCACAGTAGATCTTGGGTTGCTTTTAAATGCCAAAGGTGATCTCCTACTTAAAGTTTGGATACCACTGCTGTAGGGCCTTCTCAAATACCCCTGGCTTAGAGCAACCCCTGGTTTAGAGCAACATCAGTATGCAAGCTAATGCATTTGAGGAAAAGTAGATGTGCAGTAGGGGGAGGTATTTGTGGGAAAGGATAAAGTGAAAATGTATGGGAGAACTGAGTGAGCCTAAAATGAAATAGCAATGGAAGACATGCATATGAAAAGGACAGGTAAAGGATACTAAATATCTGTAGTCTTGTCTATGATGATTTTTTTTTCTTTTTTGCTGTATGTTGCAGTGAAAAACACCCACAGGCCTTGGAAACACCAGGGGCAAACCCTGGTGTACCTGAAAGGGAAAGGAGAGCTACCTGCGCCCCAGGGAACTCACCTCCGGAGTGGGGGGGGGGCAGGGGGTGAAGCAAGAGCCGTGCAAGCCGGCATTTTGCCAGCTCTTCAAGCGGCTGCTTCCCGGGTGGGGCGGCGGCCAGCTGATTATTGCAGCTGGAGCCACCACTACGAGGAATTTAAAAACCCTGCTGGAAGCCGGCAGGAGGGAGGAAGCCAGCTGGAAGAACACCAGCCAGGCGGAGGCTCCAGGTGCTGGCCGTGGTGGCACTAAAGGCACTGCCCCACAGCAGAGGAGGGGGAGCAGTGTCTGGCACCAGGCTGGGGACAGGCAGTCTCCAGCCCCTCAACATTAAAGTATTCAAGGGGCATCCCTCTTGGGAAGGACACCAGATGCCTGTGGCTCAGACCCCTGGGACCAGGGATTGAATCTCCAGGCTTATCAACATCTCCATGGTGGGCCGGATTACTGAAGTCAACATTGGACCCCACAGTCAAGGGGTCAACATATATTGTTGGGACAAAGATCTGAATCCCCAAGCAGTTGATGAGTGGACGGGGTGTAGGGGAGGCAGAGCCCTGAGGAACACCATAGCACACCTGTGAATACCCCGTCTTGTGTCCATATGGGAAGAGAACACCACTGAACCCCCTCCTTCTTACATGTACCAACAAGTTGTGGCAGGTGAGTTGAGGGATCCCAACCTTGGGGGTGGAGTTATATTTGCAGTGCCTACTCGAGGTGTAACACTGTGTCTTTATTGTTCTGAATGCCATGAAGTCACTGAGTCTGTATAAACTGTGCCTAATTATGAATCGACAGTTTAATTGCGGTTAGCTGATCTGACCCTGTGTGCAGTCAGGTCTGTTTTACGCTGACTCTAAGTTATACCCAGCGTCATGTCAGCTACCTTTAGTTTTTTGTAATTGTGTTGATATTTAGTAGTACAACCAACATGCTATTGACACTGCATTTAGAATATTGGATGCATTATTGGACTTTGCAGTACTAGAAATATCTTGACCAACTGGAGTAATAAATTAAGGGACTTGTGAGACTGACTTGTGAGGAAGAATTAAAAAAATAAAATATGTATAGTTTGGCTGAACAGCTACTAAAACAGCAAGTGTACAGCAATGCAGAGATATAAGAACAAGTATAGGGATAAAAACATTTTCAGTTGGTATGTATTAAGGTGAGAGCTGTTAAATTGTGGACTAGCTTTCCATTTGGGTTGTTTTGGAGCTAGTTGGATAAAACACTGGAAAATATATTCTAGGATGTTAGTTTGCTTTGGCTGGGAGGTAGACCAGATGACTTGCAAGTCTTTCATTTTAAATGTCAGTAAAGACCATGGATGTTTACTTTGCTACTTTTGGCCAAGTTGTAAGCTTTGTGACCCTGTACGTGGATATGGTAGGAATATAAGCCTATGTTGTCCTATACATATTAGGTAAAAGTTCCTGAACATCCTTTGAATGCCTGGTTCATTGACATGGTTCGTAAGCTGGCCTGTGCTTATCTGTAAGGATTTATTTTTTTTGTGCAGAATGCACAAAGATTTTTCTCCCATAATGCAGAGCCTCATACTTTGATCTGTTCAGTGCTAAGTTTAGGTACTGTCCACACTGTAGTATTAAAATACCAGCTTTCTCTATTGTGAGGCACTCCATAGGTAGATAAGACTAGATTGTCAAAGCTGTGTTTTTCAGTTATATGGTAAAGCCATTTCCAACAAGCTATATTAATAAAAATGCAGTTTTGTTGTACAATTGCATTTAGGGGGGTTCTGCTGACCCAGTTTGTCTGTGAAAGAAGATCCCACCTCTTTCCACACCTGGCTGACATACCTATACCTGAGAAAATCTGTAGGATAAGTGTAATTGGGAAAAATGGAGCTATGCAACTGTAGGAGTAGTGAAGTCCATAGAGGTCAACTGATGCTCTTGTTTTATAGGGTTATTCCCAATTCTGAAATGGTTTCCACGCACTAAATATTCCTCTGTGTAGATATAACTGTTGTACAGTCTGATCTTCATTCAGTGTAACAAATGGATTCCCTGACATTTCACCTTTTGTGAAAAAGCTGTGTGTATGCATGTGGAAATAATTAAAATAGATTCATTGGTATATTTTTATCAAATAGTAACACTTTGGTACCCTTTTTAGTAGCTCCTACTCCTTTCTACTTGCTCTGTTGTTTTAGCCTCTCAAATTGCCCAAACACAGCTGAGTTCACGAGAGGAGAAAAGAAAACATGATACTGCTGCCAAACAGACAGGAAACTGTAGTAGACCTTACGAGCAACGAAGGGTTTAAGCACGCCTTCCATCCAATCAGCTGAGAGTGCTGTTGCTATGTGCACTCTAACTCTGCCTTCTTTGTGAAAAAATGTCTTGCACAGAGAGACTGAATATGCACCCAAAGCTGAACATTTTGTTTTAACCACTGCAGACATCTGGATCCTTCAGATACTGACAGTATAGCCCATTTGCAGCTAGGAGGCAACTTCCTTTACACAGGGATTCCAGTATGGGTTACAGTGGAAACAAAGGGCTGCACAGAGAAGGTGTGTAATCCAAGGAAGTAATTTTAAATGCTTAAATATTTTTGTAGTTGTGACTGGATGTTTGTGAATCCGAGTGCTCTTTTCTAATGCACTTGATTTATCACACGGTTTAAAAATTCTGTCAGTTTGAGAATTAAACTCACAAGATTTACATGGAACATTTTATAGATAATTGTATTCAAAATAATACTAAAAATACTATTTTAATTACAGCGTTGGGCTGAACAAAAAAAAAGGGGGAGGAGGGGAAGCAGGATGTAAGAAAGAAAAGAAAGGCCTGTCAAGCAAGCAGGGTTGCTTCTGTAATGCAATAAGGTTTTAAAGAGAAGTGATCTGGGGCTGGAGAGGAGGACTGTATTTGTGCTACTATAGCATAAACTTGTTTCTAAATGATTATACACTTTTTCGGAACCTCATCTGATTAGTAAATTTGGGAAAGGTGACAAAAGTTTATTGAAATTTTTGCTTCTCAAGTTTTGAAGTTGAGAATTTAAATTTGGAATTTAACAGTTTCAAAATATATATTAAAAAAAAATCTGTGGTGAAAGAGCTTCACTAAAGTGTTCCCCATTTCCCTATAAACTGGTCAAATGAATCTTCTCAGCCAGGCAAATGTGGTGAGAGGCCTTTTTAAAACAATTTAATTTACTGTATATATTATTGACTTAAGCTAACAGGGGCAGGGGGAGACAATTTACCTGTCAATTAAAAATATTATAACATAACCAACCAATGAATTTCAAGAGACGGGGGAAAAAGATGCATTTAAAGTGAATGTCCGATACAATGTCATGTATATTAGTAGTTTTGGAACAGTTACTGTAGCCATATTTAACAGCTTATTTTGTTATTCACAGTAAAAACAAGACTTAGCTGAATGTGTTTCTTTTGTGTCCTGTTTTTGTTATGTAGGTCAAGTTCCTTTCACAACACAAGGAAACTATTACGATAGTTTCATTTGTGAGTCTAGTAGAGTCTGTGCATCACAGCTTTATTTTTCTTTTTGTCCTTATTTGCCTGCCTTGGGCAAATAAATCTATGCAAATAAGTCAGGCGTGTGGGCAACTAGAAAAGGTTTAGAATATTTTGCAAAGTAATAGCTTGTCATTACTGGCCACTCAGCTGCATCTGCACTGTCAATATGCTATAGTTTAAATAATGTAACTGATCTAACATATGCTGAAATAAGACTTGCACTTTTATCTTTTGCTATATGTAGTAAGATGTTTTCTAAAGAGGTGAATGATATCAAGTCATTAAACATATTCTTGCTCTGTGTACCAGACTTGTCTGTATTCTTGAAAAAGGGGCCAACGCTCCGATTTTAAGTGAGCCTTTGTAATTTAGGTGCACATCCACTGCTGGGGAATGAGGTAGAATAGTCCCACTGGTATACACTTGTGGTTTGCGTAGGAACATCTTTTGTTATTTACTGAGGGACATTGTTCTAGCAAAGAATGGTAGAGGTAATCAGAGAAGCCACAATGAATCCAGCCATCTTATCAGTTCACCTGACAAATATTTGTACATTGCCACACTTATCCAGTATGCTTTTGTGGTATTCTGCAAGCACTGGGCAAGTTGAATGCGTGTAACAAAGCCTTTCATAAAAAGGAATGTCACATACAGTTAGTACCCTTTTAAGAACGGTATCTTTTGACAATTATGACAGTTCTCTACATGTATATGGTTCAGTTTTAAGATGTGGCATTTGGAGGCACTTTAATTCATAAAAAAATACTTAGATTTAAAAGGTGGCTTAAAATGAAAAGGAGAAGGAAGATAAAGAACCAGAAAACTGATTACAAGGGGAATGTTAAGTACTTGGTTCAGGCAAGCTATAAGGTGTAATAAAGATGAATTCAACTGAGGTGGGAGACTATTAGTTTTTCTAATGCATGAGTCAGGCTGCCATACAAGAGTTAAGAGTTAATTTTATATCCTTATATAAAGCTGCTAACGAACTCATGGCACTGCATTTAGAAATGTCATCTACTAAATAATTGTTTGCTCATATGCAGCAATATTATTATAGTATTGCAGGGGGGGAGAAGGGGGAAGAAGGCAAACTAAAATCTTAAACCTGTATTTTACTAAACACTCAAATGTTGAAGCTATATAATTTTACTGTTCTTGGGTCTAAAAGACAGATGTCAATTAGAAGGTAAGCACAATGACACAGGAGCTTGTAAAGCAGTTTAAACTGTGGCGTGTGTCGGACACAGTTCTGTTATTCTGTAGCGCCCATTATCATTCTACATGCTGCATTTATTTATGATAGGTACCGACATGGGAGGACCCATGATTTTGAGAAGGGGGATGCAGGTGGTGTTGTGCATTGTCCCATTGCACACCACACCACATCACACCCCCCAATTAAAAAGAAACTAAAAGCTTTACTAATATGCTAGAGATCTAGGACTTGTTTGATCCATGCAAAAACAAAAATTAATGAATCTGGGGGGTGGGGTGATTGCCAGCTCCAGAGTAGGGCTGGCACCTGATGCCAGAGACGACCCAAGCAGGGTGCGAGGCCCAGGTCAATTCGGCCTGTGCAGGGCCCCACCCCCGGACACAAGAAAGCCGGCAGTGGATTTGGGGTGGGGAGGGGAGGCAGGGTGCCAAGCCACCACACATGAAGCCAGCAGCTGCATGGATTTGCCACGGCTGCTCCACCCAGCTCTGCGGGGCCCCTGAAAGCGCGGCGCCCAGGGCAATTGCCCCAATTTGTCCCACCCTAGGGACAACCCTGCCTGATGCTGTGAGGGTGTAACTTACCCCTGAGCCTGGCCTTAGACAGAACTGTTCCCTGCACCCACCCCCCACCACACAAGTCCCCTGCGCTTTCCACCAAAGTGTTTCTCACTGTCCTTTTAGGGCATGTGTAGATGAAACGGGGACCCTAAATTGAAGCATTGGTTTTTTAAAAACACCACGTCAATGTAGGGCCATGTAAACCCCTGTGTCATGCACATACCTGTACACTTACCTGCCTCTCTGGTGGTGGGGAGGGGAGGGCGAGCTGCTGGCTGGTGGAGCGGCTGCGGGTTGGCCGGTGCTTCCCTCCACGGCAACAGTGGCTTGGGTGGTCCCGGGGGCAACACAGCAGCTGAGGGAAGCACCGGGCCCCTGCACAGCTTAGGCAGGCAGGCGGGGGAGGGGGGAATCAGGCTCGCCACTTTTTTTTATTATTATTTTTATTTTTTCTTGGGCAGAGCCTGCCTTCCCGGGCTACTGCCAGTCTGCCTGCACAGGCATCCTGCAAAGCCCCTGAGATGCATGGAGCCCAGTGCCTCGCCCCTCCTCAAGTCATTTAAGGCACATTACGCCACTGAATTTGCTACAGCGCCTGGAATTACTGCACAGTACGCCACCGACGCATGCAAACACCAACACCATTAAATTGGTGCAAAAGCATTTAACCCTCTTTAAAGTGTCGTGCACACATACGCCTTGTCTCATCTACTCACAGCCTTATGTATTGCCCCTGCCACTTCAAATGCCTCTTGGCTCCATTCTGTCCCCTGCTATCCTACATATTATCCTGCTCAGCCCCACTCCATCATGCCCAAAGCCCACCAAGCCCTATCATCCTCCTCCTCCTCATGCCCCCTCACTACCCTCACAAATCCATTGCATTGTGCAGACTTGTCCCCATCATGTCCTAGGCCCCCTGACCTTTCACCATCCCCCTCATGCATTGCTGAGCCTTCCTGTGCCCCTCTGAACATGCAAGCCTCAGTGCATCCACCCCATGCTCCCTTTACCCAGAGTCCCTCTTTTCCAAACCCCCTCTCTCTCCATTTCCCCCCACCATCCCCTTCAGCCCTAAAACCCATCTGTTCCACCTCACCCTATGCTGCCCCCCCCCCCGCCCCAAATGCCCTTGGTGCCCATGACCTCTCTTCCCAGAACTGCTTCCCCTCAGAACCTCTCCTAAATAGCTCTCTTCCCCAGCCATAGGTCTGGTAGGGGAAAGGACTGCAACTATCCCCCACTGCATCACAGCATGCCCATATCTGGTCTCAACTGCTCTCCCCCTTCAATGAACAGATACAAGCGGTTGGGGTTGGGCGATGACTTACATCAGCTGCTGGAAGCACCCCTATCTGCAGAGACCAACCCCACTCATCCACCCAGGCCCAACTTTATGCTGCTATAGTTGCCTTATTGATTCAGACTCTTGCAAGCTCTGTCATCTGCTGCAATCAATAACCAAGGAAAGGATCACTGCAGTAACTTACTTCCTTGTCTTACTTCTGCAGAGTTCCCTTCTGCACCCCTACGTGCCCCCCCCCGCACCATTTGCCCTTGGGTACTGTGCTCATCTTTTAAGTGGACAGGATGTTTAGGGATAGGGATTTTCTTGGACTTTAGCAAGGCTATTGATACAGTATCTCATCCTATTCTCATAAATAAATTAAGAGGCTGTGACACAGATGTTTACATGGTCCAGTTGGTGGCAAATTTGCTTAGCGGTTGCACCCAGAAAGTGGTAGTAGATGGGTCGGTATCAACCTGAAAGGATGTGGGTAGTGGGGTCCTGCGGGGTTTGGTCCTTGGACCTGTACTCTTCAATATCTTCATCAGTGACTTGGGTGTGAGTGTGAAGTGTACTCTGTCCAAGTTTGCAGACAATACTAAATTTTGGGGTGAAGTGCACACTCCAGAGCTTAGGGAACAATTGCAGGCAGACCTGGACAGTTAGAAAAGTGGGCAGAACACAATAGGATACAGTACTACAAGGACAAATGCAGAGTGCTGCACCTAGGGTACAAAAATATCCAGCATACCTACTGGCTGGGAAGCGACCCTCTCAGCAGCACAGAAGCGGAAAGGGATCTCGGAGTCACAGTCAGTGGACTCCAAGATGAACATGAGTCATCAGTGTGATGAAATCATCAGCAAAGCTAACTGCACTTTATCATGCATCAGCAGATGCATGACAAATAGATCCAAGGAGGGGATACTTCACCTCTATGAGGCACTGGTCAGACCACAGTTGGAGTACTGTATCCAGTTTTGGGCGCCGTACTTCAAGAAGGATGTTGATAGACTCGAGAGGGTCCAGAGGAGGACCACTTGTATGGTTACAGACTTACAGGACAAGCCCTCTGAGGAGAGACTGAGGGACCTGGACCTCTTCAGCCTCCAGAAGAGAAGGCTGATAGGTGATCTTGTGGCTGCCTACAAATTCATTATGGGGACACAGCAAAGGATTGAAGATGCTCTTTTCACCAGGGCACCTCTTGGGGTAGCAAGGAACAATGGTCACAAACTGACAGCAGATTTAGGCTGGATATCAGGAAAATCTTCATGAGAAGGGTAGCCAAAATCTGGAATGGTGCTCTCCCCTTCCTTGGGGGTCTTTAAGACAAGACTGGATAGGCACCTGGCTGGGGTTATCTGACCCCAGCCCTCTTTCCTGCCTAGGCAGGGGGTCGGACTCAATGGTCTGTTGAAGTCCCTTCTGACCCTAGCATCTATGAATCTATGAAACACTGTTTCCTTCATCCTTATAATCAAAACTTATAAAATACTCATAGCCTTTGCACTTTAGGGTCTACCGCCTGTTTTTCTTACTAAATTTCTTTAATATTTCCAAAAGGTGTTTTTAAATTGTGTTACTTAGGTGTGACTTGTTTCTCCCATTCTATTTCTGCCTTACTCTCTGTTATTTTGAGAGAAAAGAGACTGGTAGCCTCAGACGTCATCCATAATAAAAATACATATAATAATAATATGGGGGAAGGTCTATGTCAAGTTTGAATGTGCCATCATTGCCCATTCTTGACATTAAGTGTGTCAAAGCACTGAAGGTGCTCAGAGGTGCTGAAATAGAATTCCAGTGTTGGATGTCTAGAAGAGTCTCATGATGCTGTGCTTGAACACCTTTTAAAGTATTTAGCTATATTCTTTTTGGGGCCAGTATAAATAATGAAATTCTTACGATTGCAGTTGGTTGTCTGAACTATCTCACTACCTCATCTACATCATGTACATGTACGAGACGAGGGTTTTTTTGTGATTTTTTTTTTTTCCGACCACTATAGAGTGGGGAGAGAAGCTGGATACGCTTTTTGGTTTCAAAGTGCCCTTCTTAAGATCTAGGCAGACAAGCCAACATGGCTACAACTTGCACCCCTTCTTAAGATCTGACTACTTTGCACCCAAAAGTGTGTCTGACATCTCTTGGCCCACTGTGCAGATGATCCAGTAAAAGACACTACAAAAAAACCCTTTTCTTGCATACTTCCTGGACCATCATACGACATTCCAACTGAATGACATTACATAAATGTATTGTCTTACTGAATGTGGCATTATCTTAGAATCTACTCATTTACAGGTGCTGTGGGCCCACTGCACAACATAAATCCCAGCATTCTGGTTATTTTTATCTTATACCAGTTCATTGAATAGGTATGATGTTATGCACAGGGTCCGTCTCAGCATAATTGAAGTGAAAGAGATGGTTGCATAACAGCATCTAGTTACTAGAATGTACGAGTTAGTCTTATGATGCTCAAAGAATTTTCTGTGGGAAGTGCAAATGGAAATAAACAAAATCTTCTCTTTCTACATTTCCCTTTTCTGTCAGATTTGAGTTAATTGTGATGACAGAAAACCTATTTATAACTTTGCATATCCCTTCAGATTTAGCATTTAAATCTTGTATTACCCCAACTTGCTCAACTCTTGCAGTAGAAATGGGGTGTTTTATTTTCCCTAAATCTGGGTGGTGCAACTTTTGGCAGTCAAGACTTTCAAAGATTTGTTTTGACCTTCCATCCTTGGATTCTGATGCATTTAGAATGGGCACATCCATATTAACTAGAAACTTACTTGTTTGAATGAATAAGGGTTGCCTTTAGCTTTAGAAAGTGGCATGTTGATTCTCTGCTGTATCTCCTTCTCCAAAATAGTAATGTGATGAGTTCAGGTACTCTACTTGAAGACCTAGCAGTATGACAGGCAAAAATGCCTTTGACAATTGATGTAGCAGCCTCCAAATTAGATGATTGTTGTATCTCGACTTCAACAAGAGTTACTGTACAAGCTTGAAGGCATGTTATGATAGAAAATATGTAATTTATAGAGTAAATGAAATGCTAAACAAAATTCATATTTTGTTCCCTTTTTGCCAAAGTTTACTACCTCCTATGAATGTGTGTAGGGACAGAAGAAAAACTCCACTGTCCAGAACCAGACTCGGGGAGACTTGCAGTCAGACCTGAGTGATTCAGCATTTAGTATTTGCTTCTACAGAGTATTGTAACTGCAAAATTGTATGTCTTAAAAAACAACAAACACCCTTAGTTCTCAAGGTTTAATGCCTGTAACCAGTAGGCCGCTCAACATGTGTTCCTTTTGTAGGAGGGAAGGTAAGATCACTCTCTCTCACACATGCGCGCACACACATGCACACATATGGTTCTTTGCTTTTTTTAGCATCCCCAAGCAAAACTACAACATTCATTTGTAGATACGTTTGCATGGAAATGCTCTATGGTCTTGTAATGTCCAGGAGAAAGAAACAGAACATCCAAGAATGGCATGAAATTCAGGAATATTTTGTTTTAGGTATTCCTAAACACAATGACTAAATTCCATCTTGGATTTCAGCTGCCTTAACTACAATCTGGTTAAAGTATATTCAAAATTATATTTCTGGCAACAATCATATTTGTTTCAGAGGCTGGCAATTGGTTAAGTTTTCCTGAAACATTAAATTCTGCTTATTTCTCAGGAAAGGAAAAGGTAGACAGGATGAGTCATAACTCAGTTTCCTTTTGATAGAATGACCAGCTACCACCCAGAGCAATGAATTTTCACACTTGTTAAGATTTTTACTGTTATGTAGGAAACAAGTTGGAGAGACTGGTACTGCAATATATTGCAAAAATAAATTGTGTTCCATTCATGCTAGCATTGATAGCGTCTAATCCCATTATGCTGCAATCCTTGTTGCATTCAGGCAGAACTAGGGAATGAATCTGTGCACATCCTGGCATGGGATACCCTCTCCCTATCGTGATAATTGAAAAGTTTTATAGTTGCATTGTGGACTTGAATTGAAAAAAGATCTTGTTGAGCTAGTTTAAAGGCCAAGTAAAACTGCTGGAAGAAAAAAGGGTACCAAAGCTACAAGAAGATGTGGATATGAATTTCTAGAACTCTTACATTTTTTCTTCTTTCAAGTTTGTCATCTTCAAGCTGATGTCTAAATTTTTTTGTCAAAAACTGCCTATCAGAAAGACATTCCAATTAAAAGGGGAAAAGCTTATAGTGTGAGAGACTATAACAGAATCCCTTTCAGTTACTAATCAGAAAACTACATGATCATAACTTCTGCTTGTCACTCTGTGTAAAAGATTATCTGGTTACTGTTTTGGGCACTGCATAGTATAAGTGAATTTTTATATGCCCTTCTAGTTATAGGTGTCATAGAAATTTGAAGGACATGTATTTAAATGTCCTGTTTTGTGGGAAGGGTTTTTTTTGTTTTGTTTTGTTTTTTGTTAGGGACTTATAACTTCAAAATGAAATGGACTCCAAGATGAACATGAGTCGTCAGTGTGATGAAGTAATCAGAAAAGCTAACTGTACTTTATCATGCATCAGCAGGTGCATGACAAATAGAGCAAGGAGGTGATACTGCCCCTCTATTGGGCTCTGGTTAGACTGCAGTTGGAATACTGCGTGCAGTTTTGGGCGCCGCACTTCAAGAGGCATGTAGATAACCTGGAGAGGGTCCAGAGAAGGGCCACTTGTATGGTTAAGGGCTTGCAGGCCAAGCCCTACGAGGAGAGACTAGTGAAGGTTGAGAGGCGACCTCGTGGCTGCCTATAAATTCATCATGGGGGCTCAGAAGGGAATTGGTGAAGCTCGACTCACCAAGGCTCCCCTGGGGGTCACAAGAAATAATGATCATAAGCTACCAGAGAGCAGATCTAGACTGGACATTAGGAGGAACTTCTTCACAGTTAGAATGGCCAAAATCTAGAATGGGTTCCCAAGGGAGGTGGTGCTCTCCTCTACCCTGGGGGTCTTCAAGAGGAGGTTAGATGGGCATCTGGCTGGGGTCATCTGAACCCAGCACCCTATCCTGCCTATGCAGGGGGTTGGACTTGATGATTTATTGAGGTCCCTTCTGACCCTAACACTTATGAATCTATGAAATGGAACAGTGAATCAGAAGAAATCTGCTTTGTATATGCCATGTGTAAAACAATGTAATGTAGCTAATTTACATGCCAGTGCTACTTCCTCTCCTGGGTGGGGGGTCTGTGTTTTGCACTCCGCACCACTCTTGCCTACGTTTCATCACATGATTTGGTTGGCATTTGGCCTGCGCAGATTGGAAGCAGGGTGTACATTCATGGTGATGCTCCCTTGCACAATCTCTGAGGCAGTGAGGACATGCCCTAAAGGAGCTTGTACACGTGAAAGAAGTTTAGTTCTTAGGGTTGCATTCTGTGCCCCCTAAATTGAAACGGTGGGTTTTTAGTTGAAACCCACCCTTTCAGTTTAGGGGTTTCTGTCACTGTTATGGCAAAGAACCTGATCTTCTTTTCTTTTTTCTTTTTTTTTTTTTTTTTCCTCAGTGGAGCCTGCCTATGGCCAGGGATGAGCTGCCAATGAGCCAAGGCAGCCCCTGAGCTGTGGGGGGCACCGATCCTTTCTTCCGTGGTGGCAGCACACCCTGGGGCTGCCTGGGCAGGCTGCTAGCAGGCCAGGTGCTGCCCCAGCTCAAAGGCGGCACCCGGCCTGATCCAAGTCTTCCCTGACCCCAAGCTGAGGTAGCACCTGGCTCAGTAGTAGCCCACCCAGGTGGCCCCAAGGGGTGCTGCTGCCATGGAGGAAGGCCTGTGGCTCAGCTGGCCGGTAGCTTGCCATCTGGCTGCAGGAGAGGTGGGAAGGCTCTGCCGTAAACAAACAAACCAAACAAACAAAAACCAATCGGGCTCCTCGCCAACTTCTGCCTTCATCAGACACCTGCTGAAAACAAAAGCAGAAGGGGCCTGATCCTTTTCTTCTGCAGAGCCTACCCACCTCTCCCGTGGCTGGGGGCCGAGCTGACTAATAGCTGCAACATATCATTGCAAACTAAGCTACATCAGGATTTACTTTAGTCTGCAACAATGCAAACTCATCTGCAAGCCCCCAAAACTCTTGCATACATACAGCATAATATAGGGTGGGCAAAACGTGGCCCATGGGCCAGATCTGGCCTGCCAGGCCATTCTATCTGGCCTGCGGGGCCCCTAAAAATTTAGTAAATTAATATTTATTTGCGCCTGGCTGCCTGTCATGTGGCCCTCAATGGCTTGCTAGAACTCAGTAAGTGGTCCTCTGCCTGAAATAATTGCCCACCCCAGCATAATGGCATTAAGCCACACAAAGTGATGTTTTTGTCACATGTACATGGAAATGGCATCACGTGTACAAGCACCCTAAATCTGATCAGTAGAGATGTTTATTAGCACAGTGAAGTGCTCTATAGCTCTGTTGTGCTAATTCAGCAACCCCTGGTATGTGTGCCAGACCATGGCACATGTGAGGCCATTTTGCTCAGCATGCCACGGCTGGCCTGGGCTCTGGACAGCTGCCACTAGCCTGCTCGCAGCAGGTGTTTGGGAGGCTGCAAGCCCTGCTGCAAACAGCCCAGGCTCCATGGCAGGCAGCAGCTGCCCAGAACCTGGGCCAGCTGTGGCAGGCAGCTGGGAAGCTGCAGACAGCTGCACTGGGATCCAGAACCCTGGCTGGGCTGTGTGGCAGCAGCTGCATGCATGCCTTGGGGTGCATGGCTAGGAAAGGGCCTGGGGCAGCACAACCCTGGCCTCTTGCTCACTGTGTGCTCCAGAGCATACACACAGCCACCCCGCCACAGAGCTCAGCCAAGGCTCCGGACCCTTGTGCCTCCCGGCTGCCTGCCACAGTTGGCCCAGGCTCTAGGCAGCTGTAGCAGGCGGTGGACAGGCTGCAAACAACTGCACCAGGGTCTGGAGCCCTGGCACCAACTCTGTGGCAGCAGCAGTGGCTGCATGTGCACCTTGGAGCGCACAGCCAGGGAAGGACCTGGGGCAGTGCAACCTCAGCCCCTCTCCCACCTTTTGCCCAGAGGTGGACATACATCTGCTGCCAGCAACAAGGATTAGGGCCCTTGTGGGTCCCCCACCATCTGCCTCTGGCACTCCAAGTTGAGGCATGGGTGGAGGTTGGGGTGTTTTAGATACTCCAGCCAAAAACACTGCCGACCCCAGTACTAGCGGCATTAGTGAAGAGTGGCCAAAAGAGGCTAAAAGCCCTATGGGAATATCTATGGCACAGCAGTTCTCCTGACTGTTTTGAATATGGTTTTAGACCTTTACTGTGGAAGTTTTTAATGCAAGAGGCGTCCTGGGACAGGCAGGAGAGATTTGAAAGGATAGGAAAGTATATGGCTGAAGTAGTCCTGTGCTTTAGTTAGTCCCTGGATGGTATAGGGGAAATGAGCATTTGGATGTACCATAGAGAAGTCCAAGGGGTGTAATAATAAATGAATTGGCTCCAAGTTTTCTGAAGGTATTGCTTTCTTTTATGAGCCATACATTAGCTTTTTTTCTTTTAGGGTTAGACCCTAATTGAAATGATTAAAATAAATGGTTCTTTTACAACTTCCCCAAAACAAACTTGTCTGAGTTAACACTGTAAAAGAGAAGAGATATGTGAGCTTAATAACAATATAAATCATATTTTATGAAAATATTTTGAATTTACAGGTTCTTTAAAATAAATATGGTTTAATCATACATTCCAATATATAAATCTAAAATGTTTAAAATAAAATAGAATAGAAGTTTTAATGCAAATAAATTGTTTTCCTCAATCAAATTGTACATAGTGGCCTCTTGAGTAGCAAAATCACTCTAAAGAAACACAGACATTTTGATTTATCACAACAGATCCATTTCTTCGAGATTTGAAATTTTACAGTGAACAAATTGAAGGACAGACCAAGTAGACATAATTGTAAAAGTCACCTTAACTGTAAATTTGAGTGAGTGCATTCAGATTCATTGGCAAAAATCTGTAGTATACTTAAGCCACTATCACAGTTTATAATTTGTTGAATTAGACAAATAATTGCAGACCTGTTTTAGGAAGAGGGCCCTTCTATAATATCTGCAGTATGTTAATTACTTAACTCTTAAGTTCTGGTGTCTTGGTAGAGGACCACCAGAGCACTTTCTCTTTGAGAGGGTGGAGTTTTGCACTGTAACACAGGGGTAAGCAAAATGGCAGATCTGACTGATGGCCAAACTCCGTTTCCCAGCAGCCCCTGCCTGCATCACTGCAGATGATTTTCATGGAGACCCCAGGAGTTGTGGTGCCGTGACAGCACAGGGCCATGGTTTCCATGGAGACCGGTCCCAGCAGCAGCAGTAGGGCACACTGCTAGGTGGGGAGCTGCTCTGGAGCTAGGACTTGGATCTTGCAGCAGTGACAGCATGGTCCGGAGCTGGGACACAGCTGCGATCCCCTGCCTGCATGCCCCTGCCCAGGGCATGCGGGCAACAGATTGAAGCTCTGCCCTGGCTCCGGACCACGCTATCACTGCTGCAAGATCCCAGCCCAAAGGCAGCTCCCCATCCATCTGCATGCCCTGCCAGCACTGTTGGGGCCAGTCTCCATGGAAACCATGGCCATGTGCTGTCACGGAGCCACTGCTCCTGGGTTGTCCATGGAAACTAGCCACCGTGACACAGGCAAGGGCTGCTGGGAAATGGAGTCCGCCACAGGCCTGAAGTGGACTGCGGACCAGGCTTTGCCCATCCCTGCTATAACACCTTTCAATACATCTTCAGATTTGTGTGTGTAGAAACTATTGAATGTTTCAGTATCTTGGGTTATATATTTTAATGGCTCTTGAATGATCCTCTGTGTACATATTTCTTTTGACATATTTTGTGAAAAGTATAACAAAAGCTGTGCTCCTGTTTGAAGTAGTATGTGAGACACCAATGAGAGTGGTGTTTTGGAAATTGTGTGTATTTTAAGAAGTGAATCTGTCCACTTAGTACTCTTAAATATGTTCTAAGAAAAAGCAGTACAGAATGTTATAAAACACATGTGCAACAAACTTCTCTCTGGAGAGGCCAGGGACTGGGATAGCAGAGGTAAATCAAGGTCATAGCTATGCAGGGATACGCTTTCAGATTAGCCTCTGCTGTGTCTGGCTCCAGACAGTGCAAACAACCACTCCGAATCTTTTTCTTTTCTTTTTTTTAAAGAAAGAATAAACCTGATTAATAAATGCACTTTAAAGACAGCCTTACATCAGAATGCATTTGCCTGTGAATTATTGGAATAATTTCTAGCAAACTAAAGTAGTGTTTTGCACCCGGTAACATCCTGAATTTACCTAAGCCTGTGAAATGGCTTGTGTCATAGTGGGTTTGAGAGAAACTTTCAGGATGCTTATGTTAAGTTTGAGACTGTAGGCAGAGGTATGAGTCTAGAAAGAGAACATTAACAGAATGCAAAAAGTCTTTCAACAAGATTTGAAAGCTTCAAGTTAAATTTTAGTTGACATTTAAAAAGAAAAGTTTTGTACATAATAAATCTATTATACAAACTGCAATAGAATGAAACAAATAATAGGAACGACACAATTTGACTTTTGTTGACTCATCAAATAGTGTGGTAATAGGAGTCAGGTTGCACCTAGCAAGTTATTTAATCTGTATAAGGAGAAAATAGAAGGAAGACCCCTTAAATAATTGATCTGAATATAGGGTCACTAAAAGAAGTTGTTTGCTGAGTTGCGTGGAGTGATACTGTCCTGAACACTTACGTTCTCTGATATTGCTGTCTACTCTGCAGACTTTGGAACTGAAATACTTGGTCACAGATTTTTTTTCCCCTTTTCCCAAGTACAACACCGCCACCCTTCACCCTAGGCCAACAAGTACATCCTCCTTTTATGCTTTTTCTGCTTCATTTAGTAGTTAATTGAGTAATTGCATATAATTTATGTGCTAAGTTAGTAGAAGATTTTCAAAAAGGCTTAAGGGATGTAGGAGGACAGGATCTATTCAGTATCATTGGATGCTGTGTCCTACATCTCTACATGCTTTTGAAAAACCTCTCTTTTGCATTTCTTTTGGTGACAGTGTATATAATGTTAATTATACTTGAATATATCATATTTACTTGAATAGACGATGAGGTTTGGGGTTTTTCCCCCAATCAGTATGGACAGGAAAGCCTCTCGTTTCCTTGTATGTGAATGTAAGACCTCATTAAATACATTGTCTATCATTAAACTTCTGCCAAAAGCAGCATGTACTCAGTAATTGAAACCAAGTATGAAGTTGATTAAATGCAGCTGACACGGAGCTTGACTATAAAACACATGGCCCATATTGGACAAATATGCTGATGGGGAATTTTTTTGTGGCCCTTTAAGAAAGCAGGCGGTTGTTCCCTCTGCAGAGAACTGGCACTAGGCCTGGAGGCACTACAATACCAGGCCGGCACTAGAAGTGGGACAGCCAGCCCTGAAACCCACCCCTTAGTTCCAAAAATGCTGCTACATTTGATCTTAGCCAAATAGACTGAAGTGCTAACCTACCACAAGGCTAGGTTAGTGCAGCCCATCTGGATAAGATAATATATGTTACTCCCCATTGAGTATAGTCTCCCTCAATGCTGACTCTTCGAAGAGTCATGGTAAGTCACTACATTGCATTCGCTCCCACAACTGTGGCTTTCTTCAGTGATTTGTTTTTTACCAGCCTTAAACATCTGGCAAACATCACCAAATGGGGTCCCAAATATTTCAGCCAGAATCCCTCTATCACCTCTCCTCTCAGCCTCTTGTATGATTAGTGTGGCCCATCTTCCATGAGGTGTGCCAGACCAGGGTGCCCTGTACCACATTTGCATATAAATTTTTGGAGGATCCCAGGACTCATGACAGGAACATCCAGTTCCACCCATGAGTGGAGGACTAATTAGAAAATGGATCCTTTATGGGGGTATCTGGATTACGCAGTGGGCATATCTATATGTGCACTTTAATGTGCATTAGCTTATTTTAATACATATTAAAGCATCACTAAAAAAAACTGTGCTATTTAGTTAATGCACATAAAAATAGGCTAATACATTAAGCATAATTTAAACTATAGGTGCCTGTACACAAGCACAGAGACTGCTCTGATGCACTGTAATTATAGCACATCAGAGCAGTCTTGATTAAATGAGTCTGCTGGAGCGTGGTAATTACTACGCTCCAGAAGCCTCCCACATTTCATGTATCAGCATCCCCACACTTAAAAATGGTGGTGGGGTGCTTGAACTAAAGCATGTTGAACTAAAGTGTGTCAAACAAGCTTTAGTTCAAGAGCCCCCACTGCTATTTTGAAGTGCGGGGACACTGATACATGAGACGTTGTGGTGCTTTAATTAGAGCAACTCTCAGAGCAACTCTAATTAAAGCACTGCCCTCCCCCACTTCCAGAGCATGTGTAAAAGTGCCCATTGCTCTTTTGTTAATGCGCATTAAAGCACACTAACATTCATTTTCTTAGTACATTACGATGTAGGGCACTTTTACATCTGCTTTGGGAGCAGAGGGGGCAGCACTTTAATTAGAGCAGCTTTGACAAGCTGCCCATACAAAGGCCTGCTGGCCATCCATACCCATTACAATATCCAAAAATGTGTGCAACACACACAAAAAAAAAAAATAAAACAAATAACCTCAGTCCCTTCTGGTTCCACTGACCAGCCCTCCCTTTGTTTCCACCCTTGCCCCACTTCCAGGGTCAGGTACTCAGCTCAGGCTCCCCTGCTGCCATTTTGAAGCGCGGGGATGCTGATACGCAAGATGTGGGAGGCTGCTGGAGCACAGTAATTGCCATGCTCCAGCAGCCTTGATTAATCAAGTCTGTTCTGACACACTGGAATTCCAGTGTGTCTGAGCAGCCTCTGCTCACATATAGGCGCACGTAGGTCCTAGATTTAATGTGCATTAACTAAAGTGCATTAATGCATATGCAGACACTCCCCCACATACTGACCAGTGCTCAGCTGTAGGGTTACCAGTTCTTGAAATGCTGCTGAATGTTGGGGCCCAGCCCAGTGAACTATATGGCAAATAATGACTAATATCTTGTGTAGTCTTTGATGGAATGTTGCAAATATCATGCCTGGTCTTTACTACATATAAGTAGGCACAAAAATGTTGCTTAAAAGTATGTTTATGAAGAAGGTGTGCTAAAACTTGCAGCAGTTCCAGAAAAGGTAAAATGTGTCCATTCTGGATGAACTAAGTCCTATGGGTACTATGTGCAAATGACTCGTTTATTTCAAGGTTATTGTTTTCAAATTTGTTCCTCACTTCCATGTGGTCAGTGAGATGAAGGTCTGGCAGTAAGGAAGGGAGAAAGGGGCTGAAGGGGGAAAAATTTGGTGGAGGTAGAGGGTGAGAGGGCTCCCTGACCTCCCGGATTTGTCTGTGCTGTAGCAGTGAGATGGGGAACAAATTAAAGGCAGACTTCCTATAATTAGATTTATTTATTTATTTATTTATTTGTAAAAATGCATCTCTCTCTCTCTCTCTCTCTCTCTCTATCTATATAGATCTATAGTGCCCCAGAAGGGACTGAGGTTATTTATTTATTTGTGTGTGTTGCACGCATTTTCGGATATTGTAACGGGTATGGGTGGCCAGCAGGCCTTTGTATGGGTGCGCGGGAGTGGTCTTCTGTAACGGGATAGGATTAATCCTTTTCGGATGTAATGGGTTAGAGCGTGTATTTCTATAGATATAGATATATAGAAATACACGCTCTAACCCATTACATCCCAAAAGGATTAATCCTATCCCGTTACAGAAGACCACTCCCGCGCACCCATACAAAGGCCTGCTGGCCACCCATACCCGTTACAATATCCGAAAATGCGTGCAACACACACAAATAAATAAATAACCTCAGTCCCTTCTGGTTCCTCCGACCAGCCCTCCCTTTGTTTCCACCCTTGCCCTGCTTCCAGGGTAAGGTCCTCAGCTCAAATGGTCTCTCCGTCGTTGTCACTCCAGCTTCCGCTGGAGGGCCTGCTGCTGTCGCTGTCCTCTGTTCCTCTTTTTGGCTGCCTTCACTCCCTTCTTCACTTGGCGGGGGTTGTATGGTCCTGTGCCATATGTCCCTGTGCCAGGTGGCGTTTGCTGCTTCCTCTCTGTCCTCTGCTACCGATTTCTGGTAGTAGGTCTGGAGTCTGCTCAGCGCCATCTTCATGCAGCCCACTACTTCTACGTCCATTCGTCTGTACAGGAGGAGGTTTCTGGCCTTCCACAAGGCATTCCCGATACAGCATGCAAACTGGTCGAAACGGAGTGATGGGCTCCTATAATTAAATTCTATATCTGGAAAATGTTAACATTTATACATTTTCATATATAGAATCTAATTATTGGGGGGTTGTCTTACTTTGGGTCATCTTGTGTTCAGGGTCATCTTATATTCGAGTAAGTACAGTAACTTTGTATTAATTCTTATGGAAGCACATGATTTGTTCATGGTTCTAGAGAAGTGGTTCTCAACCTCATTAGCAGGGATCCTGGTTTTCTCTGATAAAATATCACAAATTCTCTGACAAAACCCCCAAAATCTGTTGTTAAAATTAAAAGCCCCCTGCAGCACCCCCCCAGCCCTGCTGCTGCCTCTCACTGCCCCCCACCCTACTCGTGCCTCTTGCCTCCCCATAGCCCTTGCTTCTCAGCCCTGCTGGAGGGGACCCCCAGCTGCCAGGGCTATGGGGCCAGGGACCCACGTCTGCAGCTCCCTGCCCCCAACAGCAGGCAGCTGCAGCAGAAGCAGCATGGAGCTGGCTCCCCCACTGCTGCTGCTTGCTTGAGTGGGGCCAGGGCCAGCTCCTGGCTCTCCCCAGCCCTGCCACTGTCCCCCAGCCATGACCTGCAACCCCCCAGCCCTGCCAGAGGGGCCTCCAGCCCCCTGCAAGCCCCACTTACCACACAGGCTCCAGGAGTGAAGAGTGAGGCTGAGCTGAGCCCAGCAGAGCTGTAGCTGAGTGAGAGCCTCAGGCCCCACCCTTCCCCCTCCCCCTCTGGGCAGGGCTGGGGGTTTCCCGCCCTGTTTGCAAACAGCTTTTGCAGGGTGGAGCTCAACCAGCCTGCAGAGCTGTTTGCAAAAGCAGGAAATCCGCAGGTTTCTCTGCTAAAAGGAGAAATCTGTGTTTTCTCTGATTTAAAAGGGGGAAATCTGTGGTTTACTCTGGAAAAATAATAGAGGAATTATTCTGTTGCAGAGAAATTGGACAGACCACAAGAAGTCAGAATGTATTTGATGCTATGCATTCCTATTTGAAATCTCTGAGCTTATCCTGTGAATCATGTGTCAGTGTTTGAGCAAATAATAGTGTTAATACTGCATGTCATCCCACATCACCCTTAAGAGAATCTTAGAACACCCTGCTTGAGAATCAGTGCTCTAGTATGTGAAACTACCTTCAGGAAGTTTTATGTTTGGGTCAAGGAAGGATTTTTCTTTTTTAATCTACAGCAGTGGTCACCAACCAGTGGATCTCGATCCATTGGTAGATCTCAGAGCCTCTTGGAGTTGATTTGAGGGGTGGGGGGCTGAGTGCCTGTGTGTATGCACACGTATGCCCCAGCCCAGCAGGTCAGTGTGTGTAGGAAGGAAGGGGTTGGGGCTAGATCGAGTTCCCTGCGGTGAGGGACAGTGCCGCAGAGGCAGGAGCAGGGGTAAGTTGAGTGGATCCTGGCTGGGTGGGACTTACCTGCTGGGGAGCCGCGCCCCCAAATTTTTTCTCCCTCTGCCTCGATCTGCTCCCACACTTCCCTCTGCACAGACTTACCTGTGTGGGAAGAGGGAGTGACAGCGGCACACAGTAGATCTTGGGTTGCTTTTAAATATGAAAGGTGATCTGCTTTAAAAGGTTAGAGACCACTGATCTACAGGTAGTGTAGACGTAATGCCATAAGCTATACTTACCATGTTGTAAGCCAGGGATGCTCAGCCCCCAACCCATGAGCCAGATGTGGCCTCTGGTGCCTTGTCATCCAACCCACAGGGCGCCTCACAGATCTTTGGAGAGCCCCGCAGTCTGCAGTCCTGAACACTAGATCTAGCGTGCAAGGGGGTCTGAGCCCAGCACGCAGGACTGGGCAAAGGCGGTATGGGGCCCCAGGGTCCAAAGCCCAGCTAGTGGACTGTCCGTGTGCTGCTCATTTGGCCTACAAGGCCAAAAAGTTGAGAACAACAGTTGTAGGTTGTGGTTTCTGCTCTAAAATGTTGTGAGCTTTGGCACAGAAAGTTCTAGGATTACCTTGAAGACAGATTTGCTTAAATGTTTGAAGTCAGCCTTAGGCAACTGCTTTCAAAAGCAAAATGCCTATCTTCATTTGAAAGGGATGTGTCTGCGACTTAATCCCCGGCTTTTATGGGACCCCTGTTGGCTGCACCCAAAAAAGATCAGTCATTTTAACTCTAAATCTCTGTCTCTATTTCCAAATATGCTATAAACTTCTGGATGAGTTCTAATGATTGCTTAAAGCAGAAACGTGACTGAATCCTCAGAGTCAGGGGGCAGCAACACTTCAGGAGTTCCAAGCCAAAATTACTTGGGTCAGTCTGAGGTAGGTAGGCTCTTCCTGCTACATCTCCCTGGTACTGTGCAGGCAAAGCCCTCTGCTGCCAAAACACTGCGGAAGCCCTGGCTTTGTGGGCTGGATAGACTGAACAATGGTCAGCCTTTGGGCATCGTAACACTATTTTTAATTGCCATACCTTGTTTTCATTTGTGATGACAGACTTCCAGGTGGGGCATGGTTTAACTAAAATTCTGAATAGCTAAATGAATAAATGTGTACTAAGTTACAGATAATGTGAAGTGGAGAAACTCCATTAAAACTTTATGTAACCAATGGAAGGACTGTCTAGAGGCAGTTGTGTATGTACACCCCAGGCCTTCAGTTGCCTACAGTCACAAGTATGTGTCTTCATGTGAGCAATAACAATGAATGTTGCCATCAGTCTTTCTCTTCCCTACACAACAGCACTGGAGACTGTGGTTTTAAACTTCCCTGTATCCGTGGAAAACTTGTATAAAAATTCACAGTTTTGCAGTTTGAAGAGTGTTTGTGTATGGGGGGGGGGGAAGTCCCATCCCTCAAAAATAAACCATGACAAGAAAAGTTGTTTGGGTATATATTTTTATGCATTTAAATGGAATTTTTTGGTAACAGGAATACCTGATTGATTCGCTGTCAGATTCCATGAACTTTCAGTTTTGAAATATTAAGCAAGTTGGTCCTCTTTCTCTGCAAAAAGAGCTTTTTCACCTTCTTTTGTCTCTCATTGCTCATTCAGATTTAAATATCTGCCACCCCATCACCTCCCCAAAGGCAAAATTTATCTGCTTACTGCTGTATATTAATTTAAGATTCTATCTCATGTCATTTATGATCCTTTAAATTCACAGTTTTTTCTAATATTCATGGACTCCTCCAAAAAAAAGGAAAAGACAACCAAAAGTGCATGCATCAGATCAGCAAAAGGATATCTGTTTTGTTTTGAGCTTCTATAAGGGATATTTCTGATATTTTTCAAATTCTTGATCTGCATATTTAAAAAGGGGGAGCTGAAACTTGTATATGGAGGCTTCTTAGCAAGTTGTGACTTTTTAATATGCATTTTTACTATAAGATTTTATATATAATATCAAATATAAAATCTCACAGTAACAAAGGTAAATGCATATTTAAAAAGTCACAACTCACTAAGTAGCTTCCATATACAAGTTTCAACTCTCCAATTAAATATGCAGATAAAGAATTTGAAAAATATCAGCGTGTGTATGTATGCATGCAATGTTTCTTGCTAATAACTCTACTGAAATCCTCAGTTGACTTATACCTTGTAGAATGCAATGTTAAAGTCAGCTGAGGATTTCAGTAGAGTAATTAGCAAGAAACTTATCGCATTTTTTTCAGGTGTTGGTAACTAGAGCTTGGTTGAAAAATTGGGAAGTTGTAAAAATCCTTGACCTCCTCTGCAGCTTTGGGTCATGTGCGCCCAACTGTTTGTCAGTCAATGCAACAGTATTGATGTTCTCAGTATTAATGTTTTTCACCAAAAAATAGACCAGTGTGGTCCATCTGCTCTTTTGTACTAACATTATCTGGTGACATTTTAATGGCATGAAGATAAATATGAAAGCTCCTTATTTTAAATGAAAAAAATATTTTAAAACAATGAGAATGGGTTTTATAGTTTATTAAAAATTCTGTCTTGTCCATATAATTTGGAGTTCAGTTTAGAAACAAAAGAGCCAGCTTGGCCTTATGTTTTTGCTAGGGAAAACATAGAAGAACTGTATATGGAAAAAGAGTTCTGACTCACTAAATAGCATGATGGTGGCAAAATAGGATGCCAGCTCAAATACAGAAAATGGCATGGCAACACCCTTATTAGTTTGATTGCCTGCATTTGATTTTTCCAAAAGAGCAGTAGTTCTCAAGGCTCCTATAGTAAACATTTTTCTAAGTTTTTTTTTTTTGGGGGTTTGTTTTTTTTTTCAATAAATTCAGTTTCCGCATCCCACTTTCTCTCCCTGTTCCATGTTTCTTTTTTTCCCACCTCACTAGTTTTATCTGCCTGAACAGACTCAGCAATGAGTTTTGTCCTAGTTTTCATAGAATGATTCTCATTCTGTAGATTATGATTTCAAACATGGCTGTATCCTTGCCTAGGAGCCAGGCCTGTGTGTATGAGAGCGAGAGGGGCTGAAATGAGGAGTATTTCATGATGACAGAAGAAATTACACTTTGCATAGAATCAGAGGTGTTGATTCAGAGTCCAGGAGTTCTGGTAGTAACATAGGATCCCGGTGTTCTATGGAGTAGGCAGGATGCTGTATTTCAATATAACCATATCTGCTGCCGATAATATCACAAATCTATCTCTAGAATCAAACCTGTCCATAGTTAAAGGTTTTCTAATGAACTGCAAGCCTATATGATGCTTAAGAATGACACTATCGTACTTAAAAAAAAAAAAACAACCAAACAAACAAAAAAAAAACTCAACTATTTGCTTTTAAATGGGATTCCAAACAGAGGACACATTACATTTGTGATGTTAGACTTAATTCTTTTTTCTTGTCAGTGTTATCACTGCAGAGTGAAGGAAAGATAAAATCCCATTCTGTTTTCATAAATGAAATATTTTAAAATTGAACTTCAGGCACAAAGTTTAAGCCCTGCTGAAAACTTAATTACTGTATAATTAACTAAAGATGATTGTGAAATTGTGAGGTGTGCACGATGGAAGTTATTTTAGTACTATGCTTTCATCCACATTACAAGGGACCAGATTCTGATCCATGTTACCTCTCTAAATCCAGAGTACCATAACTGCACAAACTATAATCTGGCCATCACTTTTTCTGTATTCTTCCCATAAAACTTCATTTTTAACACTTCCCCCATAGTATTACCTATCAGTAGTCATTGGTCTGGTTCAGTTCTTGAACTAGTATAAAATCGGTGTGGCATTAAAGTTGACAAAGTTTCTTTTTCTGATTCTCTTATATGATGAATATTAGACGTGCATGTGTCTTACAATTAGTGAGATGTATAACATTTGATTATAATTTGCCATTCTCAGAGAAAGTAAATATCATTAGCCTATATTGCATTAGACTTTTTTTCTAGAACTTTTGTGTTACAATACTGCAATTCCAGCTGGGAATGTTTTGTTAGACAAAAGAATCATCTAATCCTGCAGTCTGGAAAATTTGATGGCAGAGACAATAGCAGTAAGAGCTCGAGTGCCTGTTCTGTACTAGCCCTTCATAACAATTACCAAACTGCCTTGTTTTGCAGTTCTGAGAGAACTTAAGATAAACTCTAGTATAGAGAAGAGCCTGTTAGGCACGTTCTTAAAAAATAAATGAATAACTAGCATCACATCCTCTTGTATCTTTCAAAGACTGCAATAATTACTAATAGGCCTATTCATAATTTGAATTTTGACAGCTAAAATTATAGTCATGCCCCTTGCACCACTGGGCTTTTGAACAAACTATAGCTTCTGCATATAATATATGCTATAATATTTAGTCACAACAGGAACATTAATTAAGATGACCATGATTTTTTTTGAGGTAAAGAAGCAACTTTTGCTGTCTGAAGTATAAGCATGATATAGAATTTTTATTTAGCTGCAGTATCTCCAGATGCATCTCAAATCCAGGGTAAACCTGTTAGTCTGTGCATTTTAAATCTCAAGATTTACTTTAAAAAAAACAAGAGTGCCTTTGAGTTGCATAGATTTACCTTTAGCCAACTTCTTGGAGGGAGAAAGATGACATAACTTTGGTTCACTGTTTCCCAGAAAAATCTTAGCTTCTTTATTTTTGACATTGTTTGTTGGTAATGGTAAATAGACCTGTTTGGAATATTGACAATATGAATATAATCAATATTAATTAAATATCAGTTTTGTTTTATTAGAGATGAATCATGTTCTCTTATGTACTTGATACAGGAAATAGATTATATTTCTTGCCATTTATTTATTTAATCATTTATTTATGTGCCCCTCTTTCCCCCACATGAAGTTTCAAGGAAAAGAGCCTCCTCTTTGACAAGCAATAAAAATATTGTTTACCTTCACTGTTTCTTGTTACATCAGTAATAGTCTAGTTTTGGGTTTTTTTAATATTGCCAGTGGGGTGACATTATTTGTCCTTTTTAAGAAAAAAGTAATCGAGGACAGAGCCAAGCTGTATCTGTTGTTGGCAAGGGTTGGGAGTGCTGCAAAGGTGCCGAAGTGAGGATCAGTGTGCATCATGATACCTTTTGGGACAGCTTGGGAAAAGTATTAGTTAATTTCTGAGGGGCCTGCATCCAATTTAATTTGGAAAACTGAGCAGCCCCGGGAATAGGCTTTATCCTACTGGATAATGAACAACTTGACAGTAACTGAAGTGGAAATCTCTTTATTTTGGATATTGTATTTCTTCTTTACATGCAGGCATGCTAGCTTGGTGTTAAAAGGGTGTTTATAAGTGCCAGTGTCTCCATTTTTTAAACAACATTCACTCACTCCTGTCAAATTGTTATGGGTTGAAGATCAAGGAAGCAGAATTAATGGCCACAGTTTTCTCAGTGTCCATTTTAAATAATAAAATATTGTAGAAAATTTAAAAGGAAAACCTTTCAAATAGAATCATAGGAAAGTAGGGCTGGACAGGACCTTACGAGGTCATCTAATGCATTAGATGTGACCGGACAGTCGCCTCGCTGGTGTCTCTTGACCCCAGTTGTCTTCCTGCCTACAGCGGGGGGGCTAGACCCAATGATCTGCAAGGTCCCTTCCAGCCCCTAACAATCTATAATGCAGCCCCCCTGCTGCGGTGTTGAAGTGTTACAGAAATTAATGTTATGAGAATCCATGCAGATGCAGGGTAGGTGCAGAGTGGTGTCCTCTGCACAGTCAGCTTGCTCTGTACACCAATTTAAGGCAGGCTCATCCCTAACTGAACCATCCCAGCCAAGCTTGGCCTGTCTAATCTGCTTTAGAAAGTTCCCAAGCATGGAGCCTTCAAAACTGCTCTAGGTAGCCTATTCCAATGTCTGACCATTCTCATAGTCAGAAAGTTCCTCCTGATCTCCAGCCTAAAGTTCCACTGCCGCAACTTGAGGCTGTGGTCTTAGGCCTGTCCCCTACAGACACAGAGAAAGTCCATTTCCATCCTCTCTCTAATCACCCCCCAGGTATTTGAAGACTGTTATCAAATCCCTCCTCATTTAGCTTAGAAAAGAGAAGACTAACCCCGTTCTTTCTGCCTTTCTTCATAAACCTTGCTTCTCGGGCCCCTGATCATTTTGTTGCCCTGTGCTGGACTCTTTCCAAACTGTCAACATCCTTGTTGAAGTGTGGCCCAAAATGGACATAGTACTCCAGGTGAGGCTTCCCCAGTGCTGAATAAAGCAGAAGAATCGCTTCCCTTGATTTGCAAGTGACACTTCAGGTAATGCAACACAGGATGCTGTTGGCTTTGTTTTATTTGGCAACAAGAGCACACTGTTGGTTCATATTCAGCTTGTGGTTCACTGTACCTCCCAGGTGCTTCTGCAGGCCTGCAGCCAAGCCACTCATTCCCCAGTCTGTATGTGTGCAAGTGCAGGACTTTGCAGTTTGTCCTTGAGGAATTTCATCTGGTTGATTGCAAGACCATGTCTCCACTCTATCCAGGTCATACTAAATCCTAGTCTTGCCCTCCAGAGCATCTGCAATTCCACCCAACTAGGTGTCATACACAAATTTGCTAAGTGTGTATTTAATCCCATCATCCAAATCATTAATGAGGATGTTGAACAATACTGGAACCAGGACATACCCCTGGGAACACCATTTGATACCTTCCCACAACTAGCCATTTGCTGAGGACAATGATCCAAACAGTTAGGTATCCAATTACAGTACTTCCAGCTACTCTGTATTTCCTTAGCTTTTTAGTGAGGAGGTAGGTCATGGGAGACTGTAACAGGGAACCCTAGCTCTGTTACTAGAAAGCAGGGCAGCCCCTTTCAGGACAGAATCTTCAGGGCACAGCCTGCTAGCAGAGCAGGGGTTAAAGGGTAGCCCAGGAGAGAACTACATAAGCCCAGGCCAGAACTACATAAGCCCTGGGTTGAGCCAGCAAGGGTCATCCAGCCCAGGCTGAGGCAGTGTGTGGGCTCCTGAATGCCCAGGAGATCAAAGGAAAACAGCTCTTCAGGCCAGGGTACAGGACAGAGCAACCCAGAGAAAAGGAGCCACGGGGTAAGCAGGCATTTGCCTTGATTATTTTTTGTTTGTTATAGCCCAGGGGCTTAGTGTTTGTTGTAGTTGAAACTGGAGGTTTGGGATGAGATTTAAAGGGGAGGTTTGGAGGTTTCATTGGTGCCCAGAGGCACACAACCACCTTGAGCCCTGTCAGAAGCAAGCTCAAGGCTCAGACGCAGTAGTGCCCCACAAATAGTGCAAGGCACAGAGAGACATGGGCCAGAGAGCCTGGTGCCAGAGGGGCACATCAGACAGGGGTCAGAGAGGCTGGCACCACAGGGGCTCAGCAACAGTAAAGGAGAGAACACAGCTTGTACTTCAAAGCTAGGTCCAACATAGTGGGCCTAGGTTAGAAGGCCTAGCCACATTAAAGGGGCAGTGGCCAAATAGGCCAAGGCCCCAACAGAGGTAACAACAGTTGTGCAATTAGCCCTTAAGGCAAGAACTTCTCACCTCCGGGTGTTCTCTGGAGCAAAGACCCGATCTGGGAAGCCCTGTGGCAGCCTCCCCTTTGAGAACCAAAGAAACATCAAGACATGGCAAGAGAGTGAAGGGGACACTGTTCCCAGAAGTGGATTGAAATAAAGGGGACTCGTGGGCACCTCCAGGGGTTCTTGACCACCCTGGGGATGGTGCTCTGTTACAGAGACTGATATCAAAAGCCTTGGTAAAATCAAGGTATATCATGTCTACTGCTTTCCCCTCATCCGCAGATCCTTTCACTTCATAGAAGGAAATGCATTTAAAACTGTAGAAATTTAGATTGTTTAAATTCGGTATGGACTAAGCACGACCTACTAACCAAAGGAAAATAATGTTAATTACAGGGCTTCCAAATGGACATGAAATATATATCAAATCCAGATGAAATGGAGACTCACCCTTGCTTGGGGATGGCGCGAACTAGCATCACCCAGATTGGAGGAAAACAATAGATGGCAGTTTATTGACTTTTAAAGTTTTTATTACAAGTTTCTTGACCCAGCATCTATCCATGGGCAGCTAGAACAGGTAGTATGCATTAAGACACGAATTGTCAGATTCTGCAGAAACCAGTTCACACAGAGTCTAAGTGAAAACAGTCACAGGTAGATCATTGTTATGTCCTTTTGATGCCAATGCGAGAACCATTATCTCTTGTGATGTTAAGGTAAGATGAAGTGGGAAACCTCATCATATGATCAGTGTGGTGATTAACAAATGCTTTAAGGTCAATAGGTACAGCTTTTCTTCAAAGAAAATATAGAACATTGCACACCGTCTCATGAGAAAAGGATGAGAACAAAAAAGCCCAACCATGTGACAGTCATTTTGGAATTATGTTAATAACACTTGTTAGCATATAGTACAGACTTACAGCATAGAGATTTATTTTAAGCACATTATGTATTTTTGTGTGTTAAACAGGGCTGATTTATACAGGCTATCTTCTAACAGATATTTTTTTCTAGCTTAAACAGCGTGTGTTGTGTTTGAGTGGGACTTTCCACCCTTATCCTCAGTTGCATCAGCTGTGTCCGCATGTAGGAGCAATTGCCGTGCTCCTCAGTGTCTGTTCTTAACTCTTTCGCTTTTAAAGATATTATAAATCCTTATGGAAATTGGATAGAACTAAAGCAACAATGTGTCAAATATTAACATGAAAGTAATATGTTTATCACAAATTGCTTTTTATTTTAAAAAGCTAAAAAATTAACTGACCTGTTTGGTTTCATGCTATGTTAGTGGCACAACTTAAAAATGTTTGTTTCTGTCCTCTTGTGCTGATTTAATGGAAAGGGTAGCACTTCACGATGTTTTGGTGCTTCTACTTCCGTTGAAAGAAAGTAATTGTCTTTGAGCAGTATTCATATTGAAGTAGCACAATATTCTTTCAGGCAATGCAGATATGTTTTGGACTATTTGAGTCCCCATACTCTTCTCTTACTTAACTTTAACAGGAGCAGAAATCTTATCGATGGAGAAAAAGGGAAAATTGAGTATTGTTTAAAAAATTTTGTGAATTATTGACAAATCTTGAGATGCAGGGTATTATTTTAAGAATCTGAACACAATGGTATTTCAAAAGAACCGTAAATAAAAGATTTCTATACCAGATCTTAAAAAAACAAAAATAAAAATTTTACCAGAATATATCCTAAAAAAGAAGGTGAGGGGGTGTATGTATAAGATTTCTTTCTTCCTAGCCCTTCAATAAGTACTTAGTGTTTAACTTTATAAATTTTAAAAAAGCTGATTATTAATAGGTGTTAGGAATACTAGAATACCACCAAAGAGCATTGGCAGTTTTTTACATTTCTTAAACTTAATACTGATTCTGCTAAGATCAGTATAAATTTTAATGAAACCTGGTAGTATCACTGGGGTATTTTGGATTTGAAATAATTATTTCAGACCAAATGTCTTGGTCACTGGCTATTTTGGTGTCTCACTTTGGCATGTTCAAACAATGTGTGGGCTTCATCATGCAGTATACTATGAAACCACACACTGAGCATGAGTGTCTGGTGCCTCTTGAGTCAGTGACTGTTGAGGGGGTCCCCGGCAGCCCATCCTGCTGGGGGGAGGGGTCCCCCAGTGGCTTATCCTGCTGCTGGGGGGTGTCCCCCATGGCCGATCTCACTCACCGTAAAAGCAACTGTGCCACTTCCGGAACTCCCACAGCCACTTCCAGAAGTGGCGCAGCTGCTTTGCTGGCAGCCCCGCTCCCTGGCCAGTGCTTGCAAGGTGGGTACTGGTGCTCCCGCCTAAACAGGAGCGTGGCCTGACGGGGTGCACTGGTGCTTTCAGGGGGTGCACATGCACCCTCTACACATCGCCCCCGAATATAAGGCATATAAAAACCCCTTCTAGGCTAGGGACAGAAGTTACACAAACCAGTTTAAGTGATCAGAAACCAGTTTATGCCTGTAACACAACAGAAGTTCAGTGTGCATAAACCATTTTCAAAATGACTGAAACTGTTTTAAGATAAACCTGGTTGAATGTAGTATCAGGCTTGACTGATTTAGGTCAAACTGGTTTAAGGAACCTCTGTCCCAGACCCCTTCCTCATTTAAGTTAACTCACAGTCCCCCAGCATCCCAGGATGCTTTGCAGCCCTGGGCTGGGCTGTGCCGTCTGGTCCAGTGGAGCAGGGTTGGCCCTGCCCCTCTGCTCTCTAGCTGGAGCACTATCATTGCTCTGGCTAGCTGAGAAGGAGCTGGGGGTGGGAAACCCTGCTTGGGACTGCAGCCAGGGTCTGCCTGGCAGGAGTTCAGCATCCCCTGCCAGGCTTTTCCCTGCTTTGGGGTGGGGGGCATGGCCAGACCCTAGCCAGCACGTTCCCTCCCCTCTCCCACCAGAACAGGACCCCAGCCAGGCTTTCTGCCCCCTGCCGTCTCCTGGTTTAAACCCTTGCCCCCTTTTGCCCTGGCCCAGGCTGCTGGCCCAGGGTTGGCAGCTGGCCATGCCCCCTGCTCCTGTTCCTCAAGCTGGGGTGGGGGGATAGGGTGTGGGAGGCCTGGCAGGGGTTGGGGACCCTGACTGAGGTCCTGTGCCCATGAGAGAGGGGAGGGAGCAGGGGTTTAAACCCTCCTTCCCCCTCTTCGCTTCAGTCTGCCTGCCTGGGCCTGGTGTCTGGCCATGCCCCCACCTCTGCTGCTCAAGCAGGCAGCAGGGGGTGGGGAAAGCCTGCTAGGGGCTGCTGTGCCCCTGCCAGGCAGACCCATACTGGGGTCCCATGCTGAGGTGAGAGAGGAGGGAAGGGGATTTAAACCCTCCTCCTTTCACCCCCCCCCCCCGACCCACTTTGCCTTAGCATGCTGGCCAGGGGATGGGATATGACCACACACCCCTGCCCCTGCTACTTGAGTGGCCAGCAGGAACAGCTTGGTAGGGGCTGCTTCCCCCCTCTCCTTCCAGGCACACTCTCTGGCAGAGGACTGTGCGGGCCAGGGTGGGGTTTTAAACCTGTCCGCAATCATACTCAGTGGCCTGCCAGGGTCTGGCCATGCCGCCCACCCCTTCAGCTTGCACAGTAGAGAGGGAGGGCTCGCACTAGTGACCCCTGGCTTCTGGCCTGAGCCACTGTGGGCATGTAGCTGCATTTCCAGAATCAAAAGTGAATGTCTGTTCACTTGCTTCATGGTTCAATCTACACAGTTTAGATTAACCTGCAAAGATTGAATTAATTCAGGCTTTGGCTTTTTGAATGTCTTTACTTGGTTCCAGTTTTCAACTTTTTATAGATAGCTAGGTAGATAGATATTAGCCCTAGTTTGTGTGTGTGTGTGATTTATATATAGTAAAAGCTCCGTTAACCGGCACCTTACAAGCTGACACGTTCTATTAACTGGCACGCTGGCTTGTAAGGTAAAGTGAAACCAGAAGTGCCCACCGTGGCACTTCCAGTTTTTCTGAGCCCCCACATCCTGGGGCATAGCAGGCTGCATGGAGCCTGCCTCCCTGTCCCTCGGGGCCTGCGGGAGGAGCAGCAATGCCCCAGACGTAGCGGGAGAAGTGACAGCTCAAACAGGCAAAGACGCCTGTTCAGGCCTCTCAATTAACTGGAATGTTTTGTTATCCAGTACCTGCCATTCCCCATGGGTGCCGGATAACAAAGCTTTTATTGTATTAAGGCTATAAGGGGAATCACTATATTCTGGTAGGATGTCCTGAGTAATACAGGTCACAGAATTCACCCACTAAGTATTGCATCAAGCCAGATTAGCATTACTTCAATCAGAAGTTATGTTTAGAAAGAGATTCACTTCCAAAGACTTCAAGCAGTGGTGAGTCTACCCAGTTTCCATGTGCTTCTCATGTAAAAAAAAACCCAAAACAACAAAAAACCCTGTGTGCCTCTTTCTTAATCTGGATAATTCTAATTTCAGCCAGTGAAATGTCATGCATTTTTTTTTCTGCTATTGAGGCAAGAATCTTTAGTATCAGATTGTTTTCCCTGTGTAGGCATGTTATAGATGATCACAATGCCATCTTCTTTTTTAAAGTCTGGATGCCAAGGTGGAGGCAGTATTCCAGTAATCAGTTTGCCCATGTCGTATGTAAAGATGATGCCGCACTCATCTGTTTGTATACAAAGTTACTGATGTTTAACCTGGCAGCCTCTTGGTACTGTGAGCTTATTTTTATTATCTATCATGTGATAGCAAAGTTCTTTTCAGACTTGTTATTTTCTAATTCACAGTCCCCCATTCTGAAAGTATGGCTTACATTCTTTGTTATGGTTGTATGACCTTGAATTTAGCTGAATATAAATCATGTTAAATGTGCCTAGTGTATTAAGCAGTCCAGATTGCTCTTTATAAACAACCTCAATATTTACCACTCCATTAATCTATGGAACGATAACAAACTGGAACAATAACAAACTGTCAACTCCAAGTGAAAATCCGAATTTATGAGACGTGTTGTATCCACCTTTCTATGTGGCTCGGAAACATGGATGACCTTTGCCAAATGTATCAAAAAACTAAACAGCTTTCATACCAGATACCTGCATACAATTCTTTGAATAAGATGGCAAGACAGGGTCACAAATATGGAAGTGTTAAATTGTGCTGGTATGTCATTCATGGAAACGTTGATTAGTAAGAAAAGACTCAGGTGGCTTGGTCATATCAAGCAAATGCTGAATCACAGGATCCTGAAGAATGTACTCTGAAGCTCACAAAGGATCTAGAAAAGAGGCAGACTGCCAAACAGATTTTAGGATGCTTGCAAAGGTGACATATCATCCTTTGGGAAAGGAGTGGAAGAATGCTGCTCTGATTAGTGGAGTCACCTTGCAGATGGAGGGAGGTGCTGTGTGGCAAACTGGATCGAGTTTTGTGATGACCAGCATCAAGGAAGGAAAGAATCTGCTGCTCAGATTCAGAGCACTGCTATTGTGTGGGCGTGCCCTACCTGCAGGGCAGGACTGTTACTCATGCATTCGACTCAGCAGCCATCAAAGAACTCATTGGTGTATACGCTGTGCTCTGTAAAGAACCCAATTGATAATCTATGATGCACGGATTTTATCATTAATAATTTTTCTATCTTCTGCCACATGAGTTATTTTTGTTAGTGTGCACAGACTCCCATACGTGTTCTGATCCTGTTCTTTCATAGGCAAAAAATGCATGTGCAAGAAGTACAATGGTACCTACATATTGGGTAACTACATCAACATAAAACATTTATTCTGACCTTTTTAGACTTGACGTATTACTCGCCTGTGAATTGAGCAGCAGCCCAATTCAAAAACTAAATTTACTTAAGTATTACTTCCTTGCAGCGGGGCTGGCAGTGGGAGTGAAGCAGTGACCAAGCAGAGATGAGCCTGAGCCTGCATTTATCTCTTAACACCTGTTTATCTCCTCACTGACACATTATAGCATATACAGCCTTGTTATAGCTGTGGAAGACGATTGTATTCCATGATTGTCTTATCTCTGAGTCTGAAGATGGCAGATGAGGCCTAACTGGGATCAAAAGACTGTTGCAGCTTGGGCACATGTTTCTATGCGGGGTGGGTGGCTCTTGGTTCAGTCTGCAACATGCTGTATTTGCCACTTCTACTTTTCCATCTCCTGTTAGTACTTTGAAGCCTTACAATAATGAGATCCTTACAGCAGACTCTTCCTCCGTTTGGGGCGGTCTGGGGCAATAATCTCTCATGAGTTGATAATGGTGTTGCATTTTTTTCAAGTTGACCTTGAGGATGTCTTTGAAGTGCCTTCTCTGCCCTCCTTTTGAGCATACACAGTAACTGACTGAGACTAATACTTGCTTTTGGAGTGTGTAGTTGGACATCCGCATGACCACTGCAGGGAGACTGGTGGATGTGGATGCGGGGAGACTGGTGGATGGGGTATACCTTGATTTTACCTGTGGGAGACCATATCAAAAGCCTTGCATTCTCTCAGGCAAGCTAAGGAAGTATGGGTTGGATGAATGGACTTGTAAGGGGAATAAAAAAAACTGGCTGGAGCATTGGGCTCAGAGAGTAGTTAATCAATGGTTCAATGTCTAGTTGGCAACCGGTATCAAGTGGAAGGCCCCAGGAGTCGGTCCTGAGGGTGGTTTTGTTCAATGTCTTCATCACCAAGCTGGAAGATGGCATAGAGTGCCTTAGCAAGTTTGCAGATGACACCAAGCTGGGTGGAGTAGTAGATATGCTGGAGATAGGGCTAGGATTCAGTGACCTAGACAAATTGGAGGATTGGGCCAAAAGAAATCTCATGAGGTTCAGCAAGGACAAGTACAAAGTCCTGCACTTAGAACGGAACAGACCCATGCACCGCTACAGCCTGGGGACTGACTGTCTGGGCAGCAGCTCTGCAGAAAAGGACCTGGGGGGGTACAATAGATAATTAGCTGAATATGAGCCAGCAGTGTGCCTTTGTAGCCAAGAAGGCTAACGGCATACTGGGCTGCATTGGTAGGTGTGTTGCTAGTAGGTCAGGGGAAGTGATTATTCCCCTCTTCTGCACTGGTGAGGCCACATCTGGAATACTGTGTCCAGTTTTGGGCCTTTTACTACAGAAAGGATGTGGAGAGATTGGAGAGAGTCCAGCAGAGGGTGACGAAAATGGTGAGGGGGCTGGGGCACATGACTTCTGAGGAAAGACTGAGGGAACTGGACTTATTTAGTCTAGAGAAGAGGAGACTGAGAGGGGACTTAAAAGTAGCCTTCAACTACCTGAAGGGGTTTGAAAGAGGATGGAACTAAACTGTTTTTGGTGGTGGCAGATGACAGAACAAGAAGGAACGGTCTCAAGTTGCAGCAAGGGAAGTTTAGGTTAGGTATTAGGAAGAATTTTTCTCACTAGGAGAGTAGTAAAGCACTGGAACAGGTACCCAGAGAGGTGGTGGAAGCTCCATTCTTGGAGGCTTTCAAAACCAAGTATTCTCCAGAGTCTCACCATGAATCTGGATTGCTGGGGACTGTTCGTTACAGTTGTATGTACTGGTAGAGTTATTTCACATATAACATTGGGTGTCATATCACACATCCATACAGGCAACCCCTTTTTTAACACGGTTTCACTTAGTGCGGATTCGTTATAGCGCTAATTTAAAACACATACCTGGTTTCACTTAGCGCTGAGCACGTTTTGTTATAGCACTCGGTGCGGAGGTGGGGAGAAGCAGTGTCATCAGCGTCAAGGGAAGTGGTGAGTAGCAGCTGGCGGGAGCCCAGGAAGTGGGGGCAGGAGCCCAGGGTCCGCTCTGGCACATGGTGCTGCAGCGGGTGGGGAGGAGCAGTAGCAGCAAGAAGGGGCGGGTGGGGGAGGGCCGGGCAGTGTGAGCTTGGAGCCCAGGCCGGTGGGGCCCAAGGCAAGGTGGCAGGAGTGCAGGGTCCGCTCCGGCCCGTGGTTCTGGAGCAACTAGTGAGCAGGGAGGAGCAGCAGTGGCAGTAAGAAGGGGCGGCAGGAGCGCGGGGCCTGGGCCAGTGCAAGCTGAGCCTACAGAGCTCGCTCGCCCCTGCCCCCTGCAGCTATCTGTGCTGGGTGCCCTGGAAGGAGTTCCTGCTGGGCAAAGTGGCCCACAGGCAGGTGGGTGGCCCCACTGCTTACCCCACACCAGAGCCCTGCTGCCTTCTCACCATACATCCCTGGGTAGGCGTGTCCCCCCCCCCCCCCCAAGAGCGCAGGGCTCAGGCTGACAGGGCCCAGGGTGGGGCTGCAGGAGCGCGGGGTCTGGGCTGGCAGGTGGTATGAAACCAATTATCTTTATTTACATTAAATCCAATGGGGAACTGGGTTTTGCTTAATGTGGTTTCGCTTAGCGCTCGGTTTTTCCAGAACCTATTTAAGAGCGCTGAGCAGGGGTTGCCTGTATTTGTTTATATGAATCTCTCAGCTCTTGTGTTTTGAAGATTTGTCCTTGGTTATTGCATGTGCTTTTATCCTGTTTGCTTGGTGCTGTGGTGCTAAGGAGCAAGGAGAGTATGTACCACAGGATTATCCACCCGTACATCTTAGATCAGAACTGGACTGGTATAAATTTTGGGCACATTATACAGAGCAAACGTGAATAGAATATTATTTCTATATCCATGGGTACTTTTTTTTGGTAGGTGCTTTACCCCTACAGACAAGATCCAGCCCATGGAGCCATGTAATCAGGACCATGGGGTTTTCCTAGGTCCAGGAATTTGGCAACAAGGGAGTGGAAGTGATTAATACTGCCACCACTCGCTCATTGCCAGACATCCAAGCCTCATGCAGCTAGATCAGCCAGCCCCGCGCAGAGGGATCGGGTCCCATTTCTGTGCACCTGGATTATGCCAAGGCCTTATCTGGCTGCAGAAATGGCCTGGCTAGGGCCTGATGCAACTACATGGAATCAACCCCAGCCAGGCTGCAGCCACGTGTCAGGATTGCTGGAGTGACCAGGCTCTACCCCATTTCCCTGCTTCGTGCAGAGCCTCTGCCCTGATGTTAGACAGGCTGCCCCTTCCCTCCTCCCACACTTGCTACCTGGCCCCTCCTTTCTGGGCACAGGGATCCTGGGAGGGAGGGAGGGCTGGAGGGCAGCCATGGCACTGGGTCTACAGTGGAACCAGCTACTAGATCCAGCCTCAGCTAGGCTAACACACTGGGTTGTGTTTGTGGACTATATCCAGCCCACAGACCTATCCGGCGGCACCACTCATCTGACCCATGTGCCAAAAAAGTTGTGCACCACTACAGTAGAGCATGTCAATTAGAACTGTGAAGCAGCCCATTGCGTCTTTCCCTTACATGAAAAAGTGAACTTTGGTTGTTTCACTGCTGCACCTCAAGTAGAGCTTGAATGTTTTTTGCTTTGTAAGAAGAAAACTAAGTAAATCATTTGATACATGAATGTATATTGGAATTTTCTTAAACAGGCAGAATATTTGAGATTTGGGTAAACTGAAGCTGTATGAAAATGATGTTTGAAATTTCCACAATAAAAGGGTTATGTGACACATAAATTTTAAAGTGAATTTACTACGTTTATGCATCTGCTGGAATCAAGTATCTCTGTAATTTATTAAGAGTCTTGCCAGCTGCTGCTTTACCTACAAGGATTGTTGAATTTTAATTCTTTGTACTAGTTTAGACTGGAACTTGTGCAGTAAGAGCAAATGTCCTGTGTTCCTCAAAAACTTTTTTGTTTGCATGATTATGCAAAAGCTGTGATGTTAACTGTTTATCATATTAGCTAACCTTCTTTTGGTTGGCAGAAATTTTGCAATGAAAAAATAAAATAACAAAAAAAAAATCTGAAAAAAGACATTGTGTTCCATTCTCTCCCTAAGAAATATTTAACTTTTTCCCTCCCCGTACTCACAAGTTTTGGGGGAGTTCTGCATTGTGGACAGCAGCCACTCTGGTTTGTTTCCTATGCAATCAGTGACACTAAGCCATAGCGCCCCTACACTTTCTGCGTCAGAGCCCAGTCAGTTTATTATTCTAGTGATAGTATGAGTCAGCAGTGGTTCACCATTCGGAACTCTTATTTCATCCTTTTTTGTTTAAGAGAATTGCAGAGCAGCCATGGCAGTCTGGAAAGCTAGGTAATAACTACAGAGCTTTTGTTACTACCTATGTAATGCACTTGCACTAGAATACCTCAAACCCAGGTTCTTTGGTAGTAACAAAGCTTAAATGAAGAAAAATGTTGTTATGCAGTGACTTTGGTATCACAGTGATGGCAATACATTTAATATAGCTTTCCTTTTTACACAGTTATATTTATTGTAGAAATTGAAAGAAAATTAAACTTGGGGTTGGAAATCAAATGTTTAAGTGTTCAGAAGTGTTACAAAAATTAGTCTCGAGGCCTCATTAGTTAAACTAATCAAACAGTCATTATGTTATCCATTACAATTGTAGGCTTGATCAATACCCATGCACCAAAAGGTAGGCAATACACGATTAAATTACTTAATTTTGTCTGTTTGGCAGTCTCCATATTTTCCTATATTCTTTTTGCATCTGCTGGAAGGCAAAGGCTATACCTCACCAGAACTTTCAATCATATAACTTCTGGAGCCTTTTCCAGCCAAGAACAGAAATCAAAAACTGATGTTTATATTCCTGCAGAATGCTTTACTCTGACTTAACATTTTAATAAGCTAGGTGCCTTTTTCACTTGGGGTACATCATCCAAGCATTCTCACAAGCTTTGTGGTAGTAAGGTTGTAGCTGTGATGGTCCATAAAAAGTGCAAGAGGCAAGTATTTTTTGTGTGTGATACCTACTGGACCAGCTGTATAGCTGGGAGGAATATAGACAGGCTTTCTGGGCAGGATCCTGAGGAAGGGTACTTGCCTACCTGGTACTCAAAGGTACCTATAGACACACACTAGTTCTGCGGAATCTCTCTGTCCATTAGGATACCACCCACAAAAATCTTTATAGGTTTTGTGTGATTAAAGTCTAGGTCTCAGCAGTCTTAAGAGTGTTGTCAGGAAAATATTGATAGACTGAAGCAGCAAAGGTTCCTTCTATTGGGTAGATTGGGTGTTGCTAGCACTGTTTTGATACTGTGCAACTTTATTTTTTCAAAAGGCTGTTGTAAGATTCAGACTTTTTCATACGCTAAATCTGAATAGTTACTTGGACCAAGGGACTAGTGTAATTTCTGTGTGACTGTTTTGAGGGGATGTGGAATATGCAGCAGCACGTGATAATTGCAGAGATCAGAGGTAGCAAAATGCCAGCTGTGCAGTAAATGTTACAGCTGAAGTGGTGTTTTTCTTGTTGGTTTTAACCAAGAAAGATGTAATACTTTCCATGTGCATAGGAAAGTGTCTGACATTTTAATACTCTTTAATGTTTAATGATTTTTTTCCTCTTTTTGTTTAACAACAGACGCTTTAGATGAATACTTCGAATATGAAGCAGAGGAGTTTCTTGTCTCATTGGCCTTGTTGATTACTGAAGGTCGAACACCAGAACATTCTGTAAAGGGTAGGACAGAGGGTTTCCACTGCCCTCCAGCACAATCAAGTCAGCCACTAACAACTAAGCATGAATGCAGTGACAAACTTGCACAGGTATGACCATACTGATTCATGATTAAAATTAGGGGACAGATCCTCAGCTGGTACATAGTGTTATGGTTTCATTGAAGTTCATTGAGATGCAACAATTTTAAATAATCTGAAGGTCTCCCTCCTAGCTTTGTAGGAGGGGATAGACTTATAATAGACACTTTTTTGTTTTAAGTTTGTTCTTTCACTTAAATACATAATTAAAAAATAACACTGCAAGTGTAACTGTCCCAAAAAGCACATGCTGATAGACAGCACATAGAAGGTATTTTGATTATGAATATGAAGTATCATTTCTATTCCTGAGGTATCTGAAAACACTAGCAGAAGATTACAAAGTACTTTTTGTCAGCTGAAGTATAAACAATCATAGTTAGTGTTTATGGTTTGGTTTTGGTTTTTAAATGCAGACTTTCCTAATTGCTCTTGCATTTCTAGGTAATCATGAAAGGCTTTTTTTTGGGTTTTTTGTAGGGTAGGGGTAGTTGATGAAAACAGGGTAGCATGCTCCAACTCAGAAGGTAGAGATTTTGGTCCAGAGTGCTCTGTCATCATGCCTCTCTGGGCATGCAGAAGGATCACTTCAGACCTAGGATTTTAAAACCCCTACAGCATACTGGAATCTTTCATAGAGGGGCCTCACAGAAAGAGAAGTGCAAATAGCAGAACGCAGGTGGTGGGGATTTTATCTGTATGAGCAATCTTAACCAATTCTCCCATGTTGTCATCAAATAACTCTGTTTTGCCTTGCATTTGTAATGCCACCACAACCATCTCGCTATCTGGAAAAACACAGATGTGTTTTGCCAGGTTGGGCTCTTAATCTTTTTTGGTTACTTCTGATATTGTCTTCAAGCAGATTTGGATGCAGCTAATATATTGTCTGTATGTGTGGCTTTGTTTTAGTGTCGCCAAGCCAAACGAACCAGGTCTGAGGTTATGCTGCTGTGGAAAAATAATATTCCTATCATGATAGAAGTGATGCTACTTCCAGACTGTTGCTATAGTGATGAAGGCCCCACCTCTGAAGGGAATGATTTAAATGATCCTGCAATCAAACAAGATGCATTGTTATTAGAGAGGTGGATTTTGGAACCAGTTCCCCGACAGTAAGTGGATATTGTTCTGGGGGTAGAGGGGAAGGGTAGTTTAAAGTGTAAGGATTCATGTAGGGCAACCAGCTGGTTTCATACCTTAGATTTTGCTCCCACATCATTAGTGCTGTGTCTGGAAAATAAGTACACACTATCAAAATTTGAGCTTTGTTTCTGACAGCCTTGCACCACATGTACACACTGAGAATGAGAGCATTGTATACATGCTTTGAAGATGTAAAAAATGGTTACGTAGGTAGAAGAGAATAAATCCTGGTGATTTTTTCTAAGTGTACTGTATGCGTTTTGTTAAGGACATGCATCACTCTTCGTGACTGTTCACCACAACAATATGGCTTGTTTTTCCAACATGGCACTTGGAGGGCAAATTTTATTTTCAATCATTGAATGCTAGTTGTTTTGATAACACATGGTGTCTTTGTCCATCTTTATGTAGTTGTTCATTGAATTATAATTTCCTGCAGGATGTTTAGAAAATATGCGACTTCAGTTCAAGGGTGATGAAAGGAAATGTTTTCAAAGCAAGATCTGTTGCTGCAATATATTGTTACAGTTCCTAAGATTTTTAACAAGATAAAAATAAAGGTGCTTTGTGCATTATTTACTTTTCTTTGTAATGCGTTTTACCAACACCTGCTTTTTTCTTTTTAATGTGTTTTAGAAGCGGAGATCGATTTATTGAAGAGAAGACCCTCTTATTGGCTGTCCGCTCTTTTGTTTTCTTTTCTCAGTTAAGTGCTTGGCTAAGTGTTTCGCATGGTGCTGTTCCACGTAATATTCTGTACAGGTAGGTCTGAGGCAAAAAAGAGCCGTGCTTAATTTTTACCAAACAAGTCTTAAAGTCATTTTTTTCTCTCTACTTCTCCTTTCCCCTGTTTATGTTCAGAACTTATGTGGTCAAGCTTTCTCACTGATTGTTCTAACATTTAGTTTGGGAATTTTGCCATATATGGTAATTGTTAGTTTCTTAATGCTTTATCTCTGAAGTTTTATTTCTTTAGAAAAATCTGCATGCAGTGAAAATTTAATATGGAAATTCTTCTGTATTGTTTCAGAGTAAGTGCTGCTGATGTAGACCTGCAGTGGACTTTCTCCCAGACACCAACTGAACATGTGTTTCCTGTTCCTAATGTTTCTCACAATGTGGCCTTGAAAGTCAGCGTCCAGTCCTTGCCAAGACAGTCTAACTATCCAGTTTTGACTTGTAGTATTCACACAAACCTTGGTTTTTATGAAAAGAGAATTCAAGAACGTAACATACATCAGCACTGTGACTCCACTGAGGCAGAGCAATGCAATATGCCCAGTTCACAGCGCCTGTATGGGAAACAAACATGGACAGTAACACCTGAAGGCTTACTTAATGCAAAAAAATCCCCTGAATTTACTGCATCTGTCAAAAATTTAAAACTGCATCCAACAACTGGTCTTGGGTCTGACTTTGGAGCATCACAGTCTAAAGTTCAGTGCTGTAATTCCACAGCAGACAATAAGACACAGCAAAATGAAATGTCGATCAGAACTTTTAAATCTTTTTCATTGGTTGATTCCCATGTTTCAAATGGCTCCTGTTCCCGTCAGCCCTTAGGAGAGACTAATCTTTTTATAGGTTCTTTACTTCAGGAGCGACAGGAAGTTATTGCAAGGATTGCCCAGCACTTGGTTCACTGTGACCCAACAACTCCACCCAAAACTGGATGTCCACTCAGTGTGCATGAAACCAATTCAGCTACTTCAAAAATTTTTCGGAGTACTTACGAAGATGAAAGCCTGCTGAGAAAAAGCAGGGAAACCTCCTCTGTTTCTCTCAGTATTCCAGATATTACTTCATCAGAAGATGGCAGTGAAGGCAAAATGAGAGGAATGCCAGAGATCCCATTGCTTGATTCCCACGTTCCAGTGAATCACAGTCGCCATCAGCCAGTAGGAGAGATGACTAATCCTTTGATAGGTTCTCTACTCCAGGAGCGACAGGAAGTTATAGCAAGGATTGCCCAGCACCTGATTCACTGTGATCCAGCTACTTCGCACATTGCTGGGCATCCATTCAGTATGCACGAAGCCAGTTCAGTTGCTTCAAAAATGTTTCGAAATTCATGTGAAGACGAAAACTCCTTAAAGAGAAGCAAGGAAACAGCTTCTGTTTCTCTTTCTAAAACTGATTTAGCTGCATTAGAAGATCTCAGTAAACTGAAGACCAAAACACTTGATACTCCTATTAGTTCTTGTAGACCTGATGGTGAATTGAAGGCTTCTCCAAAACCCCAAGCAAGAAGGAAATTGCTTCTAGCAAAACCCAATGAAGTTATCCAAAATACATTTCAGCAGGCATTAAATAAAACTGTCAATTCACTTACTAGCACACATACAACATGTATCAAAGAAAATAAATCTGAATTGCCAGATAAATTGGAAATCGTATTTTCTGGTTATCCACATAAAGACCAAGAGACCAGTAAAAGTATTGCTAAACAGTGTTCTAACAGCATTGATGACTGGATTTGCACAAATAAACTAAAAGAGAAAACAATCATTAGTGAGAACAGCAACATAGAGTGTGCTAGCAATCCACAGATAGATAGGTTAAAAATACTTGGAAGTATGAAAAAGGCAACTCTGCAGACATCTGACATTTTGCACAAAAATGACTTCAGGTGCTTAGATAAAGACTCAAAAAACCCAAATATTTATGAGCAAAATACTCAACTTGTTAGTATTGAAAACTATTTAAATAAAGACCATGACAATTTCAAATGCAAAAACAAGCAAGATAAAGTTAAAAATGAACATGATGAGAATGAAGACCCAACAGATCATGAACTTCAAAGCAGTTCTCAGAAGAAACCTATAGAAGATTGTCTGAGCAGGTGTGAACGGCTGAAGAAAGCAGATGTACAGGTAAGGGCTTATCTAAAAGGAGAGGAACAAGTAATCAAACAATGTAGAATATATTGTGTACCAACTTAGAGAGAATTTCAAAATAAGTAGATGTCTTTTTAATCATGCTGTTCATACAAAATCATTGTAGCTAAATCCTCTGCTTTCAGTCCTGAAGATTGACTATGTGCATTTTTCTTTGTGCTGTGTAGTTAGAGGAAGATTGCCAGGTCTTTCTCATCAAAACAACTCCTAATGACAGTTCCTGTGGACACTACTAACTACTTACAAGACTTCTTGGAGGCTTTAATAATAGAATAACACCTAACTAGGTGACATTATGTAACAAGTGAGCTAGATCTTAGTGGCTGCAAGAACCAAAGGGAACTTTTCTTTACAGCATTTATTTTGTTCTGTATTGTTTCCTAAAACAGTAACAGCTCAATTCTCTGAACCAGCAGATAATCTTAAAATGCTACTGCAGACACTAGAAACATAATGTTTTTAAAAAAACAAACTGAGTTTTATTGTGATAGGTCTTCAAGTATCTTGTTACTACCTTCCATAAATTTATTTCACTGGCAGAGGCCACCATCCTTCAAACATTCAAATATTTGGCGGAAACACAATTTTCGCTCTTTAGATGGGACTTCAACCAAGGCCTTCCATCCTCGAACTGGATTACCTCTTCTTTCAAGTCCTGTAAGTTGTTTTCATTTTTGAAACAGCAAAAATGTTACATTTTATATTGTCCATCTGTTCTAGAAAAATATAAAGTATATAAGTATTTTTCAATCTAAGAAAACATAGTAATCTACCTAGTGGTGAATTTTAGAATTAAAGCTCACAACTGAAGAATGTGTGTTTAAAAACCAAAAACCCTCATAATCTGATAACCACAAAAATTTAATCGTACAACATTCTGTAGTACAGAAAAGGGCCAGAAGAAGGTGCTTGAAAAGTTGTGTACATGAAGATAAACATGAATATTTCATTCATGGTCAACAAATCATGGTTTAACATTAGGTAGCATAATGAAGAGTAAAGTCTTTACTTCTGTTAGCTCTAGGTAATAAAAACTTTTTCTCCTGTCAGAGGAGGCATTCACTTAATTATCACTTAATATAGTGACATGATGAGTTTCAGGAAAGTATTTTTATTTTTTGCTATGCATACAAAAGTTTTTGGTGTTCTATTAAATGGGCTTTTTTAACTAATTAAGTTTTGTTTTTAAAAAAGCAAAGGTATTTTCATTCTCCTGTAAATATATTGTATTAACTGTTTGATACTTAGGCAAAAAAGCATGACTTGGCTTCTACGTAAAACAAGTAATGTTTGTTTTTCCATTCCAATGATATGTACTTTTTCATGAATGAACAGAACAGTGTTTTGGAGAAGATTTCTGTTTTGTGGTTTGGCTGTGGTTTTCAGTTTAAAAATTTCTAGGTGCTTCTGCTGATATTTTCTTTTTATTAACTGTAATTACCAAAATGTAAAACAGGAATTTTAATATTTAATTATTGACATTCATAACTTTAAATATTTAAATTTCATATGCAAAAACATTATCTATCCTTTTTTGTAACATCAAAACTGTTGCTAGCAACAACATTTGTGATGCATAGTATTTCCTTTAAGGTTCCACAGAGAAAAATGCAATCTGGGTGCTTTGATCTGGATTCATCATTGCTACAATTAAAATGCTTCTCCACAAGAAGGTATTTATTTATCCTTTTACTTACCAGAAAGTAGGGAATGTATTCAGAGTCAAATTATGCATATGCGTAAGTGAAAATGAATTAGGTGAGCAAAACAAACTATTTAAGACCAGATAAAATGTGAGTGCCTTTCAAAGGCACCAACCTGCAGTTCATTTGAGTTCTACACACAGGGCTGGATCCAGGCTTACTTTTCTAGGTGCCTAACAGGACTTTGGCAGACAGTAGGTACCTACATTGTGTGAAGAACAATCCAGATCAAATCAGCTTAGTGGCTACAAAAAATCTTGGTTCTGAGATTCATTACAACCACATTTGGCCCTGAAGAAATACAGATTTGGTCTACTGCGTATGCTCAGAAGTGAGCCAGACTGTTTCTGCTGAAGATGGGCATTCAGGAAGCCAGAAAGGAGCAAGCAAGCAGAATGATGACTCTATAGCCTAGTGGTTGGAGCACTTTCCCCAGGAAGGGCCAAGTCCTGGCATCTGGTCCCTCCTATCAAGGTTTTAGCACATAGTTGTGTTTGGTTTGGTTTGGTTTGGTTTTGGGGTTTTTTGTTTTTGTTTCTTTGAATAAATAACACCATCTGAACAGCATGGACTAGAAGATAAGAACCCAGGATTTGGTCCTTAGAATTATAAAAAAGTAGGGTTGGAAGGGACCTCAGGAGGTCATCTAGTACAACCCCCTGCTCAAAGCAGGACCATCCTCAACTAGATCATTCCAGCCAAGGCTTTGTCTAGCTAGGTCTTAAAGACTTCCAAGGATGGAGATTCCACAGTCTCTCTGGGTAACCTATTCCAGTGCTTTCCTAATAGCTACCCTAAATTTCCCTTGCTGCAGTTTGAGACCATTGCCTCGTTCTGTTATCTGCCACCACTGAGAACAGTCTAGCTTCGTCCTCTTTGGACCCACCCTTCAGGTAGTTGAAGGCTGCTATTAAATCCCCTCTCAGTCTTCTCGAGACTAAATAAGTCCATCATACAGACCATTTATCCGGCCTGTACTTCCTTAACTTGCTTGCAAGGATTTTGTGGGAGACCATATCAAAAACTTTGCTAAAGTCAAGATATATCACGTCCACTGCTCTTCCTGCATTCACAGGTCCAGTCATCTCATTATAAGAGCCAGTCATCTCGTCATTCTTCTTTTTTATGGGGCCAGAGTCACATTCCTTCTTAGCCTTTTTGGACTGTTCATTCTAAAATGCGCTTATGGCTGCTTTGCATTCATGAAGATGTACAAAACTACCAAAACACTAGTGGGTCTTATCCCCTTCTAGCTGATGATACTGTTGAATCATCAGCTAAAGAAAGGATGTTGGTTGCCTGATCCCTTTTATTTCCTAAGTATTATTTCTTTCTTTGGAATGTACATTTTCCAAATCTCTAAAAAGGTAAGAGAGATGAGATCACTATTTCTGTAGTGGAATTTTGTACTGAAGTCAATGGGTACAAGGTTAAATCCTCTAGAAATAAAGGGCCCACTTAAGATCTCTGATTCGCTATTGTGGATAATGTAAAAACCTGCTACTGTGGGAGCTTGATAATGGGAATTTCAAGACCTACAGCAGTAAACATCTGCATACAAGAGTTCCTACTCATGGAGCTAATGGACAATATACATTTGTATAACCTTTTCATCAGTTTCTTTATTGTACATATTATGAAAGCAGTGTGTACTGCAGTTTATTTAAAAGACACAATCAATATAATGCTTCAACCATGATTTTTTTTTTTTTTTAGGACAATACTTTGCAACATGTCAAATAAGGTTTCTTTGCATGTATTTATATCCATAGCAGAAAAGGGGAACAAATTGTTTGAATGCTTTTATACTTATGCTTTCTGTAAATAGCCAGCAACAATGTATAAACAGAGAGACTGATCCAGATGTCTATGGAAAATCATTTCTGAGTTCCAGTGCTCCACCCATAACAAGTCTTAGTCTTCTAGGAAACTTTGAGGTACAGTATGCTTTCCAAAAATCCTAAACTATTTATACTTCTGATGTACTTCTTTATTAACAACTAATTATATTCATGTGTACTTATTAGCTGTGGTTTTGTTGTGTATCATGTTTATACTGAGCCAAAAAGTCTGTGTTCCACTCTTCAATTACAAAAGCTGCATTCCTGCTTCCTAAAAAACTTGCTACCTCAAGGAGAACATCAGAAAGGGCTGAGGCCCAAGCAAGTAATTAGGAATTGGTTTTCAATTATACCAGCTTCAGGGCTCAGTTTATATCCCATTTAGGTCAATTTGTGAGGCTGTCCATTGACTTAAGTTGGGTAAGACAGTTTTTAATGGTATTTATATTAAGATTGGTCCTGGGTAAGACCATACACTGCATCCAACTGGAGGGCTAGGTGGCAACATGGTGGAGCTAGTCATGGTACGGTAGCTCATAAAATACTGCAATGTTGCAACCTCCAGAGTAAGGCAAATATAGGGTTCCTCAAAACCTTAGCCCCCACTGCCTTGTGGGTACTACTTAGTTGGGAAAAGGCTAAGGGACATCACCGTAACAAATGTGCCTTCACTAAGGCATTAGGCAGTCAGCAGTAGTTCCAATCTGATGTTCTCTGGATGAAGCAATAACAATCAAAGAACTGAACATCTGGACTCAGTCTGTCTTTTGGATGCTGTCTCACTGGTTTGAAGTGGGGGGAATGTCAAATTCTGCACTTCTCTATACTCTTGCCTACACATACGTACTGAACATAGGCGCCGACTCCTTGGGTGCTCCGGGGCTCAAGCACCCATCAAAAAAAATTAGCAGGTGCTTGGCACCCACAGAACTGCTTGCCGGTTATTTTTTTAAAAAAAGGAAAAACTGCAGGTTACCAGAAGAAGCAGCACATGACTTCTACCCAGCTCTTCAGCATCTGTGAAGATTGGGTGCTTCAGCGGGGCTTTTTGCCACTTTTCGCTAAAGCTGATTCAATTGGCTATTAGATAAAAATGCCAATAAAGCCCCACTAAAGTGCCCAATCTTTACAGACATTGCAGAGATGGGCAGAAGCAACATGCTGCCTCTTCTGGGCACGCACAGCAATGTGCCGAGTTAAAAGTAAACTACCAGGGTTTTGTTTTTTTGCCTGCAAGCACCCACCAGCAAAAAAACCCCAAAAACCCAAACAAAACCTATGGTGCTGAAGGGCTTGGTGTGATGGTCTCATAAACCTCTTGCACATATGCCATGATCCAGAGCATTAACGGTTGCCAAGCAAGTAATATTAGGACGATGAAGAAAACAACTAGAACTAGATTATAATCGTTTGACATGTCTTAACTGTTTACTTAAAATGCTGTAAAAGGTTTCATAGATTGGATATCAGTGTGAATGAGGCACAGGAGTTGGGAATGCATTAGCTTTTCATTTCAGAAATCTTTAGTTAAAAATTTCACATATGTGCTGAGCTACTGAGTGCACTGGTCTTATCTAAGTTCTGTGTGTGAAATGTGCAGTTTGTTTTTAATAACATTTCTAAATTATTTATGGCAGCCTCAAGGCCCCCCTTGTTTGGCTCAAGGCGCACTTGGGAAAATGCCAGCTCTTATTTTTCATGTGGTTTTTGTAGTTCTTCTGTTGTAAATATCTCAAAGACCACAACACGTCAGAATGTTTGAATTGCTATTTGAAATTTCTGGGTTTATCTTGTGGATCATGTTTGCACACCCATCAGTGCTAGCATAGTGTTGCACCCCATAGTACCCTTGAAAATATCTCAAGGCACTTCAACGTGTCACAACACCCTAGTTGAGAATCACTGTCCCTAGTGCTGTCAGCAGTGTTCAAGTGCTATGAGTGCAAGAGCTGGAATGGTACCAAACCTCTGCATAGAGCAGGGGTGGGTAAAATGCGGCCTGTGGGCTGGATGCGGCCCACCAGGCCATTCTATCTGGCCCACAGGGCCCCTATAAAATTTAGAAAATTAATACTTATCTGCCCCTGGCTACCAGTTGTGCAGCCCTCAATGGCTTGCCAAAACTCAGTAAGCGGCCCTCCGCCCAAAATAATTGCCCACCCCTGGCATAGAGCATTTTCATGTGTTCATCTTTCTCTGTGTAAGAGCAAGCATGATCTTGCTCGTAAAGGAATGATCTTTATGCAGGAGCAAGCATGATATGTGTAGATGTGAACCAAACTAAGTCTGATATATTAGGTAAGATCACTGTATGATGGATAACTTTTATATGCATAAAGGTTACAGAAACGGCTAGCAGTAACTTTTTGCTATATCTTTTATATTGCTATATTGTATATTGCATTTCTAACCCAGCGTGGGTTTCCATTTCTGTCTTTCAGGAGTCTGTCTTGAACTATCGTTTAGACCCTCTAGGCATTGTTGATGGTTTTACAGCAGAAGTGGGAGCAAGTGGAGTCTTCTGTCCCACTCACATGACGCTTCCAGTGGAAGTGTCATTCTACAGTGTTTCAGATGATAATGCGCCCTCCCCCTATATGGTAATTTTGTGGGGGGGGAGTTTTATTTTCTTTCACAGAAATCTAATGTGTATTTTAGAGAATCTGAATAGCTCTTTACAAGAAACTTATGTCTAAAGCAGTGACATTTGCCCCTCATACTACACTTGAATCTAACATGCAGCCACATAATTCCTGGGGTGAGGACAGAGTTGATCAACTATAACTTTGAACTTTTATAACCCACAGCTTTTATTTTATGATGGAAAATATACAGGTACAAACAATCAATAAAGTTAAGCACTCCCATTGGTGGGCTAATATGTGCATATTGTCCACGAGCTTTAGACAGTTGCTAGTATACTCCTTGGAGGTAAAAGTTGATGAAGCTCTTCTTTGAACCTGGTGGGACTCAAATACCAGCTCACGTGAGCAGCAAAGTCAATCAGCCCTAAATTTCTATGCAGACAGTATGATTTTAGTGTACTTTAAAATCCTTCCTGCTATGTTGTCATTTTGTGCAGAAACCTAGTGGCCTTCCACAAGCTGTTTTAAGCTTCTAGATAAATAATTACAACTTTGAATGAAAGATCTAATTTAAAAAAAGAAATTTGAGTGAACATAGTAAACATTTATTTTAAACATCCCTGTAAAATGGATAGCATTTTAAAAACCTATAGGCCCTCCCAAAAATTCAGTTCTTAAACTCTAAATATAATGTCAGTTTTTTACCAAGACAATTTGGGAAAGCTTTAAAACAAAATGAATAATAAAAGAGAATAAAATGAATGCTTTGTAAAGTTGAAGCAGCTTTTGTGTATGTGTGTGGGAGGGCTTGTTTTGTTTCAAGTCTGATGGATATTTTTATGTTTTCACAGAAATGAGGGGAGGAACAAACACCTATTTTTCATTTTCGTAGGATTGTTTCATATCGTTTCTCAGACCAAGCTGTAGATTGTGAAATTCCAGGGATGGTTACAATAACATTGTTTATTTGATTAGCTAGGATTCATGGTTCTGATTCTCATTCTTATGGCATAAAAATCATGTAATACTGCAGTTATACATCACAGGACTATAACAACATTCACCTAAAGCTTCCATCATCCAAAATGTTACTTGTAGTTGTTTTTGCTTTGGTATTCTATTTTGCATGTCTCCATCTGTGCACACAGATTATTGCATACTGCAGTTTCATCATATTTGAGCTCCAATGCAAAATCTTAATGGTAACCTCAATAGTGCTAATGAAGAAAAAATGTCCCAGTACAGGGAATGTGAGGCAGTCAGATATGTTGAACAGCTCATATGACAAAAGCTTATGGGATCACTGTTTTTCATTAGAGTACAGATTTGAAGTTGGGGTGTCTTTTGTTTTGATGTCTGATGGTGGAAGTGAGAGTGTTAAGTGGGCTGAAGAAGTGTGGTGTTGCTGTAATTATAGGTAACAAAAAACTGAAAATGGCAGTCTTTTTCTCCTTAATCCAAGCTTTTAGGATTTTGGTTGGAGGGCATGTAGCTTGCCACAAGCTTAACTTCCATTAAACGTAAGTGTTTGCATAAAAAATTATGTAGAAAATCAGATAAAAATGTGGATTGTTTCATACATCTGTAAACAGGGAGATCATTAAGCTGTAAAATCCTTGCTGCTGACTTGAACTGTATCTTAAGTACATTGTAGCCTTCTCTGCTCTTCATATTCATTTAACTACAGTATCCCTTCCATTTTTTTGTAATGTGTGTGATGATGTGGTTAGAGCATTCTGATGTCTAATTTCTTGGATCGATCTACTGAACTTGTCTCTTTTTTTTTTTTCTTTCTTGTAAGGGTGTGATTACTTTGGAGTCCCTTGGTAAAAGAGGTTATCGGGTACCTCCTTCAGGAACAATACAAGTGGTAGGTATTTTAGAGCACATGGTTAGAGTAATTGGTCTTTCTTAAACCTAAACTACTAAGCATTTGCTGTCCCTGCTGCACTGGTAAGTAACAGGTTATAAGTCTGGTAAAAGTTTTACTGGTTCTCAACAATAAGCTTTCAAAGAGGAGCTTTTTTGATGTTCTTAAGTCCTTGAGTGCTCCATAAGAATTGCACAAGGGGGTTGTTGAGAACTTACCTGGCAAGGAGCAGACTGCACAGCCTAGCCCAGGGCTGCAAAATGCTGGGATGGTGGGGGACTGTGATTTTACTTAAACCAAGAAGATTAATGAGGGATTGGGGTTTTTTAAATTATTTGTTGTTATTGTGTGAGTTGGGGTCCTTGAGGATGAATTGGCTCTCGTGCACATGCTTTCACACTGTGCCTTAAATCTTTCTGGAAGAGTGTCAAATGTCAGGTATAGGCAAGGCAAAACCACCTGCACTAAGGAGTTCCCTGGTGGAAAAAAATAGCTGATTTAGAGGTACCCATCAAATTGAGGCTTGGGTTGAAAAATTTGTAACACTTTTTTTAATTGCACAAATGTGTATGTGCTAGTAACTCTTGGCAAAAAGCATTAAGTGTTAGAACGTAAATATCCCAAGAGAGTCTGTTGGTAGTAGCCTAAGCTTAGATTACTAAAATTTGTGCCAGTTTTTGCTTGGCACCTTGGGGGAAAAAAATCTATTCCAGTTTTTAACGTTTCTAATGGGTGACTTCTGATTTTTATTTTTTCCCCCCCATTGTTTGCATAAACCTTGTTATTTCTAAGCAACATATTCTAAATTTTTTGGCAATGTTCATTATTAAATTAAATGTTGAATTACTATTCTCCTGAGATTAGAAACTGAAGCAACTAACAACTAAAACCAAACTATGCATCTTTCTTTAAATTCAGTTTAGGATAGTGATTAACTAATTTGAAAATTTTCAGTTTGGTTTTGGAACATAAGAATGTGGTCTATTGTAATTACTGGAAGCATGGTAATGTAGTCAGAAAAGAGTATAAGCTGGGAACCAATACCAGAAATGAACCAAAATTAATTCAAAATAATATGATCACTACAGTTATAGAATGGAAGTACTAATGTGTACTACGTTTTTGCTAGTGATCACCTTTTTAATGCAAAGAAAATAAATGGACATTTAATTTTGGTATCTGAAGTACAAGCTAAGCCTTAATATATTTTGAGTGAATGTCCTATGTAAAACAGGACAAAGGGCAGAGAGGGCATTTAGTGAATCTGTAACCATTATTATTTCTTGGAAAATTGAGTTTTCATATCTTGCTACATCTGATGTATTCAGCTGCTCTCTAAAATGGTTCTGTTTTTAAAGCAACTGTTTTACCTTTTTAGACCTTATTTAACCCCAATAAGACTGTGGTGAAGATGTTTGTGGTAATCTATGACTTAAGAGAGATGCCAGCCAATCATCAGACATTCCTACGGCAAAGGACTTTTTCTGTTCCTGTAAGACGAGAAGTCAAGAGAAGTGTCAATAAAGAAAACATTCAACAGACTGAAGAAAGACTACTACGCTACCTCATACATCTGAGGTAAGATTCTCAGAGTAAAGCAAAATAATTTGGTTGCTTCACAAAGAAGCTGTCACTTCCATAATTGCCTTGCAAGTCATCCATATGAAATTCAAATTTATGCTTGTAACTGGGTCTGCTAACCAGAATTTGTACTTAACAATAAAAACTGGGAAAAAGATAATAAATAGTATGCAATAGTAATAAATAGTAACATAATATGTTGTGAAGAAACTTTTAGTTTGACTGTTTCTTGGCATTCCCTTTTTTGTGGAGTTGCTTCATTTATGTATCTTTTCACAAGTGGAAAAATGAAGTATCCTATGGGCGAGGGTAGCTAGTAAGAATCCCATGTGGAATAGAACTTAACATTTCCTGCTTAGGTTACACTGTGAAAGGTCCTTGACAAGCTATTGCTAAAAATGTAGTGTCTGTTTCAATTATTTACACGTTTCCTACACTTCCACTAATAACTCCATCACTTTGTAAAAGATCTTTAGAGTGACTTGTAGTAATGTTTGAAACTGCATACTCTCTCTGTTATTCTGAATGAGAGAGAGATTTAAGCAAGTATCCCTCACTTTGGTTTTTACAGTATCTTTGTCACCCAGCTGGATGCTGGTTTTGATGGATTTTGTCCTTGTACTATTTGCAGACTTGGGGCTGTGCAGACCAACTAGAAAAGCAGAGCTGATAGCCAGATTACAATTTTTAATTTGATAATAGCTGATTAATTTATAATTGCTAGTAAGACAATGTAAAATCTCTAAAAAGGAGCAATGTAGTGTCCACTTTAATTGCAGCTTCACAGAGTAGAGGAGTTAAAGACCCAATTTAAGGAATAGATTCATAGGTGCTAGGATTGGAAGGGACCTCAACAGATCATCGAGTCCGACCCCCTGCCTAGGCAGGAAAGAGTGCTGGGGTCAGATGACCCCAGCCAGATGCCTATCCAGCCTTCTCTTAAAGACCCCCAAGGTAGGGGAGAGCACCACCTCCCTTGAGCCCATTCCAAATTTTGGCCACCCTTACTGTGAAGAGGTTTTTCCTGATATCTAGCCTAAATCTGCTGTCTGTCAGTTTGTGACCATTGTTCCTTGTTACCCCAAGAGGTGCCCTGGTGAACAGAGCATCTCCGATCCCTTGCTGCATCCCCCTAGTGAATTTTATAGGCAGCCACAAGATCACCTCTCAGCCTTCTCTTGCGGAGACTAAAGAGGTCCAGGTCCCTCGGTCTCTCCTTGTATGGCTTGTCTTGTAAGCCTGTAACTATACAAGTGGCCTTCCTCTGGACACTCTCGAGTCTATCAACATCCTTCTTGAAGTACAGCGCCTGAAACTGGATGCAGTAGTCCAACTGCGGTCTGACCAATGCCGCATAGAAGGGAAGTATCCCTTCCTTGGATCTGTTTGTCATGCATCTGCTGATGCATGATAAAGTGCAGTTAGCTTTGCTGATGATTTTGTCACACTAACGACTCATGTTCATCTTGGAGTCTACTATGGCTCCAAGATCCCTTTCTGCTTCTGTGCTGCTGAGAGGGTCACTTTCCAGCCAGTAGATGTGCTGGATATTTTTGTACCCTAGGTGCAGCACTCTGCACTTGTCCTTGTAGTACTGCATCCTATTGTGTATTGCCCACTTTTTTCTAACCTGTCCAGGTCTGCCTGCAATTGTTCCCTATCTTCCGGAGTGTGCACTTCACCCCACAATTTAGTATCATCCACAAACTTGGACAGAGTACACTTCACACCCACATCCAAGTCACTGACAAAGATATTGAAGGGTACAGGTCCAAGGAACAAACCCTGTGGGACCCCACTACCCACAACCTTCCAGGTCTATACTGACCCGTCTAGTACCACTCTCTCTAGGTGCCACCACTACACCAATTTGCCACCTACCAGACCGTGTAAACATCTATGTCACAGCCTCTTAATTTATTTATGAGAATAGGATGAGACACTGTATCGAAGGCCTTGCTAAAGTCCAAGAAAACGACATCCATCTCTACTGCTGCATCTAAGCATTTTGTGACCCTGTCATAATGAGGCAGTAGAATAAAAAAAGCAACACAGGTTCCCCTTTCTGATAGAACTTTTGTTCAATTATCTTTATTGTTAAATGAATGCTTATGAATGTCTCTGCTTAATAGCATTGACTTCTACCAAGCAGGCTTTCCCATACAGCTTCTTATGTGTACCTTCTATATAACCTGTTCTAGCCTGGCCTTCCTTTGAATCTGTCATTCCTATGAAAGGAAGCTGATAATCATTCCAGATTGTGTAGCAGTATCTTGAAGTGCAAAAAATGAACAAAACTAGCAAACTTTATTTTCAGGTCTAAATTTTAGTCTAGGTTGAACTGGCTCACTGTGTCATTTGCTCTTCTTCCAAAAATAACTCCCCCTTGGGGCCAGTCCTGAAAAAGTGAGCTGAGCCTAGATGAGAGGGCTCTGTTTTTATATTACATGCTGAACTAATGCCTGGGAACTAGGAGAGGGGAGGAGGAATTAAAATCCTTGCTTTGACAGATGCTAAGCTACTGATTCTAGGGAAGAAGTTTGAGTAATGGTATAGACTACTTCAGACTAGTGGATCATATTGCCTGCCAGTTGATCCTCTGGTTTGAAATGGAAGAGTGTAAATAAAACTTAAATAGTAGTTGTCATCTTGACAGTATCTTTGTTTTTAAACCTATATATGTAGAAGTTTTATTGTTCAACTTGTGTGTGTGTACATATATTATGCAGTGATGTCTATGTAAGATGCTGAAAATAAAGTGGGAATACAAAATACCAAACACAGGTACTGCAGTGCACAGAACTGATGCACTTAGAAACCACTACAAAGAAGAGGAGGTTGTGATGGATCAGCTATGTCAGGAGAATGGATGGAGAGCATATCCCCAAGAATATTTTGTATAGCGAGATTTGAGGCAGCTCTAGAAAACAGGGTAGCCCTCTGGCAGTACCACAATGTGTACAAACATTGATATTAAGTCATTCAACATCAATATAAAAAACTGAAAGGAGTGTGCAGAATCCCATCCGATCTGGAGGGAACATCTGGCTCTAGGTGCAGCTCACCATGAAACAACTTGGATCCAGAGAATGGAAGCAAAGTGAGAAAGAAAGCAGTGTAGGCTTGGATGCAAAATCAGACAAATATGGATATGTGAAACTTATAACAAGGTGTGTCACTCTCGGATTGGACTCTTCAGCCACAGACAGATTTATCAGGCACTTGACTAGACCTCTTATATGTACACCATGATCCAGAGGATTGATGGTTGCCTCCCCCTCCCTCCCCCTTCCCACACACTATAACATTACTGTGCGCATATATATAGGCAGCTGTCAAGCCTCTGGATCATGGTGTACACATAAGAGGTCCAGTCATATGTGTGCGTATATATGCCTTCAATATTTATATAGACTAATAACACTGATTTTGTTATCCTAGTTGACATTGACCTGGAACTAAATATGTTCATTCTTTCTTAGTTGTAAAAGTAGATTTGAAAACAAATTAAGTTTGTTTGCTAAAATGTACCTGTTGCTCCAAAAACATGAGTCATAGACTACAAACTTCTCTGTGGCAGCATCTGTTTGTGAGGCTCTAATAAAGGCTGTGTCAGCACTTCCATTATAAAAGCCTCTTTTCAAGAGACTGTAACTCAGCAAAAAAAACCTTTGCCTAGGGCTAAAACTTGACACAGCACTAGATTTTCAAAATCTGCTCTTAAAACTGGGTTTAGTGGGTTTTTTTTGTTTGTTCAGGCTTTTTTCATATCCATATTTTTGTGTTCAGAAACTCACAGGTGCACATGCAGACTGTTTATATTTGCAGATATGAAGGCCAAGAGATGGAGTTTCCACAGACCAGACTTCTTCCATATGCAAAACTGCAGTAGCATTTGCAATTGAGACACTATAGGACCCTTTTAAAATATCTGTCTTTCAACTTTGAAGCCAAGTAGAGGATTTTTTTATTAGTATAATAACATATATAAGAACTGTTAATCCAGATCAAAGTGAGGATTCTTGCAGGCTAGTATTCTACCTGTGATAATGTCTAGTATTGGCTGCTTCATGGGAAGATAGAACTGCTCCTTGTAATGAGCAGTTACAGAGTAAGCTGCCCACAGCTCTTCATCTTTTAATTCTTTTAAAACCCTCCTCTCTAAAGCTTAGGAACATCATTCTAGCTTTTGGTTACAGTCCCGCCCATTACTGCATAGCTCTTAATTAGTTTATGGCTAGTGTTACTTAATAGCTAAACCTATTGTTTATTTCTTGAGCTGCATATTAATCAGAATGAGTTTGAGAGTGGCCTCTCCTCTTGTATGCCTTACTAGTAGTAATTGTTTAAGATATTGAGAAATGTGTTCTTTAATCTTGTCCTGATATGACGCATTTATAGATGAGAGGTGAAGTTACCCATTATTACTGCTTTATTAGACCTAGCTGCCTCTTTGATCTTTAGCATTGCACACTCAGTCTTTTTCTTGATCTGGTTGCTGGTTGTTTTGTTCTATTAGGATATTTTGTGTTGTGAGTTACACCTATACAAATTATCTTATGTGGTCCTTTCAACGTGTAAGATAAAATGTTTTATTCTTGATGCTCAGATGTGGGGGTATGGCAACATATCCAGAGTCTTCTCTGTTCTTTCTGTATTCTTAAGTTTACAAGTAATATAGAATATCATTGACTTTTTTGGCGGGGGGCACAAAATCCTGCAGGGTTTAGTTAAATGTTACCTCTGAAAGTTCCTATTAGTTTATCATTTAAAAAAAATTCCCCCCCCCCCCCCCCCAAAAAAAAAAAAAAGTTAGGAATAAGGTAAAAGCAAAAACTGGAAACAACCCCTGGAACTCTGGGGAGGCGTGGGTAGGAGGGAAGTGAGAATCCTGTTGGAATGGCATTTTCAGAGAAGCAAAATTTACAACATAGTTTCTTTCTGCAGACATCCTCTAGATTTTTAGTCCCAGAAAGCACTAAGTTGAATGAGTGAGCAAATAGACCTCAGTCATGGTGCTTTTGTTTCTTCATCTGTAAAAGGGTGGACTACACAGCTACTTTACCGGAATACTTTTACATCTGATGGATCTAAGTTTTAATTCATTAAATAGTCACCTCACCATTGCCTCAATCTCTGAAGAAAAGATCCTTCATTTCCTGTTAAACAGCAATGTAATACTGAAAAACTAAAGCCAGGTATTAGCATGGTGCATACTAGAACATGGAAGCAACTTCAGTGTTGTCTACAGTACATTTTTATTCCTCCTTCCCTTTTACTTTTCAAGGTTCTTATCTTTCTTTGTGACATTTTTCTTATGATTATATTGGAAGTTCTTTGGGGCAGAGACTTTCTCTCTACCCACCATATAAAGTACCATGCATGCTGCTCATGACACTGTAAATGTTAATAAAGACATGGGCGATTGGTACCTCCTGAGACTGGGGGGGGGCACTTGCCCCCCCCAGCGGACAGTCAGTGACTACGGGGAATCCACCCGCAGCTGATCCTGCCAACCTGCAAGTGGCAGCAGTGTGCTCCTGGCACTTCCGGGTGAACATGATCGGCTGAGGGGGGACCGCTTCTCCTGGCACCCCCACCCCTCAGCTAGCACTCTCAGGGGGGCACCAGCACTTTTGCCTGTCCCCCTGTTCCCAGGAACGCTAGCTGTTGGGGTGCACCAGCGCTCTCAGGGGATGCATGTGCACCCCCTATGTGTTACCACTGAATAATGATGTATTTAAGCTCTGGCATTCTGGTGGGGAATCTCAGCTGAGGGAAGCTGAATTTACCTCTGAGAGCAGTCAAAAGGACGAATGTATGCTGTTTATATATGGATAGCTACATGCTACTCTGCTTCACTGCCCCTTCTGCAGTTGTGAGACAGTGAGTTTCTAGTCTACATCCTGTCTCTTCCTCTCAGCCCCTCCTGCACTCATACTGTTATGCTGTGATGAATCTTTACATGTGTTCACCCTTTTGGCTGTCTACAATACCACTCTGCGTGAAAGCACATCTGCAGTTACTGGTTTTATTCTTCATTCATTTTATACAAATGTAGAATTGCATTTGCACTGTAGCCACCAAGTGAAATGTTACTAAAAATCACAAGGTCAAAGAAAACAAATGTTGTAACTAGGTTAATAGAAAAGGCTTTGCATGTTCTAGTAGCAGGAAGTTCAGTTATGGCTCCCATAGTAACTGTAACAGTTTGCTGCTATTTTGGTGTGCATAAGGTGTTTAAGTTCAGTTGATCAGAAATATAATTTGCTATTTCTGGATGAGGAAAATTGTCCAACTTCTGCACACTCCCAGCCACACACCTTGCAGACTGCATGCCTCGCTGCACACTGCACCATGTGTTATCCTGTCCCCTCACTGCAGTGCCCCCCCTCCCCCACTGCTCCACATGTCACTCCTCTTGTACTGTGCTGGACATTGCTGTGCTATACAGAGCTCCTGGGTCTTGGATTTGTCTCATGGTTGCACAGTGTAAATTTTAACTAATGCAGATGATTCTAAATGGATGAAGCTGAGGAATGAACTCGGTGGCATCTTGAATCTAAAACTTGCATCCACTTTTTACCTCCAGTAGTGAATATAAGCAAGAAGGTTGGGGAATGAACTAATATACTCCTATTTATGTGTTTGGTTCTAACTGTTCCTGGACTTGGAAGCTGCTGCTTGGGTGTGTTCCTGCCACACAGTCTTCTTTCAAGCAGTAGTCCACTTCAGATATGCAGTACTTGGTTCCGTGGCATGTGGAACAGGAGTACCTTCTGTGCAGCCCTTTAACATCCCACATTAATTCCTTTTTTCTACATAGCTGTGCAGTAGTTGTCAGACTGCACTACAGGCTTTTGTCCCCTGTGCTCTCCTAAGGACTTCACTGAATAGAAGCAAAAGATCAAGAATATTGAATCTAATTATTGGACAGTTTCATTTTGTAACTCTATCCAGTTACTGCCTATTATTTATGTATTTTATATATAGTGCACACACGCATGCATGTGTGTGTAAACGTATTCAAACACTTCATGGCCTTAATTCCTTTAATTTACACACTTGAGAAATGGTAGAGAAAGATTAATCTGTTTGGATGGTTAGCAGCTAGTCAACATTAAAAGAAAATATTTACACTGTATAAATATTGCTTTTTAGGTTCCAGAGTTCTAAATCTGGAAAGATCTACCTCCACAGAGATGTACGGCTCCTGTTCTCTCGGAAATCCATGGAAGTTGATAGCGGCGCTGCATATGAACTCAAATCATACACTGAATCTCCAACAAACCCTCAATTCTCACCAAGATGTTAGCAAATACTGAAAATGGAAGTATTCATTTTACTATCGGATTGCTGTCTAAGAACAAAGATTGGCATAGAATGCAGTATAAAATTCAATACATAAAGAAATTAAAATAGTGCTCAAGTGAGAGACAAGGCTCGTCTATGATTCTGGACCAGTTTTTGTAAAAGATTTCTGGAGTGAGCTTTGTGTATTCCAAGTAGACTGGAAGCATACTTATGTCTAATCTTTTTGTACTGTTTAAAACCACTTCATTGGATGTGTTGCAATAGCAAAATCCCAAGTTAGTTTAGTGTTTACACCTTTTATTTTATTTTTCAGTTATTTAATATTTAATGTTTCATTTAATACTCAAGTGATGTTTGTCTTTAGTGTTCTAATGTAGCATAAATCCTATGTAAAATCATACTATGTATTTTTGGCATTAATAATATTGAAATCTGAAATATATACAGAAGTCTTTAAGTCTGTGTGATGTGTTTTTAAGTGATATTCATTTAAGTTATTGAAAATGAGGATGGAATTTGAACTTCCATAACATTATCATCCTAGGCAAGCATGTGGATTTCCTCTTGTTTTTAATGCTCTAGTTTTTGATGATACCTCATTCTCATTGCTTTCCACACAGATTCTATTAACATCTCTTTACAATCATAAAGCAGAATGTGTTTTAGCTACTCACTAGTTCAACTCATTGACCCAATTCATATTTTGTTCCCTGTGTTTCTTTTTTTCACTTAAGGGCCACAATCCCAAGAGTTTTGTTTTGTTCTAGTTATCAGTATAAACATTTCACATAAAATTCCTCTCCCATACCTGATTTTTTCAAATTGTGTCTAAAGGAAAAAAAAAAGATGTATTGTGCAAACAAATTAGTATTTATATCCTAAATATATGCGGAAACTATGAAACTTGTAGTTTGGTTTTATTTTCAGATGAGGAATATATTCATGTGGGTTTAGGTATATTTGATAGATGTCTTCTTCCCCTCTCTTTTCCCTTTCCAACTTAGGCTAGCAGGGGCATTTATACACATACATGTAGGGGATGTTTTAATTAGAGTGGCTTCAAGAGCCACTCTAAAGCACCCAGAGTGTCTTGTGTATCACCATTCCTGTGGTTTAAAATGGTGGTAGGGGCGCTTTACCTAATGCTCGTTGAAGCAGCTTTAGTTAAAGCACCCCCTCTGCCATTAAGTGCAGGTACACTGATACATGAGACACTGGAGTCTGCTGGAGCATGGTAATTACCATGCTCCAACAGACTCGATTAATTGAGTCTGCTCGAGTATAGGGGCCCTAGGTGGTTATATAAGGTTGGACTGCATTAGTAAATACTGGAAAATTAGTAAATACTGGGAAGCCAAGCAAATGATTTTTTTTTATCTTCTACCTGTCTACTTCCCTAAAACAAAGCACTTCCCCAGATCATGACAGGCAGTTTACATGACAGCCTATTTTCATAAAAACAGTATTTCAAAATAAAGCTAAGTGTGTCATTGTTGGTTCTCAACCTTTTTAGGCCTAAGGCACCCCTTGGAAAAAGGCCAGCTTCTAGTTTTCACTTGTTTTGACGAGAAAAGTACCAAAGTAATTGGTCAGAATGTTTTTTGATGCTATGGATTCTTATTTGAAATCTCTGGATTTATCTTGTGAATTATGTTTGCACACGTAACGGTTCTAACATTACAAGGGTGCTATGGGGTGCCATGCATAGTTGAGCTAGTGAGAAAGCTACCCTTTTCACTTTTCTTGACTTAAATTGAAGCATATATTTAATATTAATGCTTAATCTTTTCAGTATTTTGCAAAAGTTTTTGGATGCTCCCCACTTGATATCCAAAGTCTTGTAGTTATTTTTACAAAGTTATTGGCATAAAAAGGACATTTACCTATTTGCCAGTAACTTCAAAGGCTTTGGAGAAAGGAAATCCTGGCATAGGTGGCAGAAGATGGGGCTACCAAGGCACAGTGCCCCCCACCCCACCCCTGCAAACATAGGGCAGCAGATATAGCTGCAGGGCAGCCTGGTCGCAGGCTGCTGCAGCAGGAGCGGAGGGGCGTGCATACAGCCCTGGTGTGTGGCTGGCCAGCACAGCAGATAAGTTTCAATCTGTCTTTGTGACTGGGCTTGGGGGAGGGGCAGATTGAGACCCCCCACAGTGCAGGAGGTAGTGGGGCAGGGGCAGGGTGAATCATTCACCCCTGCCCTGCCCCACTTCCTCTTGCACTGTGGGGATTGTCACAGGACCTAGCCCAGCCAGGGCCACATTTGCTGTGAATGGGGCCCCAGTCAGGCCAGGTCATGGGACAGTGGGAACCTGGCGGCCCATCTAGGGGTGTGGGGGTGGGTGCTCCTGCTGCTGCATGCATCGTGGGGGGGCTAAAGGAGGGGGTGGGCATGTGCAGAGGCATGGAGCAGAACCCAGCCTACCCCCTCCCTGCCCACAGATCAGGGGGCATGTGCCCCTACCTTGGCTTGACCACACTGTGCACAGCGGTGGGAGCCTCGTCTCCCCACAAGCCCCTGGACAAGCCACCAGGTTCCAAATGTCCCACGATCTTGCCCAGCTGGGGCCCCACGGTAAATGGGGGCTGGGCTAGGTCATGTGACAATCCCCACAGTGCAAGAGGAAGTGGGGCAGGGCAGGGGTGAATGATTCCCCCTGCCCCTCTTCCTCCTGCACTGTGGGGGGCTCAATCCCCAGCCCCACTCCCTCCTTCACGGCTGTGGGGGATGGGGGGAGATTGAGGCCCCCGTGGTGAGGGAGGGAGTGGGGCACAGGCAGGAGCAGGGGCTGGGCTGAGTGGGGCCCTGGCCAGCTGGGTGGTGGGACAAGCAGAGGCCTGGGGGACACATGCCTTCCCATCTGTGTGTGGGGTGGAGGCAGTTGCTATTGCCGTTGCTGTTGTGTTCTGCGCTTTGCTCCCTGCTACAGCTGCCCTGGGAGTGGCTGATGCCATGTGCCTGTCACTGCTAGGCTGTGTCGCGCACCCTGCCTGCCCAGCAGTGGGATGCATACAGCATTGCAGGGCAATTTGGCCAGGGGGTCTCAAAGCCCAGCATGCAGCAACAGCATCTGCCTCTGCCCTGTGCACAGATTGAGGGGGCACATGCCCCCTGGGCCTCCACTTGTCTCACCACCCAGTCTGGCCCCAGCCCACCCCAGGGCCCCACTCACCCCAGCCCCTGCTCCTGCCTGTGCCTCTCTCCCTCGCTCACCACTGGGGCTTCGATCTGCCCGCCACACCCTGGCCCTTTCTTCTCCCCCCACTGCTTCCTCCACAGACTTACCTGTATAAGGGAGGTCCATGAATATGCGTGCACGCTCAGCCCCGACAAATATTTTTTTTCTCCCTCTGCCTATGAATCCTGGTTAAACATGTGGGTCTGTGCTCCTTCCATTAAGATGAGAACTCCACAGATCTTGCCTTCTAGAAATCTACCAGTAAATCTAAGGGAGACTAGTTTTCCTGGTTATTTCTTTCTGGGTGTTTTGTCTGACTTAATTGCAGAGATGTGCAGGACTGACTATAGGGTAAATATTGTGTGTAAGAACAGCAGAATAAATGTGTGAAGGGCTTAAAGAAATTCTGTTCATAACCTAAACTTATGTCTGAAACATTATGAAGAAGAGCTGTATGAGGCACATCCAGAAGAAAGCAAAAACTGGCAAGGCTGGAGTTGAGATTCCCAGCAGAAAAAAAATACAGCCAAACAACAAAAACCTTAGGGGGTTTCTCTAATACTCTATAAAGTGCTGCTGATTATAATTCCAACAGGAGAGAGAAAAACATAATGTACTCTATAGGGTATTGCCAGCTCTCATGAATTTAATGGAAATAACATGTTTTTGGTCCCTAGGTCAGGCTACCTTGTGATGGTGTGAAGAGCTTTCATTCAGTTATAAGATCAGAACAGTGCTCTCAACTAGAATCCTCTGATCTTGGGGAAGGTGCAGGGTGCTGAAAATCTCGAGAGTAGGAGTTTAAGTTCCAGCTCTTCAATTCTGCCGTTAACATACCTAGGGGCAGTTACCCCCAAAGATGGCAGCCACATTTGAAGGTAAAAGAACCTGAGGTCCTTTCAGACAGAGCTGGCAATAGAAGCCAGGTCTCCTCCTGTTCACTGCAAGATTTTCAGAGGAACTTGCCAAACCTTATGTGTCTAATTCATACTAACAGAATGCTTGTCACTCCCTGCACCTAGACCAGATACTAAGGTTTATGACTACTACTGCTTTTGTATTCAGTCTGCTTTTTGAGCCCAAGTGGTAGAGGCTCAGGCTTAGGCTTTTTTGATGTGTGATCCCAAGCCCAGGCTACAACTACAATAAGGATGTCCTTCCATTTGACAGTTGCCTAGAGTGAGTGTAGCAGTCAGCTCCCAGAGTGGGAAATGGAAAGCAAATACTAATATCTGAGGTACAGGTTGCAGATACTAATATCAGATATTCATTATACTAACATTACTAATATTCCATCGCTTTCCCTGAGTATTTGTGTAACGGGCTGGCAAGGCACCTGGCCCTCAGGCTTCTGCAAATGGATCTCCACGCTTGCCCCTGTAAGTCTTGAATTGCAACCAAGTCATGGGAAGGGGCAGATGAGAAGAGAGCCCTGCCTAGCCTGATGGCCAAGCTGCTTCTGTGGCAACTCCATGTTGCAGACTGCGGATCCCGGGCCATGTGTTTCAGAGGCAATGCAATGTGTGTCTTGCTTTAATAGAAGCCATCCCTTGGGTGCCAGCGTTAGAGATACTGGTGGGACCTGAGCATGAACACCTCATGCCTCGCGAGGCTGGGGGTCATGGAGGCAGCAAGTGGGTACTGCCGGCAAATGCCACCGGCAGCGGAGGTGGGGGAGGCGGCGAGTGGCAGCTGCCCGCAGGCACCACTGGCAGCGTTGGTGGTGGTCAATCTCATGGGGTGCACGTGCACCCGCATGCACCCCACCAATGCACCCGAGGGCAGAGGCGTGTTGTCCCGGGGGCGGGCAGGGCAGCCCTGCCTCAGGAGCTGCACAAAGCTAGGCTGACGCTGTTCTGGATGCGTCAAGTATCCAGGCTGTAGCCCTATTGGTCTAGAGGAAAAAGCAATCCGGGCTCGTAGAAGAGATGGTATCTTTTCTTAGATCAACAAGATTATTGCAAAAAGAATTTTTTTGCGATAATCTTGTTGGTCTAATAAAATACGTCATAGCTACTACGGGCGCTGATTACTCAGTTTCGGAGCAATTTGGGCCCCGAGGCGGCGCTGCCGCCCACCCAGCCGCGGGGCTCTAGCCCTGGCCCCGCTCCGCAGGAGCGCCCAGGATGAGCCCAGCGCGCAGCCGGCGGCACCGCCCCTTCCGGCCGTGCCCTAGAGCCCCGCCCCCGTGCCTCTTCCAGAGGACATGCAGCCGCAGCAAGGCTTCCTACGATTCCCGTCATGCACCAGGGGACGGGAGTGGATGTGACGTCATGAAGCGGAACCCGCGAGAGCCGGAAGCGCCTTCCCGCTCATTCACTCCGGAGGCGGGCGGCGCGCTGGGCAGCACGGCGCGGAGGAAGTGTGGTCCTGCCGGCTCTCCGTCGGGCGTGCGGCGGCCATCTTGTGCGGGAGGTGGTCGGCGCGCGGCAGCAGCGGCGGAGACGGCGGCGCTTCCTCCAGCCCTTCGTGCGCCTGCAGCTGGCGGGGGCGCCATGTCCGCCGAGAGCCCCGAGCCCGCGTCCGCCGAGGAGCAGAAGGTGGGCGCCACGGGTGGGGGGAGGACGCTCCCGGGGCCCGGCGGCTCCGTGCTTCGCTTCTAGCAGCCGCCGGCTCCTTTCCGCCGCGGCCCCGGGCCGATGAGACGCCGCCCCGCCCCTCCCCTCCCCTCCCCTCCCCTCCCCGGCCGCCCGGCGCCTCCTCTCGCGGGCGGGGCGGCTCTGTGGCCGCGGTGAACATGGCGCCCCCTCGGCGCTGGCTCCCGGGGCCTGCGGGCACCGCTCGAGCTCTGCTCCTGGACAGTGCCCCCGGCCCCGCCGCAGCTTGAGGCCCGCGGGGGGCGGCGCCTGCGCGGTCGTGCGCACCTTCCCCCCGCGCCCCGTGCTCGGGGCTGTAGCCCGTACACTAGAGCTGGCCCGGGTGGGGGGGGCATCGCAGCTCCGTGGCTAGGAGCACCTCGTCCTTTTCCCACGGGCATCGAGTTTCCTCTTTCCTTCTTTTTTATATTTTTTTTGTGCTCCTTTTGGAGTTGCTTTTCTTTGGTCTTGTCCCAGCCCTGCGGTCTGCTCAGGAAACATTCCCCGACCGAGCAGTCGCAAAGGGTTCCTGAAATGCTGATGTTGCTTGAACTTTCCCCTCTGCTGTCAAAGCTTTGGGGATAGATTTGATTTACAGTTTGAAGTCTTTCATCCAGTCTTCGGGTTTGCTGACCTAATCTGGCTGGGCAGGTAGGAAGAGCAGACTGATTGCACTATGTTAACTAGCTCAACCCCCCCTTCCTCTTTCCCCTTTTCCTGTATTTCACCATTTTATATTGCTGTTTTTCTGTAATTAAGGGATGGTTAGCTTTGGAAAACATTTATTGGAAAAAATATCCAAAATGTATTAAAGAGGTAACCATAATGTACTCAAAGAGTTATTTTGCTTGTCTTTCAATGAAAATATGTCAGGAGAACACTTGTAGGAAATCATGCAAAAACACTCTTCAATTTCTTCCATACAGTTCTGAGTCAAGTCAAGTGACTTAATCTGGAGACTGTTTCTAATGGGATCCTTCAAATTTCAGGACATGGGCATCATCCGTGTCTAAACGTTGTTTGGAAGTCCAACACTGGTGCTATTTGGCTGCAAGAGTTATTGTATTAGAAACAGGTAGCATGAAGCATTAAGTTAAATCAAAGTGAAATGCACTCACCAATCATCAAAAATAAGTTAAATTTGACTGGCATCTCCACGAAACGCTACATCGCTGTAGTGATGAGCTATAGGTAGCTTGTTGCTATGGTGACATAGCTTCAGCGGGTAAGAACTGTGATGCTGACACTACTGAGCAGTAGCATCAGAAACTACCTGTGTGGCACCGGGACTTCACAGTAATGGTGGTTATTGCACAGTCATTTAGTACTTGGTTAAGGACTGATACAGTTAAGCAAGCACTAAGTGACTGCACAGTCTGGCCCACTGTGCATCAGGCCAGGGCACTGTGCTATTGGAGTTCTGTAAATGCCTTTGACAGAAGTTTTTTTAACATTTAAGAAACAGGACACATTTTAATCCCACATTTTGTGAACTGGTGGTTCAGATTAAATGTTCCTTCAAGTATTGTGTTGCAAGTTGGGGATACCTGTCTCATGAATGTTTCCCAGTTGTTAACTAATAGTAATGAATAACAACTTTTTTTCAGGGCTGTTTGCTTTAAAATCTCTTGGTCCCTAATGTGCACTATGGTAAGGATTTGAGACATTTGACCATCTTGCATACAAAGAACAAATTCAGGAGCTCTTTGAGCTGGGACCCTCCCCCAAGCAAATAAAATGACATATTTATAAAAGAGAACTAGAAATAATTAAAGATTTGGCAATATTTTTCCCAGGTACAAGTGCCATATTCTAGACTAATTACCATATTTCTACTGTATCAGAACTGTAGCTTTTTGCTACTTAAGTAATTACACACCCTGAGAATAAAACTGTATAAAATTTTAAAGTACAGAACTAAATGTTGTTTCGGTAAATGGTACAGAAATCCAGTAACTGTTTACACTACAACCATTTTACTTTCCAAAACTGTCTTTTATTGAAAAAACTGACCAGCAAATAAACCGTATATATTTGGAAATGGTCTTAAACTTGAAATAGCCAGGGATTTAGTGCTAGGGTCTTTCCCAACAAAAAAAAAGTACAACAAAATCTTGAAGCCTGTGCGCTCCAGAATAGAGGGGTGAAAAATGTTAAATAAGTTGAATATTAATTGAAATTTTGGTTGCATCTAAACTGGAGGTGGTTTTATTGTGTTTTTTTTTCCTCCTCTCTCCTGCCCAAGACAGTGCCCCCCAAACTCCCACACAGTGTCCCAACTCCCCTCCCCCCCACAAACATGTGAACGGTGCCACATATTGCCCATTCAGCTGTTCTTTATACTGCAAGGGAGCAGCATGGTGGGGTTTTTTGACCCCTGGATATCCAGGAGTCAAAAAACCCCACACAAAATAAAGCAGTGGTACATGTGGGGACAGTGTACGCTGCTTAAAACAGGAGCATGGTTGGCCAGAGCCACATTCCAGCTGCTAGCCAGGCTCCGAGCAGCAGGATTGCCACTGCTGCAGCTCCAGGAGGACCCCAGGTAAGGGTGGCCTCAGCCTCCCCTACCCTACCTAGGGCAGCCTGTATACCAGAGGGCATGTGGCATAGGCATTCTCCCTGGGGACAGCTGGCAGCAAGGTGTGCCGCTGCTGGTTATCCCCAGGGAACCAAACGTCCACACTCACGTGGACATGGCCTATATGGTTAAGAAAAGCCTCTTGAAGTGGCAGCTGACTCCTGTATTGAATATATCTACCTTTGCTACAATAGTTTGTGTTGTTTGATTAACTTTCATTTATTTTCTGTAATGGTTTGTTTTGGTGTTTCTGATATGCAGAACACCATGCTCAGATGATGGTTTAAGCAGCAGTGTCTGTAACCTAGTTGTGTTCCCCTTCTCACCCCCATCCCTCTAATATTAGTCCCTTGCTCAGGTGATTTGTATTTCCCTACTGGCTTTGTCATCTTTTTGTATTCACAATCCTAAACATCTACTAATAAAATTCAGTCATCTAGCTCAGTGGTTCTCAGCCTTTTTGTACCAGGACCTGTTTGTAAACATCAATGTCCAGTCCTGACCCAGTGCTCCTCATTCCCAACATGCAGGCCCCTGGTGTGTGTGTGTGTGGGGGGTGCGGTCTGGGGGGAATTCTGCCAGCATGCAAGGGAGACACCATGATTTTCCATTGTTTTTTCCTTTAAAAAAAAGTGTTCATCCTTTTTTAAAGTTTGTTTGCCACTCTTTCATACATTCATGTGACCCACTTTTGGGTGGTGATCCGCGGGTTGAGAAGCCTGATTTAGCTGATATTTTTTGTGTCAGCCATCTTGGCTGCCTTTCAGCATTGGGTTGCAGTAAATCTATTTTATTGACTATGGAAAATTTGTTGAGGAGCCTAGCTTTAACAACACGTTAAGTTTCTTGGTCTTGAGACCAGTTTTGTTTAGCATTTTCATTAAGGACCTTGGAACATGTAAGTGTGCTGATGAAGTCTTAACAGTATCTCCAATTAAGTCAACTATATAGGGAAAGATTGGCATATTAAGAAAGAAATTGATTATCTTCATAGGTTTCATAGATGTCTAAGGTCCGAAGGCTTCTATTAAATCATTGAGTCAGACCCCTACTCCAATCTTAAGGATTGGAGTAGTAGAAATGGGTTGAAACCAACTCTAGGGTTGTGCACTTGGGTACTAACAACAAATTTTGTAAACCAGGAGCTCTTCAGTTGGAACTGGCAGTACAGTCAATCCAAAGAGCACTGGGTTGGCAGTGTGATCCTAGAATGAGTTGGGCATGGGGTTTCTAGTAAAGATAGGGAAATGTCAGTGCTTCATACAAGGCCCAGGTGAGTCCTTACCCAAATACTGTATAGTTCTGGTCAGCCTTGATGGATACGTAGAAATCAGAACAGGTGTAGAGGAAATCACTGAGATGAGCCTAAAAGCTTGTTTAGCCAAGCCAAAAACAAAAGGTTGAGTCACAAAAGAGAAACATCGGAGGGAAAATAATTATTTAAACTAAAGGGTACTGTTGACATGCCATGGATATAAACTAGTCAGGAATAAATTTAGCTTGGATATTTAGCAGGAGGTTCCTAACCATTAGAACCATCATGTTTGGAAACAGCCTTCTAATGGGAGTAGTAAGGTAAGAGGTGGGGGGGACGGGGATGACACACAAGACGGGGGACAGACTGCTAAATACCATAATTGCTTTAAGGTGGAGTATGATAAATTTGTGAAAGGGATTATATAACATGGTGGCTGTGGCAGGACTAGACTGCTATGCATGTAATGCTGCTTCCTGTCAGAAAACCTTTGGGTGACTTCCATTTTCAAAGGGAACTGGTTTTACTGAGCTTTTCTCCATTTAAGACTGCAAGAGCTATAACAACCAACATATATGGTCTCCCCTAAGTATTTGTGACCCTTAAGTGTGCAAAATTTGTTTGATCTTGGCTACAGTGAAAAGTAACGTTAAGAGTCTTAAGCTGGATAGAATTTCTGTCTTAATGAAAAGAATATTCTGATGTACAAATAATCTGATTTAGTGAACATAAATTGCGTAGGTACGCTAATATAGCTCTATCTCTTTAGTGATATATATGTAGTGAATACCAAATTTGGAGGAGGAGGATAAAGGAATGAGGCCACAATCTCAAAATGTTGAATCATTTGGTCTTTTCTATCACAACCGTGTTACTCAGTCTTATTTTATCAGCCTTTGAAAATCTATTGGGATGTTGCCTCCAACTAATTATAGATAATATTTCATATTCCATAAAAGGCCAGCGTTGATAAATATTCTGTTGTTGCCCTGTAAATGAGGGCAGGCAAGGCTGAAGAGCTGAGCTGTCCTGATATTTTTATCCACTGTGGGATGATGCTAATCTGTCATAACAATATGCAGTAATGAAAGATGAGTCTGCTTTACATAGACATGCTTCTACATATCTCTTGGGCAGTTTATGCATGGAAGTTGGAAAAGGTCTAGTGGCACTTCTGTAGACTCAAGAGTATGGCTATTGCTAGTGGAGGGCTAACTTAAACTGAGAAATAGTCTGCTTCATGAAATATACAAACCAATAGGAAAGCAGTCTAACTTGAGCCCTGCTGAGACAGCAGAACACTTTCTTCCTCCTCCTCCCCTCTTCCCCCCCCGTAGATTTGTTTATAGAGGGACGGTGGCCAAAACCCCAAAGCTGTTGCTCTTAGAGCCTGACCAAATCTTTGCTTGGTAGTTTGGCTTATGATTTAAAGAGCTCTCTGTAATTGTATGCATTTCAGGAAATGGAAGATAAGGTGATCAGTCCAGAAAAGGCTGAAGAAGCAAAGTTGAAAGCAAGATATCCTCATCTGGGTCAAAAGCCTGGGGGCTCAGATTTCTTGAGGAAGAGGCTTCAAAAAGGGGTGAGTTTGTGGGGGTTTTTTTTAATTGTAATTTCAATGGTACCCAAAAGCATATCTAAATTTTCTCTTCCTGTGGTGGTTTTCATTGTAGTCCTGCAACTTCTGCATGCATTTCTATAAAAGGTTGCTTGTATGACCAGAATACAGTGCTGTAAGCTTCTCTCTTTGGATGGAACTGATCGGAAGTTCTTCAGTTAACCCTTTACATGTCAGCACTAAGAACCAGGGAAAATACATGTCTATGAAATAAATAGCAATAATTTAATATTATAACTGAGCACAGCTTCAAGGACTCACCTAAATCTTTTTGAAACACAATTTAAAAGTTTTGACCCATTACACCCAAGACAAAGTTCCTGAAGGCTTACCGCCAAGGAATAAAGTCCCATTTTTATACTTATTTTGCACTATTTTTATGCTACCCTTTCCTTTTAGGATTGTCAAAATTAGTGACTGCAGATGTGTACCCAATTTCTTAGTACGTGAAGGCCATAATGCAGTGTAAAATTCATGCCAACCTCTCACTGGTGTTTGTGGATTAAGAATGATATTGTAGTTTTAAATTTATATTCTAACTAGAGAGCACTGGTCTGGTGGCTAGAGGATAGGGGCCACCAATGGAGATTTTTGTGCCTGATGGAGATAGCCGATTTTTAAGGAGGCGTACTGGCTGATACTGATCCAATTTCCGATACCCAGCCTGGTATCATGAAAAGCTGCCTCCAGCTGGTAAGTCTGGTGTGGTGGAAGGGGAGGGAGGAGGGAAGGGGCATTGGGAGTGCAGATCAAGGCCTCAGCAGTGAGGGAGGTGTGGGGCTGGCGCAAATACTGCCCAGCCAGGACAGGGTGGGCACAGGACAGAGCCCCAGCTCGTCCAGGGGGGAGCGGGAGTAGCTCCTGGTGCTGAGTGCTGTTTGTCCAGGAGTTACTGGTCTGGCGGCTCATCCAGTGCTCAGCTGCTCCCACCACTTGTCCAGGAGGGCATGTGCCCCTGGATCTGCATGGTGTGAGCCGTGACCGGGGCTGCGCAAAGTTCTTCCTGTTAGGACGGGGCTGCTCTGGGAAGGGGCTAAAGGAAATTTTTGGCTGCAACTGCTCCCCCTTCCCAGCACAGCCCCAACCCGATGGGAAGAGCTTGGCACAGCCCTGGCCCCAGCCTGGCCCACCCCATGGAGCTCAGGGGGCACATGCCTCTCCCCTGCCTTCCCAGATCAGTGGCAGGGAGCTGCCAGACCACCGGCTCCTGGACTAGCGGTGCACAGCAGAGGGAGCTGCCCCCACCCTCCCTGTGTCCCCCAGAGAAGGCACAGCACCGTCCTGCACCCATCCCGCTGCAGCTGGGCAGCGCTTGCCCCAACCCCAAGCCTCCCTCACCATGGGGGCCCTTGATCTGCCCCCCCCCCCCACACATACACCCCCCCCCACCCATCCACCCTGCCCTTACCTCCCCCCTCCCCTTCTACCACACCAGACTTAATGGCTGGAGACAGCTGTCCATGCTGCTGTGCTCCTCACTGCCTGTGCTACATGCATGTGCAAGACATATATCAGCCAAATTATTGGCCTGATACAGCCAGTTTCCGATGTAGTATATTTTCTTTATATCGGCGCCGATCCTATATCGGACCAATGTATTGGTGCACCTCTACTAGAGGAGTAGAGAAATGCGTCAGCACTTTGGAATAAAACAGAATGACTTTTTTCAGACTGGGTAAGTCACTTTAATTGGTTGTGGTTTCCCTCAGTTTTCAGTATATAAAGGGCTCCGGATTGTTAAAGCCCTTTTATCCTACCCATGTCATTGCATACACCTCCTGCCTTGTTTGCCAGCTTCGCATTTTTATTGGGAGCGCTACCTGAGAATGATTTTGACCCATCTTTAATCCTGTATCTGACAAAGGGAACTCAAATTACAATGACCTCATTGTATGAACTACTTATGTCTCCCCAAGGGAGTGGCTAAAGTATCTTCTTTTCTTGTCGCTAGCCTAAAGCAACTGCTATGCATTTTAAACCATTTAGGCTTCTCCTGTCTATTGCAATTTTCAGGTAAGGTGTCAAAACCAACCATTAGACTTCACCCAGAAGTACATTAGAACTTAGTCTAGAACACAGTTTGGGTTAATGTAGTGATGCTCAACCTTTTGTCCGGTAGGCTGAATGGGCAGTGCCTGGTCCATCTGCAAGCTGGATTTGAGACCCAGGGTGGTCATGGCAGGACATCATTTGACTGTGCAAGGTTGGCGGGAGAGGAGGGGTGGTAGCCTGACCCCAGCCGGCCACATGGAGCTTGGGATTTGGGAATATGGTGTTGGGGAAAGGTGGCCATATTAATTGCCACTGCTTCCCTGCTGCCAGATTTCCCAACCTGAGGGGAGCCTCATGGGCCAGATAACATGCCTACATGGGCCACATTTGGTCCATGGGTTGGAGGTTGTGCATCCCTGGGTTAATGTGAGGATGTTTGCATGAAATGCTTAATGTGCCATGTTTGTTGTCTGTCTTTCCACATGACAAGGGTTCTTGAATGGACTCCAGAAAATAAAGATGTTTGCTTAGGTTGTGAAATCTGGAGCAACAAAAATATAGTGAAGGAAAGATGAAAAATTGCCTGAGACACAGTACATAGCAGTGAAACTTGGGTTGGCTGGCCTACCAACCTTAGTAGAATTACAGGTGGTGACTAGAGAGCTACTTTTGATCCTTAAAATAAAGTGTAAATCTGTAGCAGTTTTTGTAGAGACCTCAAAATTTGACTCATTTGTGATGAGGTTTATAGTTAAGATTAAGAGAAGAATCTTTGCCTGTATCTTTGTCTTGTTTTAACTAAGCAATAAACCTTCCTTCTAATATACCTAGTTTAATATTAGTCTTTAGTTGTCTAATTTTTATTGTTACTAAATCTCCTTCAAGTCTGCTTTTAGAAGGGAGCAATGTCAAATTAAATTTGATTTTTGTCTTTGTCAGTTGTTAATAATGGACAAGATGTCAGGTTGACAGTGTCCATCTAGTAGTACATTTTATGGTAGATGTTTCTAAGATTCAGGACCCAACACTTAGCAGCTATATTTTGATCTAATGTTTACCCTGAATATGATCTGAGAGATCTGTTTGAAGATGGTCAGTTTAGTCAGATATTGCGGTTTAGATGTAGGAATTAGCAGATGAAATTTCATAGTCTAGTCTAATCTCCTACATAATACAGATGATTATAATGGCCCTTTCTGGCCTTCATATCTATGAATAATTTAATGCTTTGAGGATATTTGAAACAAGGCAGATGGCAATAAGGGGTAATGCTAGTAAAGATGGCAGAAATTGGTAGAAGTGATAACTTGTCTGAATAAGCAGGTATCTAATATCTGCTTAGTAAAACAGCTTTGATTCTAACATGATCTGGGAAGCAGGACATGTTTATGGAAACGAAACGGGTATTGGTTTTCGTAATCAGATTTTGGGGAGTGGGGTGTGTGCATGTGCTTTCAACAGCTGTGTTTCAAAAGATGAAACATGCCCTTGTGCATTGAGCTGTTACATGAATAGAACTGGCATGTGGTGCAGTGAGCTGTGTTATGTTTCAGCTAAGTTGTATCAATCCAAAACGGGTTTATTTGTGGTTTAATATGCTATATTCATTCTATGACTAAAGCTTTGTTTTTAACTAGCCTTCTAAAAGTTTCAGTAGGCTTCTAAAAATTTCAGTACAACTGCTAAGTAACTTGTAACAGTGTATTGCATCAGACTAACAGCAATGCAGGCTGGATTCAATGTTTCTGCACCAGTTCTTCACAAGTACTTGGTTGCTATCTTGCTTCTGAGTCTCTTTGATTGTTCTCCCCACCCCTCTCCCCTACCAGGCCAAGCCATGTTCCCTTCCCCTGCAGGCTGGCCCTCATCCCACTCTGCACAGCTAGCTGGTACCTACTGCACCCACCCTTGGTACTGTGTCAGTACCACCATTCATATCCAGCCCATTGACAGACTTGGCACTTTGCATCTGGCTCCCTGGGGGAAAAAGGTTGAGCACCACATCTTTAACCATTTGCAGATCTGGGCTATGAGCAAATTAATTTCACATGATACACTAGAGCAGGCACTCTATCCTTTAGATGTTAATGTTCAAGGTTGTTTTAGTTATACAGTTCTGGAGTTCATTAGCTGCACTACACTCTGCTGTCAGGTGTGAAGTTCTTGAGAGGTGAAGTTTTGGTCTCTTGACAAATTTGGCAGTATAGTAATGCTTACATGCAATGAAACAAACCTGAGGTTGGACATTTAACTTTTAGCACTTCCTTAATTCAGTGTTTAACTTTTAGCTTGTTCCCCAACTCCACACCTCTGGAGTCCTTTTACGTCCATACTAATACAATTTGTATGCATTAAATGAGGTAAAAAATTAATTTCTAAACTCCCTTAATATCCACCGCTTTCCAACAACAGAGCTTTAAGTTTGCAACTTGGTTATCAATTTAATGTTTTATGTGGTTTTCACTTACTAAACCAATGTAATTTTATGTATGCATTGAATACATTTTTCAATCCAACAAAAATATTTTTGTCTTCTAGCAAAAATACTTTGATTCTGGTGACTACAACATGGCAAAAGCAAAGATGAAGAACAAGCAATTGCCTACTGCAGCTCCTGACAAGACGGAAGTCACTGGTGACCACATTCCCACTCCACAAGATCTTCCGCAGCGGAAACCATCTCTTGTTGCTAGCAAGCTGGCTGGCTGACTAAAACGGCTGAACTGCATGAATCTTCTCATTCCCTTTATTTCTCCTTAATAGTTATTTCTCACTTACTTTTTTTTTTTTTTTTTTTTTTTTTTTTTTTTTTTTTTACACTAAGTTGTTGAGACTGACAGCTTTTTGCAGGTAGCGGTAGTGAATGCTGCTATTGTAAGGGAGTACTGTTAAGAGTAAATGTGTAGTACTTGGACTAGTAAGAACAATGCACTGATAAAAAGGACAAGTTTGGTTAGAGCAATGTAATCTACTTGAAAATGTACATATTGCCTATTTCCTAGTGTAGAAATGGTTCCAGCAAGTGACATAGCAAGTTTTACAACTTTTAATGTTTCTGCTTTTGTTATTTCACCTTAATTACAGCATAGTATGTTTGTATTTAATATAACCTCCTGTTGTGTTGCTTTTTCTCCTGTGTTTGGTTCTGTCTAAAACAGAGGTTTAGACCACAAGTTACTAGAAGGTAAAGCATGTATCAACACAGACAGGGCTCTGAATGAATTTGTGTATCTGCTCTTGAACTTGAATGGCCTTAAACCTGTTTCAGCTTTAACAATAGATTTTTACTTGGGCAATATTTGCCCATTCTGGTGTAACTCTTGTGAACCTAGTGCTTATTGACAACTGCCTGTTGAAGCTGGTATTCTTTTCAGTTCTGTAGCGTAGAACACACTTTTGTTTAAGATGTGAATGAAGTGTGCATGTGCATAGACTGTTGAATTCACTCTTGTGCCATTTTTGTAAATACAATAGTTTTGCACAACCTTTTGCAAATGTCTATTAATTTTACATTTTAAAAAGCAGATAATGTGCCAATCAGAAGCACAAGTAACTCTGTATCTGAAAGTCTTGGCCTGAAACTTTGTGCTCAGAATCTTGCTACTGATAAAACTTGTAAACTCAAGATTTGTGAAACACTTAATATTGATACCTGACTGAGTCAACCTTACTTATGCTTTTTGCAGTTGTATATTTTGTGTAGCAGTGACGTCCAATGTTCATGTATAGCAATCTGAAATATGTTCCTATAGGCATTCAAAGGCAGGCACCCTTTCTGTTCAGAAACTTTTAAATCTATATCTTTTTAAAGTTGAAATACTCTGGGATTCTGTGGATTACAGAGATACTTACAGTTCTTTAGGGTTATTATGACAGACTCCAAACCTGTTAGGGATTAAGGGATTAGATGCAATTGTATTTGGAATATTTTTAGTGTTATAGAATTGAGAAGGGTATGATATCATATTTCGTGAAATCATGAAGTGGTGATATGCCAACTCCTTGTTTTGGCAACCTTAGTTCTTTGTGTTGCACAGCAACCCCTAACCAGCTTTGAGCAATACCAAGAACTGAACTTGTATTATATGTGCTATCTATTGATAAATGTGGTAGTTTCTCATTCCAGCAAATGAGGATAAGCTTGGCATCTTGTGTAGATGGTGAAGGTTATAAAGAGACCTAACTACTGAATACAACAGGTAATATACATGTATGTTGATATTAGATGGAACTTCAGGAAGGAGAAAATCAGAACTTGTCTTTTTAGCTGAATCAGGTATATTAGATAAAAGTGGAGCTTTTGCTGTTAGTACCTATAAAACTCTTAATATCAAGGCTGTGATTTAGTCTTTGGGATCACAGTATGAATTTATTACCTCTCTTAGAATACTAGAATCTTGCATAGCTTGCTGTTATCATTCATTCAGTTTTCTTAAAGAAAAGGTCTAATACAACTTCTATAAAAAAAATCCATCCCCAGAAAAATCACTATAAGAGAAAATACTCTAAACATACATTTTTAAATCCTTCTTTTGTATTGGCATCTGCCAAAACAGCTGTTATCCAAGTGGCTAAGAAAAATAGATTGGTCTCTGGTCTCTGCAGAACCCCTCCCAAAGACAGACCTGAGGATCAGACAATAATCATTCAAAACTTAGTTTAACTTTAATTCAGCTCTATTTTGAATTATGCATAATAGCCAGATGAGCTTATTCTGTCTCTTGGGAGCACTGAGCACTTGCAGTGACTATTTAACCCCCTCTGGAAAATTCTAGCTTCTTGTCATAACAAGATGTAGCAGTAGAGATGTTAGATATGCATGTTCTAAATTTTAAATATGCTATAGACAAAGGCAGTGGTGCAGGCTTAACTTGCATAATCTTGTCAGTTTACCCCCCTCCCCCCCCCCCATATCAAAAGAGAACTTGAAGCAGAGAACTTCCAAATTCCAAAATCTAATTAGCTCATACTTTGTGCATCTTTTATAGTTCATTAGGAATGTGCTTGCTATAGTCCAGGCTTTCCTTTATCTTTTATTAGATTCTGTTGAACTTGTGAATATCTTCATAAGAACAGACTGAAGAGCATGGATACCCTGTGTCTGTAAAAAGCTAAGCTGGGAAAAGAGAAAAATCTTATCAAAAGAAATGTATACCAAAATAGCAAGGAAAATGGATATATTGAATTCAATTGGTTTTTATAGATGTTTATCCTAATGTGAAAATCCCTCTTTATTTTTGTATGTGTAAATGAAAAGCAAGACTTATTGGTAGGATTTGGTCTGAAACAAGCTTCTTACATTTTAATGTGATTGTGCATGTGTGTGTGTGTGTAATGTCTGGTATCACTACACTAACATTCACAGTAGGTTGAGTTCTCTTGACATTTAGGAAGGTAAAAATTCCATTTAAACATTCCATTCACTCAGCTACAGCTAGTTTAATACACTGATTAGACAACAAATTCTTATGATGTCCATTCAGTGGCTTGCAGGGTTTTAAGTTTGTTACAAATTCCAGTATAAATAGATGATCCATGAGAAATGTATATTTGAAGTGTACTGTATTACTATGACCAGGTCAGTTACTGATTTTGAGCCTTTGTATTGAAAACCTCAGCAGCAAGCACAGTTAGTTTGATTATATATGCTGTTTAAGACATTAAATGATTAAGCCCAGTAATGATTTTACAGCAAATCAAACTTGACTGTGAATCTACATCTACTTTCAGCTTACTCCTGCAGAATAACTAAGCTATCCAAACTTGTGTACATAATGTATAATATGAGTTTTACCATTTGATAAATGACCTTTTTCAGAGAAGACCTATCTGCACTGTAGTCTGGCAGTCCCTTTCATATCTTGCCTTTAAGGGTAGATGGTAATTAATAGCTAGAGTAGTACTAACATTGGCTTTTAATAGCAAGTAGCACCAACATTTTGAAATAGTCACAAGTGGATTAATTGCAGCTTCAGAGATATGTCCCCCAAACCTGTAGACCGAAGGCTTCCTTCTCATTGTTCATGATGTAGTAGGACAGTGTCTGTGCAAAGGCCCCAGGAGTACTGTTTTGTTGGACATATTCCTTACACCCAGTCAAGATGTTAAGGGAATAAAATGTTGATTGCTCCTTACAAACATACACGTTGTATAGTATACATAATAAATTGATCTACTTAGTTTTTATTGCAATGTGCACATTTGTTTTGTCTTTACCGTGGTCTTCTTAATGATATTGCCTCTCCTGATCAAAGTCTTTCTGAAGACTTCCTAAAACCCAAATCTTGCTACTCTGTATTATTAGAAGTATGACTGGGCCTCAGTTTCTAGTTTGTTAGACTACAATACTACTTTAATGTAACCGTATTTATATATTTCAGTGCTTATTTTTCTAATACAGACAATTAAAGCTAACTGTGCAAAAACTTAACTCCATAACAAATGCTTGTTTCAGTGCCTTATGCTGTTTGAGTGAAGGTGAGTTCGGCCGAATAAATTTTGCACCTAGATACCAGCACTGCAATAGTAGTAACTCTCTTTTAAAATTTGGTCTCATGGCTTAAATGTTGATGTCCAAAGGTTTTACTGTATCTTGAAATCTAAAAGAAAGCTAACAAGCTGAAATAGAATCCCTTTAAGCATTTCTCTTTGGAAGGCTTTCAGAATATCTTTAAAAAATATCTATCCTGGATGGACTTCATACAATTGAAATCGACTGAATTACTTGAAAAGCAGTAGCTTTGATTTAGAGGCAGACAGCTAAATTGCTGTAACATTATTGATTCTGTTTATATGTCTGAAAACGCTGTTCCTGATGACTTGGTGGTAGCCCCTTTTCTAAGAAGTGCTATTTGTATTGAGTAGTCTTCATCATGCTTTTAAAGGCATGATCAGTCTTTAATTTGTAGAGTAAATATGAAATTGATCAGGTATGTTCAAATTTAGTTTTCAGAGGTACATTTGAGGGGGTGTGGGGACTGCTGGATATCACATACTGGTCACACTCTTGAAACTTACCCTGTAATAGTGCTGGTGACAGTAAATGAGTCCTTCCAGCTACAAGACTATTTAAAAGCAAAAAGTTATAAACTCTTTCTTGTAACCCTGCATCCCCATCAAGCTTTTCAAGTGAAATTTACTGTAGCCCCCAGCCCTTTTTACTGGGCATATGTCTACAGAGATTATATTTCTGTTGTTGAAGTACAGATTCCCCTGAAGTGCAAAACACTGGTGTATCCTGTGAGAATTTAAAAAAAAAAAAAAAAAAAAGATTCCTATCCTAAACCATTCTGCAGTGTACTTGTACTTCTTTTCAGTAGGGCATCAGTCTATTGGATTGAATTATCTGTACTAAATACTCCTATGCAACTGTATGGACAGTACTGAAGAACTGAATAATACTAGTATTGGCAAACTAAAACCTAAAGGTATGGTCTGTAAATCACCAAAAATCTGGGGTTTGGAGATGGGATCTTTGGTATCAGAACCTGAATAAAAGTGGTGTACCAGTTAAGCATACTTTTGCTGGGAGAATCAGCTTCATATAACAGAAGCTTCTGTAACACTTTGAAAGGACAGATTCACATTGCAACTACATTGCCATATCTAGGGGAGATGCAACAAGCAATTGTCCAGCTGAGGGTTTGTTTTGATTATGGATTTGTATGTTGCTTTCCATGTACATGCTGAAAGACTTGTGACTTCTCTTGTGTGAAACTGCCATGTTACACCTTGTACTGAGTTGCACAAACATTGATTGGTGTTAGTGCTAGCTTGGAATTTAGAGCTGTCACACGCAGTCATGAAATCTTCTCTGACTGTGCCCCACCTGCACAGCTGTGACTTGCCACTAGGAGGCCTGGTGAGCAGGTGCAGGACTAGGAGCTGTAGCTACTAGAGGGATGGTGAGCCAGGAACACTTCCATCCTTGCTGAAGGACTGCAACTTGGGCAGCACATCTGTTGGGACTGGCCACACCTTAATGGAACAGGAGCTGAGTTGTGTGAATCGGAAAGAATCCTGCCCTGGAGTAGCGTAATTTTGAGCTGCATAATAAGTGCTTAAAACCACTTCAAAATGTTAATGTGCAGACAGTCCGGGAGGGTTAAGAGCTCCAAGAGCTGCCCAAAATTACTATGCAACAAGGTATCAAGTAATGAACACCTCTTTGTTACTTATCACCATTTGTCACTTGTATCTTGTAGATGTTTAGTTAGTCACAATGTCCCCTGAAAGATTTGTTCTAAACTTTGATTGGAAGAGGATTAACAACCTTTACCAAGTTTATATGCATGTTACTTGCTTTTGATTCTATCCCAACCTAATTAATTAGCAAATTCTTCAGGAGTTATTTCTAGTATTTGACTCTATCACAAAATAATATGCTATGGAGAGTTGTAATGCCTTTTGCTCTATGAAGGACTTGCATCTTATGCAAGTTCTTTAGTAAACTATGAAGAAAGGCTTTAACAGTGTATTTTTAAATTCTTATATGGCATGAATGAAAATTATGGGTTTTTTTCAAAGCAACCTTTGCATTGCAGGTATGTCTAGAACTCATTATGTTAACTAACCTTAAAGTTAGTTAAGCACTCCCAATTACTCCTGATATAAAATTAAATCTATGGTAAAGATGCCAGTAGTGCATCTATCTCTAAAACAAGAAAAAGCTGTTTCTAGCTGAATTTGGAAGAGACTTAATGTTACCTAAAAAAACCTGCCATCTTTTCCTACCTGTGCCCATTATGCCAGCAGCAGGCATTGATTCTGTGTTACTATATTATTCCTTTTTTGGAGTAACCATTTGATCAGCTAAAGAAATCATCAGTTGTAGTATGGCATAAAATGTCTACCCATGTCTAAGGATCTGGTCCCTTAAACTAAACTATAACATGGGTAGAAATTCCAAAGACTTTCTTGAACAAATTCTGCTGAATCCTTCCCCATTTTAAAGTTCTGAAAGGATAATTTTCTTTGCTGATGTCATTTAAAATCAGTATACAATATTGTATATGGATGTTATCACAGCTAGGTTAGTTACATTTGTAAATGTTAACTGTGATACTTGTATTCTGAAATCCTTTCATCAGCTCTGAATTTTTTTTTTTAAGATAGACAGATTTCTTTGGGGGTTGTTTTTTTTTAAATCTATTTAGTTAGACCGATGGTTAAGGAGCATGACTGGTTACTTATAGGTGTAGTACAGGAAGGCTGTATCTATTTTGTCACTGTCTTTAAAATCTGACCTTTAACGACAGACCTGAGATTTCAGTTTTGTGCTGAATAATGTTGAGACAGGAGTATTTTGGATAGACATATCTATTTTTGACTCGTGATTATAATTCCATTTGAATCCAGGGCTCCAGCTGTGAATGGCTGATACAATAATCCACAGTCCAAGCACGCTAGTGAAAGCAGCAGTGTGGATTTAGCATTTGCATTATCCCAAAGCAGCACGGTGGATGTTGGGTGAGAGCAGGCGCATACAAAAATTTTTAAGTTCTTATAATAAATAAATATCAAGTGAAGGATGAGAGTCACACTTGAGACAAATGATGATGTCAGTGATGACAGATAAGGAAAAAAAACCTGAGGGCATGTCACATGGCCAGGAGGGAAAAGGTACAGGCTCTAAAGAAGTAGGACATTCACGGAAGCTTAAGATACTGGATATATTGATGAGGAAAAGACCATTGTAAACATTGAGAGAAAGAAGACACCAATTACAGCTTAAACTGATCCTGGAAAAATTAATATTTATTTGTGATGTTTATTGACCATAGAGCATTGGAGCAAAGGACAACTCCCTTTTCAAAAGCTCAGCTTCCTCCCTCTCCAGTCTATTAAAAAAATCTGTTACTGATATTTTTTTGCTTGTTCTTACTATATCACTCTCCCAATCCTTGTGTTTTTGATCCTCTTGGCTGTCCTTCCTAGCCTGACCTTATGCCTTCACCTACTGCTCTATTTGGTCCATAATACCTTCCTTCATGTCCCAGTTGTCTTTTCCTATAATCATCTTTTTTTGTATGCTGCTCTGGCCTGTTCTGAACTGGCCTATAGGACCACTAGCCCATCCACATTCAAATCCTCCATGAAGGCTCGCTTGCTTTGCAATGCAAGAAGCTAACCAACTACGTATTTGCCTTTATATAGAGTAGCTTCACAGCATGCACTCACCTTCACAGACTTTGCTGACCTCTCTCTCCTTAACATCACTGCCAAAACTGTTTGTAATTTATTCTCTGCCCCTATTTCTGCATCCAGTCTGAAACTGGAGTGTAAGCCTTTCTGGATGCTGAGTGTGAATTCTTATCTGTGCCTAGCAAACTGCTGTAAAATTATTATAATGTTTCGGCCATGGCAAAGAATGTTAAGAGCATTTGTGGAGGAAGCACGTCCCCTCACAAGTTGTCAGATTCCCCCCACACTTCTCTATTGCCCTCATCCCTGATTAATAGGCTTTTGCTAGTTTTCTACTTTGGCTTTTTGGTTACTTTCATTGGCCTCCTGTAGCTGACCTCCAGACCACTCTTGCGGTTGGCAATTACAGGATTACCACAATGAAGAGAATCTGCAGAATTGATCCCAGAAGGAAGAAAGGATACTATGTACCATTTGTATCCCTCAAGGAGTTGGGGAACAGCTAGAAAAAAATCATGGGCTATCTCCAGTGAAATTCTAGTTCCTTCTCCCAGTGAATTTAAAACAAAAATAAAGATGGGAGCAGTGAAACTGCTGCACAGATGTGCCCTAAGGCTATGCTTTTATAGCGGTCTCAAATCATGGGGAAATGAATTTGTAACAAAAATTTAACTGCCAAAAGGTCTGTCTGAATTTTTTAACCCTTCAGTGGTCTTAGGCTGAAGCATGTGCAATGCTGAAGCAAAAAGGGTTGGCACAGACTTCCCTCTACCAGGAGGCCTCAATGTCCCTGCCTGCACTTGCCTGGAACCATTTTCTGTAAGCATCCGCCAGGGTTGGTCTGCTCCCTTGCCTGGGAGGTGCCTATATATCAATGCAAGTGGCTTTGGCAGTGGCCATTTGGACAGGGGAGTGGATGATTGCAGGATTTGCACCTGACACCACACAGATATGGCCTGTGGGTTTCACCTCGAGAATGATCGTGACACAGGCGAGAATTGGTGTTTAAAAGGTGCATAATAGAGAAATAGGGGTGGAAGGGACTTGCAGAAATCGTGCCCCTTCCTGAGGCAGGATCAGCCCCATCCAATCCATCCCATACAATTTATCATCTAAGCTTGATATCAGGCTACTGTCCGCCCTGATGCCACGCAGACCAAACGCGAACCTGCCACTGGTAAAATGGACCACAGCAGCCAGTATCCTACTTCTATGAAACGTTGATACACGCTCAAGGCAGACAAGGTTCTTTGGGTAAACGTGGTCGCTTTTATTAGACCAACTAAATGGTTGGAAAAAAATGTTCTTTGGGGCAGAAACACTTTTCTTCAGGCCTAAGGAGAGTCGGCGGGTGTCTGCTCTCCTGGGTGGACTAGAAGATTAAGCCAATATGAAAAATGCAGGTCTGTGAAAATACAAATGTGTGGCAGGGAAGATGCGGGGACGGGAGGTACAGGCAGGGCTACAGAGGAGCGGACTGGTAAGAAGACGACGCTGCAACATCCTCCCCCTTTCTGTTTTGTTTTCCCTCCCCCTGATCTTCCCCGGGAGCCTGGACATGCCCGGAGAAGGATGCCCGAAAGCCTGCGACCAACTATTTTTCCAACTATTCAGCCGGTCTAACAAAAGACATCACCTTTCCCCAAAGCACCTCGTCCGCCCGCGTGCTTGGACCGGCGCGGCTCCACCCGCCAACCGATTTCACGGTCGGGAGGCCGTGGGCGGCGGTGTGCGCCGCCCCGAGCTGAGGGACGAGCCCGTCCGGCGCGGGACAGCAGGCCAGGCGGGCCGTGCAGTGCCAGGGCGGCGCCCCAGGAGACAGGGCCCCAGGCCGAGGCCGAGGCCGCGCTCAGCGTCGCGCCGCCCGCACCCCCGCCCAGCGCCGCCTTCCCACAATGCACCGGGCCGGGGCCGGCCGCGCCGCGCCGCACAGGTAGCGCCGGCTCCCCCGCCCCGCCCCGCCCCGCCTTAGCGTCGGCATCGGCATCGGCATCAGCATCCCCCGCGCCCGCCCGCCCGCCCGCCCGGGCGGCATCATGGCCGCGTCCGAGCTCTACACCAAGGTGAGGGGCCGCGCCGGGCGGGGAGGGGAGGAGATGCCGTGTGTGTGTGTGTCCTTCAGGCATCCGCGGCCGATGGCGGCAGCGCCGCCGCTCCCCTCCCGGTCGCCTCCCCCACACCCGGGCCGGGAAGCGGGGGGTGGGGTGGGGGGTATCTGCCCCGCCCTGCCGCAGCCGCCGCTCCCGGCCCTTCCCGCCGCGGCATCGCGGGCTCGGGGGTGCCGGCTCCGCCGCGCGTTTGCATCCTCTCGGGCCCGGCGGGCTGCGCGGGGGGGGATCCTTCCCGGCCGGGTCCCCTGCAGGTCCGGCGCGCGGGCAGACCCGGCCTCCAGCACCGCCCGCCAGCAGCAGCCGCTGGCCGCAGGTCTCATCCACAACCCCTCGCCTGCCGACCCTTGGGGTTTCTCTCGTTTCCAAAATCCACCTTCCTGCTGTTGTCTAAAACCAGTCTCGCTTCTTCAGAACTGTTCTGCCGAAACAGGCATGGGAGACGGGGCTGAGCCGTTGCAGCCTTGCGGGGAATCTCTGTGGGTAATGGTAGGCTACGATCCTCCTTGCCTTCTGCCTGGCTGAGATCCCTGCTGCCAGCACTGATGCAGGAAGGGGACTCTTTGTAGGGCCACTTTTCAGTCAATCTCTTAATATAGTTTAGGGTGAATTTTACTACCTCTCCGTGTGAACTGCGGAGATCAGTGCAGAAGCGCTGCATACGTGTGTTACTGACCGACAGGATTAAGGTCCATTGCAATGCACATTTTATGCATTAGCAGTAAAGTGTCTCGTGTGTGTGTGTGTGTGTACCTGCAGCAAAACTATTGATCACTGATTTTTCTTTTCTTTTTTTTCTGGCAGAAAGGGCCATTGTAGTCATTAGGTATGACCCCATGCCATTGAATTTTATCAATCTTATTGTATCAAGTTTGTAATTTCAGGTTGAGTTTGGGCATATTTTATTAAATGGTGTCCAGTCTCGAATTTTCCATTGCTTTATAACATCAGTTACGGTCCAGCTAGTTACTCGTGTAAGTAGGGAATATGAAAAGAGAGTATTTCTGCACTGGATGATTCTTTCACCGTGTTTGCAGTAACTGCCCATGGATATACAATGGGTAATCCCTTTTGAGGATGATGAGTCAATACAAACCAAATTCTTGATACAATGTTGACGTGTTTCATAGGCCAACTCTAAACAGTGTGTGTTATGGGAAAAGCTGGCTCTTGGCCAGAGACTGGACCAATCACATAAATGAGAGACTGAAAAAAAATTGTGGAGGTGATGGTTAGTTGATGATAGACCGAGGTGCTCTAGACCAGTGGTTCTCAACCTCTTTCAGTATCAGGACCCATTTGTAAGCATTACTGGCCAGTCCCAAACTATCACTCACTGCCAAATTCCCATGCCTCTTCCACCAGCACAGCCAGATCTGGGGCGGGCATTGCCCTCTTCCCTCTGCCAAGTGAATGGAGCTGGGCCGTGCCCTCATCTCTCCATGTGGCTTGATCAGTGCCAAGCCATGCCCCTTTCCTGCCATGGGCCTGGATCAGGCTGGGCAGCCCCACTGGTCTCCTCTGAATGACTGGATGGAGCCCCGCTGCATCCACCCTGGGTGCTGGATCAAGGCCATTGGCCACATCCTGCCCTTGGACAAACTGAGCACTGCCCGTCCAGCCCACCAAGGAGAAAAAAGGCTGAACACCACTGTTCTAGACAGCTGCTTATATTAAATGTATCTGCATAAACAAATGAAAATAAGCATTCTGGTCAAAGGAAGTGTGGGCACAGCTGGCCTTAAAAAATTCACTAGACATCTATTTGTCCTTGTATATATTTAAGAATAGCTATTCCTGATTAACAAATTGTGCAGATGCTTTTATTCCACAATAAAAATGTTCAAAATGGGAAAGTATAGACACTTGATTAAGTTAACACTAGATAAGTGTCAGCAGGGTATTGCAGTGTTTCAGCTGTTCCATGGTAGTGGCCTTTGTGCATGTATTGTGCATAATAACTGAACACTAGCCCATGTCACTTTATCCTTAAACTACTCTGGTGATTCTCAACCAGGGTGCCACACAATGCTAGCACTGTTAAGTGTGCAAACATGATTTACAAGATAAACCCAGAGTTTTCAAATTGGAATCCACAGTGTTAAAAACATTCTAGCCTGTTGTAGTCTTTGTCTGAGTTCTGTGCAACAGCAGAATTGTTCTCTTATTTTTCTGTAGTCAAAAAACAAGTGAAAGCTCAAAGCTGGTATTTTATGAGGGGTGTCTCCAACCTATCAATGGGAACATCAAGTTGAAAAAGGTTGAGAACCACTGGACTAACCTATAGAAGACTAGCGTTCATTTACTGCAGGACAGATTTGTTCAGATAGATGAACGGTTACTCTAGAAAGAGGTGGTTAGTCATGGAGCAATGAAAACACTGTAAATTTCCACCCACGTGCATCTTCCACTAACTTGATTATATGTTCGTATCCAGAGTTAAACAGGAATAGCTATCCTGCTTTAAATTCACACCCTTCCTACCTTGTGTAGGCCAACTTTTTACTAGGCTGCTAGAAAGGACTAGATTTCCTGTCGTTCTGGGACAGCGCCCTTATGACAGCTTAGCAGCCTTTATCAGCTCCTGAAGAGGGTGATGGTACATGAGCATATAATAGACTTGAAGGTCTCCTGATTGCTGGAGGAGAGAGAATTTTTGTTTTCTTCCATTCATCATCTCAGTTTTTGTCATATATATGTCCTCCCACCTCTGTTTTCCAATTTTTAGATGTTTTATTTAGTGAATAAGAACAGTAGAGTAAACTTACTAAATAAGGAACATAATGACTTTAAGATAGTGGGCAACGGTCCTGTATAATAAAACAAGTGCAGCATATAGTCCCCCAGTAGAGGACTAGGTAATAAACTTATTCCAGTGTTCACTTTCTGAAGATTGTTCCTATTCTTTATGAGCTAGAACAGATTATTCTCTCCTCTATTAAAGCCATGTGTAGTCCAGAAAAACTAGTTTTTACATCTCTTCCCCACTGGTGAGCACCTTCAGGATGGTTCCATAAAATACACAGAGCCTCCAACATGAAAGTAATACTTGACATAGATACACAGTTACTGTAAGACTTAGCCCTAGATTCAGCAGCTCTGTTAAAAGTGACCAAACATTAGGAAGACTGGATCAAATAATAGGTAGCATGTAGCGTTAGAGGTTCAGTCATGGGTAGGTATGTTCAAGTGAACTGTTCAAGGAAGAAGCAGTCTCACTGGCAGACTTCCTAGGGAATGGGGTAGAGGAGAAAAGGACAAGTTGACCAGAGACGATGTGTTCATAGATTCATAGATGTTAGGGTCGGAAGGGACCTCAATAGATCATCAAGTCCGATCCCCTGCATAGGCAGGAAAGAGTGCTGGGTCTAGATGACCCCAGCTAGATGCATATCCAACCTCCTCTTGAAGACCCCCAGGGTAGGGTAGAGCACCACCTCCCTTGGGAGCCCGTTCCAGACCTTGGCCACTCGAACTGTGAAGAAGTTCTTCCTAATGTCCACTCTAAATCTGCTGTCTGCTAGCTTGTGGCCATTATTTCTTGTAACCCGCGGGGGCGCCTTGGTGAATAAAACCTACCCAATTCCCTTCTGTGCCCCCGTGATGAACTTATAGGCAGCCACAAGGTCGCCTCTCCTCCTTCTCCTGTGGAGGCTGAAAAGGTCCAGTTTCTCTAGTCTCTCCTCGTAGGGCTTGGTCTGCAGGCCCTTAACCATACGAGTGACCCTTCTCTGGACCCTCTCCAGGTTATCCGTATCCCTCTTGAAGTGCGGCGCCCAGAATTGCACGCAGTACTCCAACTGCGGTCTGACCAGCACCCGATAGAGGGGAAGTATCACCTCTTTGGATCTGTTCATCATGCATCTGCTGATGCACGATAAAGTGCCATTAGGTTTTCTGATGGCTTCATCACACTGCCGACTTATGTTCATCTTGGAGTCCACTAGGACTCCAAGATCCCTTTCCACTTCCGTGTCACCCAGCAGGTCATTTCCTAGGCAGTAGGTGTGCTGGACATTTTTCCTCCCTGGTGCAACACTTTGCATTAATCCTTGTTGAACTGCATTCTGTTGTTTTTTGCCCACTTGTCCAATCTGTGCAGGTCTGCTTGCAACCGTTCCCTGCCCTCCGGCGTGTCCACTTCTCCCCATAGCTTTGTGTCATCCGCAAACTTGGACAGAGTACCCTTCGCTTCCTCGTCCAAGTCGCTGATGAAGACATTAAAGAGTATTGGTCCAAGGACCGAGCCCTGCGGGACCCCACTGCCCACACCCTTCCAGGTCGAAACCGACCCATCCACCACGATTGTAGTGTTGTTTTAAATGATTGCTCTTTCAGTGTAACAACATAAATCAGGTAACTCTTTCCAAGTATGAGAGAGAGCTACCACACATTTTGTGTTTTTGTTTTAATTTAATCCTTACTACAGCTTCAATGGTTCTAACTTGTTCAGGATGGTCTTCTTGAAATTCCCACAGAACTGAAATAAGTTTTCACTGCATCCAGATGAGTCCAAACATTTGTTTCCCAGGGAACAAGTAGTAGCAGCACACCAGAGAATGCCTGTGCCATGTGCACTCTGGCATGTGGCAGGTTACCCCGGTGAGGTAGGGGAAGCTGGGGCCAGCAGCCTTACCTGGGATCCTGTCCCCCCCCCTCCCCCCCCCCCCGACTGCAGCCACGGTAGGAAGCCTGGCCAGCAGCCGGAGTGTGGCTCTGGCTAGCCAGACTTCAGTTTTGGGTGGTGTGTACTGCTGTTGTGTGCGCTGCTCTGCTTTTTTTTTTTTTTTGACCCCGGGATCTCCCGGGGTCAAAAAAACCCAAAACAAACACTACCTATGCTGCAAGGTAGCAGTGTGGGGAATGCCTCCATGTGTGGTGTGTGGCATCACAGATAGGTCTACGGTGCCATACACCACATGTCTGAACTCATCTAGATGCAGCTTTTGAAGATTAGTTGGAGTAGCTGGATGTCCTCTGCTTGGAATTCTCAGAAGGGCTAGGATTAGGGGATGTCTCCTGTAGTGTTACACTCTTGCTTGGGCACAAAATATGTACAGTCACAATAATGGGAACAACTTCAAGATGACAGAGGGCAAGACTCTGAAAGGCAGGGCAAGTTGATCAGCTATACAGGTGAGTGAGAGAGACTATCTTTGTGCATGTTGAATGGACAAACTAAACTGAAGAAGTAGAATGTTTTTCCCTGATTTTTGCAGCTGTAGTAATCTTAGGAGTTGGTCATAACAATAGTAGGTAAAAATCAAGCATTAGCTTTGAAAATATTGTCAATATTTCTTTAAATCTTCAGAAAGAGAGAGAGATCGCTATTTTTGTTGCAAAATATAGTTTGTGGATCAGTGAAGTATAGATAAGTGAAGTTCTGCACTGTTAAGCTTCAAGATGTCCCAAAGCACTGTTCAAATGCAGAATGAGGAATGAAGATTGCGAACTTGGATCTCTTGCGTGGCACCATGAAATAGTACTTCTGTGTTGCTGGCCAGGCCACAGCTATTATCTTGAAATAGGATACAGTAACTACTTTTCCAAAGTGAGATTGTTCTTGCCAAAGACCATCTACATACATTTTGTGATAACCGATGTCAGCACTCTGAAAATCCTTTTTCCCTTATCTGCATGTCAATTTGTTTAATCTCTGTGACTCTCTATAGACACTTGTGTTGTTATTCACTATTGCTGATAACAGAAGCTTTGAATTAAATGACTGACTCCAGGACAATCAAACAACAGCATGCTCTGTGTGAATGTGTTTGACCTGTCCCTTTTTTGATATTGCTGCACCCAATGAGTAAATAGATGTATTTACTTGCACCCAATGAGATTTCAAATGTAAATTGTATACAAGGCAGTATCTTCTCTCTAGGGTAGTGTTTCTCAACCCATGGGTCAAGACCCAAAAGTGGGTCACAAGAATATATGAAAGGGTTGCAAACAAACTTTAAAAATGGATCAACAAACTTCAAAAAAAGATTCTCCTCTAAAGGAGAAAATCATGGGAAACTCTGGGTTTTCCCTTGCAGGCTGGCAGAGTTCCAGCCTGCAGGGGGCTGCTTGGGCCTCCCATGCCCCCCTACACACACCTCATGCCCCACATACTGGGGGCTGGGGCTGGGGGTCACCAGGTTAGGAGTGAGGAGCACCGGCGGGACCAGCAGACTGTTTTTTACTTAAACTATTTACTGGGTCAGCACTGGCTATCAATGTTTACAAATAGGTCCTGCTGCAAAAAAGGTTGAGCCACTGCTTTAGGGCTCAGTTTCAGAACTATTTCATGAGTAGTGTCAGGCATTTTTCTTTGAAATATAACTTTGGGCCAAAGTTGTAAATTTCTGTAAAATTGCACAAAAACATTAGTACCAGTATATGGAAGTCAACAAAGCAGGTTAGAAATTGTGTTTGCTCTTCTTTTCAAATTAAAATGAGGATCTTATATTGTTAATGTTTTTGTTCCCCTAGTTCAAAGCTTATTTTTCCCTTTGGTTTTCCTCTCTGTGATTTAGGCACTTCACAGTTATTCACAATTACTTTCATCTTCCCAGTTATAGAAACAGAGACTTGTATTTTATGTTAGGTACTTTATTTTTAGATTTATTTATTTTTTTTGGAAGTTCCTTGGGCCCCTATCAATCTCAGATAGTTAACACTGGATGGGGTAAAAAGATTTTCTAAGATAGAACTATTGTTTTCCCAGAGCATTTATGTTGTCTTGGGTATGAACAACAAGCAGCCCTAACGGCATTTAAAAAATTAGTAATAGATCATTCTTTTTTTTTTATCCTTGATGATGCTTCTTGCTTCCTTTTCCAGAGTCTAATTAACAGCTAGTGCTGTTTACCTAGGACTTGATCCAGCTGCAGTTAAATTCAGTGGAAAGACTTATTGGGTATTTAGTAGACAGCTTTAGTTTACACTACAGCATATGATTCAACAAGCCAAACTCAACGTTTGACCTTCAATTCCTCCATCTTCTCCTTGATGCCATTCAACTTTGGGTTTTGTAAGCAATAAACCAGACTGACATGGGGTGGAATATGGGACACCGCTGACAGAAAAAAAATTAAGTTTCTTGGTTTCACTGCTAGTGCATACACTGTGGCTTAGCTCTTCTCACTATGTACTTTATCTAGCTTGTTTTTGTCCCAGAATATTTTGTTTGTTTGTTTGTTTTGCTGAAGGATATGTGATTGAAATTTGCCTCTAAGTATTGTATTTGTATAAGTAAGCATTCCCCATGGTCAATAAAAATGTCTTTGTGAGCATTTAAAAGAAACAGCAGGCTCTAGTCTGGTACTGAAGACTGCACAGGCAGACCTCAGAACCCTGTAGCTTAACTGGGACAGTTCTTGGGGCGTGGTTAGGGTCCTCTTTATGAAAATAAACGAACATCCCTTTGCAACATTTTCAGTTTAAGGCAGCACTGTGCTATTGTGGCTGGAAATTGAGAATGACCAGAAACTGACTCTCTAGTTTCTAAAAGTCCAGAATAAGAAAAATAATAGCAAACAAATAAAATGCTAGTGAAAAGACAGGTACATATTAAACATTTGCTTACTTCTTTCACATGCTTTTTTAAAATGTAGAACTGGAGGAAGTCCTCTAGCTGGCTTAATTAAGAAGTCCTTCTGTTGTATACTGTGTTGCTTTCTAAAAATTAAACAGCAGACAATTGTCTTAATAGATTTTTCAGGGTTGTACTGCTCAATAATAGCATGATGGCAGTTTTTCATGTTGATATACAACTTGTATGGTGTGCTATTTTAACCAAGAAGAAGCAAAGACTTATTATTTTAGTGTATTTCTACATGGGATATGTGGGACGTAGGCCCCTGACAGACATTCACTTTAAGATGTGATGGGATTTAATCCCTGATCCCAGAATCACATATCTTGCCATTCATGTGTGTCTTCCTGTGCTGGGCCTTATAAAATCATGTGTATTGCCCAGCTGGGTGGCACACAGGTTTTGATAAATCCTGGTGTGTGAGTAGCCACCTATGCAATTCAAGGCATGATACAAATGAGTCACAAAGTTATAATTAGATGTGAAATAACTTTCTGGCTCAATTACGGTATTATCACACCTTAAATTGACTAGCACATGCATCTGGGTTACTGATTAAGGTGAGGTTAACCTATTATTGCATCTTAAATATAACATATGTCAGGGGCCTCAGTACTGTGAGGTTATCATAGAAATTAAATATATGCTGTTGTTAAATTAAGCAGTAACATGTGGGAGCCTTTGATACTATATTTGCTAATCTTGCCCTTATGTTGTTTCAAAAATTAATTGCAAACAGATGAGGGAATATGTTAGCTACTTAGGGCAACTGCTTTACTATTAAAATAATGGTGCTTAAGCATTATGGGTATATGACTGATCAGAATTTTACATAGCAGTGTTCCTGAAACTGTTGCTGAAGTGAAGGCACTTAATATAACATTACCTACTATATAGCAGTGTATGATTATAGTAAAGGAAGTGCTTTTGCATATATTATTTTCTTTTTTGCTATTGGACACCGCATCCATGGTCTAGGAAACTGAAAAAAAATCTCAGATTTCTGTTAGCAGTTTACATCTGTGATATGTCACCAACACTTTGCTATTCTTATTAGCAGAAAAATTGAAGCCTTAAGGAGTGCAGGTATACTAAACCAAGACCTCTATGGTTAGAGCTGTTCATTTGAGTACTGAGTTCCTTCTCAATAGGAAATGAGATCATCATGGGCAGGGCTTTTTGTGGTCTTGAGGCAGCAATCTCTCTGTGAAAGCCTCTTCCACAAATAGGCTTTGAGAGGATGTATTATGCAAGACAAATGAAAAACAGTAACATCTCTGGAAGCTTTGTTTCAGTAGCTCTCTATTCAGTAGGAAATATGGTTGCTTAAGGTGTAAGTTTGCATGTGTGTACATATGCACATACATATACACATTTTAATGCATTCATTGTACAGTTGTAGCATTTTTCCTGTTAAAAGATGCACATTGAACTCACTGAACTGCTTATATCCAAGGAGCAGTTCAGAATAATTTACAGTGGAGTCGCATCTTATGCAGGGATTAGGTTCTAAAGTTGGCGAGTAAGGCGAAAATCGTGTACAGTCAAAATTACCCTTGAAAATCCCTTAAATTGCCCATATTGGGGTGTCGTCAGGGCTTGATGTCAATCCAGGAGATGATGGGCCAGGCTTGGGTGACGGAGAGCGAGTCGTAGATGAAGTGGTTGGCTCTGGTTCAGCTCGAGAAGTTGATTGCGTAGGCTCATCTGCTGCTGGTTGTTTTTTCTTGAAAAACATGGTGATTGGCAACTGTCACTGTTGTCTCTTGAGCTGCTCAAACATTTCTTGGTACGGTCTCAAATCGTCCGTAATACTATGTGTGATTTTGAGACTTTGTTCCATGGAGGGATTGTATTCAGAAATTAAATCATTCAAGTGTTTCACTGCTTGGAACACTTCAGCAAATTTATGAAGATTCCAACTTGCTGGCTCTTCCTGTTCGTCATCGTCATCTTCTGTAGACAGTTTTATCAGTTCCTCTAACTCTTCGTTAGTCAGTGTTTCTCTATGGCCCTCAATTAATTGAGCACCAGATGAAGTAGTTGGCTTGCGTTTAGGGACCATGTTGTACGAAAAATACTCATCTTTAAACACTAGAATCACACTCAGCGCAGCGAGATGCTGACACTATGAGAGGCGGGAACTCGAGTGGGATGGCAGGCAGAATCGCCTGCACTGTTTAAATTGTTATTTTTCTCTCTTTTTTTTTTTTTTTTGCCGAGCACTTATAGTTGAGTTCGCGTAAGTTAAATGCGCGTATGATGCGACTCCACTGTATTTAAAAGCATGGTATTCTAATATGTGTTAGATATCAGATCCCTTGGTATTTCATCAGCTTTGTGTTAATACAGTTGGCTTCTACAAAAAGTCAATTGTGGTTATATGGTAAGTAGATGGTTAGAGTTTTCCTTGTATGGGGGGAAGTGTGTGCAACTGACAGTTACTTTCTGCAAATGGCTACCCCTTACTGCTGTTAGATTTAAAAAAAAAATGCAATGTTAGCTTCTGTAGTGGATTTAGAGATGCCAGTCATTTAATACAGTTTTACGGTTAGTGACAGAATTTAGGTTTTATAAAGTTAGAGTGATCCCACAAGAGGCACGCAACTAATATTAATAGAACAGTTTTTTTTATCCTTGATTCTGTTCTTTTCTTCAGAAGTCTTGGAACCTAACAGGATTCTGAGCATGAATACAGGCCAGTGATTTTCAGCCAGGGTGCCATGGCTGATATAGACAGTCCACACTGAAGCAACATCTGGTTATTGATATGCCCTGGATGGTACAGCTGTGATGTCAGGAAATGTATGTTTGTTACACCAGTAAATGTTTCTGGTTTTTGTTCCCCTCCCGTGTTTTTGCTCCCCTACCTCCTCCATCCCATCTTTGACCCTAAGGCTAAGAACAAACGGTCAAAAAGCCCAAGGCTGAACTGATTCAATCTTTGCAGGTTAGTTTAAGCTGTATAGATTAAACTGATAAGCAAGTGAATAGACATTCACTTTTGATTCTGGAAATGCAGTCGCATGCCTGCATTGGCCCAGGCCCACCCATCCTGTGGGGAGGGGAGATGGAAATCACCCTAGGATGCTGGGGGACTAAGAGTGAATTTGAATTTGGATGAGTAGGTAGATGTAATGGCTGCCTTTCAGCAATTTCACTGTGAAGCTTGAAAACTGCTGGAAAGTAGGAACTCTTAATTAGAGTTAGTGGTTTGTTTTGTCCATGTGAACTTGGCAGGAACAGATTCTGGACTTAAGTCATTCTTTACCTTTTTTTTTTTTTGGCAGGGGGTGGCAGGGAATTGCATGTTTGACAAAAATGTTAGAGGTTACTTGTCTTGCACATTTTATGGAACAGTGTTTACAATGGATGGTTTCCCCCTTGCCTCATGGTAATAAGTGCTATATCTATTATTGTTTGTAGAAGTGAGTTATGGCCAGTTTAAGTGTCTGAGCATTACAGCTGTTCCTACTGTTTTTTCCAGAAGCGGAGTCCAGAAATGAGCACAAAAGAGGAGAATAGTGTCCCGTATTCCTTTACCTGTGCTGATGCTATGAAAATGAGATTTAAAACAGTAGTTACAATTTTCTGCTTTAATAGTGAAAGGTTTTTAAATGTTTGCATTGCAGAATAAAGAGTATTTGGTTAAAATAATTGGATCTGTGATTCTTGGAGCATTTTTTTCCCAAAAAACTTTACCTTGGGATGTTTGGCAAAGATCCTGCAAAGACTTATACACACAGTTAACTTTATTCACTGTAAAAATTCCACTGACCTCAAAGTATGAAGTTAAGAACATCTGTAAAACTTTAAAAGCACAGGGTTTTAACTTGTATTTTATTCAGTTTATGGGAGATATTTATTGTACTCTGATATTCCAGCGTAATTTGCATGGCAAACAAATAGAAGTGTCTCCTTGATGAGTCCTTCAAGTGATTGGCACATATGTGTCTATCCTTTTGATAAGATGGGTTTGATTGTTTAAAAGCATTTAATATTTAATAGCAAAACTGATTTCTTTTTTTAGGTGTGGCATCCAATTTCCACATGCGCCACTATGTCAAAGACACAGTTACTGGGCTCAAGCTTTTAAGATTAAACACCACTCCCTGAATTTCAAGCTGGTGCAAGCAGCAGCCCAGTGTGAAATACACTATGAATCAGCACTTTGTAATACAGCTGATCTGAATGGCTCCATAATTTGCAAGCGCAACAGTACCCACAGATTTTGTGCTGAAGATTGCACCCTCACAACCTGGGTTTTCTCCAGACTAGTTTGCCTTAGGAAAGTAGTTCATCTTGATGTGCTCTCATTTGACTCTACCATGTGTTAGTTTTGTTTTCTTCCTTACTGTGTCTGTGTAAGAATTTGTAAAAATGAAAGGATTATTGCTGACCTGAAGCACAGTTATGGCCCAGTAGTCAATGAGTGGAGGACAGGACATTTGTAATGTAATTCTACCAGATGTCTGTGACACAGATGTGAAGCCATACTGTCATTAGACCTTTTTGTCAATATGTATTGGCTCCTATTGGATGCATTGTAGCAACATGAGTTTCTGTTTTTTGGGTGAGGGTTAATTTGGCAAATTTCTTGAGATGGGTCTTGTGAGCATTTTGCCAGGCCTGCGGGTAGGCCCTAAAGGGCAACAAGAGGTCAGCTAGGTGGGAGTACAGGTTACCAGGGCATCAGGTCAGAGTCTGGGTCAGTGGAGCAGAAAACGCAGGACCAGGTCCCAGAAGAGCCAAGAGGGAGATTCAAGGTATATAGTTTGGAAGGAGAGATCAGAAACCAAGAGAATCGGAGAGCTGGTACCGAGTTCCACCTCAGTGAATGTGAGGCTTGCTGGAACGGACTGAAACTGTTGTCAAGGCTTAAAAGGGCTGAATGGCACTCTCAGCAGCCAATCCAGTTACAGCAAACTGGGGCAGTCGCATTAACTTGGGATCATGGTCAGGTGTGGAAGCTCAAGAGCTCAGCCAGGCTGAGCCTGTTTGACAAGAGCCCTTGAAAGGGGAGCCTGGTTAGCTGGAGGTCCAGGAATCTGTAGGTTACTTAGGTTGCATACACACATGCAAATAACCTGGGAGATTCCTCCTAGGTTTGTTCTTGTGGTAGAAAAACTAGGGTTACCATATTTCCAGGATCAAAAAAGGATTCCTGTGGCAGGGAGGATGCTGGGAGCGGGGTGGAGGGGAGGAAGAGGGGGAGAGGCAGGGGGCCAGTGATATGCCTGTGGCCTGCCTCTGCCCCTAACTCCTAAGCTCCTGCACTGCTGGTGCCCCTCAATCCTGACCTGCAGCACCTTGCTCCACAGCCCTGCTGGTGCCCCTCACTGCCAACCCAGAGCCCTCTTTCCACCCCCCCCCCCAACCCAGCTGCTCACGCATGCACACACACTCTTACTTGCTGGGGCCTACGTGTAGAGCATGTGACCCCTGACAGCCAATCACCTTGCCTGCTTCTCCTAGCCCCAAGCAGTCCCAAGCTGCTTGTGCCCAGGAAAGCAGAGGGAGAGCAAAAACCCGGACATTTGCGCTCATTTTAAAAACCTACTCGGACATGAGGACAGGGGGTCAACAAAGGGGACATGTCCAGGAAAACCTGGAAGTATGGTAACCCTAAGAAAAAGGTATGTAGAGCCATGTGTGCAGACATTTGAATGCTGAGGCCCTGAAGAGTGCTGACACTGTAGCCAAAGTAGGGGAGCGGGGGAGAGGCTGTGCACACATCTCAGGATGTTCTGCCTAATCTGCCTAGCAACAGATGGCAGTGGTGCATAGGGCAGTCCTGCTTGGTTAACCCAGATTGCCCATGGCCAGCCTGTGGTGTCAGCATATACAAACATTCACTCGCCCAGGAGAAACTCTCCTAGAAGTGATTTAACCCTGGTTATTCCCCTTATTTTTCTCCTGGAGCTGCCATTTTTACTCTGGGAGAAAAAGCCTGAACAGCTATACACTCATGGTTTCTCCTAGGAAAGGAGCAACTCTCCCAGGAGAAGCCGAATGTCTGTATTAGGCTTTATTTGACACTCTGTGATGCCCCAATTTTCTATATTAGCTAAAACTAACCAGGGAAAGAATGACTATTCAGGGAAATCTCTATGGTAATAGTAGTGAAGTCTAGGTGTTTAAGGCTGGGGCTACAACTCCTTCAAGTGTATTAGGGGAAAAAGACAAAGATAACATGAGGCAAATTTTGATCTTACTGTGGATGTTGGTTGCAATAAAAATTAATAATGCTTTCTTGAGCTAATATAATTCTCAAAGGCTCTTAAGATAATACTTCCTGTCCAGGGCAGGGGGTTGGACTCGATGACTTACTGAGGTCCCTTCCAACCCTAACGTCTATCCATCTATAAGCCCAAAAAACCTATTATCAATGGGAAGACATGTTGATGAGATGGCCAAGGAAGTGTTATCTCATAGTTATATGAGGAGGTGAATAGTGAAGGCTCCTATTGTGTTCTGTTGCACTGTAAGTGTGAGAACATTACTTTATCTTTGTTTCTATTTCTCTTGTCTATACAATGCGTGTAGTAATAGGTAACTCCAAGAAATAGTTTGAGGCCTAATTAATGCCTCTATATTCCTTTGAGTTCTGTAGAGGCAAAATATTGTAGAAGCATGTTTCAAAACAGTAGCAATTGCTATTTATTAAAATTGTATCTTCAGCAACCTACAGTCACAATTATCAGAAATACTACAGCATAGAAGGCAAAAGTGCAGAAATGGGGAAGCTCAGGTTTTGCTAATCAGAAGGATGCATTGGCAACTTGAAAAGAGTTGAAGACAGCACTGGATTTGCTTCTAATTTATTATGGGGTGCGCCCAATGCACACTATGGGTACCTGTACACATGCCCAATGCCTGCTTTGACGCATACTAACTAGCACACATTGGAGTAGACTCAGTCAAGTCTGCCGGAGTGTGCCAAGTAGCACGCTCCAGGAGCCTCAGCATTATGTGTATTCTGCAGCATTCTGTTTCTTTATGCTTCTAAATGGTGGCAGAGGCGCTTTATAAAGCTCATATAAGGAGAGTTAGTTAAAGCGCCCCCACTGCCATTTTGATGCTCAAGACACTGTGGGCTCTTTAATTAGAGTGGCTCCTGAGAGCTGCTCTAATTAAATCTCCCTCACCCTAGAGCATATGTTAAGACGCCCTCCAAGTTGTAGGTCCCTTTATGCTAGAATCAGCAGCCTTCCCAAGTGGTACTGTAGAAATTGCCAAGCTTGTATAGGCCATGCCCAGTTTATGGATGCAAAAGGGGGGACAGGTGCTGATCAGGAAAGGGCTAAGAATCCAAGTGTAATTGTAGTAGTGTAGTCCAGATTATTGCCTTCACATCTGTTGGTAAAAGTATTTTTAATGAGTACCTTTAATGAATACGCTACCTTACTTCTCTTCTCTTATGTTGTTTTTGAAGTCCCTCATTGTCAGTTGGCAGACAAGGTTCTTTGGGTAGATGTGATATTTTTTTATTAGATCAACTAAATAGTTGGAAAAATTGTTCTTTACAAGCTTTTGGATACAAACACCCTTCTTCGGCCACAGGGAGAAGAGTTTGTTGTTGCTTTGTGTTGTCGGTTGTTACCCATCTGCGTGTATGTCTATCTCTAGGCCTGTCATGTTAATTCATATGAAACTAAAACTGTTACAAATAATCAACAGGATAATTGATTTACTAAATTATCTTAGCTCTTAAGAAACAGAGGAGATGGATGGGCATAAACAGAATCTGTACAGCTGAGGCCCTTCCAAGCTATTTGTTCTCTCGACCTGATTATGAACGTGATTGCAAAATTTAAGTTCATAGATGCAATGGAATTGCTATCAAGCAAGGCTTTCAAGCTTTGCTTTAGCCTTCTGTAGAATAGGGAGAAAAAACAGAACTCTGTATAACTTGTCATATAAACATCCCCAAGTGTTCTAAATAGTTATATGAAAACTGCATGCTTGTGACAGTTTTAAACAAGGAAGAACTTGGATGTCTCTATTTGAGAGGTTTGCATGTGGTCTTCTTATTGCAAGTGAATAGGACAAAAGATTTATTGCTGGCAGAATCACTTAGTAATGGGTTTGAATTTTTCCGTTTGATTATCACAAGACAGTGCCATGCTGTCATTATTTTTGATGATTTAGAGGAAAACACACTCACTTTCTTTGTGCATCTAGAGAACTAAACTAAAATACTGAGTTACTTTAACAATAAGGGAATTCAGTACTCCACCATGGCTTGTGACACATTATCCTCTGCAGATTTCATGGGTTATTCATATGAATCTTGAAAAGCAGACAACCTCAGTTGTTTTTGCTGAAGAAGTCAGAGGTAGAAGTGTGGGTTGCTGTATGTGTTACTGTAGACTGAGAACAAACAAAATGGAAATATCTATGCAAGCTAAATCCATTTTATCTGACAATGAAACTCCAACTGTCTCTGAAGATGCTGGAAATCTGCACCGTCAGAAGTACTGGATGATGATAGATGGCTTAGACTATATGTATGTCAAAGTAAGTAGAGCAGTTAAACTTATTTTATATGCTTATGTTAAATACAGTTGAAACCTTTTTCAGTTGATTGCATACAGTATCTGTTTTTTGTCAGAGTGTATTTACCAAGGCTGAATGCACACTTATTTTTGACTTCTGGTTCAGAGGTTTACAAAACTCTTACTGTTTGAAACATTCCAAACACGATTTTGTTTATTAGGGCAGACTCTTATTTGTTTACTTTACTTTAAAATACATTTTCCAAACAATGATTTGCATGTGTTGTTGAAATTGAATGTTAATGTGATTTTTTTTTTTTAATCACTATTAATTATTGTAAGATTCATATTGCTGCAATCCTATTTCTTGGTAGACAAAATATTAACTTTTTCTAATAGCTGAATAGACATTTTTGAGGGAATATAATATTATTTAACAATATTCAAATTAGGGCTGTCAATTAATCACGATTAACATATTAATTGTTCACGTTAATTTTTCAACACTTTAATTGTGCACATGGTTTTGGAGCTTACCACTGCCCTGTGGGGCAGTGCAGAGGACCACATGGCAGCCTGGGTGTGAGCTCTGGGTGGCTGCAGGGGGGGTGGTGGGGCACACAGAGATGCAGACATGCAGCCTGCAGGTGGCTAGGAGTGCATCCCAGCAGCCAGGGGCATGTGGAGCAGTGCGCAGCAGGCGAGTCTGTGAAGGTGAAAGGGTGGGGTGGGGGTGGGCAGATCGAGGTCCCCACAGTGAGGGAGGGAGTAGGTCAGAGACAGGGCTGGGGTGAATGGGGCCCCAGGACTGGGGTGGGTCATGGGACGGAGCCACGGGCAGTTCCTCCAAGGGCGCAGGGCACCCTGGGGGAGACATGGGGGGCACATGCCCCTCTCCCCCCCCAGATCTGTGCTCAGGGTGGAGGCAGGCTGCCACTACGGGCTGGGCTTTGTATCCTGCTGCCTTTGCCCTTGGAGCTACGTGCTAGCTATGCCATGTCCCCTGCCCACCTGGTGGAGGGAGGCACAACATGGCATTGTGCAGTTCCTGGGGCAAAGGCAGCAGGGCACAGAGTCCATCGTGCAGCAGACAGCCCGCCTCTGCCCCGCGCACAAATCTGGGAGGCACATGCCCCCCATGTCTCTCTCAGGGATGCTCACAGCAATGGGAGTGCCCCCCGCCATGCGCCTGGATGAGTCCCTGCCTTCGTCTCATGACCTGTTCTAACTCTGGGGCCCTATTCACCCTAGCCTCTGACCCACTCCCTCACAGTGGGGGCCTCAATCTGTCCTCCACAACACTTACCTGCTGGGTGCTGTCTATGTCTGTCTGCCCCTCACTCTCACACTGCTGCCCCTCACTCCTATCCCACAACACTCCACATCCTGCCAAGGTATCTGGGACCCCCCCTCCCTGTGCTCCAAACTCAACACACCCCCACAGCCCCCAACGCCTTCACAAATTCCCCCCACACCCACCTGGAGCCATATAAAGTACCTGCATAATTTTGTGTAACTTTGAGTTTTTCTGCACATAATTTTGTGTTTTTACCTATGCAATTAAAATTGCGATTAATTGCAACTAATCACAATCCATTTTTTAAATCGTGTTACACAACCCTAATTGAAATATAAATAAACAGTGTGGAAAGACATCTGAATGTATGTGGAAGACTTGGTCCTAACGTAGGTACCTCCAGTGTAGGATGCAGCTCTGAGGATCACTGCTATTCTGTCACTAATTTGTAACATCCTCCAAGGTCTTGTAGGCTAGTATCTGGCTCCAGTGGATCTGACGTAAACCTAGAAAAACTCTAGTCACTGACACTGAAATTTGGCTACTCAGAGTTCTGTCAGCTAGTACAGCAGGCTTCTGGGTACAGCAACAGTGGATGTAAGTAAATACATTTTATTCTTTGGGGCCTTAGCAAGGCATTGATCACTGGAGATTAAAGGAAACATTTCAAATGAAACAAAGGCATGTGCAGGAAAAAGTCATCTAGCAAATAGGTGGGGAGCTTGGCTTTCAAAGAAGTTTCTTCAGAGTTTACCAGGGAGGTACTTTTATATGGTTACCTGGCATTTCTCAGGGTGCATGACTGGGCCTTCAGCCCCAGCCCTGCTTTATTGCTCCATCCTGTACATGTTGGAAGGAGAGCTATGGGAAATTTAACTCTGCTTACTGTTACTCAAGTGTGGTTTTTGCACTCTTACACTGGGTTTACATACAGTTGCAAGTTCCTTGAACATGGAATCTTCATATTTTGGAAACAAATGGTGGGACAGAATATGTACCCTTAATAGAGAGAGAAACTATGCATACTTTATTGGTGATGGGATACTGTGATACTATACCATTTAAGTGCTCCTAGGGTGGATGCGAACATAATGGTAAAACTATGCCTTATATCAATATAATAAAACCAGCTTCCCATGAATGGAATGAGCAAAATAAGCCATACCAGTAAATGTGCAGTTTTGAAGTGTAATTGCATCTGTGCTAAGGGCTTCTAATGTCATAGCCATTTGGTTACAGGTAACATCTCTTCACACCCTTGACTGATATCACAGTGCCTTATATTTACATATTAGTGAAAATGGATCAATGGATTAAAAATAAACCAAGTAAAAATTGACAGCTTGGGGTAAACAGGATCAATATGTGAAAGAACTAGTGCTTGGGGGGGGGGGGGGGGGGCTTGTGGGGGAGGGGGATATTGGGAAGGAGCATCAGTATTCTCAAGCCTAAAACCAAGATATAGAATAGAGACATTGTCCTCTGTTCCATGTGATAAGTTAAATTCTGGCAATTTATCAAGGGTGTGTTTGCATAGAAAGTGCACTGCTAGCAAGAATTATATGAAAACCTGTGGAGCCTATACTTGTATCACTATGTCATAGTGTTTATGCCAGCTTATTCCCAAATGACTAATTGTTCTGAACAGAGCTATGCAAGTAATGCACTTCTGATTTGTTAATCAAACCAAATTATTACTACTATTATTATTTTTAAACCAACTTTGAGGAGAAACAAAGATTGAAAATAATTATTTCAGGTTGAACAAAACATTTCACTTGCTAAGCATTACTTTGGGAAAATGTCATTTCTAAAAGCAAATCAAATCTTTAGTTTTCAAAATGTCAAAACAAAATGTTACAACTTTAGGGGGATTCTTTCTTTTTTCTTTTTTTTTTTTTCCAAATCAACCAGTTTACCAACATTGGCACAAATTTTCAGAATGTTTCAGTCTATCCATATCTTCTAGTTGAGGTAATTGGGCTTTGTTCTGTGGTACCTGGTTACACATTTTATTTATTTTTAAGGATTCCCTATCGTTTCCATGGGCCCGATTGCTCAGTATAACAACAGGCTTTGAAGTAATGTAACAGTCAGGATTTGCTACTCTGTCTCCTTACATTAAACTTTGGTACTGTATGTCCTTGAATCCAAGATGGGGTTTTTTTCCCCTATTCACCATGAGTTTTTAAAAAAAAACCTCATGGCCTCATGTTGGATTTGAGTGCCAGGCTGGGGCAGGGCCAGAGCTTGAGCCATAGCCATCGCTGCTGCCTGACCAGGACTAGAGTTACTGTGTGTTCTGGGCCCTAGATGGGAACAGGAGCCACCACATACGATAACTTGTGGTGAGGTGTGGGGGGAACAGGGCTGCAGGCACCAGGAGGGACACGGGGCAGGGGCCAGGTCTCCAGCCTTACCCCATCACTGCTTTCCCTGCCACTTGTCTTCCTCGTGCTGCTTTACCTGCCATAGTGGTGGTGGGATGAATTTAAGACAACCTTCCAAAAATTAGATTCTACCTGGAAAATTATAACATGTACTTAACATTTATGAATTTCCATGTATAGAATCTAATTATTGTGAGGTTGTCCTAAATTTAAAGTCATTTTGGATTTGGTTAAAGATGCGAAGCTGTGGTTCATAACACCATACAAATAGTTTTGTATTTTAATACGAATACTCCTTTAAAGAGTTGTTTCTAAATTAGGACTGATTCAGAATTGAGGGGAACTCTTAGGATTTGCTCCCAAGTTTATAAAAAGACATTTAGGAAAATGCAATCCACTAGTATCTTGATTTTTCTGACTGTAAGGATATCGTGTTGTGAAAACTTAATTCCTGTAGCTTTGTAGCTTTTTTTTTATTTGTCTAACAAGCATTCAACAGCTTTCTATACTTCAAATGCTTTACAGACATTAGTGAATTTAGCTTTATAACACCACAGTAAAATAGGTAATCAGTTATTGCTCCAAGACCACTTGCTTCCCTTAACTGCTTCTGTGTCTCAGTTCTACTACTATAGCACAGTGTGGTCCAGTGCACATGTCCGATCAATACAACCCTTTATTGTCTCCTCCTGCCTTAGTGAATGTTAGAAAAGCTGAGTAATCTCGTCACAGCATTACAGTTGGCTCTGTGCTAAAGCAGTAACACAGATACAAAAGAAGATGCTTCTTTTTTCTGTAACTATGAACCAAGGATGAACAGACAGCTGCATTTACCACTGACTAGTTTCTTTCTCCCAAATGGAAGGATCTGTTAGCAGAATCTCAGGCAGCCACTGTTTGTTACTCGAGTCTGTTCAGTTATCCCATCAGCTTCTCTGATGGGAGCTTAAAAGCTTTTGGAAAAATATATTTTAAAAGTCTACTTAATATCTGAAATCAATAACTGAATTGGAGAAGATGGGAAATTTCCATTTTAATTTTAAAGCAAAATATATGAAAAACAGCTAGCTTCTTTCACAATGATCTGAGATGGAGATTCTGTGCTTCACAGGAAGATTTAATGATGCCACTAACAACTGAAGTAGAGCAGAAAAGTGTTGGGCTGAAATGTTTCAGATAGTATATTTCAGTATTAACTTGAAGCTCTCAACTCAAGGCTTGGCAGAGAGAGAGAAATCTGAAGACCCACTTCTTTCTTACTTGCCAAGATCTGAATTAAGAGCTTCAAGTCTAACTGTGCAAGAGTTGATTTTGACATAAATGTAAGCAGTTTGAATCTTTGGTACTAGTAACAGATGTTTGACTGGTAACAGTGGAGACTGAAATTCTCTGAATAGCGACCCAGTGGGCATGCCTACACATTGTTGTATGGTGATATTGCTACAGCACCATGCTTTAATACTTCCTTTTGCAAGTAGTAAAGCATGGTGCAGTATGGGTGGTTACTGCGCCATGCATGTGGCACATAGGTAGATTTCGCCACCATGAGTGTGGTGCTATGGCGACGTAACTGGCGATCACATGTAGACACAAGTGATCCTTATATCACCATAGCACTCAGTACAACAACGTAGTGTGTTACTATGTTGCCATAGGGCAATGTGTAGACATGCCCAGTGGGTACAGCCAGTTGGGAGGCCACGCTGATTTCCTCATGTTGCTCTGCCATATGGCTTCAAGAGAGCACTTCTAAGGGTAAGGCAGGTAGTTCAGCCTCATGCCTATTTATTCCTTGTTCCCTTGGCCCAACCTCATGTCCATCCATTTCTTGCCTTTAGTGTTCCCTCTCAGTACCAGTTGCAGTATTTTTTTACAATGAGGAAATTAGAGTCCATTTCTCAAGCAACAAAACACACACACTTCACTTTTTGGGTACCATAATTATCAGATATTAAACTCTTTTGGTCACTGTTGTCCTGACTGGATTTGAACTAGTCCCTTAGGATGGCTATTTATCTTTTTTTAACAATTCTATTTAAACTGCTAGTGATTTGTGGTCTGTTAAAACACTCTCTTTTAAAAAAAAAATTATTAATTTCAACTTATTAGTGCTAACTTTTTTGGATCTCAGATTACCAAAAGTTAACAAAAATGCTAACCTTGAAGCACTGGAATTTTTTTGTACAACTGTAAAGTGTCTTGCAACCACACAGTGAAAAATCAATACTGTATGAAACTCTCTCATTTTTCTATTACTTCTCCATTCAGTGTAGCGCACTTAGCTTAATATGTAGAACATGGCTGTTCTCTCTCTCTTTTTTTTTTTTTTTTTTACTCTCCTTTACATCTTCCGTGGCTCTCAGCAATTGCCACTATTTTGTAGCTCCTCTAACCAGTCTTTCAGGTAATGTAAGTTTTGGTTTTACTCTAAGGCTAAGTCCAGACAGTCAAAAAGCCCGAAGCTGAATCGATTCAGTCTTTGCAGGTTTGTCTAAACTGCACAGATTAAATTGAAACAAGTGAACAGACATTTACCTTTGATTCAGGAAATGCAGGCACATGCCTGCAGTGGCTCAGGCCAGAAGCTGGGGGGGGCACTAGAGCACAGCTCTGACATGTAGCCAGCTGTGTTCACTTTCTCTTTCTGCTGCCCCCAAGGTCTCTGGGATTTGCAGTCCAAAATCATAGCACCAGGACTCTGCAGGATTGCTCATCACTTCCTCTTCCAAGTGCCTCTGGGATTTGTAGTACATAGTTGCAGCCAGCAGTAAGTTTGAGTGGGGTAAGGGGTGTTTAATCCCCACCCTGGCCCCAGCCCCTAGCAAGGGTTTGCCTGGGGGAAGGTAGTTTCCTCCCCCCACCCCTTCCCACCCCACCCCCCACCTGCAGACTGGGGGCATGCCCTTCTTCCCCCCTCCCCCAGCACCTTGTTAGCCAGCCCTCACTGCTTCAACTAGGGAGCGGAGGGGCAGGGCCAGCCCTGCTCTCTGGAGCAGACAGCGCAGTCTAGTCCAGAGCTCCAAAGCATACTAGGATGCTGGGGGACTAGGATTTAACTTGAACCAGGAAGGGGCCAGGGACAAAAGTTTCATAAACTGGTTTGACCCAAATCAGGTAAATCTGATACTACATTTGACTGGGATCACAGATGGCCCAGCATGCTGGTAAGTTTCTTTTGACTGCATGAATTTGAGGGAGGCAGATCGAGACCCCCACAGTGCAGGAGGGAGTGGAGTAGGGGCAGGGGCAAATCAATCACCCCTGCCCCGCTCCCTGCTGCACTGTGGGGATTGCCCCATGACCCAGCCCAGCCGAGGCCCCATTTATCGGGAAACGGGCCCCCAGCTTGGCCGAGTTGCGGGGCAATGGGAGCCCAGCGGCTCGTCCAAGGGCATGGGTAGGCGGTTTCTGCCACTGCACGCACCATGGGGGAGCTGGGGAAGGGGGCACATTCCTCTCCCCTGAGCTCCCCTGTTCTGTGCCCCTGGACAAGCTGCTGGACTCTGAATACCCCACAACTGGCTCAGCCAGGGCCCCGTTCATGGTGAGTGGGGCCCCTGCTGGGTCGTGGGACAATTGGAGCCCAGCAGCTCCTCCAGACCCACAGTGCAGAGTAACCAAAGTTGGGGGGTGGGGAGCTAGCCGTGGTGCTCAGTCTTTTCATGGGGCAAGGGAAGGCTGCAGCTGCGCTCTGCCTGCTCCCCACCTCCACGCCTCACTGCAGCCTTTGAAAGCGGCGCCATGTGCCCTGCTGCCTGGTCCACTCAGCAGCAGAACACGTGGTGCTGAGCCACTTTCAAAGACTGCAATGGGGTGCGGAGGCAAGGAGCAGGCAGAGCGCAACTGTAATCCGCTCTTGCCCCATGCAAAGATCAGCTGCCCGGCACCGCAGCTCTGGAGCAGCCACCAGACTCTTCCTGGGACAGGGTGGGCATGGGTGTCCCAGGGGCTCCATCCCCTCTGGCCTGGTTGGCCCTGCTCAAGGCCGGGTCAGTGTGGAGAGGCAGCCAGGGAGAGTGGGGGCTTTGCGGCGGTGGATGCCGGCACTGGGCAATGACCCCTGGTATGGGGGAAGGAGTGGCCTCATGGGTGCAGTGGGCCCCAGTCCCAGCCTCACTCCCTCCACCCCTTCCCCTGCAGATTTTGGTGTGGAGCGTGCACATACGCACATGCACTCAGCCCCTGCAGATTTTTTCTCTCCCTCTGCTTATGCCTATGACAGACTTGTATGGTTATTCTTATTCTCCATTACAGTATTTTAAACCAAACTTTAATTGTTTGTAACTGTTTATTACGGTTGATATGGTTCGTAACACTTTTATTGTTTGGTTCAGCATTGAAACTATATTTGATAAGTTTCCTTTTTCCTCCCCAGTTGTTGACTAATGTTTCTTCGTTTGTTCAGAAAATTCCTTGTATGAATCAGAAGGTTACCAACTGACTTTAGTTTTTGATCTAACTCTAATTAGCATCCTTCATAAGAAACCTTTTTGACCCATAAACCTTTCTTTCCAAGTCTAGAAGCTAGAGTTATTCTAAACACAAAACTTTCCTAGATACAAATCTCATGATGCCTAATTTACATTACACTAAACTTATTATTTGGAAAGAGTGCCAGATAAAATGAGATACTGGATTGAAGCTATTACACTTCAGGTGGCAGTACTGACATTTAACTTGAATATTCCACAACCTTTCTGATGGTCCCAAACTGGACTGACATTATCTGGCACTGACCCTTGACTCGATAATGGTGATGTGGTCTACATGGCAACTTTTCCATCTTTCGCCATGTCCTCTTTTCCAACCATTTTTCTTTTTCCTGTTGTTTCACTTTATCTCATTTGAACATCCCTAAATCATAAATGTTCTTTCAGGTAAGGTATTTTGTACCTGGATGATTATGTAATTTCTCTCCTTTGTTTAGTTCTATGAGTGCCTTTTCATGTTTCCTTTGATCTCATTTCTTACATATATTTTTACAGGTATAAACTGTCAGTTATGTCCATCTAAGTCACTTTCCTTTAGAAGCTATAACATGCAGCTTACCCTTTAGGCAAGAACGGTTACATGATGATTCATTACATTACATATTCTCTCCATAGTTAGGGTTGCATCAGTCAATCCTAAGGCTGCACCAACTGTTGGGACAACTTTGATGTAGCAATAATGTTCCTCCATTCTTCCCGGTCTTTTGCAATCCTTGTTCAATCAGTCAGTTTTAATCCCATCTGGTCTTTGATGTTGGTGGTCCAGCTTCTCCTAGGTCTTCCTCTTCTTCATCCATCCACAGCACCCTGTAGGATGGTGTTGGCAAGGGTGCTGGGCCTTTTTGTTACATGTCCAAACTACTGCATCTTTCTTATTCTTATGATTTCAAGTAAGGGTTCATATTTGCTGACTTCCTGTCTGATTTGATCTTTCACAAATTCATTTGTTCTTTGTGCAATGTAGGTTATGTGTTTGAAGTCTTCTGAAGCACTGCTTTCCAAAGGTCTCAGTTTGCTTTTCCAGTGCCCTAGTGAATGTCCAGGTCTTGTAGCGATAAAGAGTTGTTGAAATGATAATAGCATGTAGTAGGTGGAGTTTTGTTTTCATTGCAAACAAATTTGCTAATATTCACCCGCATATCAGTATGACATTTCTGGTGCAAGGTATAGTTCAGAGGTTCTGCTGAAGCACAGAATGAGTTATTTTTGATAGTCATTGTCATTTAGCTCACAAAGACAAGAAGGTGGAGCTATAAAGATCTACCAGGTACTTGTGTACTCCTATGCTGCTAGTCATGCCTCTTTGAGTGACTTAGCACCCTGGATACTTATCCACAGAGCATTTGGGTACTAAGCAAAGACATGGTGAGGAGTGGCAGGGGGGTAAACATAGGTGGGACTGGGTACTAGGCATCATGTGAGGGTGGAGAAACATGGTTGAGGTGGCAGGAGAAGAAAATAACAGCAGGAAAGCACTAATGTTTCCTTGCCTTGTGTATGTACAAAATATATTGTGACCTGCTGGAAAAGGGAATTGGATTGCTAGCCACAGTAGGCCTGCTGCAACCTTACTTTTCTATTAACAGCAGTCAAGTCAGCATCCCACCTCATAGCTCAGGTTGGCTTGCGTATGAAGGGTGGATTCACAGAGATCTGTCAAAGTGAAGATCCCCTTCGTGCCTGCTTTTCTCTACACCCACATTTCCCCACCGGTCATCTTGCACAATCCCTTCCACCCCTCTGTCCCTGCATATTATCTCCTCCTTTGTATACCTTCTGTCCCTTTACCTGTCTCAGTTTCAAATGTTTATTCATTACAGCCTCACTAAAATGCCCTGAATTGGCTCTGACTTCAGGTAAACAACATAGAGATTTTCAACTACAAGTATGTTTTATAGGTAATCTAGTTTACATTTCAGTTCAAGCTGCATGATTGTGAGGATCTGACTGTGTATAATGCATTAGATCATATGGTAGAGCCACAAAGGGAGGAGTCAGGATATACTGGAGGTGTAATATCACAGTTGCCTGGGCTCCTTATCTCTTGGCTTGATAGGAAATGCACTGAGTGACCATAAGTATAACTTGATAATCTATATAGGAGAAAGGGGGCTTAAAAGAATCTGGTACAAGGGACAGTTTGCATGTTGTGAGGAATGGGGCAGATGCCTCAAGGAATTTTGTATTTTAGCTTGTATTCTATATTTTTTACATAACGGTCTTGTTTTATTCTTTTTCATTTCCATTCATTGGGTACTTCTGGTCTGTTTTCAAAAAGAGAAACTAGAAAAATTGAACACAGTTGCTGCTGCTGCTTCTGAATTAAAGGCATTGCAGCTTTAACTAAACTTTGTTACATTAATTTTACAGTCAAAACAAACTAAAACAAAAACAAATTTCCAGCAAGAACAAAATAAAAAAGCTCAAAACCAGTTGTCTAAACAGCAATCCTAGTTTAGTAGTGTTCAATTAATTTCCAAGTAGGCAGTTTTCAAGTTTAAAGTAAACTAGTTTCAGATATTGGCACATTGTGCTGAATTTTTGTATTTCAGTTGCATGATTTTAAGTAGGAAGCTACTTGAAGGTGTATGTTCCTTTAATGTAATCAGTCATACACCCTTAGCTAAGTAAGTTCACAAGAAAAAAAAACTTTGGTATGTAGCAAAGAAATTGTTGCATGTGACTTCCCTTGGATACCACAATGGTTTTAAAGAATGTTTGCCACTAGAATCATAAGTTATTCACAGAGTGAGGAATTTTAACAATTGGAGCTATCTGAAATTACCCTTTGAGGTAGCTTTTAGCTATGGAAGAGAACCCATGAAATACTGCTATAGCTGACAGATGCCATTTCTGGATGGCTGCTCAGCTGGTATTTTTGGTGAAGAAAACTTTAATGGCCGTATATGATTTGATTTAATCACTAATTATTAGCAGGGTATAATTATTGAAGAGAAGATCAAGTAGATTAAGCATGACTTTATGGGGATGAGGTTTTTACAGGATTCTTATTGAAATATTTTCCTCAGACTCGACTGTTTAAAGGAGAGATTATTTTCCTGCTAGCTAGAAAATTAACGTTTTTAATGCAAATATAGTAATTTAAAGTAAAATTGAAGTGCTGAGCATTCTGGGACAAGAACTGTGAAACAATGCACTTGAATAGAAAAAAAGTTGGGGGGGGCTTAGGTTTTAAAGAGCCCCAAAATATCTATCATTGGGAACCTACCAAATTTGTGATTTTGGTGGTAGGTCCCCTGTGAAAAATCCTGGTCCCCACAAAAAAGCATGGGGATAGCTAAAAAACAGGAAAATGGCCAGCAAGCATGGGGCAGGGGGAGAGGGAGGAGGGGGAGCTGCAAACAAGGCAAGAAGTCCTGATGTTCTGAAGCATGGTGGGGAGGGAGGGAATTTTGCAGCATAGCACGGCAGTCCCCCACACCCCTCGTCAAAGGGCCCTAGAAGTCCCATCCCTCCCTGGTGATTGACAGGTAGCCATCTTTGATCTTTCTGGAGGGGTGGGGAGGGGCAGGACTTCCAGGGCCCCTTGGTCAGTCAGAGGTGTGGAGAGGCCTGCTGTGCTCCACTGCAAAAAAGGCAACCAGCATCACATGAGGACCACAAAATCTGGAGGCAGCTGCTGTGAATTAGATAAATCCCTATTATCATGCCTACTGCAAGTTGAGTCATATGTTCAGGATACAGGTTTAGTTATATCACTCATCTTGGACTAGGATTCCTATTTTGAGAAATGAGTCAAAAGAGCAGAATGAGATTTGGATTTATCTATGGATAACAGTTCAGCAATTTTTAGTGGGATGTTTATATTTAGTTTTGGTCTTGAGCACGGATGTCCTTGTTCTATCAGTAATTTTCCCTTTATAGCCAGTGGCCAATCCTCATTTGAAAAAAAGTACTCTCATACTTTTCAAAAAGCAAAACTGCAAATTATTGTATACTTAGGTGCAGATGGATGTATGGATGGATATATAATGAGATTCCTTTTCTTTTGAGTCAAGTAGTTCCCTGGAATTCAAAGGGACGTTGTACATACTTGAAGTTAAGTGCGTCATGTATCTTTGAGCTTTGGGTCTCAGTGCTTTTAAGGATAGTCATACACATGGGAAAAACACACACAGAAACACTTAAACCATAACAGAAAAAGTATGTGAAGAATTCAAATTGACACACTATGTCCTTATTCGTAGAAGAGTTAACTAGGAAAAAACTGTTGATCCTGTATTGCCTCCTTAGCGGCTGTTGTCACTGGAAAATGTAGAATGATATATGAGAGAACATTTTGGATACTTGGTTATCAGGAGGAGGAACATATTTTCTTTGTTAAAAAGTATCTTCTAGTGGGTAAATCTAAATTCTATTATGTGCTTTGTGGCAGTAGACTTCTGAAGTGTATCTGAAGTATATGAAGCCCTAAGTGTCTGGAGTATGTTCTAGTATTAAGTTACTTTACTGTCATAGTATAATACCATGTTGGAAGGAATAACTTAAGCAGTTCCAAGAAGTAGTCTCTACCTGTTAATGCAGTGTAGAAATGTCCAAAGTATCTCTTTGCAGTCCAACTTGTTTGAAACAGTGATATTGCATAAATTAAAGTCATGGAGACACATTATGTAACTTTTTTGTATGTGGCATTATAATATGAAATTAAATGTGAATATCTTATTTAATCATTAATATCATAATATTCATATAGAAATATTAATTGCCCCCAAACCTCGTTAATTAAAAGTTGTTTGTCCAGTGATGCCTTGTGCCCTGCTACACCCAGACTTTTGAAGATTAGTAAATAAGTTAATTTAATAGAAATTTAAACTTCTGAAACCAGGAAATAAAAGGAGAACCTCTTACCCTGCAATGCAACTTTCCTCTGCCTGCTGGAACTGACAGTACCCACTGGGAATGGTTCAGAAAAGGAGCAAGTACAGTAATATGTAGATAAAAGGAAGTGTTAAGAGAGCATTCCTTATTTGTGTTGTACATCACACATTTATATTGTAACACTAGTTTGTGTATATTGTGGCTCTCTTAGTTGCTTTAGGTATAGTAAGATTGAATGATGGAGGTTTTAGTTGCAGCAGACTGGCATTGTGATCTGACCAGGGCTAAGTACAGACAGTCAAAAAGCCCTAGGTTGAATCAGTTCAGTCTTTGCAGGTTAGTCTAAGATGCAGAGATTAAATTGAGAAACAACTGGACAGCTGCTCATTTTTGATTCAGTAAACGTGGCCACATACCTACAGTGGCTCAGGTCAGAAGCCAGGGAACACTAGAACACAGCTCTCTGGCATGTAGCCAGGATGGGCTGTGTGCTTGCTTCCACTTCCTGCTGCCTTTGAGATCTATGGGATTTGCAGTTCAGAATTACAGCAGCAGGACTCTGCGGGGTTGCTCATCACTTTCTTTTCCTGCTTGCAGGTGCCTCTGGGATTTGTAGTTCAGTGTCACAGTTACCAGTAAGTTTTTAGCTGGGCAGGGCAGCTCTGTACTCAGGGGAAGGGAAGTTTAACCCCACTCCCTGTTCCCAGACCTTACCTGGGAGGGGTGGCAGTGCTTGCCTCCCCCTTCTTCCAACCCTTCTCTGCTGGAACAGATGGCAGAGCCCTGTTCAGTACTGGAAAACATGCTGGGGGACTGTGATTTAACTTGAACCAGGAAGGTGCCTGGGACAGAAGTTCCGTAAACTGGTTTGACCCGAATCAGTTCAATCTGATACTGCATTCAACCAGGTTTATCTTGAACTAGTTTCATTCAGTTTGAAACTGGTTTATGTGTACTGAATTTCGGTTCTGTTACAGGTTTAAACAAGTTTTTAATTACTTAAACCAGTTCATGTGCAATTTCTGTCCCTAGCCAAGAGGTGCAGACATGCTTGGAGGGATCATGTCTGCCTTGTTTCCCTGCTAAGTTCTGTTGCTTGTGTCAGAAGAGATAGTGCTTGTTTCTGATGCCTGAACTAAACTTAGTTTCATATTAACAAAGAAAGTGTGTTAGACTTTGCCCAGTGGTGGTCATATGCTCTGTTCCTGAGTATTTTGAAACATCTGAAAGAACAGTGATCTAGTGTGTGCTGGGGCATTGCTTAAAGAAGGCTGAAGGTAGGTGTTTCAGAGATGATGTGCATCTCAGCCTTTCATTTCCTCTTTCAAGAATGTTTAACTGTACCTGAACTCAACATTCTTAAAGGGCAGACAGCACCATCAAACAACCTGAACTTTAGTTAACAACTTCTTACAGCATTTAATCCCCTGTTGTAAAAATTATTTCTCAACTCTCCTATGTCTCACAGCCCAGCCTTCTATCTCTGTCTCCTAGGGGTATACATCATGACCAGGGATCTGGGTTGGAGTGCTGCCTGCCATCACAGGAAGCCCCACCACTGGTGTCAGAGCTTCTGCCTGTTGTGCTGCTGGGGCTGCCACCGTGACAGCTGGGGTATGACCCTCAGACAATTAAAAAGGCGGGGATGTGGCCCTACAATGTATTTGACTTTGACATCCTGGGCTTAAACTGAAAAACTCAGTGGAATTCTGAGGGGCCACATCTAAATAGTGACCTGCTGAATTTGCAATTATGTGATTTTTGTGGAAACCACAAATTCAAGCAGGCTCTGAAGAGAACAGTGGGCTCACTGCAAAAAAAAAAGTGAATGAGTGAGTGAGCATCAGATGCTCTGCAGCAGGGAAGAGGTTTCTTTTCATGTTGCTACTCAGGGGGCACGTACACACGTGATACTAAGTCACTGTGACACCACAGCTATATTGCCATAGCAATGCACTCCCTCAGTATAGTGAGTCGCTATGGCAACATAACAACTAAAAATAACCATGCACCACACACATGGTGCAGTAAGGCTGTTACTGCACCGTCATTTGGTACTTCCAGAAATACTTCCTCTTAGACTAATGTGCAAAGACTGAATCAATTCAGCCTTGGACTTTTTAACTATCTGTATTTAGCCCATACGTCAGGACCAAGTCTTATCTATGTGTGGACACCAAACAAACATGCCAAGCCTCCCCCCCCCCCCCCCAAAAAAAAAACCCCCCAAACAAACAAACAAACAAACAAAAACCCTGCATACTTGGTTGTGTACTATATAATCCAAAATACTACCATATTTACTCAAATCTAAGATGAGGTCCATCCCTCCCATGAACATGGCTGGAGGGGGGAGGGGGCCTTATCTTGAATTCCGGTACCAGCTGCAGGAGACCTTATAGCTTGTCCCCCCCGCTACCCCCTGCCATTTATCTTCTGCTCCAAATTCAAGTCTGGCCTGGAGTTGCTGCCACTGCTTCTACCTGGCCAGGTGGAGCCAGACCTGTGGGCCACTGACTGCCCTGGAGCCAGAGCCACCACAGACTGCCTGCCCCACTACCCCTTCCCACTGCTGCTTTCCCTGGCACGGTAGTGGGGTGATTAATTTAATATAACCACCTAACAACAAATTTTAATTTTCCATATATAGAATCTAATTATTGGAGGGGGGGTTACCTTAAAATCAATGTTGTCTTGTATTTGGGTATATATGATACAGTATTCAAAGATTTCCGGTTCCAGATATTCCTCTGCCATCCAGCACACAGTTAAATTATTACTGTGCGCTGCATCCTTCTATCCTTCCTATAATAGCTAGTTCATATAAAAAAAAAAATGAGAAGCTTACAATTACTCCCAGTAACTGTATTAGCAGAAGTGCTGTGGCTGTGAAACTCCTATAAACTTAGGTTCAGACCCTGCTGAAGACCATTAGGTACATGTGATGAAATTCCCATTTGCCACCTGCTATTTTAAAAAATTAGAAAAGTACTAACAAAAAATTTCAAAATAACATTATATTTACAAAGTCAAAGGTCAGAAAGTACTGGAATTAAGTTGTTTGCACAGCTTAACCTTGGCGCTTTTTTGTATATGCATTGTGGCAGAGTGACTCTATGATCACAGACACTTTTTTTGTGTCCCCCTCCTCATTCTCAGCAGTGATAAGATGGACAGTGTATGAAACGGAAGGTTGAAACAGGAGAGGCATTGGACTGGGACATTAGAGAAATGGGTTCTGTTCCTGACTCGAAGAAACTTTCCATGTGATGATCTGCAATATCAAAATGCATTCAAATAAGAGGTGGAAGAGCAAATCAAAATTATACAAGCAATATTAATTCTGGAATTTCCTAATTTTTTACATTCTTTTCCCACAGATTTGGTATGCAATATACACGTTATTGCAGAACAGCCAGTAAAAGATAACTGTTCCAAGAGCTCTAAAATTCACTGGATGATGTGAATGGTCTTTACGTTTACTGCACCTCATTGGATTGCAGGTTAATACATTCATCAGAAATTGTGAACTCTCTACATCAGTCTTCATCTTGGATTGTATTCTTCATTTTCACAGTATGACTTTCATTTCACATTAGCAGTTGGCATATTCTTAAATGACTATGTCTTAACAGGCACTTGTAGCAACTTGGCCCATCAACTTTCATGATCTTTCAAAGACCAACCCATTGCCAGGGGACAATGGGCTTCTTGCATAGATCCGTAGCTGGAGGAAGGAGCTTTCCAAATGAGGCACATGGACAAAAAAAATAAAGATATATTTAGGGTTACATTTCTCCATGAATGTCTACTACCACATGTTAGCACACTAGATAGCCGAAAGCAAATGTGCTCATCCCCTGGCCAGGGGTCCACAGGGTCCCCCATGGGCCTGGGAATTCAGTATCAGGAAAGCAGTGGCAATTAACTGTTGCTCCCTTGGAGCTCAAGCACAAAGGACTCCCTTCTTGGTGCTGACAGAAAAATCTTTCATGTGGTGAATCATCATCAATCTCTTCCTCTAGCTCCTTAAAAGTCTTCCAGACATAAACTGCTCAGTCAGTCCTGCTTGGCTGGTGAGATTTGGCTGGACTGCAACCTGAGGCCCTGATTCTGTAATTGGATCCAAGCAGGCAAACCATTACATTGCCGAGTCTACTGACTTCAATGGGATTTCACTTGTGGGGGTGGGGAAAAATAACATCTGTCATAACATGTGCATCATTAAATGTGCCTGCAGGTTTTTGTTTCATCCAGATTAATTTAAAAAGACACACTATCAGCAGAGGCATAGAGGGCAGCCACAGACACCTGGGGCAGCTGCGCAGGCTGCCACCATGTCAACTGTGACAGTGTGATTAGCTGCTGTCTCAACAGCAGCTGTTTTTCCACGCTTCCAGGGCTGCTTCCCAGGTTGCCCCCACCCAGTTACACTACTGATTGCCAGGGTGTTCTAATCTAGTTGACCATAGTGCAAGCCTCAGCCTTTTGATTTTTTTAGCTGTTTTATTTCTGTTAACAGTTGATACAAAGAACAACTTTAATGCTTTAAATTTCTTTATTTTTTTTCTTTCAGTTGATGCCATGGTTGTTGTATTCTGCTTTACTGGTTAGTTTTGCATTATTTCTAGGCTATGCCTTTTGTGTGCATTTGCAAATAATCCAATTTTGGGAAATACTACTGTTTTGCAGTCCCTGGTTCATGGAAACCGCCACTAAGTTGATAGATGTTTGCAGCCTCAACAGTTTTCTTTAGATCTAAACAGTTATGGCTTGTCTTTTATTTTTATCTGTACATTTGATATCTGAATAAGCCTTGGGGCATTTTTTAATCATTTTAATATTTGGTGGCATTATTTGGTATTGGTTCCGATTCATTTACTGCTTGTTTTTCTCCCCAGAACCAATCTGTAAGTTGCTTTTTATGTACCTATTAATAACCAGGTCCAGGTTCATAATGGAGCCCCATAGGACTCTGCTCTGAGCTGTGTTTTCTGTGGTGTCTTTTTGTTCTCACAGATTGTGTGTTTGCACATTGGTTTGCAATACCTTGTTTTACTATGCCTTTCCAGTTGCCTTGTGTGTGTGGATTGTGTTAATCCTATAGAGCTCAGTATTTCCAAGAGTGAATTTTGTTTAATTGAACAAATCTAGCAGTGTTTTGAAACTTCTCAGTTTAATTTCTGTCACTAGTTTTGTTCATAGGCACTTGAAATTTTTTTCTGATCCTGAGACTTTGATTTAGCTATTGCATGCTCTTATACTTGGGTGTGAACACTGATGGTATGGGGATACTTTGATTGCTTTGGTTTCATAGGATGTTGGGTTGCATGCTTCTTCCAGTTGGTTATATTAATTAGTTTATCTATCCTCAGTTTGCCTTAACCAAAGCACATTGTTAACACAAAATAAAATTTAAACAACTGTCCCACCAAGAATCTGTTCAGGAGTCAACAAATATTAAGAAGTAAACATTTTTGGTCAGCAAATTTGTAGTGACATGAGTTTCCATAATATCTTATTGTGCTTTTTGGTTAGGTCTCATTACTAACATAGACTATAATATACTAGTTAATTCATACTGTTCTCTTCACACAGGTATGTTCAACATTCAGTAAAATATAATACCTTTTCTCCCTTAATTCAAATGGTTTGTAATCCAGTTTAACTCTGAGTTTCATCAATTAATGATATTCTACCAGTTCTTTAGCTAAGGGTGCCAGCTTGACAGTTTATACTTGATCCAGACATTACATTTATAATTTGTTTTCTATCTAGTAAAAATAAAGTAGTTCTTGTTTTCTTAGTGTAATTTACCATAAGCTTTTCATGTCCAGTTCAGGAAATGTTATGCTTTTTGATGTTTTAATTAAAAAATAAAGTTGTTTTGCTTAGTTGTGGAGCTGGCAGCAAATCTGTGCCTTTCTGTTGCTGCAGGTCTTGCTAAAACAGTCAGAAAGATTGTTCTCTGTCTGGTTGGATTCATTTTTACTTTGAAGTTGTGGACTCTTTCATCACCCACAAAAAAGTATCAAGTGCTAACCAAATAGATATTTCATATTTTTATTACTACAGTAATACTGCAGCAGAGTAGGGATTTAAAAAAATAATTCTCAATAATGGGTTGGTTTCTACTTTCTATGTATCAGCTATGTCAATTACTACTTAAAGTGGATTAACATCTCAAAACTGAGGTTTTCTGAGTCAGATGATCCCAGTTGGTTGATAGTTAACACAGTCTGCTGATTTCATGTGACCCCCCCAGATGAGATCATGAGGTATGAAAAACTGCAGTAGGCTTTTTTTTTATGGTACGGAATTCCAGTTTACCCAGTTATCCTGAGATATTTTAGACCTGTAGGTAGGAAAAAAATAGAAGCTCTTGAGTTGCTGTCCATTTTTTGTCTTGCTCTATTGGTGTTGTTACTTAGATAGCAAGCCTAATGGAGAAATAGCTGTGCTTGTGTAAGCAAAACAGATAAAATGTAAATGGGTCTTTACCCATGTTTCTGTACAAGTGGTTTTCTTTACATGATTGTAATGAGCCTACAAAATAGTCCAGGCATTGAATCAAGCATAGTCAGTTTATTTTTTGTGCTTATTCAGACTTGATCTAAATATAAGCTCCCTTATTCTGCAAATGATCTTTTATGCTGCTGTCTAGCAGCTTTCTTGGAGCAACTGTTGACTATTTCCTGCCCAGTCCAGACTTAGTTATGACTGATGAATTCTCAGAAACTAAACCACCCAAAATACAATAACACTTCAAGATCCTAACACAGGAAGAGCTCTTTAAATCTGATCAGTTATATGCAGGGTTTTCTTTATCTGAGAACTTGCAAACCTTGCAACTGATGCAGCAGTGAAACTCTGTCTAGATAGTTTTTGTAACTGCATCTTTCATAGTGTTTTTGCCAAATTTCTTTAGTAAGAGAAAAAGTGGAGCAGCAGCATACATTGAGGAAAAAGTGCAAAAATATTATCTGGGTATCCTTCTGTAAAGCGGAACTATTACTAATGTAATAAAAATCGATGTTAAGTTAAAGCTGCTTTGTCATCAAGAATGCTAGAGTAGATGATCTCAAACTTGATTCATTGCCCATGGATAACTCTTGACAATTATTTTCTATTTTCTCTAGGGTTTTAGAAATTTACAGTGAACTTTTATTAATGTTAGTGTTCATCAGAGACTGAGGACTAAGTACATTGCAAACACAAGGAGGCACAACTGTCTGTTTAAAATCTGTTTGTCTCTTAGATTAATTCTGTTTAACTTCAATTTCACCTGGGCTAGGGTTTTCTGGCTCTCGTATATCTTATAGGAAAAGAGTTTGGGTTTCCTGTATGATCTGAAGAGAACTTACAAATTCTGAAGTCATACTTAATCCTTGCTTTCTTTTAAAAAAAGCATTTATATTGGCTAGTAAGTAATGAACAATAACATAATAACTTGAAATTAATGGCAGCTAGATGCCTAACTATCTCAGAACCTGGGCCTTGGCTTTTAATATTTATTTGCCCAGGATTTGAAAAGTAATTGAAACTACTGATGGCTAAGCATACTTTCCATACAAAATACAGGTGAAGAGATCCATTTCCAGGAAGCAAGTTAACAAATTTTCAGATCACTGCTGGATCTGAATTTTTTTGTGTCTCTAGATCATCTAGCACACTGTGAACACTACCAGTAATGAAGAATGAAAAATTTATTATTAATAATTAATTAGCTACTATATATTACATTTTTTTTAAGATCCCAGATTAGGCCAGTTTAACAGAAGTTCAGTGTACATAAACCTGTTTCAAAATGGGCGAAACCAATTTAAGAAACCTGGTTGAATGTAGTATATCAGACTTAACTGATTTGCATCAAACCAGTTTATACAACTTCTGTCCCAGACTCCTTCCTGGTTCAAGTTAAACCAGAGTCCCCCGCTATCCCAGCATGCTCTGCAACCATGGGGTGGGCTCTCTGCTCCAGAGAGCAGATCTGGTTCCTCCCCTCTGTTCTCTAGCTAGTGGTGGAGGCATGGCCAGATGCCAGCTGGCATGGCCCCCTGAGGCAAAAGGAGCAGGAAAGGGGTTTATTCCCCCTTTCCCACTGGAGAACCGCAGCTGAGGTCTGCCTGGCCGGGGTGTAGCAGCCCGTTTAGGTGTTGGCCCCCCTTACCACTCCAGCGGCAGGGTCTGGGTAGAGCAGGCTGCCATGGCACCACTATCTGCCTGCTATGCCCGCAGCAGCAGGGCTGAGGCTGTGGGGCTGAACCAGGCCAGCCCAAAGGCGCTGCTGAGGGTGGATGCACAGGGGCCAGCCTAAGCTGCCTGAGATGTGCCAGCAGGCCCGGAGCCCGGGAGCCACCTGCCATGGGATCACTGCTCCTGCCGCATCCCTGTCCTGTGCATCACTTGCTGGCTGCAGCTGTACCACAGGCTGTGCTGTGGCGGGCAGGACTCTTCTGCCTCCCTTGCCTCCAGCTGCTGCTGCTGCACAGCTCTGGGTGGGCAGGTGGAAGCTTTAGCCCCATGGCGTCTGCCCAGCTCAGCTACGGCTCCATCTCTGGCTGCTTTCTCCATATCCTTCTTTCCTTGCCCACTCCCCACCCCATGCAGGGAGCCATCAGCAGTGACACCAGTCGGGGATGGCAGACCCCAGCTATGGTCCCCTGCGGGAAGAGGGGGAATAACTCCCCCTCCCTGCCCCTCTCTACCTTAGGGGGCCATGCTGCCCAGCCTCTGCCCATACCCACGCCCCTGCTGCAGCAACAATAAGTGGGGAGTGCCAGGAGGACCCCAACTCGGGTCCATGTCAGTGGGACAGGGAAGTGGGAATTAATGCCCTCCCTGGCCAGTTCACTTGAAGCTACTGCCAGGGCTGGCCACACCCCCAACACAGTTTCCCTGCAGGTGAGGGCATGCTCTAGCACCCCCCTCCCCACCCCAGCTTCTGGCCTGAGCCACTGCAGGCATGTGCCTGCATTTCCTGAATGTCTCTTGCAAATTGGTTCAATTCAGGTTAGATTCAGGCTCCAGCTTTTTGAATGTCTGTCTCTAGCCTAGTAGTGTACACAGGTCACTTTCCTTTGTCATCAACCCTTTTTCCTTGACTAACCTTAGACTCCACTACCTATTTGGATAACAAAGAATGTGAGATGACCTCTTTGGTTTGCAAGTCAGATCTGTTTAGGTTGTGACCTGGCTGCTGGTCCCTCTCTGCTACTAGATTATCTTGGAAATCTTGTTCTCTTATTTCCCTGGTCTTCTGAGTGTTTTTTCTCTGAGCATAGGTGTAAGCATATCAGTGGTTTCTGTTATTACATGCCTCATGTTGTTGACATCCTTTAAAAAGCATGATACAGTATTAATTTACTCTCAAGGTTTATCATCCTCTAATCTTACATTAACATAGTCTTAAAGTTATTGGTGTCAATCAGAGCTATCTAAATTGTACATCCCCCTTTTCCTTAACTCTTTCAATGTGATATAATGAATGACATCTCAGGTACCTTTCCTGTTGATTTTCTGTATTTAACTTGCCTTTCCAGAAAATTACAAAATTCAAACTTTAGTATAAATTACAACTTGATGAAGTGCATTTACCTTAGGAAAGAGATTCTGAACTTTTCATGAGGATGATGGCAGCCTCCCTGGAATAAGAAATGTTACTGTTTCTATTAAATATTGTATTGATTAAACATGATAATTCCATTGTTTTGGAACCATAATGTTCTGCAGGTGAAACTCTGAGAATTGCTGCATTATCTGTAAAACAGTTTGAAGATGTAGGAAGCAAATTTAATTCAGCAAACCCTCTGCAAGGTCTTTAAATACTTGGTATGCACCTTTTGTGGATAAATGTATTCTGGAAAGCGAAGTATAGCACCTATTGCATTTTTTCAAAGCTGCTGTAGCTCAGTTAATCTTTGGTTTATTTTATGCTTTTAAATACAAAAGGGTGATTTAAGAGAAGTGACAGGGACAAAGGACTATAGCAGAGATTTCATATCAGTTCTGTACCATGTAAAAAATTATCTCCTGGAAATTGATCAGAAAAACTGTTCTGCTAATTTAACATAGCTGAAGTGTTATGAAATATAATCAGCAACGGCTCTCTGCTTCTCCTTTCTCATCGAGATGTTTTCTGTCTTGTATTTCAAAATAAGCACTGCATAAACTATAGCCTGAGTGCTTTTAGCCAGGTTTTAATATCCTCCGTCACATGGAGGACTCATCTGGCTTTGGCAACCTGGTTTCTATGGTGATCTGTTCTGTGTTCTGCTTTCTCCTTTCACTTGTAGCCAGACAGTACGAGATGTAGTTTGCATTGATTAAATTAAAGGTGCCTATTTCCTATTGGTTCAGAATCTGTCTACAGGCTGACTTGCAGTATCTGCCAAATCAGTTACAGAGAATTGTGTGCCTTTTAATAGCATTAAATTCAAACGGTAACACACAGCTTACACTGATGCTTCCATCTTACCTGCTTCAGAGAACTTTTTCATATGGCCTAGAGGGAACCAGTCTGTAACACTTCTGATCTTTTCCAAGTAGAGTTATAAAAGCTTTTCTCATAGAAGAAAGGCTTAGCCGTTCTCTTCCATATCTGTTCAGTTCTTTGTGTATCTGAACTTTTAAATATTTACCTCTGACTGCTAAAAACAGTTTAACATCATTTAAAAAAAAATATGGAAAACAATGTTATACATTTTCATCCATTTAAGCCACTATGGTCAGCTTATACAGGTTTCCCTTGCTTTATGCGGATTCTGTATGTGCAAATTCGCTCTTACACGCTGACCCTTTTTATACCAAAATTTTGTTATATGTGAGGTAATTTCACTCTTATGCCATCTGTGTGGTGGAAACCTGCAGTCAGCTGCTTTGTGCAGTGCATTGTGGGAGTGACAATCACAAAAATATAGTCTCCTGTGTAGATCTGTGCTCCTTGCTCATTGTCCGTGATATGTGTTTCTGTAGTTGCCATCCCCATTATGACAGTGCCCTGTGCTTCTATGTACTGTCTGCTGTTGGTGAGTACCAAACCTGTCTTGTAAAAATGGTAGAGATGGGTCCGGGGGTCAGTACAGTTGAGGTCTTGGAACATATCTCTATTGGTTGCATTGTAAACTAGGTTCCCTTTATGCGAACTCAAGTTATGCGCTGTTTTCCAGAAATGCACTTACAGCATAAAGCAAGGGAAACCTGTACCACCTAGCAATGTCCAAACAGTGTTTAAAGTATATTGATTGTTTCCCCATTATGAACACATGCTACTTATATTTAATCTTTAGAGATCTGCTGGAAATGTTTTGAAACATCCATTAAATCCCTCCTGCTCTTAACCTAATTAAATCACATTAGTTGGTAGTTCAAAGAAGATTGCCATGATACAGTGTACTATCAGTACTATCTTAAATATACTGCTCATCTAGCTCTTGCTTAAAAACAATCCCCACTTTTCCCTTGGGTGCAAGGGAAATTAAAAACATTTAGCAAATAGCCCATCAAGCATGACTGGGGGAGGTGTGGGCATCCCCTCTCCCCCTCCCCCCCCCCCCCCCCCCCCGCTGCCTCTGGTCAGGGTCCAGCTTCCCCACCTCAGGTCCGGGCCCACTCTCTCCTTTCCCCACCCACTGCTTTGGTCCTGGACTCGTTCATGCCCCTCCCCTTCCCCCCCCTGTTGTTTTGGGTCCAGGTCTCCCCCTTTGGTTCAGGTGTGGGCTTATGTGCCCCCCCCATCCCCCAGGGCTGGGGGAGGTGCGGGAGAAGGAGAGCTTGCACTCTGTGGCAGGCGGCTGCAGTGGCAGGTGCTGGCAACAGCCAGCAGGTGTCTGCGGTGGGGTGGTGGGCTGCTGCAGCTGGCTGTGCACTGCCACCGGTAACCCTCCCCTCCCTCCTTCCCTCTCTCTTCCCCGCCACCACCTGCTGGCTATTGTTGGTGGGGAGGGTCTGCTCTCTCCGGCCCCTCAGTCCCCGCTGTCATGGCGATGATCCACTGTGCATCTCTGTCTGTGCAGAGCACTCTGATTGGCTGTCAAGACAGCCAATCAGAGTGTGAATAAAGCATTACAGATGGACGGACTAAGGCTTTTATATTATTAGAATAAAGAAAATAGATTCTTATTGTAGATAAATGCTGAAGAGGTGATTATTTATGTTTAAAGTAAATTTCTGCTCTTCTCACACAAATATCTAGACAAAGCTGCTTGGAGATCAGTCTTGCATTGACTAATAGTTTCATCATCTAACTTTGTGATGTGGGCATGTAGCTATTCAATAGCTGTTTAATTCAGGGAAATGAGTAGTTTACTAGGGTCTAACATGCTTGCCTTTCATTGGATTACAAAGTGCCAGTATGAATTGCAGTATTCATTCCATGGGAAAGAACAGGAAAATGGCTCCTAGAAGGTGATATACAAGTGTTCAATATCCACTGACCAGACAGACTTAAAATGTCACTTTTTGTACTTGGAGGGTGTGGCCCATGGGACCTCTGCTACTGAATCAGGCTTCATCTTTAATATGTGGTCATAGCCTGGCGTGCTAGACTTCTCAGCATGCAGTCAGAGGTATTGATTCCCAGCCCAGGCTCCCTGCTAGAGAGAACTAACTGAAACTTGTTCCATATTATTCCAAGTGGGTGCCCTCACACTTTCCTGTAAATCCTTTGGGGAAACAGATTATTGTTACACTCCATCTAGGGAGAGATTTTCAAAGGTACAAATGACAGGCACTTAATTTTCATTAACAGTCAAAAGTACTGCTTCTCGTGTCAGTCAGAGTCTCCCAATGCCTGAACAAGGGTGTTTTGTGTCTGAAACCTTGCAAAGAACTTTTTTTCCAACCATTTAGTTGGTCTAATAAGATACCACGTTTACTCAAAGAACCTTGCCTGCCTATGCCCTTACACCAACACGGCTACAACCAACAACCCTGTTCTCTCAAGTGATGTTACTATGGATGTAAACACAGGAACTTGGTGTGTTCAGTTTAAATATTTGAAACAAGCACTCAAAAATCAAGTTGACTGGCTGTCAGAATCCAGTGTTGAGAAAATGTTTGTCTTTGTTTATTCTACACTCCTCTTGTTCAGTTATATGCATTTATTTTAGATGCATTAATAAATTATTTAAATGTATGGAGCTGACCTTTCCAAATTTTCCGGTTAATAGCCTTTCACCTCCAGCTCAAAACAGCTGATGTGGCTGCAGACATTTCATAAGGCTTTAAACTAATTAAGTAGTTGAAGAATTAGATTAGCAATTGTCTTAAAGGAAAAACAAGGCCCAAGAAGATTTTGGGTCAGGATGGCATACCTTTTTTCTAATTTCTACGGGATTCTGATCTTTTTTTAATGAATTGTGTTGTAGGTTGTGAGTTTGGAATGATCTATATTTATGTAGCTTTAGAGTAAATTCCTTGTTTGAAGAAAGCAAGAGGAGAGAGGAAATCTGCCTTGCCTGTGATTGTTTCAGACTGAATGTATTATTTTGTTGGTATGTCCTTGTGGTTGTTTCTGACCCGTCTTTGCTCTTGCACTTCTTTCAGCCACTGTGCTACTAGTTTTTGTGCAGTTTAATTTTGTTTTAGAATAGAGGTGGGAAAAATACAGCTTGCAGGCCACTTCTGGCCTGTCAGCTGATTGGATCCAGCCTTTGGCTCCCCCTGTGGAGCTCCGCTTGGGGCAGGGCAGCCCATGCCATGCTCCCATCTGCACCAGCTTCTCGGTGGGGCTGCTCCTGGTTTGGCTGTAGCTGCCAAGGTACTGCTCAGCTCCCCATGTGTCCAGCGGCCCCATCTCCTCCTGCCCCTGTTGCACTGCTTCACAGGGAAGCTGCAGCCAGGTTGCTCCTTCCCCAGCATATGAAGCTTCAGCTCCTTTCCACCCATTTGGCTGCCCGCAAGTGGCTGCTCATCACACCAGTTGGGCAGAGTGGGTGGAAGGCAGGTTAGAGCTGGAGCCCCAGGCACTGGGGCATGAGCCACCCAGCTGCAGCTTCCCTGCCACCCAGAGTGGTACACTTGGGCAGCTGCAACCCCACTGGGAAGCTGCGCATGCTAGCCAGGACTGTCCAGTGGGGGCAGACATATGAGCATAAAATGGGCTACCCTAGGCAGGGACGAGCAGGACTCAGCCCCATACAGAATGTTGTGGAAGTAGCTGCAGGCCAGTTGGGGGCAGAACACACCCAGGCATCCTATGCTGCATAAGCCCCCTGCTCCTTTCTCCCTCACTTCCTGCCAACTACTGGGACCTAACGCATAGGCAGCCCTCACGCACACTTGCCTCCCCACACCCTCCACGTGCATACACCCCATAGCCCCCATACCCCTTACGCTCTCTCTTGTGCACACATGCATACCCCACTCAATATACAACAGTTGGACTTTATTTTGAGCTGTTAGGCAATTGCCTCTACTCAAACATATATCAAGACAAAAATATTTTTTGAAATAAAATTAAAATATGTTATAGTAAATGTTTCATTTTTAGTATACAATTTGGTTTTTTTTATCTATACTTTGTTAAAATGATAACTTCCAAAAGTTTTTTGTGTGTGGTCCTTAACAGTGTACCAAAACATGTTAAGTGACCCACCAGCCAAAATAATTGTCCACCCCTGCTTTAGAACTGGGCTTTTACCATAGGTGCCGTGATTCCTCCAGGGGATTACAGTTATTTTCAACTAGTTGCAACCACTCTTCTTTTCTTGACTGATGAATGAAAATGTGGAGAAGAGGTCCTGATACATTTTTCTTCTATTTTAATATAAAGAAGGTCGTGATATGGAAAACATGGAGTAACACTTCTTTTGAACATTGGGGTAGGCAAGAAATAAAGCCAAAGTGGTGAAAGAATAAAGCTGGAAATGGTCTAGGTCAGGGGTGGACAAAATATGGCCTGCGGGCCAAATCCAGCCTGCCAGGCAATTTCATCCAGCCCTTGGGCATCCACCAATTAATAGTACCCTGCCCACCTCACTCCCACCCTGAATTTTTCTCCTAAAAATGAAAAAATCCAGGTTTTATCACATTTTTCCATGGCAAATAGAAAACCTGGATCCCTACAGATTACTAGGGCTGTGCAAAACATCACTGTTTTGTTTCGGCTTCTGTTTTGATGTTACCATGGAACAGTGTTTTGTTTCAAGTTTAGTTTCATTTAGAAAGCACTGTTCCATTTCGTTTTGTCAAAACAATTTTGAGTTTTGCCCATAGGCCATAATGGGGAAGCACGAAAGTGGAGGAGGAGCCGCCTGTTGTGATCACAGGCAGATCGGGGACCCGCATCCCCGGAGGAGTCCAGCACAGCCCTCCCGGGGGTGCGGGTGGAAGGCTGCTGCTGCTGCCTGGGACCAGTGCTGGGAGCTGAGCCCGGTGGTGGGAGGCAGAGTGCAGCCCCGGCACTGTGCGCTGCCTCCCCCCACTGGGCAGCAAGCTGCTGGGCGCTGAGCCTGGTGGAGGGAGATGGAGCACAGCCCTGGCTCTGCACGCCAATTCCCTCCACTGGGCAGCAAGCTGCTGGGCACTCCACCTCCTTCCACCAGGCTCAGTGCCCAGCGGCTCACAGCCCCATGGAACTCAGCCCAGCGGCAGGAGAGTTAGGGCTGTGCTCCTGTTGGGCTGAGCCACATGGAACTGTGGATCCACTCAAACTGCAGCCCTGGCTCTCCCCTGCTTCCCACCACGTGGCTGCTGCTTCGGAACTTGAAATGTTTCAACAGGCCTCGTTTCATTTCAATTTCACTGTTTCGAGCTCAAAACAAGTCAAAACAGTGTCAAAACGAAACAGTCGGTGAAATTTTGCACAGCCCTACTAATTACCCAAGGCTTGGTTGCTGGAAGTTAATTCCTAGCTGACCCACTATAATGTCACTGTCCTTGGGCTTTCCCTGGCATGTTAATGATCCATTTCACTATTAATTTTCCATTCCACTTCTAAAGAATATCTTGAAATCCACGGTGCTTCATGTTACGTTTTATCAGCCTCTTACTGTTCAGTTGTTCTCCGTACTGCAAGGGAGCAGTGTGAAGGGGGGTTTTTTGTTTTTTTTAAACCTCTGGTCAAAAAACCTGTGGAGGAAAAAGGCAGAGCAGAGCAGCGCATGCACAGATAGCACATACTGGTCAAATGCAGAGCCAGGCTGCCTGGAGTTGTGTTGCGGCTGCTGGCCAGGCTCTGCGTGGCAGAATTGCCGCTGCTAAAGCCCTGGGAAGCCCCCCAGAACCCCAGCTAAGGCTTCTGGAGTCAGCCCAATGCTGGTCCCAGCCTCCCCTACTGCCCCTGGGGTAACTTGCCACATGCCAAAGGGCACATGACACAGGCATTCCCCGGAGACAACTAGCAGCAGTGCAAGGTGTGCCACTGCTAGTTGTCCCCAGGGAGTCAAATGTCCACACCACGTGTGGATGTGGCCAGCGTATAATGTTACAGTCTCTCACTCTCTCGTGCTGTCTCTCTCAATATATATTATTTATATATAGTTATGTAGACTAGTAGTTATGTATGGGGCTAGTTACAATTAAAAAGTAAAAATGTATTAAATACAAAGATTAGAGTTTCTTGTCTTCTTTAAAGGAAGTTCTGATTGCTAGCTCATCTTCCAGTCCGCATTTATATAGGACAGGCATAGGGGTCGCTAAATGTTTTGGTTTTGCAATGAGAAGAATTAAAATAAATGCGAGTCTTTCAGGACTTTCCCCTCTAAATTTATATTTTGAGATTACTTGCAAATCTTGAAAAAGCATTTTTTGGGTGTCTTTTGGGAGGAAGGATCAAGGGAGAACTTTATAAGTCCAGAATATGACAAGGGGAGAGCTTTGTTGTAAGCCTATGTATTTTCAGCAAGTGCACATTCTTAGGCTAGGGACAAACATTAAAAAAGCCTGAGCCTGAATTGATTCAGTCTTTCCAGGTTAATCAGTTTTGTAACCACACGGGCATCCCAGAAATGCAGGCATGTGCCTACAGTGGTTCAGGCTAGAAGCCAGGGGGTGCTAGAGTAGCCCTCCCTTCCCTTACACAGGCCTGAGCTGAGGGGGGTGTGGCTAGGCCTCAGCAGGATGCTCCAATTATTCCCCCGCTGCCCCTCCAGCAGCCCAGCAGGGGATGTTTATCACCCCTAACTCAGTGTTTATCAACCCATTAATAAAACAAAGCCTCTCTCCATTAACTAATGGGGCTCTTAAACAGCTCTTCCAAGGAAGGACATTAAGCTACCTGTTTAGCTCCAAAAAGCCAGCCTGCCTTTGTCGTCTCCCACAGCGCGAACTATAGCCAGCATGTGATCTGCTAGCTAAAGCTGAGGTGTCTGCATAAGGCAGAGGGAAAGGGGAAATAATCCCTGCTTAGCAGGGGGAAGCCAGGCAGATGCTCTGTGCCTGCAAGTCTCTGCCGGAACTCTGGCCATGGAGCAGAAGGGAGGGGCCAGCCCTGCTGTGAAGCAAAGCCGTGTGCAGTCCAGAGAGTATGCCAGGGTGCTTGGGGTGCCTGGTTTATCTTAAACCAGCAAGGGGTCTGGGACAGACATTGCATAAACTGGTTTGACCCAAATCAATTAAATCTGATGTTACGTTCAACCAGGTTTGTCTGAAATCGGTTCCAGTCATTTTTAAACTGGTTTATGTGCACTGAACATCTGTTCTGTTACAGGTTTAAACCAGTTTCTGATCACTTAAATTGGTTTATGTATATTGTCTGTCCCTAGCCCCAGTGGCCTGAACTAGATGTGGGGAAGGTTGTGTGATTTCAAGTAATTGCCTTAATCATTTTTTTTATCTTATGCATCACTTTTTATTTTGGCTCTTTCATAGTTTCATAGTAGCCTGGGTCAGGAGGGACCTGAACAGATTATCTAGCCTGACCCCCTGCCACAGGCAGGAATGAATACTGGGTTCACAAGATCCAAGACAGGAGATCATCCAACCTCCTCTTGAATTTGCCCAAGGTAGGGGTGAGGACCACTTCCCTGGGAAGTTCGTTCCAGATTTTGACCACCCTCACTGTAAAAAATTGCCTTCTGATCTCCAACCTAAATCTATTCTCCATCAGCTTATGACCATTGTTCCTCGTCACCTCAGGTGGTGCTGGGGAGAAAAGGGCTCTGCCTATTTGCTGTTAATCTCCCCTGATGAGCTTGTAGGCAGCCACTAGGTCTCCCCTCAGCCTCCTCTTGCTGAGGCTGAACAGGTTCAGGTTCTTCAGTCTCTCCTCGTAGGGCCTATCTTGCTGCCCTCTCACCAAGTGGGTGACCCTCCTCTGAACCCTCTCCAGGCTGGCCACATCCCTTCTGAAGTGCGGCGCTCAGTACCGGATGCAGTACTCCAACTGTGGCCTGACCAAAGTCGCATAGAGGGGGAGTATCACCTCTCTGGACTGGCTTGAGATGCATCTTTGGATGCATGACAAGGTATGGCTGGCCTTGCTGGCTGCAGTCTGGCATTGGCGGCTCATGTTCATCTTGGAGTCAATAATAACTCCAAGATCCTGTTTCGCCTCTGTGCTTTCAAGAAGGGAACTCCCCAGCCTGTATGTATGCTGTGGATTCCTTCTCCCAAGGTGCAGCACCCTGCATTTGTCTACGTTGAACCCCATCCTATTCTCATTTGCCCACTTTTGTAGCCTGTCTAAATCTGGTTGCAGCCTCTCTCTCCCTTCAAGTGTGTCCACCTCGCCCCACATCTTAGTGTCATCAGCAAACTTGGACAGCGTGCTTTGCACCCCCTCGTCCAAGTCACTGATGAAGATGTTAAACAGTGCGGGCCCAAGGACCGAGACGTGGGGTACCCCACTGCTCACATCTCCCCAAGTTGACTACAACCTGTCCACTACTACTCTCTGGGTGCGCCCCATCAGCCAATTTTTTACCCATCCAACTGTGCAGGCATCAATGCCACAGTTGCTTAATTTATTGATGAGGATGGGGTGAGAGACAGTGTCAAAGGCCTTCTTAAAGTCTAGAAAGACTACGTCCACAGCGACACCATCATCCAAGGATTTAGTTACTTGGTCATAAAAGGCAATCAAGTTGGTCTGGCAGGACCTGCCTTTGATGAACCCATGCTGATTGCCCCTGAGCATGGTCTCCTCTGCTGGCCCCCCACAGGTGTGTTCCTTGATGTTTCTCTCCAAGATCTTCCTGAGCACCAAGGTGAGGCTTACAGGTCTATAGTTACTTGGGTCCTCCTTCCTCCCCTTCTTGAAAATTGGGACCACATTAGCCAGTTTCCAATCCCCCGGCACCTGGCCAAATGACCACAAATGTTCATACAGCCAGGCCAAGGGCTCTGCGATGACCCCTGCCAGCTCCCTCAACACCCTTGGGCGGAGGGCATCTGGACCTGCAGATTTAAAAATGTCTAGCCCTTCCAGAAGATCCCTAACTACATCTGCGTTGACTGAAGGCCTGATAGAGCTATCCCCAAGATTGTCCCTACCTCTGGTAGGTGGGATATCCCGGTCCCTGTTCAGGAAAACAGAGGCAAAGAAACTGTTAAAAATATCAGCTTCCTTGTCTGGCATAGCCACAAAATTATTGTTTGTGTCTTGCAGGCCCCCTGGAGCCCTCTTCTTGTTCCCAATCTACTTGAAAAAGGACTTTTTGTTGTCCTTCATCCTGGACGCTAGCCTGAGTTCCATCTCTACCTTGGCCTTCCTAATACCCCTCCTATACTCCCAGGCCAAGGAGGAGTACTCCTCCTTGGTGATAGCTCCTCCCTTCCACTGGTTGTACGCCCCCCTTTTAGTCCTCAAGCATTCCTGAATGCCCTTGCTGATCCAAGGGGGTTTCTGAGCACTCTTTCAAATTATTTGTCCTATTTTGAAATATTTTGTATCCTTTTTTTCACCCTGTATATGTTAGACTTTCTAGATTCCCTTACCTCCACTGGGTTTATATAAAGTCGTTAATGGAATATGATTGAAAAATATTTGAGGGTGAGGGAAAGATGTAACAATAAAAACCATGTTCTAGTTATAAGCAAAAGTTTGTGTTAAAGGCTGGATCCTGAGTGCATTTAGCTTCTGCTTTTAAAAGAAAAGGGCCATAAGAACATGGGATTCCACTGAATTTAAAAAAGAACAAGTGTTGACCAAACATTGCTCCACTCTGGTGGAAATACTGAAAGTTGCATTCTCTGGCATTTATCTGTAGTTGAAAGTAATTCAAATGAGATGTCAAAACAGTGGCCTGATGTCGTATGGTAATTAAACATGTCATAGCCTTTTGCGAAATTTGGAAGTGTTAACTTGGTTCCCTGACCAAATTGTGACTTGAATAAGTGCACTCTCTAACTAAATTCCTTGTGCAGTTTCAGGTAGATGGCACATTCTTAACTTGACTTGTTTTTACCAGTGTTTGCACTGTTAAGCAATTGCCACTTCATTACAGAAGTATCTGTATTTTGATGATGATTTTTGTTTGTTGGCTTTTTGTATGATAAGAATACCAATCCGCAGCTGTTTTAAAAATGTACTAATAAGAAACCATGCAAGCTCATCATGGAGTTAGAAAACAAGCTGAGTAAGGTGCTTCAGGATCCTTTGAGATGAAAGGTGCTGTATAAAAGTCTAGCTTAAGTCATTATTAGACTGCAAGATGAGAGAGATGCTCCATTTTCTCCACTAGGATGAAATAAAATGCTGTGACTCATAAAATCCACCTGCTAATTTCACTGATGTGTTGGTGCCTTGCTATGTGGAATGTTTCAACATACAGTACTTAGTGGTAAGTTCAAAGTTTTGATTTAAAAATAATTTATAAGAACAACTTTTCCGGAATAGATTTCTTTTTTTTTAGTTTTAATTTTTTTACTTTTTAAGTCCCATTAAGAAACTTATTCAGCTAACATAATACCTGCTTTTTTCATATTCAAAGTTCTTCTTGGAGTATTAACTAATTAAACTTTACAACACTATTAATATTATCCCTATTTTACAAGTAAGGCACATTAGTCAGAGAGGTGAGAACTGTTAACCAGAAAGATCTTGAGTTTTATCCTCCTTTTTAGCACTACATTTCCTTGTTGAATCAAATTAAGTTATGTCCATTCAAACAAAGCTTAATTATCTTAAGTTATATTTATTTGATTCATTTATTTTAAATCATTCCTGTGTATGTTACAGAATAACCTCTGCCTCCTTTATCAACCACCTAAACTGACCGGGTGGGAGGAGAAGAGCCACCAAAGCCTGGCTAAGTGTTTAGATAGTGCTTTGCCAAGTATTTTCACTGCTTCCCAGAAGCCAGTAGACCCTGCCAGTCAGCTAGAGGGGAGCATGTTTCATAGGCAGGGATTCCTGTCTGCAGCAGAGAATACCCTACCTCCTGTTCTCAAGAGTGTGTTGACAAGAACACTCCATTGAGCCTCATCATTGTGATATTGCTATATGCTGCAGTTAGGATCTGTTCTGTAGCCAGTCCCAACCCATATAGTTTATAGATTAGTTTGCTTTATTAAATCTTTTTGTACCGTTCTGTAATGTGGAACAGGTTCCTGTGAGCACGAAACAGATGAGTTTACTGGCATGGGATGACCCTGGCTAGGGACCAGAGGTGTGCGAAGCGGGCCCTATTCGATTCGGATTCAGTCCAAATTAGGGACAGTGATCGATTAGTTGATTCAGATCACTTTCCCTTACTTGATTTGGCTGAATCTGAAGATTCAACGCTGATTTGGAGAATCAGCGGTTTGGACACAGACACAGCTTTAAAAGTTTTTTCTACATACCTTGAGGTAGCAGACGTGGCTTGTGATCGCTGCGATGCTGGGGCAGATGAAGCGTCCCACAGGAGGGCCCTCCTCGTGCTTGGCAGCAAACCCAGAAGTGGACCAGAACTACTTAGGTCCATTTCTGGGTCTACCAGGGAGTGTGCTGGGGGGCTCTCCCCCCAACCTCTCCCCCCCCCCGGTGGCCCCCAGCTCAGCAATTGGCTACAGGGGGACCCTGGGTGTCCCCTGCAGACCCAGGAGGCACCAATCACCAAGCCAGAGGTACGCGGGGGAGCCCCCTGTGCTCTCCCCAGCAGACCCGGAAGTGGACCAGATGTGCTTCTGGTTCATTTCCAGGTCTGCTGCAGAGCGTGCTGGGGAGCCCCCTCTGCTTCCGAGGGATACTCCACGCACCCTAGCATCACAGCACTCGGGAGCCACCTGCTACCTAGATGTATGTAGAAAAAAAATTTAAAGCTATGTCTATGTCAGAATATCCGAATCTTTCCCAATCGATTCGGAGGGTTCTGAATCGATTCACAGAGATTAAAGGGTACTCTGATTCAATTTGGATTCGGAGGTTCAGCCACCAAATCGGGCCGAATCCGAATCCACTCCACTGAATCGAATCGGGGACTGAAGCTTCGCACAGCCCTACTAAGGACAGAAATTACACGTAAACCAGTACAAGTGATCGGAAGCTGGTTCAGATCTGTAACACAATAGAAGCTCAGTGCACGTAAAGCACTTTCAAAATGGCCAAAGCCAGTTTGAGATAAACCTGGATGGATGTTGTATCAAACTTAACTGATTTACATTAAATCTGTTTATTGAACTTCTGTCCCAGATCCCGTCCAGATTCAAGTTAATTCACTGTCCCCCAGCATCCCAGAATGAAAGCTCTACTCAAGCATGGATCCCCGCTTTCTCCCTCCCTGCTTCCCACCACCTCCCAGCTTCTGGCCTGGGCCACTGCAGGCATGTGGCTGCATTTCTGGAATCAAAAGTGAATGCCTGTCTGTTTACTTGCTTATCGGTTCAGTCTACACAGGTTAGCCTAACCTGTGAAGATTGAATCAATTCAGCCTCAGGCTTCTTGGCTGTCTGTACTTAGCCTTACTGTCTGCTTGTGCTGATATTCATGCTGGACAGGAAAGTTAACAAAATGGGTCCCAGCTTGGAAGGGTTTGCTGAGTGGTTAAATAATTATCTCACACTATCCATTAAAACAGTTAAAAAAATTAGGAAAGGACCCCCTTCATCCTGCCAGTTCTTCCCCTCCATAGACATTTAACTGGCAGCTCATAACCAGTGATATCAAAGGGTAGTTACGGATCTAATAAATCTTGCACAGACATTTGACTTTTGTCTTGTATCATGTTGTCTGCTTCTTAAACTGAGTCTTCTGTGTGGACTGATTTGTGGTTTGTAGTGATTGTGTAACATAGGGGATTTTGTTTTGTAGCGAAACTAAGTTGTTATGACTGCTCTCCTCCAGGAACTCATTGGAATTGAGATGTATATACAACTCGTTAGGTTATCCCAGTGAGCAAGATTAACTCTATCACAGTGTGTATGAAGAGAATGGAAATAAGTGTTTGGATTTACAAACCTGGCATCAGGATGAGGATTTTACTGAAGGAGGAGGCATTAATTTTCTGTTGGTTCTTCCATCCTCTTTCACATGATGGTTCTCTCAGGATCTGATACCTTCAGTAGTGTGTAAAAACCCACCTTGGAGCAACAATCTGTTTACCAGGAAGACATTTACATGTACTTTATAGTAATTCCTGGAGAGGAAGTAGAGCAAAACAGTGGTTTTATCTATGCTTTAAAAAAAAATTGTGAAGAAAATGCTGCCGAGAGGGGAGCCATGGAGAAAAAAGCCCCTTGGCTAGATAGCCAGAAAAAGAGGTCCATACCCACCTTACTCTAAAGCAGTGGTGCTCAGCATTCTAACCCTGCCGGCTTTCTTGTGCAGGTTAGTCCACAGGCTGGATCTGGCATATGGGATCAGACCATGGGTGCAATCCAGCATGCTGGCCCAGCCATTCAAGCTGACCTGACTCCGTGCACACACAGCTTGATCTCAACATGTTGGATCCAGGCCCTGCCATACACCATGACTTACCATGCACTGGATGCAGGTGTCGCGGTGGATGTAGTCTTTCTGGACTTCAGGAAGGCCTTTGACACTGTCTCCCACCCCATTCTCATTAAGAAGCTAGGTGACTGTGGCATTGATGCCTACACAGTCAGATGGATTGCAAATTGGCTGAGGGGTCGTACTCAGAAAGTGGTGGTGGACGGGTCATTTTTGACCTGGAGGGAAGTGGGCAGTAGGGTCTGCCAGGGCTTGATCCTTGGGCCCGCACTGTTCAATTTCTTTATTACCAACTTGGACGACAGGGTGAAGAGCAGCCTGTTTTAATTCACAGACAACACCAAGATTTGGGGTGAGGTGGGCACGCTAGAAGGGAAGGACAGATTACAGCAGGACCTGGACAGGTTACAGGGGTGGGCAAATGAAAATAGGATAGGATTCAATACTGACAAGTGCAGGGTGCTTCACTTGGGCAGTAGGAACCAGCAGCATACCTATAGGCTGGGGAACTCCCTTCTTGAAAGCACAGTGGCAGAAAGAGATCTTGGAGTCATTATTGACTCCAAGATGAACATGGGCTGACAATGCGAGAACATGGTCAGTAGGGCTAACCATACCTTGTCCTGCACCCACAGATGCATCACAAGCAGGGCCAAGGGGGTGATCCTCCCCCTCTATGCAACACTGGTCAGGCCACAGCTGGAGTACTGCATCCAGTTCTGGGTGCCACACTTCAGGAGGGATGTGGACAGCTTTGAGAGGGTTCAAAGGAGGGCCACTCGCATGATCCGAGGACAGCAGGGCAGACCCTACAAGGAGAGGCTACAGGACGTTAACCTGTTTAGCCTTCACAAGAGAAGGCTGAGTAGGGACCTGGTGGCTGTCTAAACTTACTAGGGACCAGCAGGGTTTGGGAGAGACTTTGGTCCCCCGAGCACCTCCCTGAGTAACCAGGAATAATGGCTATAAGTTGCTAGAGAGTAGGTTTAGACTAGACATTAGAAGGCACTACTTCACAGTTAGGGCGTCTAGGTTCTGGACCCTACTTCCAAGGGAAGTGGTGATGGCTCCTACCCTGGGGGTCTTTAAGAGGAGGCTTGATGTTTACCTGGCTGGGGTTATTTGAGCCCAGTTTTCTCTCCTGTCCATGGCAGCGGGTCCGACTAGAAGATCTACAAGGTCCCTTCTGACCCTACATCTATGAATGCAGGACCATATCATCTGGCTGCCACAGGTATGGAAATTTGGCAGCAGGCAAGCAGTTCACACTCTCCTGTAATTTTTCAGATTCTGACAGCCTTCACTTAAGTGATTAACCTCTTCTTCCTACTGATGAAAGAAATATTACAGTCTCCAAAATCTTTTAAAAATAATTAAACCTTTTTTTTTAAAGAAACACAGATAATAGTCTTTAGGAGCTTGAGTCATTTTCAACTCTAGGGACAGAAGTTGCACATGAACATATAAAAGTGATCAGAAATTGGTTGACATCTGTAATGCAACAGAAGATTAGTGCACATAAACCACTTTCAAATAGGCCAAAACCAGTTTTAGATAAACCTGGATGGATGTAGTATCAGACTTAACTGTTTTAAGTTAAATCAGTTTATTGAACTTCTGTCTTGGATCCCGTCCAGATTTCAAGTTAATATACAGTCCTCCAGCATTCCAGGTTGCTCTGCACTTCCCTTGCAAATCTCCTCTTCGCAGATGGGTGGGTTAGCCTCACCCAAGCTGTCTGCTCCAACTGAGCACGGAGGCATGCTCTAGGGCCCTCTGGCTTCTGGCCTGAGCCACTGCGGGCATATGGATGCATTTCTGGAATCAAAAGTGAATGTGTGTTCACTTGCTTATCAGTTCTATTTACACAGCTTAGACTAACCTGCAATAATTTAATTGATTCAGCTTGGGCTTTTTGACTGTCTATACATAGCTGGGGTCTGCATAGAACCCTCTTTCAAGGAGGACATTTATTTGTTAAAGCACAAACCTTAAAATACGCAATAGGTTTAAAAGCAAAGTAGTAAGCAGGGTGTTTATTTAATAATTTTTTTGAAGTTTCAGCATCAGTTTAAAGAACTACTGAAAGATATGAAGATAGTAGCTGTGACTTATTTACATAGGTAGGAATAGTACCCTTTAAGAGTTCATCGTGGTTATAGGTTTGTAGGATTGGGGACTAACTATGAAGTTCTGGAATTGAAATTGTATTCTTTAAAGCTGTGGTGTTCCAAAGTGTGTGTTTATTATTAGAGGTGCACCAATACATTGGTCCAGTGTTGGAACGGCACCGATATAAAGAAAATCGACTGTATCGGAAATAGGCTTTTTTTTTTGCTTTGTGTGGCCAATTAATGTGGCCGATAAAGGCCTCATGCATGCATGCAGCCTCAGTGCAGCACATAGGTGGCGAGGAGCACAGCCTGGCAGCATGGAGAACTGTGTCCAGCTGGCAAGTCTGTTGTGGTGGAAAGGGAGTAGGGAGGGTGTGTGTGGGTGCAGATTGAGGCCCCCATGATGAGGTTAGGAGTGAGGCTGGGGCAAGCACTGCACAGCCACTGCAGGGTGCATGACAGAGCCACGGCTCATCCAGGGGGTTCAGGGAGGGGGGGGGGTGGCTTCTGCCACTGCACATACCTTGGGAGGGCATGGGGGGGGTCTGTGTGCCCCTGGATCTGTGCGGGGTGGGGTGGGCTGCGCTGTGGGCTGGTGCTGTGCTGAACTCTTCCCAGTGGGAGCTGGGGCAGGCAGCGGTGGTGCTGGGAAAAAGGGACTGGGGGGGCTGCGGTGAATTTTGGGGTGGCTGCAGCCCCCCTATGGTCCTCCTTCCAGCGCTGCTGCCTGCTCTGAGCTCAGCCCAGCCCAGGCCCCAACCTGGAAGAGCCTGGCACAGCCCTGTCCCCAGCCTGCAGCAGCAGCCCCCCCACTACACCCCGTGCACAGATGTGGGGGCACACACCCCCATGCCCTCCCAGAGTGCACACTGTGGTGGGAACCGTCCCCTCCAGATGAGCCCCAGCCCCACTCCCTCCCTCCCTCACCACAGGGGCCTCAATCTGCTTCCCCCCCCCTTTCCTTTCCCCTCCCCTTCCACCACAACAGACTTACCAACTGGACACTGCTCTTCAAGCTGCTGGGCTGCGTATCGGAAATCGGATCGGTATCAGCCGATATGCCTCCTTAAAAATCAGCTATTGGTATTGGTCCAAAAAATTAGTGCATCCCTATTTATTATAGGATTAGATGATGGGCTGTTGGTCTGAGGAAAGAATTGGTTGTATGCTTGCTAGTGAAATTTTTCCAATTTTTTTTTAATAAAGCAAAAGTTAATATGGCAAAGTTTCTTCTTAGTCCACTGTCCTCTAGCAGGTAACCATAGTGAAAAGCACGTCCTCTGATCTTGAGCAAAGTGGCTGCTTTAGTACATTTATGGATTAAACAGGGATTTTCTAAGGGCACTCAGATGATATCAGATGAAGCTGTATTTGGGAATTTATTGATGACATTATATTATCCATTTCTGATTTTTACTTTGTGCTTTCAGACTCTTTAGAATAAAATTTAAGAAGTTTATACATGGACAGGGCATGCAGGTTATGCATAGTTCCAGCCAGACGGTGCAAATTATTCTTGTTTGTTTTTCATAAATACCAAGCATTTTAAAATTTTCGACCTGTAGTGAATCAGCAGTGTAGCTGAAGATGTATGTAGTTGCAACGCACATTAAGTTGTTCTAAACAAACAGGAAGGGAAGAAGGATTACAAATGTGAAAGAGTGGTGCAGGCACATTAGCTTTGTTCACTGCATAAAACAAAAATGTCCATAGAGGACTTGCCTGGGATTGAACTTCCCTTATATGAGGAAGCAGGAAAGTCCCAGACAGTTTCTTTGTATTACCAGGTGTAACTTTGGGTATAGTTGCTGCCATTATTAAATGGCTCATGATCTGCACCTATGCCTGAATGGTTCAGGATCTGGATTCATAAAATGAAATCAGTGCTTCATCATTATTTTTTAGTTCCTGGCTCTTATATATTGACAGATGTAATATTTTCTAGGAAACTGAGAATAAAGAAACAACGAATGAATTCCACTGTGACATGTACTGGATCTAAAATACTATGGCTAGATTTTTGTTTTCATTAAAAAGATTAATAATTATGGTTCTGGGTGTCCCTGGGTTTTTGAAAGAAGTAGTATTTCTACCATGTTCAGAATTTTAAAATTGGCCAGGGTATTTTATTTTTGGAATAGTTAGTCGTTGCTGCTACTAGAATACAGAACCTTGGGTGTGTGTCTGTTCTTATGAACCTATAAAGTGGGTTGTTTCTGTAAAATCCTCTGCAATGAAATTGTCCCTTTTGCTAGTATGGATGAGTAATCATATATAGTATTCAAGGTTTGTAGAACATGGGTATACTGTGTGAGTGCTAAGATGTTTAGGACAATCGCTATAGATTGGTAAATATCTAAATGAAACATCTCTACTTAAGGCCAATAAAAATTGTTTTTTAAGTATATCAGGAACAGAAGATATACATACATTCCTAAATAGGGATAATGAAATTATGAATAATGTTGTACAAAAGACAGGTATGTTCAATAGATATTCTGAAAGACACTAGATGACACGGCTGTCCATGCTAATGACATTTTATTCAAACTAACTTGGATTCAACTGTTGACATCATTTCATGGAAAATAATTCTCATCAGATAAGTTTGTTGCAACTTTCTGATTAAACTAAATGGTTGATAAAGTTTGAATTGGTTACATTTTTCTGACAGCATAGTTTTGTTTTGGAAAATAATTATTTGTTGTAGTTGAAACATTTAGTAGGAAATAGGTAAATTGTTGGTCAATGTAACAGGGATTCAGGCAGGAGCCCTGCTACTTAGGCAAGGTCGGGCAGGACTGACCCGACAACGAACCCTGCCAGGTGGAGGAAATTACACACCCAAGACAGGATTGGATGATTAGCCCGCCAAAACCGGCATAAAGCTGGCAGTGGGGCATTAGCTGATTGCCTTTGGGCACTAGAAGACAGACCAGGAGTTACCGAGACTTCAGAGAGAAAACAAGAAGCTGGACCTGCAATCTAGAAGGACACCGGGGGTGTGGAACTTCAGGAGACTCGGCGGGTCAGCCGTAAGGGAGATTACCTCTCTGAGAATCCCAGCTGCACTGGTGAATGCAGGGAGATGTTGAGGTGCCGAGTGGTGAATCTGCCAGGAGCCTAGCCCGTCGGGACAGTCGATGCCGAAAAACGGCGAGATAGACTGTGAGAGAGCAGCAGGGGACTGCTCCCGGCACAAGGTGCCTGTGGACAATGAGAGACGTGGAGAACGCATATCTCTAATGAGACAATTAACAGCGGAGACTATTCACAAAGTATAAGGTATCTGGCGCGGAGATTCCTCATCTGTAACACAGGCTTCCCTTGCTAATTAAGTAATTAGCAAGATTACTGTAACTGTACCACTTTTATTTTGGAAACTAAAATAACACTGTGAGCACTTAACACCAGGATGGCATTTATCTATCCCCAAACATCAAAGAGCACTGATCTCCTTTCTTTTCTTCCCAATCCAAGTTGTGGCAGACAAATACAGAGGAGAGATGAAGCTAAGATTGCCCAACCCACTCACAGTCAAGCATATAAAATAAGAATCAAAATATTTTATTTTAATATACTGAAAATATATTTAATATATGAAAGAAGTTCAGTTAATATCCAAACAAAATTGTTGACTGTACTGAAATCATGGAGTCATAGAACAGTATGGCTGGAAGGGAACTCGGGAGGTCATCTAGTCCAACTGCCTGCTCAAGGTAGGACCATCCCTGTCTAAGCCATTTGAGACAAATGTTCATCTAATCTGCTCTTAAAACTTCCACCTCTTTAGGTAGTCTGTTCCAGGAGTTAATCAGTGTTCTGTAAGGTCAAAATACCGTGTTGTTTTGATTTTTATCCAAAATGTAATTTTCAATTTTCATTCAGTGGGAAATGTCAGAACTCTGTTGTTTTCTCTTGCAACAAAGCAGATAAACCAAAACAAAACCCCTAAACCCCCCCCAAAAGTCAGAGTTATAGAATTTCTACCAACATGGAATTCTAGGTTTCATCAAGGCCTACATTAAGGTAACTAAGCTGACAGTAATGTATCTGGCTTTTTGGAAGGCATTTGATTTAGTGTTTTCTGTGATGTTATGCTGAAAAAAATTAACAGTAATGGGAACTAGCACAGTACATATAAAATTGATTAACAGCTGATTCAGTAATAGATACAAAAAGTAATTAGAAATATCTTCATTTGCTAGCAGGTGTTTTAGTGAGGACTGACATTCTTTCATTTTTTGTCCCAGTGCTATTGAGTATCTATATTTCCTTCAAAATAACTGATAAAGTTATTTCTGAATAATAGTTGTAGGCAATTAAAATCTTTGATATTCTGTTAAACATTTATGAGGATAGATCAACTTTACAGAGCAGTCCCAGTTGCTAATAAGCTAGGCTCATTTGAAAAACACTCCAAGAATTAGATTAGCTCTTGTTATACCAACTAATATTACTTCCATTTTTTTTCTGCATGTTCCTTAGGTACAGGTTGTCTCTTGTCACTTTACTTAAGTTGCAGGCACTTTCTGAAATAAACCATTGTCTTGTTGCAATTTGTACAGTGACTAGCACCTAATAGAGGTTTGTAACTTGACCATTTCTCCTACCACCATACAATAATGATAAAAAAATATACAGACAGGGCGGGGGGACTACTTCAGAAAAAAATATTTTGGCATAGTGGTGAATAATCAGGCAGCTCTCAGTGCAGTGCTGTGCATAACAGGGATAACATGATTGGATGTATAAATGCGGGTATATTATGTAAAAGGAGAAAGTGGTTTACTTGCCTTTGTATACAGGGTTCTTGAGACAGTTAAGGCTACCAACTGTTCATTTCTGATATCCACACTATCTGGAAGGTGTCGAAGAACTGGAAAGAGTTTGGAAAGAATAGCAAGAGGTCTAGAAAACTGCCTGATTGGTGCTGACATAGGAAGCTCTATTTAGCTCATGAGAGAGAGAGACAAAAAGATGACTTAATGACTTAAGCTCATGCATGGAGAGAGAAGGTCTAGAATTATAAAGCTCTTTTATGTAGCAGACAAAGAATCACTGTCTCGATATTGATGCTATATGAATTCAGGTTACAGAGGAGGCAGAATTTTTTTAACAGTTTTGAATAATTAATACTTGGAACAGTTTACTAAGAGATGTAGTTAAATACCCATAATTTGAAGTTCCAGATCATGACTGCGTAATTTTAAAATTCTAACTCAGCTACAACCTGTGGCATTGGTGCCGAGTACGTGGGGGTCTGAGGGCCTTGGCCTCCCTTGGGAAGAGGTGTAGGGTGACCACCCATCTGTAATTGGATGGGACAGTCCTGAAATGGGAAGATCAAGTCCCAGTCCCAGGCTGCATGACTCCAGGACAGCATTTGTCCTGGATTTCCAGTATCATGCAGGGATCTAGGTTTTCTGTTCTGTGGGAAATGGGGGGGTTTCCCCTTGCAGGCTGGCAGTTACAGCCTGCAGTGCGCTGCAGGGAACAGGATGGAGGGGCACCACATGCATGTATGCATGCGCACACGTACACGTGGCCAAGAATAAAGCCTGAGGCAGCGGTGGAGAGCAGTTCCCCCAGTTGCCTGCAGGTAAGTCTGTACGGGAGAGGGGGGCAGATTGAGGCCCCACATTGAAGGAGGGAGAGTGCAGGCCCCCTCCAACTCCCATCAAAAATAAAAGTTGGCATTTGTGAGCTGTGGAATTTCTTGGTAAAATGTTTGTCCTGTCATAGAACTGGCCACACTGGATGATCATACTGCTCCTTCTGTTTATAAAAAATAGTGAAAAAAATGATTGTATGGGCATCCAAAACTCTTGCAGGAACTGGGAAAGTGTACTTTTTTTTTTTTGTCATTCTCTGAGTCATTTCCTTCTGTGCAGTATTGGGGCTTGGAAACTGTATGAACGGGCCACGAGTCTTATCTGGTGTATAGCAGCTTTCATGATTTGAAGCTAAGAAGAATCTTGTGATCTGCAAAAATGAATTGCCAAAAAAGAGTGTTCCCTCATTAATCCACAGTTGGAGGAACCTATCGATATGTGGCTTTCTTCCATCCTCATTCCACTGTACCCCCATCTCTGGAAGGAGCTGGTGTGATAATGTAAAGTTGGGAACATTCAGTGCCCTAACGGACTGAAGGATAATTGCGACTTAGATGCATGTGAACTGTACCTGGAATTCCATATTTTTCTTTTGTAGTGTGTAAACTTTTAAACAAAGGTAGAAGTTTTGCAGCTTTTAAAGGTCTAGGTCATATAATTCAACCAGAATTCACAGCAAAGATGGAGATGAATACTTTAAAAATAGTAAAAATTTGCTATATTGTAATCTTATCTTTGGATGATAATGTTCATAGTATCTGTTCAAATTGTCTAAGTCTCAAAAGAATTGTTTTAATTAAATCCTTTAGAAAACATAATCCTGGCTAGTATAAAAAAAAATTTCCTTTTCTATATTTTCTGCACTAAACTTGCATTTTGCTGAAGTTATTTTAATATGAAATTAATATTTTTTTTGTGCATAGGAAATACATTTTCTCATATGTATGGCTTTTCTCAGTGGATTAGAATGGTGTTTGAGTTCATAGTAGACATTTTAATTTACAATGATATCTGTTACTTGGAAGTTCAGATGGTATTCTAATACAGTATATGAGTCAAGTATTTGATGGTGTGTGTATTGAAGAGTATGTTATTAATAAGGAGGAATCACTGATATTTTACTTGTTTTTACATTGCAGTTTGCTAGGATTTGGATCCCTGATCCTGAGGAGGTCTGGAAGTCAGCAGAACTTCTCAAAGATTATAAACCGGGGGATAAAGTCCTCCATCTTAGATTTGAAGAAGGCAAGGTAAGCCTACATTTGTCAGGAAGTTATTGTTTTTAGCTACTAGCTGCAGCCTATTGTATACTGATATTAAAGACCACACTTTTAAAATGTGTCCATATTTGTGAACTTTAAGTACAGTTATTTGTACCTACAGTCCTTGAGCACCATTGCTTACATGTAACAGGAATTTGTATAAGTGCCTTGTTACATCTTACACTGTGAGCCACACAAATGTTCATCAGTGTTAATCCTAGCTCGAGTTTGGAGCAGTCACACTTTGAGCCCGGAGGATAAGAATCTCCCAACCTCCCATTCTGGGCTTCTCCCCTGTTGCCTCTGCCCCATACCCCTGCCTACTTGTATCTGCTGGGCTGGCTGTCCAAGGAGAGCAGGCAGGGAAGGGTTAACCTACCTACACAGCCACCACTACAGGTTCTCAGGACTGAGCCTGCCCAGAGAGTCTCAGGATGGCAGCTGGGCAGACAGGTTAACTCTTCCCTGCCTGCTCCCTCAGGACAGACAGCACAGGCAGCCACAAGTGTGTGGGGGTGGGGGGTGGTAGACTGAGCAGGGATCTGGTGTGCTGTGGGGGCTTCCAGGCACCATGTCAATGCCATTCAAGGCTTTGGGATCTGCCACCTTACTTAGGTAGTCCTGCAATCCAAATTTGGCCCAGGGCACTGGGTGAATAGAACTTACTTTCAGAAGACACCTTTTCACTTGATTTTTCTTGTTCACTTTCTAATTTCTTTTCCATCTTTTTCCCCTCCCCCAGGGTTTAATTACTGTAATGAACTGAGTTGTAGGTGGTTTGGGCTAGTGGTTAGACCACCAGAAGAGGGACAAAGAGAAGGAGAGTCTGAAATGTAAGCTCAATCCTCGGGAAATCCAGGGGTAAGATCCAAACTGCAAGCAGAGTCAAAGTTCAGGATTTGGACCCCGAATGACCAAATCCAAGGGCAAATCCAGAAACTAGACCACACAGGGCTGGGAAGCCAGGAGTACTAGATCACAGAGGATTGCCAGGGCAGACCTTCAGCAGGAACTGTTAGCACAGCTTCAGCTCAGTGGGGAATCTGCTCACCTAGCAGGCAGTCAGGACTCCCAGACAGTGACCAGAAGGGACAGACGTTCAAAAAACCTGGGCCTGAATTGATTCAATCTTTGCAGGTTAGTCTAACCTGCCTAGGTTGGATCAGTTTGCAACTGTACAGACATTCCCTCTGGACTAAGGAAATGCAGGTACATGCCTGCAGTGGCTCAGGCTAAAAGCCAGGGGGCTGGAGCAGCCCTTTCCTTCTGTAGTGCTGAGCTGAGTGGGTGTTTGGCCAGGCCCCTAAAGGACCTCTGATTAGCAAGGGTTTTAAACCCCCACTCTGCATGTAGCATCCCAGGTTTTTCCCCGCTCACTGCTAAAGGGGTGGGAGTATTGCCAGCCCCAAGGTAGTACTGTGAGGCAATACAAGGGTGCGCAGTGCATGTATCTGTTGATGATACTGATCTTTTCAGTCTCCGTCTCCCTGCTTCTTCATATTGTCTGCAAACCTGGCAGGCAAGAGAGCTAGCAGGTGGCTGATAACATGGAGTTTATCAGCCCATCAGCAAAACAAAAGCACCTCTCATTAGTTCAAGCTCTTCTTACACAGCTTTTTCCAAGGAAAGGACAGAGGGACATTACCATCTGACCTGTTGATTAGCTCCAAAAAGCCCTAAGCAGACACTGTTCTGTCTGCCTGTTCCAGTGAAATTAGAGACACACACAGGCACATCTCACCATTAGCTAGCATACTACATGCCTAAGGTCTGTGGGGCTGAGGTCATGCTGTGGAAGATGAGCGGGAGGGAGGTGGGGATCCTTGCTTGAGCAGTGAGGGGGTGGGGGGCAGGGGGAAGCAAGGCAGACTCTGTCAGAGCCCTGGCTAGGGACCACAGGGGCGGAGCCAATCCTGTTCTCTGGAGCAGAGAGCCCTGCCCAGAGCTGCAAAGCAGCTGGGATGCTGAGGGACTCTGGTTTAATTTAAGTCAGCAAGGGGTCTGGGACAGACATTGCATAAACTGGTTTGACCCAAACCAGTAAAGTCTGATACTACATTCAACCAGGTTTAGCTTCAGCCAGTTTCAGCCATTTTGAAACTGGTTTATGTGCACTGAAGTTGTGTTCTGTTGCAGGTTTAAACCAGTTGCTGATCACTTAAACTGGATTATGTGTAACGTGTATCCCTAGCCCTGAAGTCATTAGCTGGGTTACAGCTACAAAGCCCCACGTGGGTGTGGCCCATTAGACAGTTAGCCTAGGCTGGGTGGCCTGTTGGAGTCTCTGACCATTGCATTGTTGCCTTATGTTTATTCCCCAAATAGGGGAGTGTCAAAGATAGTAAAGCGCTGGAACAGGTTACCCAGAGAGGTTGTGAAATCTCCGTCATTGGAGGTTTTTAAGACCTGGCTAGATAAAGCCTTGGCTGGGATGATCTAGTTGAGTATATAGTTTGAGCAGTGAGTTTAAGTAGATGATCTCCTGAGGTCCCTTCCAACCTTAATTTTCTATGATTCTGTATAGCCCCTGGCTGGCTCCTGCCACATGCGGCATACACTGGCCCTAGCCCTATGCGCTGTATGCAGTGCACAGAGCCTGCCTGTCTGGGGTTTGACACCCCTGCCCTAAATGAAATCCTAACCCGGGTTTGACATTTAGTTGCTGTGTAGACGATGCTACAAGAATTATAGCTGCAAGTCAGGAATAAATAGCAGAAGCAATTTAATTAAAAAAATTAAAATAGATGTTAGGAGGTGAGAGTAAAATGAAGAGACCATATACTATATATAGAAATGGTAATTGCTAAATAGAAAGTTAATATATTTCTTTTAATCATCCATTAATTTTATTCAAGCAATTTAAATGTATTTAAGAGGATTACTTCACTAGATGAGACAGTAGTGACAATATGTTAATCATAAGATCAGCTTTTTGAAGCTAAATGTCTAGTGAAGTTAGTTGAGGGTTTTTTTGTTTGTTTTTCCTTTCTCTTCCATTCTTTCCTCCACTTAGTAGCTTAGATCCTACTTCTACAACTTTAGAAAGGAAAATAGCACAAAAATGAGGAAGTTGGAAAGAACTTAAAAGGAACTTTGAAAAACTTAAAAGGCTTGCAGAGAACATGGAAGCTGTTTTAAAATACCATTTTAGAGGCTCAGGCAAAATGTATGCGAGTGTATGCAAATCAAAAGGAGTATTGAATGGGTCCAATAAAACCCCTACATCAGGGGTGGGCAATTCTTTTGGGTAGAGGGCCACTTAATAAGTTTTTACGAGCTGTTGGGGGCCGCATAGGTAGCCCTTCCCCTTGACACTTGCCCCGCCCCCTGGTCGCCACATTGGGACCAGAAACCATGCTCCCTAACCCCTGACCTTTGCTGCTGGAAGTCCCTCCCCTTGCCTTCCCCCCCCACCCCAAATACTCTTTTTGGGAGGGGGGATTGCCATCTTAGAACCAGAGAAAAACCAAATTGTACACTAGAAGTCAAACACCTACTATAATATTCTAATTTTATTACAAAAAATGTTTGTCATGATTTGTGATTGTGTATTGTATATAGAAGGGATTGCATAATTAAAAAATAAAGTGTCACTCTTTTATATTCACAGATTCACAGCAGTATGTGTGTGTGTATGATGGGGTGTGGGAGTATTTGGGGGGTTGTAACTGTGTGGCTGTGTAGGGGGCATAGGGTATGTTGGGGTATATGTATATGTTGATAGGGGCTGTGAGGGTAGGGTGTGGGTATGTGGGGTGTTAGGGAGGGTGGAGGGTGTAGGGATCCCCTGCATGCTTCCCCCAAATGGCATGCAGCCACTGCTGCCTGGCAGCAGCAGCAGACAGGAAGATCAGGGTGTGGCTCCGGCCAGTACTGCGCATCAGAGGGAGTGGAGCCAGTCCTATCGCTGGGGCTGCACACCACACTCCAGCACTCGGAGTGGAGGAAGCCCCACTCTGGAGCCTGCTGCTTCCCCCATTCCCTGTTGCACAGGTCCCTGCACTCTGCTGGGAGTGGAAGGAGCCCTGCCCCCTGCTTCCCAATGGAGCCCAGTACAGGGCTTCCCAGCTGCAAGTGTGGAGCTGCAGGCGTGTGATGCAGAGCCCCTGCAATAGAAACAGCCAGCACTGCACTAGGGGTAAGGAGTGCCCCCAATGCAGCCTGACTGGCTGCTTCTGTCGCAGGGGCTTTGCACTTGTAGTGGGGAAGCCCCGTGCTGGGCTTCATGAGGAAGCAGGGTTGGGGCTCCCTCCACTCCCAGCAGAGTGCAAGGACCCGTGCAGCAGGGAGCAGGAGAAGCAGCAGGCTCCAGGATGGGGCTTCCCCTGCTACAAGTGCTGGAACTGCAGGTGCACAGCGTGAAGCCCTGGCAATAGGGCAGGCTCCGCTTCCTCCCCCCCAATGCAGCGCTGGCCAGAGCTGCACCCCTCTGAGTGCCTGCGCCAGGCACAAGCAGCCTGACCTCCCCGCCTGCTGGTGCTGCCAGGCAATGGGGGCTGCATGCCATTGGGGGAGTGTGTGGGGGTGTTCCTATACCCACACCCTGCCCAGATGAGCTCCCCTCTGGGCGCAGGCTCTTCATTGTGGTCCCACTTCCACCCAGCTGCAACTTCACCCCCCCACCCTGCCATTTCCCTACCTGCTGCCCTGAGTGAGCAGTTCCTGGCTGCAGCATGAGCCCTGCCCAGAAGCTGCTAGCTGGGCAGAGCACTTTCACTCATGAGGGTGGGAGTGAGGCCCAATAGGATATGTTGGGGGGTTGTACACATGAGCACCTTGCTCCCATCCTCATGGGTGGAAAGGCTGGGCAGGCTGCAGTTCACTGGGGGGCACTACAAGCCGGATGAAAGTGCCTGCCTGCTTGGCTTGATTATAGCCCGCAGGCTGGATTTTGCCCACCCTTGCCCTACATTGTTTAATAGTAGAGTTAAGGAGACTGTGCAAGGCAAAAAAGATATCCTTCAAAAAAATGAAAGGGGTGCCCAAATGAAGAAAACTGGAAAAGCTTATAAATTCTGGCAGGTCAAATGTAAAAGTGAAATAAGACAGGCCAAAAAAGAGTTTGAGGAGCATCTAGCAAAAGATGCTGGAGTTGATTGTAGACTTTTTTTAAAATACAGCAGAAGCAGGAAGCTAGCAAGAAAATCAGTGAAACTACTAGATGACCAAATTGTTAAAGGTGCATTCAGGGGTGACAAGACTAGCAGATAAACTAAATGGATGCAAAAAAAATCATTTTTAATGCATAAGGTTCTGCGAAAATTCCCACACCAAATCAGTCTTTCCTAGTGGTAAGTCTGAAGAGTTGGATCATGTTGAAATGACAGCAGAAGAGGTTATAGAACAGATGGATAAACTGAATATTAACAAGTCACCAGAATCAGATGGCATTCACCCAGCAGTTCTGAAAGAACTCGTAGGTGAAATTACAGAGCTATTGGCAATAGTATGTAACATCATTACAAACAGTCTCTGTATCAGAGGCCTGGCAGGTTGCCAATATAACCCCCATCTTTAAAAAGGGCTCCAGAGGTGATCCTGGGAACTATATACCAGTGAGTCTGATTTCCATCTCTGGCAAGTTGGTAGAATCTATAATAAAAATAAAATTGCAGTCACGTGGGAAAACTGGGGAAGAGTTACCATGGTTCCTGTATAGGGAAATCCTGCCTCATCAATATCCTGAAGTTCTTTGAGGGTGTTAACAAGGATGTGTACAAAGGGACACCAATTGACATAAACTTTTTGAAAATCCAAATATGTTTTCAAGTTTTTTTTAAAAAGCTTTAAAATTGTGTTGCTATGGGATATAAGGAAAGGTTTTTTCATGGACTGAAAGATAGGAAGCAAAGGGTAGGGCTAAATGGTCCCTTTTCAGGATGGAGAGAGGTCAAAAGTGGAGCCCCACTGTGCTGGGCCTGGTTTTGTTCAGTATTTTCATTGCTGACTTGAAATGAGGATGCACAGTGAAATCTCCAAGTTTACAGATAATACTAAATTACTCCCAGTAATTAAATCCCAAGTCTTTGGAGAGGAGCTGTAGAATGATCTCACTAAACTCAGTGACAGAAGCTTGGCAAATGAACTACAGTGTCAACAAGGGAAAGATAACCTCAGTTACACATACACAGTGCTGGGTTCTGAAATAGGTGTTACAACTGAGGAAAGAGATCTTGGAGTCATAATAGCTACTTCTCCAAAAACATCAGCTCTGTGTGCAGTGGACCACAAAAAAGCCAGTAAAATGATGGGCATTATTAAGAAGGGCATTGAAAACAAAACAAAACAAAACATCATGACACTATATAAATCCTTTGCGTGTTTAAAACTAACATGGAAAAGTAGTGGGTTTTTTTCAGCTTTTAATTAATTTGTGGAACCTATTACCTTTGGAAGTGGTAGAGGCAGATAGTCTAGCCAGGCTCAAAAAGGGACTAGAAAAATTCATGGGCTGGGCTGGCCTTTGGGTTAGCTCTGGGCTGTGGGTCTGGTCTATGTATCCGATCCGGCCTGCAGACTGGCCCTGCAGCCCCATCCAGTTCGTGAAGCTGGATGAGTTTGGCACCCCTCCTCCAAAGCATCCATTCCCACCACTGTCACAGACAAAATATTGAGCTAGATGGACTATTGATCTGACCTACTATGGCACTTATTATGCTCTTATATTTTGTGTCTATAGTAATGAAATAAAAAGAGTGGATTACGTATGTAGAATATATAAAATGTTTAAATCTAAATACAATGTTTTCCTTGCATGTAATTTCATCCTTTGACACTTCTATAGAACAGTATTGATGGAAACTAAAAATAGCCTTCCCATTCTAGAAAGATTCACAAATTTGCATGTGCTGTCTAGCTAGGTTTTGCCATCTTCTCATCATACTTTAAACAGTGTAATTTACATTAATCAAATCAAATTATATTGCAAAAAGAAAGTGCTAGTTTCAGGTAGACTTACTGTTAAATTTACTTTTGTTTAGCTTTTCTGTGTATAGTGAGAACTCTTCATCTGTAAATTATTTTAAGGAATATTATTTCTGGATTATATATTCCTCATAGTATTTACTCTCAACATTCTCACACAGTACTAATATATAATAACAGGATAGTGAAATTGAGTAAAAACTCAAGCGAATTACTATATTTTTCTGTCTTTTAAAGGAAAAAAGTTAAAAACTAAATTAGATTTTTCAAATCGTGTTATATTCCCATCTGAAGCGTTTTAGCAAGACATGTAAGAGAGGGTTTTTTTTTCTTTAAAAGATATTTTTTACATCTACTTGCATCTTTTTGTAAAGTCTAGCTCTGTACAAGTAATTTGTAGCAGGAAATTTTCAGTTAACTTTTTGCAGAAATTTTCTGCTAGTAATGCTAACAGAGAAGGATATGAAGTAAATAAAAAATGTAACTGACTCAGAGATTGATTAGAGAAGAAAAGAGATTTGAGAGACCAACTAGAAGGATGAGACAATGGTGAGACACCTGGAAATACTTGTTTTCATGTGGTGTGTTTCTGTTTAATTTACAGGACCTAGAGTATTGTCTTGATCCTAAGACAAAGGAACTACCCCCCCTGCGAAACCCTGACATACTTGTTGGTGAAAATGATCTCACAGCTCTCAGTTATCTCCATGAACCTGCAGTTCTGCACAACCTCAAAGTTCGTTTTATTGACTCAAAACTTATTTATACGTATTGCGGTAAGTACATTCATTGCAAACAATGAAAATCTACTGAAAGGGCCATGGGTAAGGAAATGGAAGGTATTGATATGTCACCATGAGCATAAATCAAGTTAGATCTTTCCATTAATTCTAAGGCATTTGGGAATCTTATAATAAGAGGCCCTTCTTTGAGTATTAACAACACCAAAAAGTATTATTAAAAACATAAGGTTCAGAGTAAACCTATTTGACATTTCTGTCCCTTTGATTCCCAAAGAGCTCTGTTTAAGATGTACTTGCAAATTGCCCATCAAGACCGATTGATGGATGGGCCGGCATGGATGGAGCCCAGCCTTTGGCCCTGTGCCCCTGCTCCTTGGTGTCCTCATTTGGCCCCATTACCCCCCCCCCCCCCCCACATGGCAGACCCGACCCTGTTCCCCCCTTTGGTGCTGTGGACCTGACCCTGTTCCTCCCCCCTGGCTGGCACGGCGGGCCTAACCCCATTCCTCCACCCCCCTCCCAGCGTAGCAGGCCTGAGCCTGTTTCCCTCCCCGCACCAGCGCAGCGGGCCGAGCCACGTTTCCACCCCCACTAGTGTGGGTGTCCTGACCCCGTTCCTCCCCCCTACCAGTGTGGCAGGCCTGACAGTGTCGGCCTCTCCTCCGTCCCCTGTTTCCACCAGCATGGTGGCACTCCACCGCACTGCCACTGCCTCCTGTCTGGAACGCTCTTGGAGCACTCTGGCTGCCGAGACAACCAATCAGAGTACGAATAAAGCACTATGGACAGACAGACAGACTAAGGCTTTTATTTTTAGCACTAGCCAATTGCCCATCAACACTGACGGGCGGGAGGTGCGGGTGGAGACGGGGGCCTGTATCTGGCTCTCCCCCTGCACCTTCAGTGCCAGGCCTGCTCCCTCTTTCGCCCACTCCACCACAGGGCCAGGCCTGCCCCTCCTCCCACCTCCCCACCACCGTTTTGAGGCTGAGCACACCCCCGGCCCTGCCCCAACCTCCCCACTACCATTTCTGGGCCCGGTACGCCCCCCCCCATACCCTCCGTTTTGGGGCCAGGCTGTGTCTGGGATGTCCCCTCTACCCTTTCCACCACCATTGTGGGGCTGCTGCCGGGCCCATCTCCCCCACCTTCCCTGCTGCCATTTCAGGGCTAGGCTGCTCCCCTCCACCCTCTGTTTTGGGGCCAGGCCAGGCCCGAGGTGCCCCCCACCTCCACCCAGCCACCATTTCATGGCCAGGCCCACTGTTCCCATCCCTTCACCCTTCCTGCCCACATTGGCCTGCACCCACTGCTTCCCATGCCCTACCACCGTGGTGGCCTGGCTTCTCCTTTCCCTCAGGCCTGCTTCTCTCCTCCTCCCCGCCACTGCTCTCCCTCCCTCTCCCGCTGCATCAGGAGAGAGAGGGGGCTGAGGTCAGCAGCTATGCCCTTGGCCTTCCCCCCCTTCCATATTCACCACCTGCAGGGGGGGGGGGCGCGGGGGAGAGGGGTCATGGCCAATGCTGTATCTCGACCCCTCTCCCCTCCACATTGCCATTGCTGCCTCCACGGAGCAGGGCAGGGGGTTGAGTCCAGTTGTGCTGGCCTTGCCCCCCATCCTCTGTGTCCTTATTGTCATGGCGGCGGTCCACCGTGCTGCCACCTCTTGTCCAAACACTGTATTTGCACTCTGATTGGTTGTTTCCGTCAGCCAATCAGAGTGTGAATAAAGCGTTATGGACAGACAGACTATGGCTTTTATAATATTAGAATTCTGACCTGGCTGTCATTGGGATTTGTCATTGATCACTGGTTCCCTAGCCATTCTTAGCTAGAGAGAAGAATGTCGCCAAGTCTCTGGGAATGCAGAAATCTAATCTGATAAGGATAACACTTTTTGGTCTTCTAGACTAATTCTTTATAAGCTGTGTATTTGTGCTTGCATTGAAGCAATTTCCTTCCCATTTTCTTGTCTTTCTAGGGTTTCCATTCACTGGAATAGTAGGACTGAGGTTGTAATAGCATTTGTGCCAGGGTTTGTCTGTTCATAGTCTGTTAGTGGTAGAAAGATATTAACAGTGCAGTGCAGATCTGTGATCTTGCAACACCCAAAAGCAAAACTGGCCATAATTTTTCCAGTCAGCCAAAACTGGAAGAATTTACTATAGCAGTGATGACTTCATTGTAACTGCAAAATTTAGCTGAGTAATAAACTTTAAGAAAACATTGGATTCTAAATTTATATGTCATGCAGGAAGGCTTGTTTATTTGCCTGCTTGTTTTTTAAATCTTGTTAACTATTAGAAACATGCTGCTAACTTTTAGCATAACATTTCAGTGCAAACAATTCTATATTCCTTTTAAATGCTTTCCTGGATTGTGGTATTTCACATCTCATGCTAGTGCAGGGGTGGCCAACCTGTGGCATGTGTGCCATTAGCAGCACAGGAAGCTTCCATGCGTGGCATGCAGCAGATATTGGGAGGGGTATAGCAGATAGAGCAGCAGATTGGGTAGGGACACCAGGCAGAAGCAAGAAGCAGAAAGCAGAGCAGCTGATCAGGCAGGGGAGGAGGATCAGAGTGACACCCAGTGAATGTATGGAGTTAATTTGTAGTGTGACTGCCAAAAAGGTTGGCCCCTACTGTGCCCAGTGCATGAGAAACAGTTTAACTGACCTGTGTGTTTCATTTACTGACCAGGCTGAGCTGACTATAAAATGTAAGGCTGTGAACAGATACTTCTTTATACAAAATAAAAATATCTTTTAATTTAAAATTTAAAAAAAGCCTGATAAGTCAATAGCAGACTGAGAGCAGAGGTAATTTGCAGTTCTGCTTTGTTCTTTGTTATTTCTTTAAATCTTTATCTCTGCACACAAAAATTATGAAGATTTGAAGGGAAAAGTGGATTGCTTACATTAACAACTTTCTGGTAGTTGTGTCAAAGTATAGTGAAAGCTTTTGCTTTTCTATCTGATAAATAAACTGGTGCCTGATGTTTCTTTTACAACAAGTCTAAAGTTAGATGAATATTTCGCTGTCCATAGATTGTTGATCCTTCCCCCCTTTCTAAAATTAAATCATAGGTGTCTTTTTAGTATGTATAGGAAGGATCATAATAATAGCAACTAAGGAGCCTAATTCGGTATAATAAAAAGAGAGAGCAAGACAGAAATACATAAATTTTGGAATGGTCCTGATATTTCTTAAGGAAAAAAATCTAATGCAGTTTAAGAAATTAAACCAAAAATGTTCAACAGAAATTATTTTTAAACTGGCAATATATAATATTAAATTATATTCCCGCTATGGTATTTTATAAATGAGTTTAAGCACTGTACAGAAATGGTATAATTCTTTCGTAACTTCTGAGATGTATTCTTGATGAATATTATTTGTTTTAAAAACCTGTATTGAAGTAAACTAATGTAGTGTGCCAGGTTCTTGTCATGTGAATGTTTGCTTTCACTTCCTGAGATCGTTTTTGTCAGCAGAGCCTAAAAGGGAAGGACCTGCCTTGAAGTTTGTACAAATATTTGGGTAGTGCGTGTGTGGCTGGATCTGCCAGTCTAGGTGGCTTAAAGAAATTAGGCACCAACATCACATTGATCAGTGCCAAATGCTTTCTTTACTCTTAGGGCTTCTTTACACAAGGAAATTACGCATTTCTTAGGGTGATATCTTTTATTAGACCAACTATATAGTTGGGACAGAGTTAGACAAACTTTCAAACACAAGACATTTTTCATCAAGTCTCAGCTACAACATTGCTCTTATGCTTTCAGAGAAATTAAAGCAGAACAAGATAGTGTCTGAGCTTTACAACCTAGCTATCTGCTTTAACTTCCACAGAGTCTACATTAAGAGCACCTTTATGTGTTTGCCTTGGTAGTAAGCTCCACTACAGAGAGGTACTCTCATTACAGATCAGGAGTATATTACAATCCCAGGCGGTGCTATACTCACTCCCACTCTAACTTGTGGAAGCAGTGTAGCAACTTTAGTGCAGTGCTGCATGTATGCCAGTAAATTCTGTGGCTACGCTACTTCACAGTCTGGAAGTCATGCATGTGGTGCATCTCAGGGCGTTGTCTGGCACTGTAATTGATCCACAGAAATATTCCCCTAAGAATGTCCACGGGGAGAGTTTAGAGCAGAGTAGCTTTGTACTGTACATGTACATCCTGCTTTATTCTGAAATACCTCCCTGTAGCAAGCCCTGAGTTATCTAAGTGAAGTCTGAAACAAAGGAGAGAAGGCATCTAGTATACTCCAGGTCGCAAAGAATTATTCTTGTTTGTTCCTGATCTTTAATCACATTTCTAACAATGAAAACTCTAAATGCATGGCTTGAAAGGACTTTAATTTGGGCAACTTAAATGAAATCCAGTATGGTGTTACAGATTTCTTGATTGTAGTATACATCAATAATCAATTAAATGTTTAAGATGTATGCCAGATCTGTGCCATTGCAAAACCATGTAGAGAGAAATGGGGGATTATTAGGTTTTCTTGTATCATAGAATCATAGAAGTAGGGTCGGAAGGGACCTTGTAGATCTTCAAGTCTGACCCCCTGCCTGGGCAGGAGGAAAACTGGGCTCAAATGACCGCTACATTGACTGCTTCAGGGAAAGAATGAACAATGAAATAATCAGCAACACACCACCACCACAGCAACCTCTCTCTACCAGAGAAAAAGGTGATAATCTCTAAGATCCAACCACCAAATAGTAATAAAACCAGCAGATAAAAGAGGAGCCATAGTCATCCTAAACCGTGAGGATTACATAAAGGAAGCCAAGAGACAGCTCTCTGACACCACCTACTACAAAGAACAACAAGAAGATCCTACTCCCCTTTTCACCAAAAAACTCAACAATACCATCAAATCATTTCCATCAAAACTACAAGAAAAACTACAGACCTTGATCCCCCCGCTACCTAACCCGGGGACTTTTTACAGGCTCCCTAAAATCCACAAACAAGGGAACCCTGGCAGACCTCTCATATCCAACCATGGGACCCTAACCGAGGAAATATCAGGTTTCGTTGAAGCAATCCTAAAACCGCTTGTCACCCACAGAGCAAGTTTTGTACAAGACACTACAGACTTTCTACGGAAACTTAAAAACATAGACCACCTTCCCAGCAACACACTCCTAGCCACCATGGACGTTACCAGCCTTATATACCAACATCCCACACCAGGATGGCATCCAAACCTGCCTTACATATCTACAGGAACAAGATTACAACTCAGAATACAGACCCAAAGATATTACTGAGCTTATACACTTCATCCTCACACACAACCATTTCGCTTTTAATAATCAACACTTCCTCCAGATGATGGGAACAGCTATGGGCACTAAAATGGCCCCACAGTATGCCAACCTTGTTATGAGCCACCTGGAAGAAGACTTCCTCAAGAACTGCACCATCAAACCCTTGCTATACTTAAGATACATTGATGACATCGTCATCATTTGGACTGAGAACCTGCAATCTCTGATTGAGTTCCATCAGAAATTCAACAGTCACCACCCCTCCATCCGACTTTCTTTAGAATACTCCAGCACCAACATCTCCTTTTTAGACACAAGGATCAGTATCCAGAAGGGTAAAATACAGACCACAGTATACAAGAAACCCACAGACCAACATACATATCTGCACAGAACCAGCAATCGCCCTAAACACACCAAAAAAGCTGTGATATACAGCCAAGCCCTCAGATACCACCAAATTTGCACTGAAGAGAACACCCGGGATCGCCACCTCACCAATCTTAAAAAGGCTTTCACCCAACAAGGACATTCGTCCAGAGAGAGAGAGATCTCACATTTGAAAGAGCCACCTGGATACCACGTGAAGAACTGCTGCAGTACAGAAGAAAACCCCCCACAAATCGCACACCGCTGGTTATGACGCATCACCCCTCCCTTGAACCTGTATGGAAAATCCTCAAAAAATTGCAACCCATACTAGAAAGAGACCCTATTCTTAAAAAGTTCTTCCCAGAGCCACCCATCCTAGCCTTCAAACAAGCACCGAACCTCGCCAACCTCATCACCAGAAGCAAACTTCCTCAAGCCCAGAACACACCAAAAGGATCCAGACGGTGCCATGAGAAGAAATGCAAAACCTGCCAACACATCTCTACCACCCCCACAATTACTACACCCCACAACAGAGCCATCAGCATCCCAGGATCTTACAGCTGCACCTCCAGAAATGTAATATACCTCATCCAATGCACCAAATGCCCTGATGGAAAATACGTAGGAGAGACCAAACAACAACTGCGCACCAGAAAGAATGCACACCGGAAATCTATCAAAGACAGAAACACCCAATTACCGGTGGGGGCACATTTCTCACAGGAGGGCCACTCTCTCTCCAATCTCTCAGTCCTGATCCTCAAGGGAAATTTACACAACACTTCCCAGAGACGAGCCTATGAGCTCCATTTCATCAACCTCCTGGATACTAGAGATCATGGACTAAACATAGACGTTGGATTTTTGATACATTATAATCTGCCTGGCAACTGACTCCCCAGCCCAGCCTCTGGCTTCTTTACTTTTCATTCCATCCAGGAAGAGCACACACCAACTGCTGAAACTTCCTTAGCCTGATGAAGGGTTTTTGAACCCAAAAGCTTGCCTAATAACTATTCTCCAACTATTTGGTTTGGTCTAATAAAAGATATCAAATTCACCCAAGGAACCTTGTCTGCCCAGCCAGGTAGGCATCGAGCCGCTTCTTAAAGACCCCCAGGGTAGGAGCCAGCACCACTTCCCTTGGAAGTTGGTTGCAGATCCTAGCCACCCTGACTGTGAAGTAGTTCTTACGGATGTCTAATCTAAACCTACTCTCCAACAACTTGTGGTCATTATTCCTTGTTATCCCGGGGGGTGCTAGGGGAAACAAGGTCTCCCCAAACCCTTCTGGTCCCCCCTAGTGAGTTTATAGATGGTCACTGATCTCTTGTAGCCTACAAGAGATCTCAAAAAGCTTCCAAACACATGACAAACACCTGTGGCAGTTCTGAGAAGTGTTTCCTGGAGGTGCTTCAGTAGGAAGCAAACAGTTGACACCCCTTTTTTACAGGGGACCGCATCAGACCTATTCCAGCATTAATAGTATCTGTGGTTGCTCCCAATCTTTTTTTTCCTATGGAAGCATCTTAACTGTAGTTTTATTTACTTTTAATTTCGTTGGATTGAATCTGGTTTTCTAAGGAAGTCCAGGATTTTGCAGACAGGCACTGTGCATATTTTCCCCCAAAGATCTGCAAGTGCACATTACTTCTGATTTGTGGCACATTAGCTACTTCCTGTGGCACATTAGCTACTTCCAAATTTCTAGCAGTTGCCCAGCTCTGGCACTGCACTTCCTACTGGTCTATAACATCACTTGCGATCTCCATTTTTGTGCTTCTCAAGCTAGGTTGCATCTGTAATGTGGATCAGAGCTTGCAACTCTATCACCTGCTCATATTTTCAATGGCTAGCTGTTTGAAACTGGCTCACACAAATTCCTTGAACCAGCCAGTTGCAGGGTTCATTTCTTTTTTTCCCTTTTTGGTTTTTCATTAAAGCAGTAGAGCTTGGCATATATTTTTAACAGTATCAAGACTCTAATTTCAGATTTCTGAGTCATCCCAGTGGTCATGGCTGATGGAAAAACACTGAGCTGTTTGTATCACAGGCTAGATAGATAGGTGTGTCTAGACTAGACCTATAACTTGTGCATCTGATGAGATTGGTTAAGAAACTTTGAGATCTTTTTTGAAAGATGGGTTGTCATTGGTTTGCTGTGTGCCTGATCTGTAAATAAATAAATAATAGAATTTAGTTACTTACAGAAGTGAAAGGCCACTTTAGTAGCAGGTCCAGATTTCAGGTGCCTTTTCTTTGCTTTTCCATGAAAGAATTTTCATATCCTAATTGTAATACTTGGGCCTATCTAATTTAATTTCTTTACCTGGATGACAGCTTAAAATGGAAACAGCGTAGAGGAAGTAAGAGTAGATAAATTCACATGCAAAACTGAATGCTTTATAAGAAAGGCCTACAAAGGATGGAGGATGGGAGTCACCTCCAAGGAGGATTATTCTGTACTGGTCCGGTCCTGTAGGGAGCAGACCAGGAAAGCCAAGGCTGCAACTGAACTCCAGCTAGCTTTGAGCATCAAGGACAATAAAAAGTCCTTTTTCAGATGTGGGGAGCCGGAGGAAAAGCAGGGGCAACGTTGGACCCCTGCTGAACCAGATGGGGCAACTGACAACTGACGCCCAGGAAAAAGCCAACCTATTAAATAGGTACTTTGCGTCGGTCTTTCATCAGCCCCATGGGACGCCCGTGCCCGCTACAGGGCCGGGAAGTCCGGGTGAGGGTGATCCCCTGCCCTCCATTAATGCTGATTTTGTGAAGGAACATCTTGAGAAGCTGGATACCTTCAAGTCAGCCGGCCCTGACAATCTTCACCCCAGGGTACTCAAGGAGCTGGCGAGCATCATAGCCCAGCCTCTAGCGCGGATCTTTGAAAACTCTTGGCGCTCTGGTGTAGTGCCCGAAGACTGGAAGAAGGCCAACGTGGTGCCTATCTTCAAGAAAGGGAGGAAAGTGGATCCGGCTAACTATAGGCCCATCAGCCTGACTTCTATCCCGGGGAAGATCTTAGAAAAGTTTATTAAGGAGGCCATCCTTAATGGACTGGCCGACGCCAACATCTTAAGGGATAGCCAGCACGGGTTTGTTGCGGGTAGGTCTTGCTTGACCAATCTCATTTCCTTCTACGACCAGGTGACCTATCACCTGGACAAGGGAGATGAAATTGATGTCATTTATCTTGACTTCAAAAAAGCCTTCGATCTGGTGTCCCATGATCGTCTCTTGGAGAAACTGGCCAATTGTCGCCTTGGGTCCCCCACGATCCACTGGCTGGAAAATTGGCTCCGGGGTCGGACCCAGAGGGTAGTAATTGATGGAAGTCACTCATCGTGGTGTCCTGTGACCAGTGGGGTCCCCCAGGGCTCTGTCCTTGGACCCATACTGTTCAACATCTTCATTAATGATGTGGACACTGGAGTCAGAAGCGGACTGGCCAAGTTCGCCGATGACACCAAACTTTGGGGCAAAGCATCCACGCCTGAAGACAGGCGGGTGATCCAGGCTGACCTGGACAGGCTCAGCAAGTGGGCGGATGAAAATCTGATGGTGTTCAATGCCGATAAATGCAAGGTTCTCCACCTTGGGAAGAAAAACCCGCAGCATCCTTATAGGCTCGGCAGTGCTATGTTGGTTAGCACTATGGAAGAAAGAGACTTGGGGGTCATCATTGACCACAAGATGAACATGAGCCTGCAATGCGATGCTGCGGCTAGTAAAGCGACCAAAACGCTGGCTTGCATCCATAGATGCTTCTCAAGCAAATCCCGGGACGTTATTCTCCCCCTGTACTCGGCCTTAGTGAGGCCGCAGCTGGAGTACTGCGTCCAGTTTTGGGCTCCACAATTCAAGAAGGATGTGGAGAAGCTTGAGAGAGTCCAGAGAAGAGCCACGCGCATGATCAGGGGTCAGGGAAGCAGACCCTACGATGACAGGCTGAGAGCCCTGGGGCTCTTTAGCCTGGAAAAGCGCAGGCTCAGGGGTGATCTGATGGCCACCTACAAGTTTATCAGGGGTGATCACCAGTATCTGGGGGAACGTTTGTTCACCAGAGCGCCCCAAGGGATGACGAGGACGAATGGTCACAAACTACTACAAGATCGTTTCAGGCTGGACATAAGGAAGAATTTCTTTACTGTCCGAGCCCCCAAGGTCTGGAACAGCCTGCCGCCGGAGGTTGTTCAAGCGCCTTCATTGAACACCTTCAGGAGCAAACTGGATGCTTATCTTGCTGGGATCCTATGACCCCAGCTGACGTCCTGCCCTTTGGGCGGGGGGCTGGACTCGATGATCTTCCGAGGTCCCTTCCAGCCCTAATGTCTATGAAATCTATGAAATCTCTGATGAGAGAGAAGGTTGGGGGGTGGGTCTAGATAAAGACTTCCTTGCCCAAGCTGCCTTTCATTGAATGATGCCTCACTGATTCTGAGAGATTAGCATTGCACTTTAAAGCCATTTCATTTAAAATCATGATGGGTTCTTTTTTCCTTCATAGCCACTACTTCTCTATAGGCTCTGTCATGGTGGCAGCAAGCAGTGGCTTTTCTCTACAACTGGAACAAATAAGCCCTCCCTGTACATTAACAGGACTGCAGGATGGAAAGCTACTATTAGCCTTTTCTCAAACTGCCCCTCTGGGTGAAGAAACCCTCCTTATTCATGATGAAGAATGTGACCAGCAATCTTTTGGACCTTACTCCAGGGACAGACAGAGATGTGCCTGAGTCCTCATTTTATCCAGTGTTACAGACTGAATTAGGATGCAGTTTAGGGAGAGTAAAAAGGACAGGATGAACTAGAAGGGGCACTCAAATGTGGTGATTGAGTGTGGTATAAAGGCAGGTCCATTTAGATAGAGGGAGCATGGAAAAAAGGGATAGAAGAAATTAGAAAATGTAGGGAGTTAAATATGTTTTTCTGTGAATATTAAACTGATCTTACAGCACTTTTTACAAGTCTAACTTTTGGTTTCCATCTGTGATTGTATGCAAGATGTCAGTCGTATAAAATATATCTCCATTTATTTTTGAGCCCTTTTAGGACGTTACAATTTAAAGTCAGGCCACTATTGATTAAAAAGTTCTGTACTAAAGCTTTTTATTGTTGGCATATGGTGCTGTAATATCATATGCGAATATATGATATGCCTTATGCCACGGGTAAGTAACACTCTGGTAACGCCTGCCAGAGTACAGTACACAAAATAATTTTGCTAGGCAGGTGTGCCTTGGGGTGGATGGCAGGGGAGGCATGAGGGGGCCGAATCCTTGTGGTAGCTGAGCTCCAGCCCCTTGCCTGCTGTGCACCTTGAGGCGTGCATACACCCACCACTGTTGCAGTTGCTTGCAGCCTCCCCGTTGCCTGCTATGAGCAGCCCAAGCTTCATGCTGGGCATGTGCACCTTGGAGTGGACGGCAGGGAAGAGGCAGGGGCTGCTCAGCCACAATGAAGATTGGGCCCCTCACAGCTCTCCTGCCATCCACTGCTGGCGCACCATCTTACAAGTTGAGGTTGTGGGTGTTTTTTGGTATTCTGCCCAAAAATGTTGCTGACCCCTGCCTTTTGCCATTATGACCATTAGTGAAGCTTTATGGCTGAAGTTGGCCCTGTTATATTTCAGAGCCTTTTTGTTACCAGAATAGTTGTAATTCAGCAGATCACAGGGACCTGGGATTTGTAATAAAAGACTAGTCCATGGGTCAGCAGCATTTTTGGGCAGTGCCAAAAAAACCCCTGTAAATTTGACTTGTAAGATGTTGGTGTGCCAGGGGCAGACAGTGGGAGAGCTGTGAGGGGCCCAAACCTTGTTGTGATAGTGCAGCCCTGGACTCTTCCCCACCATTCTCCACGGGGCATATGTGCCAAGCAAAATGCCTTCCCGTGCCATGCTCTGACACCTGCCCCAGGGGTTGCCTGCTCCAGGGCTAGTCAGTGCAGTCACTGCTGATTATTTTGTTGCTAAGCACAGCTGGCTATTTATCACCTGTCAGCACTGAGTGGATTCACACTAAACCTGATTAACCTTTCATTCCTTAAACCTAAAACTTTGAAAAGGGAGGAGGAGTAAAGGTCTTGCCTTGCATGCTTCCATGGACTTCAGTGAGCTTCTGATTGAGTCTATATTTTTCTCCAAGCCAATGATTTAAGATAGATTAAACAACCCAACCTATGCTTGGCTTTTGAAAGTGTTTTTGCTTTTTTTTCACTTAGCTATTATTAACTGGGTTTGTATCATTTCCCTTGTAGGTATTGTCTTGGTAGCCATAAATCCTTATGAGCAGCTGCCTATATATGGCGAAGATATCATCAATGCCTACAGTGGTCAAAATATGGGGGATATGGATCCACACATTTTTGCTGTAGCTGAAGAAGCATATAAACAGATGGCCAGGTTTGTGGGGCAACAGAGCCTTTTAATTCATTGTTTCATCCCAGAAGTCTTAAATGTCCAGTTAATGAACACATTTTCTCTTCATATTTTTTCAAACATTTTAGAAGTTCTCTCATTAATCCAGTGTATATTAAATGTCAACAAACCCTACTAAATTAGCAAACAATAAAACTGTTCTTTATACCTTGGAGATAATTGTCTTTGGATAGGTAGTGGGGGAAGGACCCATTGGACCTATTCAGAATTAGGCCTAAAATTAAACAAATTAGAGCAGATCTGTATGGAGCTACATTATCTCAGTCTGATCAGTGAAATATAGAGCTGTTTTTGAACAGTAGCCCTTTTTAAACAAAATGTGATTTAGAATGCAGCTATTTCACATGGGTTGTGTTTGTGCATATATGTACACATAGGGTAATGATAACAAAAAAGATTCTCCCAGTGTCGTCTTTTATTAAAGGCAGAGGTGGACAAACTTTGATTTGTTTTTTGAAGGGCAAAAGGACCAGTTTCATAGAATGTGTCTGAAGAGAACAGATACTGGATTAGAATGATTTAATTGTGCTATAGTTACAGAAGAGTAAATCCTTTGGGCATATATACATGGACCTTTGTCTGCTCCATCGCGCTGGAAATCAAGCGCATCAGAGCAGACTTGATTAATGGAGTTTGCGGAGCACATGAGCTGACACACCCAGCACTGCATTACATGCACTTGTATGAATGGCGAAATGCACATTAGCGTGCAGAAAATGGCAGCAGTGCGTTTTTGAACTAAAATACCTTTGATATGTTTTAGTTCCAAAGCACACCACTGTCATTTTCTCAGTGCTGACACGCGTTTCGCCATTTACACAAATGCATACGCTGCAGCGCCAGGCACTTTAAAAAGTGCCCAGCACTGTGGCACATGCATGTGTACAAATGCTTAAATTCCCTTTAAGTGTTTTCTGAAAATAAATTCTTTAACCAAGGAAAAACTGGCCACTGAAATGAAGCCTTTCCCCTCTCAAGGACATGCCTGCCTGAGAAGCATTTGAAACCTTTCTGATTTTGGATAGTCACTCTGTTTGGATAGTCGCTTTTAGTTTGGTTTGTGTGCTTCTCCAGTTAATAAAGTGGATCCAAGAGCTCTGTTGTTAGTGATAGAAGCTGTTAATTTAGCCATCCTTCAAGTAAACCAGCTTGTTAAGCAAAAGATTGTCTGCTAATGAATTCATTGTGATGTGGCAATCATTCAGTACTGGGATGAAAGTTTTCAGATGATCTTCTCTTAGCTGGCAACATACTCCATTAAGAATGTGTAAGAGAGTTAGAATGAAGTGAAGTCTAGCCAGCTTGTGTCTCTGAAGCATGTCATGACCCAAAGGGTATGATTGTGTGCGTGCTTCGGCACTGCAGAATTATTTCCCGCCACGAGGAGCTTTCTTTGCACGGTGCAATTCTCAGTTGCATAGAGAAAACCCCAGTGCAAAGGAGTTCCCGCCATTCATATGTAAATTTGTGTCCCACTATTGGCTGTTTCTAAATTATTCCCACATGGCAGCTAGCGATTGGCTTGCTAGCCGTATAAGAGGCTTGAGCAGTTTCCGCCCAAGTTGGAGGAGGAGAACTTCACATCCATCTCATGAAGAACTAACTCTAAGCGCTGTGGAGCTTAACAAACCCAGCGTGTGCCGTAAGAAGGATATAGGGGCCTGATCAACCTCTAGCCTCTCCCCGTCGCCGCCTGATCCCTCGATGTACCCTTCCCTGCGCGCTCGGTCCACAGAGCCTAGCAAACTTTGTGTGTGTGTGTATCCAGAGCTCTTTCCAGGTTTAAGAGGCTCGAGTTTTCTACGGGTGTTGTTCGTGTGAGTTTTCTTTTCGTTTGTAACTGCAGCTTAAGCGAACTGCACCGCGACCATCTACGGTGTAAGTAAAATAATATTTAATCAACCGCTACGCATCCGTGGCTAATTCTAGTCCGCTGTGACGAATTCCCCGACCCACGTGCCAGGGCTGCTGGCCGCAGCCCACCGCGCACCCCCAAAAGCCTCGGACTACTCCTGGCCCGCACATGGCGACGAGGATGGGATCCGGGGAAAGCACGATGGAGCTAGAATTAGTTAAGAACTGCCCTTGGCGCAGTGGAAAACGCCAAGTAGAGAACTTCATGGAACTGGAGGTGCATATTGCTTACCACCAGGTGGGCGGAATGGGTGAGAGGTTTATCAGCGGACGCCTTTCGCTGAAGGGAGAAGAGGGAGCATCCGAAGACGGAGCCCCGAGAGAGGGGGAAGTGTATCTTCACCCCGCGGAATTCGGGTGTATAATGAATAATGAGCGGGTCCTGTTTAGGCCCCTCGACACTGTGTCCCTCGCCAGAGTCAATCCGGCAGGCGCAGTAAACCTGACCCTCACCCAGGAGTGTGCCCGTTGCCTAAGATGTGCTCGGGAGAGTGAAGAACCGGTGCCGATCGACCGGTTTGCCCCCTTTATAGTAGTGTCTAGATTGAGGGGTCGCGAGCTTCCATCCAAGCTCTGCGAAGATCTGGAGGCGGAGGAACGTGCCGCAGATGAGAGGGTGGCCCCGAAATACGACAAGGGGGGAGTGTTAACTGCATCTTTTCGTACAGTAACTGATCTAATGCAAAAGAATTTAAGTTTGAAAGCCCAGCTGCGTATGGCCGTTCAAGCGGTCAAAGAGGCGGCTGCGAAAGAAAATCTTGAGATGCCACGTCAAGATGGCGCCAAGCAAGAGGGATACCGCGTGGAAGAACCAGAAGAGAAGGGTGGAGCTTCGGAGGAACCCGCGAGAGTTCGGCCGGCGACCCCGCCCACCAACGCAGCGTCGCTTCCAGCGACCCTGCCTTCTTGCTGACGGAAGGGAGAATCGAGCGAAGGAGTGCATCTGCCCCTCCTGCCTGAAACAATAACAGCAGCCTCGACTCCCGAAGTAACAGCTCATCCTGTAGCAACAATCAGCCCAGTGACTGATGCACAAGATGAAGTTTGTGCCGCCACCAGTCGCATTTGTGCTTGGACAGAGTTACAGGAGCTGTACAGAGAATCTGAAACGGAATCTGACGAGGCTATAGTCTCATGGCTGGAACTCATGTCCATGGAGTTTGAGTTTAACTAACCGCCCTATTGTGTGCGGGTTTTTGTAAATATTAGTGAAATAACTGTTTTAAGAGAATTCTTTTCACAGATCTGGAACTCAGAGTGCGTGGCGGAGAGAAGCCCCAAGAAGGATAACATCATCGGCAGAAGTGAGGGCTTGACGCGCGACTTCGCCATGATGCCCACTGAAGCCCTGATCATGCAGTTTTTTTGTTATGAATCTGATTATGTGTGTATGTATTTGTGCCGACTATTACTTAATTCGATCCCTGGAGGACGAACTTCTTATGTTAGCTGATTTTGTGTTTACCCGTTTAGTTCAATGCCCTGTTACAAGAGCTACTGGTGACCCGAGTGACGAGCATGTGGCATAATTCAGCTGTGCCTTCAGCAAGGGGGGATGTCATGACCCAAAGGGTATGATTGTGTGTGCGCTTCGGCACTGCAGAATTATTTCCCGCCACAAGGAGCTTTCTTTGCACAGTGCAATTCTCAGTTGCATAGAGAAAACCCCAGTGCAAAGGAGTTCCCGCCATTCGTATGTAAATTTGTGTCCCACTATTGGCTGTTTCTAAATTATTCCCACGTGGCAGCTAGCGATTGGCTTGCTAGCTGTATAAGAGGCTTGAGCAGTTTCCGCCCAAGTTGGAGGAGGAGAACTTCACATCCATCTCATGAAGAACTCTAAGCGCTGTGGAGCTTAACGAACCCAGTGTGTGCCGTAAGAAGGATATAGGGGCCTGATCAACCTCTAGCCTCTCCCCGTCGCCGCCTGATCCCTCGATGTACCTTTCCCTGTGCGCTCGGTCCATGGAGCCTAGCAAACTTCGTGTGTGTGTGTGTGTGTGTATCCAGAGCTCTTTCCGGGTTTAAGAGGCTCGAGTTTTCTGTGGGTCTTGTTTGTGCGAGTTTTCTTTTCGTTTGTAACTGCAACTTAAGCGAAGTTTTCCTAGACCCGTTTCAATGGAGTAATGCACCATGGTCCAAGTTTCCCGATGTGTCATGTTAATGGGCTGCCAATATCTACAAAATACCCAAAGTCTAGATTTTTAGAAGATGGATGGAGCCTACATAGATGCTATGCATTTCAATTGCTAGTAATCTGTTAAGGAGCTTGGTGTATCATGTGGTGTGAAAAATGCCTAAGTAAAGGGGAATCATATCTGCATATTATAGCTCCTTCTATCAGGGATCTCATTGCTTTACAGAAATTCTAACACCTTTTGTGCAGTCACCTTCTTACAGATGCAGAGTCTTGAGCTTGAGCCACTCTGGACTAGTGGCCAGTCATGTCTAGCCCTTTTGTGTTATCTACAAAAACTAGTGTGCTTTGACAACACTAGACCAGTGGGCTGCAAGGCTTGGAACAGGCCTTTGACCAAACACCTTTATTAAAAATGGGGAATGGAGGCAGATAACGTTACATAACTTTCTGAAGGTCACCCCATAATTCTGTGGTAGAGTGAGAACTATAACCCAGCTCACCAGACTCCAGTCTTTAGCCAGTTAGTAGCTCCAAATGATTGAATAATAGATCAACTATAGGTAGCACTTTCTTTTTAAATGAATGAAAAGTAACATTTAAGCATCTCATGAAACTGTTGATCACTATTTCATATAGAGATATGAACCAGCTTCAGACTGAACCATTATTCTTCTCAAAGCTGAATATTTAAGATAGGTTAGCCAACCTATATTTGACTTTTAAAACTATTTAGCTGCTTTTTTTTTCTTTTTCAAACAGCTATTATTAATCAGATCTGTTTTATTCTCATTTGAGGTATTGTTTTAGTACCCCAAAATCTTGATATATATAAAAACATACAACTAGGTAGAATGTCCCTACACTGAAGTAGTTATGCAGTTGTTTTCATTTTATGCTTGTACTCTCTTTTGTGCCACTTTACCTTTTTGTGCCATTTGCATGCGAGTCATTGATGAACCTCTGCACTGGTCCGGACCTGCAGGAAGCAAACCAGGAAACCCAAGACTGTGATGGAACTCTGACTAGCTACAAGTATCAAGGACAACAAAAAGTTCTTTTTTAGATATGTGGGGAGCCAGAGAAAAAGCAAGGGCAACATTGGACCCCTGCTAAACCAGATGGGAGAACTGATGACCAACAACCAGGAAAAAGCCAACTTATTAAATGGGTACATTTCATCAGTCCCATGGGATGCCCCTGCCCACTATGGGACAGGGAGGCCCGGGTGAGGGAGATTCCTTACCCTCCATCAATGCTGACCTCGTGAAAGAACACCTTGAGAGGCTGGACACCTTCAAGTCAGATGGCCCTGACAGTTTACACCCCAGGGTACTCAAGGAGTACCCCAGGGTACTCAAGGGCTAGCATCAGAGCCCAGCCCCTGGTACGGATCTTTGAGAACTCGTGGTGCTCTGGTGAAGTCCCTGATGATTGGCCTTCTTCCAATGTTGTTCCCATCTTCAAGAAAGGAAGGAAAGTGGATCCAGCGAACTATAGGCCCATCAGCCTGACCTCTATCCTGGGGAAGGTCTTCAAAAAGATTTTCAAAGAGGCCATTCTTAACAGGCTGGCTGATGGCAACATCCTGAGGGATAGGCATCACGGGTTTGTTGCGGGTAGTTCTTGCTTGACCAGTCTTGCTTCCTTCTACAACCAGGTGACCTATCACCTGGACAAAGGAGAAGAGATTGATGTCGTATATCTTGACTTTAAAAAAGCCTTCAATCTGGTATCCCATGATCACCTCTGAGTAAAACCGGCTAACTGTGGCCTCAGCCACACCGCGATCCGCTAGCTGGGGAATTGGCTCCGTGGTAGGACCCAGAGGATGGTGGTTGACGGAAATCAATCGTGGTGCCTTGTCGCCAGCGGGGTCCCCCAGGGCTCTGTCCTTGGGCCTGTACTATTTAACATCTTCATTAATGATGTAGACATTGGTATCAGAAGTGGACTGGCCAAGTTTGCTGATGACACCAAACTCTGGGGTAAAGCGTCCACACCTGAAGACAGGAGGGTGATCCAGGCTGACATTGACAGGCTCAGGAAATGGGCAGATGAGAACCTGATGGTGTTTAACACTGAAAAATGCAAGGTTCTCCACCTTGGGAAGAAAAACCTGCAGAATCCTTGTAGGCTCGGCAGTGCTATGCTGGCTAGCACTATGGATGAAAGGGACTTGCGGGTTATGATTGACCACAAGGTGAACGTGAGCCTGCAATGTGATACTGCTGCTAGTAAAGCAAGCAAAATGCTTGCTTACGTCCACAGATGTTTCTCAAGTAAATCCCAGGAAATCATCCTCCCGTTGTACTTGGCCTTGGTGAGACCGCAGGTGGAGTACTGTGTCCAGTTTTGGGCTCCATAATTCAAAAAGGATGTGGAGAAGCTTGAGAGGGTGCAGAGGAGAGCCGCGCACATGATCAGAGGTCAGGAAAACAGACCTTATGAAGAGAGGCTGAGAGCCATGGAACTCTTCAGCCTGGAAAAGCACAGGCTCAGGGGTGATCTGGTGGCCACATATAAGTTCATCAGGGGTGCTCACCAGGATCTGGGGGAACATCTATTCACTAGAGCGCCTCAAAGGATGACAAGGTCGAACGGTCATAAGCTCCTCCATGACCGTTTCAGGCTGGACATAAGGAAGAATTTCTTTACTGTCCAAGCCCCCAAGGTTTGGAATAGATTGCTGCTGGACATGGTTCAAGCACCTACTCTGAACGCCTTCAAAAGATATCTGGATGTTAATCATGCTGGGATCCTATGATCCCTGCTGACTTCCTGCCCCTGGAGCAGGGGGCTGGACTCAATGGTCTTGCGAGGTCCCTTCCAGACCTAATGTCTATGAAATCTATGAAACCTGTTCAGTCCCCTCTAATTTCTCACTTTGTTTCCAATTCTGTAATCACTTAATGCTATATTTTCCAGCAACAGTGCTTATTTTCTTCTCTTTTTTTTAGGTTCTCTCTGGGTCATTATTGCTTTAATCTCACTTCACTTTTCATTCCTTAGTTAACAAGACTAAAAGTCACAATATATATTCAGGCTTGCAATTCAACTGTTGGATGTTTAGAAATCCCAGTTTAAGTTCTGCAGCATTTCATTTGAGATTTGATTGTTTAATTCATAAATTTGCTAAATTTAGGGCAATAATCTTACTGTTATGATAACTACTGTTTGTATACTTTTGTTAGGTTGTATTTTTCATCATCTTTAATACTTCCTGATGCTATATTTAAATAGTCTCTAGCATAAGCAGTGATGATTCTCTTATTCTTGAAGGATCGGTTGACACCTCTTAATTTGTATACCTTACATTTTGCTTTATAACTTTATATTTTGATTCTTAGAATTTGCTTTTCCACCTTGATTATTCCCTCCTTTCCCATAGATGATAAATAAGAAAATATACTTCCAGATAGTTGGTCATAACTGGATGATTTCTCTATGATTTCATGGAACTATGAAGTTTTGATGACAGCAGTTGGTGAACATTAATTATAAATATAATGTTGGTATAGTGCTCTGAAAATAGAAGGTGCTAGATCAGTGTTGAATAGTGTATTACAGCACTCAGAAGGCTCAATCCTGGCTTCATTGGGAACAGCATACTTTTAGCAAAGAACATAAGCAATCCTAAATAATGGGAAAAATCAAGGCATGTTTATTCAAGAATTTGTTAGGTACTTTATTATCACATTCAGTACTTCAGAGAAATTTGCTTGCCATCAAGATAATCATCCTCCTACTTCTATTATTTCTTTCCTTATCTTTTTTATATTTTTTTTTTCTTTGCTTCTCCCTCCTTTTGGTAAGTCCCAACTCCCCACTCCCTATGCTCACTCCATGTCACTGCTAAAATAAGCAACACAGTAGTCAAAGCTTACATTTACAATGTCATTAAACTTCAGTGTTAAAAATTCAGTAGAATTGCTAGCTAGTGGAGTCATCATTTCGGGCTGTCATCAGACTCAGGCAGAGGGCCAGAAGCTTGTGTTTTTTTTTGGGTTTTTTGTGTTTTGTTTTTTTTTAATGAAATCTAATGTTTGCCATTCAGTCAGATCAAGCCAGTGGAATGGTTAACATATTTTTTGGGTTGCTGTACAATGTGGAGGTTCAAATCCTGTGAAGACTTGTTCACAAGTAATTTCTTTGGGATGGATTACACCATCTCCTTTTGTTTATATACACAGTTTTGGACCCTGTCTTCCCTTACTTCCATGTAGAAAGGAGGTACAGTTGCCAGTGTGGAATTCCATTCCCTCCTGTATGACCTATCCAGTGGAACTGTTTTTGCATATCTGTGAGAGGAGTAAGCTGGCGGGGGAGAGTACATAGCTCCTTCTAGCTCCAAAAGCCTTATGCACAGCATCCTGGAGGTAGCTGTGGCCAGAAGAAACCTTATTAATACACTGTTGATGAGTTTTGGATTGAGGGGAGGGAGGAGGACAGGAGAAGGGAGCAGTAAAAGAATGGTGCTGAGACATGGTATCACAGCTTGGATGACTCAGTTACTAGGATGGGCCACAAGAGCTTTTTCATTAGGGATAAACTCCACTGTATTGACCAGGTGATGGTGGGGCATCTCAGCACATGATTTCTCTCACAGATGTATTCCTGTGAAGTCTGGGATTCCACTCTGGGATTTTATTCTTGAACAAGACAGCATGACTTGGATGAATTGAAATGAATTTGATGGCATTGCTCTTGTGACTATATGCATGAATATATTACTCATTTGAATAAGAGTTGTATAAGTCCTTATATTGTTGACTTCATGTGAGACAGTAGGCATACATTTTCTTATGAGCTTTATCTTTCTATTTCTATCTAGAAATTATTGCCAAGTCACGTGTGTGTGTCTGCCTGCCTCTCTTTCTGTCTCTCTTATCCTTTCATTCTTATTTCTCATATGCCGCTTGTTCCATTTAAGCAAGTTTAAACAGATTTTGGACAGTGTTCAAAGCAGAAGAACAACTGAAAAGGAAGTAAATAACTGTTGAAATACTCATCTTTGTCCTGGAAGCATATATCACGTTGCCACATCTGCATGTTCTGAGCTCTTTGGAACTCCAGTGTTGATCTTTCTGAAAGTCAGCATTTCCCCACTGTTAACGCCCTGTTACCAGATTTCACAGCTTTTCTCTGGTAAAAAATAACTTTGCCAACTGTGACATAAAATGGCAAACATCTGACTTTGTTGATTGCAAATGCTGTACCTGTCCATGCAAGCAAGACTTCTAGGGAATAATGATTCAGGCTGAGGGTGGGGTGTTTATATACGTTTGGTCTTCTGGTATTCCTTACTTGCAGAGTATTTTAGTAAAATAAGTAATAAAAAAAAATAAAAAATAAAAAAAATTGTAAAGCTTAGTAACAATAGCAAGGCACTGTAGCTAACAAGTAGGCACAACTCCTCTCCTCTCCCTTTTATCTCTATATTGATTATGAAGCCTCAATTTTAATTGTAGGATTTGAAAAAAGAGTAGGTGTTGACTATGAAAATAGTACAGAAATTTCTGGTAACTAACAATTTACAAGACTTATTGTTTACAGATTCCAGTCATCAGTGTAATAATGTATGTAGAAGTTTTAATTTACGTTGTTACTTTTTATATGTATTTTTCCTTGTTCAGTGTAACAAGAGAATGCTGTATATGTAATACTCACTTGGATGTTCTGGTCCATTCTTATCTTGATGCAGAACAACAAGATATTGTTGAGGACAGCATTTTCAAAATTAAGTAAAATAATTTGGCTGCTATCTATTGGCTCCCTAGCAGAACTCTCCAAAGGAGCTTCAGTTGGAAATAACAGTTGGAAACAGCATTATACAATGAAAAAGATTATATAAAATGCAACATACTTGACAATTATAAGAGACACTGCCAAATCAGGCCATCCCTATCTATGTGCCAAAATAGTTTCATAGACTGGTCTGCAAAATTCAGCTGTAGCTCAAAAGGTCATACTTTTAGAGTATTTAATTGAAGGATCATAGCGGGCAAGTGTAGCAGTGGAGAGAAAGCAGTGGATTAGAAAAGCATACCATCATCATGCTCATTTGTGATGTAAAGAAAAGAATATGCAGGTGTACCCCTGTTTAGAGGGATCAAGTCATAGAACCTCATAGACTAAAGGGGGAGAGGGAGGAGGAACAGGAGGATTGTGGCATGGGAGTCCATGGTTCACTACTCTCTGTTTTTTCACAAATGTCACGTGTAACTTTAGGAAGTTGCATAGTTTCTCTGTACCTTCGTTTCCCATCTGAAAAACATAGATAATAACATTTCCCTGCCTTGTATGGCTTTCTGTTCTGAGAATAAAAACATTCAAATTATGAAGACTGCTGATGTTTTAATAATAGAGACCACCTAAATACATGATTTGGATGTACATATTTAGCAGGGAGTTCCCTACCACAAGTGTAAGGCTTCTGCTTACTCTCTTGTTCTTAAAGAACTTCACGCAGAAGCCTTTTACAAGCTGTAGGTGTCCTTACCTTCAATCCAAGCACATCTTCCTATGTAAGAACAAGAAACTAGCAGCACCCCTACAAAATATGGCAGAAGATTAATTAGGGCTTTCAACTCAGTAGAGGTAAGGAGGAAATATTCTCTGAAGGTATTACCATTTCAGACACCATCTTCAAAAACCTCTACAAAAATACGAGCTCTGCCCGCAAGGCAATGGATTTGGACTGCTTTCAATCTAAAAGGAGCAAGTTTCAAAGTTCTCTGGATCAGAAGTGTCTTCTAGTTACCCTCTCTCCTTTCATACTGAGGGGTCTTCACTGAACATCTCTGCTGATCTCTTGTGTGGTAATTCAGTAAAAAGGGAGTGCTGATTTTATGATCAGTCAGGTCCTGGGATTATATTTTTATAGGTATATATCAATATTAAATATTTCTCTCTCTTTAGCTCACCAGAAATGTACATGCTTTGCATGTATGAGGTCCAGGGCTTAATCCACAATCTCTCTCTCTCTCTCTCTCTCATATATATGTATGAAGTGATTTCACTTTATTTGTTTGCCTTGAACCTAAAGGACAGGCTGGAGTGACACAGCCTAAGGATCAGTCATGTAAAAAAAACCAGAAAAAAAACTTGTGCTTTACTGATTAGATTCAGAAGGATAAAGCTCTGTGCTTCTTTAGGTCTAATTGAAATAACCATTGATGAGAAGCTCTTTAATTCTTTGAGTGCTGATGCCTCAAAGGTCCAGGCTGTAGACAGACAGACAGACATACAGCAGATAGGAAGTTTGAAAAGGCCTGATAGAGTTTCTATCTGTCTTTCTCAACTGTCAAAATCCTTGAGAGAGCTTGTTTTGGAAATGATGGATGTAGTGCTGGAAATAACATACCTTTCAACGTTAAAATCTAGTGGATTCAGGAGGTGGATCCAAGTGGAATCGCAATGTACAGGAATGAAATAAGGCTGTAAAGAAAGAATTGTACAATTATAATTTGATCTTTGCTATTTGAGCTCCCCATCTCCCTTAGTTTCTCCATGTGCAGGTCGTCAGTGACTATCTTGTATGGTGATTAGTGAAGATTAATTAGTTAATAGTGGTACCTCTCTCTCTCTCGGACCATACTTCCAATGACTTGCACCAAAATGTACGTGCTGCTTGAGCTTTATGTGGAAATGGCTTGTCACAGTTCCAGATACTTATTTGTATTCACAATTATTACATATTTGGCAAAATCAAGATGATTGTTTACAGTTTCTTGTGCAAGAGCCCCAAGGCAGTGGTTAAACTGTAAATATGTGTTTTACTGGCATGGTGACCCTTTGCATTGGGCATTGGTATAAGTATTTTGCATTTAGAATCTGTGGGATTCTGAAACTTTGTTTTTTACTATCCACTCAATAAAAATCAAGAAGTAGTGTATGCTCAGCACAAAACCTCAAAGGCCTGACAGCAAATCTGGTTCTTCAGTTAGATGTGATATCTTTTATTAGACCATTTTTTCCAACTATTCCATTGGTCTAATAAAAGATATCACATCTAAGCAGCGAACATTTCCTACCTATGTCCTTAGACCAACATGGCTACAACCAAAAACACTGACAGCAAATCTTGCATCTGAATTGAAGTAGAGATGACCACCTGCGGCACCTGTGCCACAAGCAGCATGATCAGCCTCTGTGAGGTGGCATGTGACAGACTGGGCAGAGAGCAAAGAAGCAGAGCAGCAGATTGGGCAGGGAGAAAAGAAATAAAGCAGTAGAGGGGCCAGGGAAGGGGATTGGAGAAGCACTTGGTATGGGTATGGAGCTAACTTGTGGCATGTATGCCAAAAAGGTTGGCTTCCATTGATTTAAAGCTTTGCTGCCAGCAGTGCTAGAAAGTGTTGTAGGTATGCCATTATGCACATTTGTGTAAGAAGGAGGTTGTCTGTAATTCTGGACCCACTTCTTTTCCCAGTCTAGAGTACTTCCAAAAACTCTGTCCTTCAATGTAAAATAGCACAGTCTCCCTATCACACACTGGACTGCAGTAATCTGTTGTGTAGTTTCACAGAATGATTCGGGTCTGTTTGAACCAATTTAGGTGACTGCAACTTTGGAAGAGGTTTGTACAAACTTCAACCTTGGACCTTCATTTTACACTTCATGCCCAAGTTGAGAAGCATCAGGTTTGACACAGAGTTTTTAAAAAATGTATTCTTATTTATGTGTACCTCTTCATCTGATTCAGCAGCATACAAAAATTTGTTGGAATATTATGCTGGCAGAGTTCATTGAGATGATAACTAAGCTGTACCCCAGAATAACTGTTTCCATAGCTTTGAAAATCTTAACCCCCCCCATTCATACTAAAAATGTTCGGCACTAATCTAACTCTTTTCCTACTCAGGTCAATGTGAGTAGTTTCAGTGGTGTTAGAGTTCAATCAATGTTGATCGCTTCAGAAAATCTTAGCCTTCAATTTCAGTGAAATAGAGAATTGTAGAAGTAGTAGACTGTATTAAGATCTTGTGTATAAGACAAAAAAAAATTAGGTCATTCATTCCGTATCTCCACAAAAGTAGGCATGTGTTTTCAAGCCATTTCTAATTTCCATTTGTATTTTACAAAAACATATTCTCCATATATTACATCCCAAGCAAGACTTGGTCCTTTTTTTCTCCTGGAGTTGGGCTTATCCTAGCCAAAAGCATTGTCATCCCATTTTCTTCTTACTTAAATGCAAAGTGAAATCTTGGAAGTTTTGGTATTTTTTCCTACCCTCCTCTGGCAAAAATCTGGAGGACAATGAAACAAGGATCTCTTGTTAGAGGCTAGTCACTCCAGTGTTTTAATGCAAAACAATGGACTTATGTACTTTTAAAGACGAGAGATGTTCTGAGCAACATTGAGTTCTGGTAGGACAGTGCAAGGAGGCTCTGAATACGCATAATGAGAGACACTTTTGTTTCTCATGATTTCCATCACTTTCACAAGCAGGAGCGTTTGCTGCAACATAAACAGCAACAACTTTCCATTTCATATAGAACCTCTTTGTGCCAAGTCTGCTCCAGTCATATTCTACTCTGAATGTCTTGTAGTTAGGGAAGAAGATTGAGCCCAGACAGCCTTCTTTTATCTGTGCTAGATGTGGGATGCACAATTAATAGATTAAGACTTTTTTGTTATGATGGTTCATTCCTGGCACTTGAGATGTGGTTTGTCAGCATTTCTATTATAAATACATACATCAAGGATTTATAATGTTATAAACTCAAACATTACAGTTTTGCAAACAACTGAACAGATACATAACATAGGTAGACAATTGCAGTATTAAGACTTGGCATGTGGACATCTAATCCAAATCCTGAGTAGTGACACTACTTTAAAAGTTTCTTAATGCAATAATTTCAGTGAGTCTTTCTCTGGGTGATAAGGAGCAAAAGTCCTTTACTAGAATGCAGGGTAGAGTATATTCCTCAACAGTATGATTCCCCCTGGATTGCTCTGCCACTCATCCCTAGCCTACTCCTGGAGGGATTTCCTTTTGAATAGGAGCCAGTAAGCTGTGGCCTGCAGGCTGGATTCTGCCCTGAGAGCCATTTGATCCAGCCTGGAGATGTGGGACTTCAGCAGCATTCAGTGGTTGGGGGCTGTGACAGGAGTCACTTTCACCTGCCACCACAGGAAGGAGATCCAGCTATGGCACTACCTGTATTGTTGAAGGAAAAGCACAGGTAGTAGGTACTTTTCCTGGCTGCCATGCAGCCAGCAACTGCTTTCCCACCCACCTCTGACCCAAACTGGGTCACACTAGCCTGCAACCTAAAGACATTGCTGACCACTGCTCTGGAGATGGTAAAGGGGTAGAAGCTGTTCAGTCTGTGGTTTCTCTGTTGCGACTTCTGCCACATATCTCACAGTCCTGATGGCAGTGTGGTTTGTGGTGATGGGTTGTTTTGTTTTTATGTGGCTCCTGTCCTTCAGGAACTAGACTAAAATTTAATATGCTACTTAATTTTCACATGAGTAATGACTTCTGATAAATATGGGCCTTATTTGAAAGCAAATTGTTGATGCAGCTATAAAAGGCTTGTAATCCAGTTGTAAATTTATCATCTGGGTCATACAGCTTCTTAGACTGCACCATGAAAAAATATTCTAAGAGCAGTAAAAATTTATTCTTTCTGTGTGACAGAGTACAGGAGGAAGAAATGTGACAAATTTCTTACTAATAGATTTTTTTTTTCTACTTTTGGCCCACTCTTGACAAAAAGTTGAGGCTGCCTACATAAGAAAGAACCGGCTCATTGCTGGTCATACAAGTTAAACAAAAAAACCCCGAACAAACAAACAAAAAAAGATAACACTGGGCTTCTTTCAGAGCCACTACAGACTTATTTCTATTTCCCTTTTTCATCTCCAGCAACTAGCTTTATTCACACAATCGCCTGATATGCACAAAATAGTCTTACTCTCCTCTGTCTTTTGATACTCCTAGAGTAAATCTCAGTAATGAAGAAATGAAGAAGGAGCTGGACTCTTTTCCCCTCTTTCTCTTGATGCAGATTCCTGATCTTTGCTGCAGGGAGTCCCACACAGCCTTCCTTATTCAGACTGGAGTGTGCACTAGACTTTTTTGGCTGCCAAAAGAGCTGGCTTTGATTTCTGTGCTGAAAACATTTTTGAAGACCAGCAACTCCAGCCATGAGAGTGGCCCTTCTTTTCATAAGATATAAACGGATGCAGTATTGCACACAGTGTGGCTACATTAATGGTTACTGAACTTCGTGCTGAATGATTTTGTTGTGATTTTTTTCCTTCTGAACCAGTCATCTTTAACATTTGACAGTGCACAACTGTGGCTGTTTTCATTCACACACAGTATACTGATGAACCAGAAGCTGAGAACGCACAGGCTAAATACAGATAGTCAAAAAGCCTGAGGCTGAATCAGTTCAGTCTTTGCAGGTTAGTCTAAACTGCAGAGATTAAACTGAGAAACAACTGGATAGACATTTGCTCTTAATTGAGGAAATGCAGCCACTTACCTACAGTTGCTCAAGCCAGAAGCTGGGGAGCTCTAGAGCAGGGCTCTCTGGCATAGCATGGGCTGTGTGTTTGCTGCTTCTTCCTGCTGACCCCAAGGTCTCTAGGATTTGCAGTCCAGAATCACAGTAGCAGGACTCTGAAAGGTTGCTCATTACTTCCTCTTCCTGCTTCCAGGTGCCTCTGGGATTTGTAGTCCACAGCTGCCACCAGCAGTAAGTTTTTAGCAGGGCAGGGCATCTCTGTACTTAAGGAAAGGGAAGTTTAGCCCCCATCTCTGGCCCCAGACCCCAGCTGGGGTTTGCCTGGGAAGGGGCAGCCCCTGCCTCTTTCTCCCCCCCACCCCCCCCACCCAACCCTTCTGTGCTGGAGCAAACAGCACAGCACAGAGCAGAAAAGCATGCTGGGATTCTGAAGAACTGTGATTTAACTTGAACCAGGGAGTCTGGGACAGAAGTTTCATAAACCAGTTTGACCCAAATCAGTTAAGTCTGATACTGCTGTACATTCAACCAGGCTTATCTTAAACTAGTTTCAACCATTTTGGATAGGGAAAGAAGTTACACATAAACCATTTTTAAGTGATCAGAAACTGGCTTAACCCTGTAACAGAAGAGAAGCTCAGTGCACATAAGCCAGTTTCAAAATGGCTGAAACTGGTTTAAGATACTCCTTGTTGAATGTAGTATCAGACTTAACTAATTTGGGTCAAACTGGTTTATGAAACTTCTGTCCCAGACTCCTTCCTAGTTCAGTCAGAGTCCTCCAGCATCCCAGAACGTTTTGCAGCCTTGGACTGCACTAGGCTGTGCTGTCTGCTCCAGAGAGAAGGGTTGACCCTGCCCTTCTGCTCCCTAGCTGGTGTAGTGAGGGCTGGCTGTGCGGAGGGGTGGGGGGAAGCATGCCTGGCTGGGGATGCAGCCCAGTCTGCAGGGGGGGACTGCCCCCCCCTTCCGGCAAACCCTGGCCGGGGTCTGGGGCCAGGGAGGAGGGTTAAACACCTGTTCCCCCACTCAAACTTAGTGTTGTCTGCAACTGTGGACTACAAATCCCAGAGGCACCCGGAAGCAGGAAGAGGAAGTGATAAGCAACTGTGCAAAATCCTGCTGCTGTGATTGTAGACTGCAAATCCCAGAAACCTCAGGTGCAGCAAGAAGCAGCAGCAAACACACACAGCCCATGCTGGCTACATGCCAGAGAGTTGTGCTTTAGCACTCCCTGGCTTCTGGCAGGAGCAACTGCAACTGCAGGCATCTGGCTGCATTTCCTGAATCAAAGGTAAAATATCTGTTCAATTCTGTTTCAGTTTAATCTCTGCAGTTTAGACTAACCTGCAAAGACTGAATCCATTCAGCCACAGGCTTTTTGACTGTCTGTACTTAGCCTTTGAAACTGGTTTACGTGCACTGAACTTCTGTTCTGTTACAGGTTTAAACCAGTTTCTGATGGCTTAAACCAGTTTGTGTAACTTCTTGTGACAGAGGGCCATCTCGAGGCCAATCACAATGTTGGCCCACCTGCCTGTCTTAGGGCAGTCCTCCCACCTGCCTCTTCTGCCACACCTTTGATAGAAGCAATTAGGAGTTAACAAGGTGGGAGGTAGCCCTTTTTAATGCCTGATGCCAAGGGTGTAATACACGGCTCTAGCCTCCCCTTTACCGTGCCCCATGCCTTGTAGATGGCATCCAAAGAGATCACTATCCACTATTACTCTCTCAGCTCTATTGCTGAGCCACACTCAGCCTCTGGCCCAAACATGGTCTCAGGCATCCAAAGGCTTACTTGGCCACAGTATCCCCTCACTGGGGCCTCCACTCATGTCCCTGCACTAGGGCCTCAGCTCTGGCAACTCTGGTCAATACATGTGCAGTCCTTCAGGCCCCATAAGGCCCTACTCTACATGGCTGCTGGCCGCTACTCTGCCCCCCTCGCTGGGGCTATGGGTCCTTACACCCTGTGGGCCTCAGGTGTCCACAGATGTGCCTGGACCCCATTCTTGGCCTACAACCCACTCAGGCCCTGGGTGTCTGTAGACATACCTGGACCCTTCTCCAGGCCCCACACAATGAGCCTGGGTCCTGCCTCAGGACTCACTCAGTGGGCCTGGGCCCCTGTGCTTTTCTGTCAGGGTGTGCTTCCCTATCCTTTCCCCTCCACAGGGGGAAAGGCAGCAGGGCTGAGGCTTTCTGGCACCCCAGACTCACCCTTCACTGGGGAGGCACAGATGTGGCATTCCTAGAAGCTGCCCTGCCACAAGCAGCCCCACCACACCATCCAGACTCAGCAGGGTGTAGTTTTAAGTCATTCCCCAGGACCAGGAACCTCCTCCGTCCCCATAGTTCCTGTCCTTTACCTCCAGGTGTTCTGAGAGCAGGTTTTGATTGATATAATTAATTGATGTTTATTAGGCTAGTAAACTATATTTATATTCCTTCATTCCATTTCTTCAGTATGGCGTCCACTGATGACTTTGGCAGACTGGGCAGGCTGGATATAGTCTGTCTGAACACGTACATACCTGGACATTCATTTATAAATACTGCACAGGAAATGTATCATGTCCTGAGAATTCAGTTTGGGGCTTTGGAGTAAATGACTTGTGAGTTCTAATGCCAGCTCTGTGAGTGATTCTCTGTACATCCTTCATCACATATTTGGTCTTTTCTTTCTCAGTCTTCTGGTATTTGTAATAGAGATAATAGTTACTTACCGTGAAAGGTATACGCTTTAGTTTCTCCATTGCTTTGGAAATATAAAACATTGTATAAGCTCCATATATTGTGTATATTTTTTAATGTTTTAAAAGTTTTACATCTTTTTAGCAAGTGAAATTGTCTGATGGTCAATTTGCAAAGCTCCAGAAACCAGGGGGTGGGCAGTGCCAACTTGAGGAGGAGAAAAACTGTTTTAGTAGCAAATGGACCATTTTAACAAAAATGAGAACGAATTGCAAAGGGACCCCTGGTTCCAGAGCTGCTATTAAATAATCAAGTAAGACCTTTCAGTTAACAAATTCAAAGAAAGCCTTATAAGAAGCCTTGTCTACTGTTTACATCAAAAGAGTGGGTATTAGAACACCTGTTTTCTGTTTCTGATTCTGTCACTGATTTTCATGTCTGTAAAATGAAAATACCAATAATTACTAGTAATTTAGTAAAACGCTGTGAGATTCAGGCATGAAAAAGCTACATAGGTACAAATTATTATTGAAATAACAGGATGAAATCCCAATTAATATGCTATAGGGTCAAGTTCTTTGAAGGCAATGTAATGACAGGGCAGACTGTAATAGCAGTGCCAGTTCTAAATTACTATACTGGCCATACACAGATAGTCAATTAGCCCTCCAAAAAGACTAGATTACTAATTTTTTTTTTTTTTACCTTATGCATGTATAATATATATACCATTACCACCTGTGATGAGGGTTGTTGCTAGGTTGGATGCACAAGAAGAAGTATTTCTTAGAGAACAGCTGCTAATTAACGTGTCTTTGTGTTTCAGAGATGAACGGAATCAGTCAATCATTGTAAGTGGAGAATCTGGAGCAGGAAAGACCGTCTCTGCTAAGTATGCCATGAGATATTTTGCCACTGTAAGTGGTTCTGCGAGCGACGCTAATGTTGAGGAGAAAGTACTAGCTTCCAACCCCATCATGGAGGTAAGAGATGTTACCCAGTCTTTACACATTGGGGTCATTATTCTGTGAACTAACTCAGATATTCAACAAACAGAAATTTTTTTTTCCAGAGGCAGCCAAACTGGACTGAAGATAAGGTTTATGAAGATTAGCATAATGTCATTTATTCTGGAATTTGTATTTTCCAGAGAGTTTTCTAAGTTATCTTCCTGCAGTATTCATTAGTAAGAGAAGAGTAAAGAGAAGAGACTATGTGAAAAATTAAGTAAATTAAAAAAAAAATCAATTCATTTATAAGCAGCAGAGCAATTCTAAGGAAAAACTGCTTAAAATCTATTAAGACTCATAAGAGTGGTTATCCAATGAATAAGTAATAGAATGGGTATACTTGTAAAAATCTACAGAAGGCTAAAACGTCTGTTTTTATTTGTAGAAATTTGAATGACACACTAGAAAGGTAACAAATTATAGTTTCAGGGGAATCATTAGTGTGTATATGAAATGTTCAGTTTTATGGGCTGTATCTTACTGGGAAGACCAAAGTAAAAATATGCTTAAAGTATAAGAAGTTGATTCTTGCAACCAAGTAATATATTAAGAAAAAACCAAGAAAATTCTTTCTGCAGTAATTAATTTCACGATAACTTTCCAGTTTCCTGGACAATCTGAAGCATCGCACTATTAACTTGCTAGGTTACATTTGAATGCCATCTTCTTTTGGGCTAGAGGTAAGACTGTTGCCAATACATTTTAAGAAAAATGAGTAATTTCCCTATTGCTGCAGAATCATTTTTTTGCACACAAATGAAGAGGACACTTGGAAATCTGGATGTCATCCTTTCCTTTCTCATATCCTTGTGCCAGGGTATTTAGCAGAATTCACAGATTCATTTGAATCTGACATGGCCACACTGTGAGTGCTTTGGCTATGGCTTCAAACTCTCAACCTCTGGGCTTCCAGTGTCCATGCCACTGGAGCAGGGTTATCCAGATCTCAAAGAATCATAGAAAATTAGAGTTTAAAGGGATCTGAGTAGGTCGTCTAGTCCAACCCCATGCTCAAAACAGGACTGTCCCCAGCTATATCATCCCAGCCAGGCTTTTGTCTAGCCAGGTCTTAAAAACCTCCAAGCAAGGAGATTCCACAACCTGTCTGGGTAATCTGTTCCAATGCTTCATTACTCTCCTTGTGCAAGAGTTTTTCCTGATATCGAACCTAAACTTCCCTTGCTGCAACTTGAGACCATTGCTTCTTGTTCTATCATCCACCTCCACTGAGAACAGTTTTTAGCTCACCGGTTCCCAATCTCTGTTATGGGTACCACCAGCGGTACACAGACAACCTATCAGTGGTATGCATTAACAGATTTATTATAATTACTTTATATGACAAAAATTTGCTGGTGATACTTAAGGTTGTGTTGTTTTAAATTGGTTGTGAGCAATCTGTCAGAGTTTGGGAACCGCTGCTCCATCCTCTTTGTAACCACGCTTCATGTAGTTGAAGATTGCTGTTAAATCACCCCTCAGTCTCTAGACTAAATAAGCCCAGTTCCCTCACTCTCTCCTCATAAGTCATATGCCCCAGACAACCTAACCATTTTCTCTGCCCTCAACGGTACTCTCCCCAATTCGTCAACATCCTTTCTGTAGTGGGGGGGGCCAAAACTGAACACAGTACCCCAGATGTGGCCTCACCAATGCCAAACAGAGGGACAGAATCCCTTGATGAGCTGGCAACACTCCTACTAATGTAGCCCAGGAGGCTGTTAGCCTTCTTGGCAACAAGGGCACACTGTTGGCTCGTATCCAGCTCATTGTCCACTGTAACCCCCAGGACCTTTTTTGCAGGGCTGCTTAGCTAGTCAGTTCCCAGCCTATATTGTTATATGGGATTGTTCCATCCTAAGTGCAGGACTTTGCATTTGTCTGTATTGAACCTCGTGAGATTTCTTTTGGTCCAATCCTCCAATATATCGAAGTCTCTGAATACTAACCCTACCCTCCAGTGTATCTACTCTTCCCGCTCAGCTTGGTGTCATCTGCAAACTTGCTGAAGGTACACTTCTCCATCTTTCAGGTCATTGATGAAGATATTGAACAAAACCAGTCCCAGGACTGATCCCTGGGGTACTCCACTTGATGCTGGCTGCCAACTACACATTGAGCCATTGACTAGTACCCTCTGAGCCCAACGATCCATTCTGTTTTCCATCCACCTTACAGTCCACTCATGCTATACTTATACTTCCTTAGCTTGCTTGCAGGAATGTTGTCAGAGACTGTATCAAAAGCCTTGCTAAAGTCAAGGTATATCATGTCCACTGCTCTCCCTGCATCCAGAGAGCCAGTCATCTCATCATAAAAGGCAATCAGGTTAGTCAGGCATGACTTGCCCTTGGTGAATCCATGGTGACCATACCTAATCACCTTCTCCTCCAAGTGCTTAGAAATGAATTCCTTGAGGACCTACTCCATGATTTTTCCAGGGACTGAAGTGAGGTGCACTAGTCTGTAGTTCCCTGGATATATCCTCCTTTTTCCCTTTTTTTAAAGATGAGCACTATATTTGTTCTTTTCCAGTCATCTGAGACTTTTCCCTACTGCCACAAGCTTTCAAAAATAACGGCCAGAGGCTCTGCAATCACATCTCATGACTCAGTGAAAACAGTTTTTATTTATCATTCTCGTATTTATGACCATTTAGCTATTTCTCACTTACCAGCATTTCCTACAGCTTCAAACTGTAGCGAGATGTTGGTTGGTTAAGGAACTGTAATGAGCCTTGGTTCACAGTGGAAAAACTGTATTGGGAGATTTCTTTAAGAGAAATGGCTCTCTGCTGAAAAAAAAATTATTTGACCTAAGAAACAAGTTCACTGCTTTATGATCTGGTTGATATTGAGGTTCTGTGTACAGCAGAGGTACTGGTGGGTATTAACAGGAGGTAAGAGAGGCAGCATCTTTTCAAGGTAATATGATGCATCACAGGCATGCATTTTAAAGATGCAGAATTTCATAAAATTCACTAACTTGGTTGCAAATGCTGCCAGGTTTTACTTTCCAGTATTTTTAAACTCTGTTTTATTCCTTCTTTCCTCCTTGCTCAAGCACTTCTTGACACCCAAAAAGCACAGATGACGCTATAACTGCCCTAGCACAACTGTGACACATGTGGTTTTGATGTATTCTCTCATAAGGTAATTCTGCCTGGTTTGCAGTGCTGTGTGGCATTTCAAAACAAGGTTGTGTGGTGTAATACCCTCAGAGATAAATACTGCATATTATTCCAAAAGATGGCTGTTCCTATAATGGCTCCCTTAAAGAACAGATTCACTCTTGGAGTTTTTAAATCAGCTGTACCTGAGTCACTCACTAAGAAAGATGTTGAGATGCATTTTTAAATAAAATGGCAAGGAATTAGGCCAAGCTTAATCGTCATGGGGGATGAAAATTATTTTAGCCATCTTCATGCCTCTGATGCATGTTTGCTCACGCCATATTGATAACTTTACCTCAAAGGGTCAAGCTACAGGCAGACCCAATCCAGGGCCAGCCCGGTATAGTTTGAATAGCTCTCCCGTGTTTGGGGGCCCTGGGAGCCACAGCTGCCACAGGAAAAAAAAAAAAGAAAAGGTTTCTAGAGGGGCTGCACTTGTTGGTAGCCTAGCAGTAGAAGTATGTTTGGAGAGCAGGCAAAGGGCCAGGTGGAAATCAAATACCTCATCTCACTGCAAGAACGGCAGTGAGCGATAAAAACCTAATGATTTATTTGAAATGACTAGTCCACCCATCTTTTGCTACTGCCCTCCACTGTCTACGAACCACTCAGGGGACTAACAAGTGGTAGCAGTGCTGAGAGACCTTCTGTGGTATTTACAGAAGGTACAAGCATTCTGTATTAAATGCTTTATTTTTTGCCCGGTTTATATGATAAGTTGGTTAATTGATCTCCACAGGTTCATGGCAGCTGTTTAGTTGAAGTCCAACTCCTAAACCAAAATGTTCTGTGAAAAAAATACGGTAAAGAAAAAAAAATGGCCACTAATGATGTGCTTTAATTTCCAAAACAAAGAAGTTTTAAAATGAATGAGGACTAGAAATGTGACTATCTTTAATTGAGACATCTAAAAATAAAAATTATAGTGGTTTATTTTCCCTTTGGTAACACGAAGGGACAGAGAGCCTTCTTGAACCAGTGCAGACATAAAATTTGAACAAGTTTTGAAATGGTTATAATTGGGTGGAGGTTCTCCTTGATTTCAAGCATCTGCTGAGGTTTTTTTTTTATCAACCATTCCATAGCTGAAAATATTTATGAAGAAATCTGAAGTTGTGCTTTAGTATGTCGTAGAGCAGCAAAAATACCATTTTGAACTCTGCAGTTGCAGAATCAGCAGGAGTCCATATTAATTTGTGTAAACTAGGAAGAATATAATTTATGATTTTATGGTTAATTTGGAGCAGGAAAGAAAAGCTACATGAAAAAAAGTGTCAGGAACAGAACACCATTTTATTTTTCAAACTTCAAAATGGACTTACTAACCAATGGAGCTTTGGCAGCTGCAACAATTCATGCCGAAATGCTTCTGACGCACTTTTTTTATTTTATTTACCAAGTACTTCCTAATGCCAGAGGATTAATTAAGTACTGAATGTTGCTACTGACTTTTAAAATGCTTATTATTTTGTAATCAATAGCTTCTGTGAGTAAGTAACTATTGATGTCTTACAAGGTATATTTTATCCTCTGACACACTTCTGAAGGAATGATTGTCATGTCCTCTGTTTCTAGTACTCATTACTTACCTTATTAGTACACCATAATGTTTACAGTGCCAGTGGCTTCTTAAAAACTTAATTTGCAGAATATTTTAAATTGCAAATTTTATGCATCTAAACCTTGAGGCTTCAGCATACCTGAGAAGGAATTAATTTCTCAGGAATAAGTCAGTACAGCAATTGTTGTGGGGTTTTTTTGTTAAAACATACTGTCACACAGCTATTCACAATGCAGCAGTGCATGTTTAAAAGCAATGGGTGCCTGTACACAAGTGTGGAGTGCGTTGGAACAGACTCATTAATCGAGCCTGCTTGAGCATGGTAATTAAAATTCTAGGCCTCCCCCCACCATTTTGAAGTGTGGGGGCATGAATACACAAGACGCTGTAGCATTTTAGTTAGAGCGGCTCTTGGAGCTGCTCTAATTAAAGTGCATGCCGACTACCCCTGCCCCCAGAGCACGTGTAAAAAGTGCCCAGTGGTTTTAACTATTTGGAGGCCTATGTGGCATTCAGAACTAAATTGTTAGAAATGCAGAAGTACACAATCTACTCGTGTAATCTTTGCCTCTATTTATACATGCTACTGCTGCAGCTTCATTCCCCTTTGTAAGGCTCTGGCTCCTATGTACTATTCAGTACCCCTGCCAGTGCTCAGCAAGTACTGGTCTTTGCTTGCACAGCTGAAAAATTTGAATATATGGATATTTAATAATTGTCATTTGGTCAGCATTATCTTTCTCCTGTTTTTATTTCAGTACAGAGTGTCTACAGAGTAGCTACATGAACCAGAAAAGTAGGCCATACCCCCAGCTTTACATTCCATAGTTCTGATGTACTTTAGTATGGATCTATACTTGACACAATTGGCTATTTTATATATTAGATGCTGTAGAATGTGATAGAAAAGCAATCTGCTTTATCAGAACTAAATAACTTTATGCTCTTCCTATGTAGCCTTTTTAGGTATCCTTAGTAATTCCTAGATGTCAACTGCTGAATAATGAGTATTGTACTAGCTTCTTGCAGGAAAGAAAGTGCTTTGTTCCATGTCCCTGCATTATGCATTGTGTATCTATAACTCAAATTGTGCGTCTCAACAGTTCTATTGAATTTTTCTCTAGTTTTTATATCAGTGAAGATTGTTACTTATAAATAAGTAAGGTGGTAATAACAAGTCAGAGATGAAATCAAACTACTCTAGGCCCAGAAGCACCAATTAACCAATTAATGTATTCTTTACTTTAGAGTTGCATTCACAAAACTGCCATCCATGACCACAGTGTCTATCCTTTTCCTCCATTTTCTTTTGATAAGCTTGTGGTATGGTATAAGAACTTCAGAGGGGCATCACAGATCCAAGCTACATTTCTTCCTGGCCTGTTCCTGTACAAGTAATAGGTAGCCAGCAGCAAATGACTTTCTGCCTTGCCACCAGATCTTAACTCCATCTCCACTGGATGGGACACATCTCTGACTACTGGTTTCAGTTCCTAAACAGCATACCTTAAACTCTCTCCTAGTTAAAAACATTTTTTAAAAATCAGGCGATTTTCATAGAAAATTAGGGTTGGAAGGGACCTGAGGAGGTCATCTAGTCCCAACCCCCTGCTTAAAGCAGGACCATCCCCAATGAGATCATCCCAGCCAAAGCTTTATCTAGCTGGGCCTTAAAAACCTCCAAGGGTGGAGATTCTACCACCTCTCTAAGTAACCTGTTCCAGTGCTTTACTACCCTCCTAGTGAGAAAATTCTTCCCAATATCTAACCTTGCTGCAACTTGAGACCATTGCTCCTTACTCTGTCATCTGCTGCCACTGAGAACACTAGCTCCATCTTCTTTGGAGCCCCCCCCCTCCCCCCCCCCCCCTTTCAGGTAGTTGAAAGCTGTTATTAGATCCCCTCTCAGCCTTCTTTTCTCTAGACTAAACAGACCCAGTTCCCTCAGCCTGTCCGCATAGGATAGGTGCCCCAGCCCCCTCACCATTTTTGTTGCACTCCACTGGACTCTCTCCAATTTGTCCACATCCTTTCTGTAGTAGGGTGCCCAAAACTGAATGCAGTACTCCAGATGTGGCCTCACCAGTGCTGAATTAAGAGGAATAATCACTTCCCTGGACCTACTGGCAACACACCTACCAATGCAGCCCAGTATGCTGTTAGCCTTCTTGGCAACAAGGGCACACTGTTGGCTCACATTCAGTTTATTGTCCACTGTACCCCCAGGTCCTTTTCTTCAGATCTGCTGTCCAGCCAGTCAGCCCCCAGCTTGTACTGGTGCATGAGATTGTTCCCTCCTAAGTGCAGGACTTTGCACTTGTCCGTGTTGAACCTCATGAGCAGGGATCTGGGTTTTCCATTTTCCTTGGGAAAAACAGAGAAAGCATGGATTTTCCCTTTTAGAAGATAACCCCATGGATTTCCCCCTTTTGCAAACAGCTCTGCAGGATGGCTGAGTTCCAGCCTACAAGAGCTGTTTGCAAAAGGGGCAGGAAAACCCTCAACCCTGCCCGAAGGGGAAGGGCAGGGTCCAGCACTCACGCTTGCTGGAGGCTGCTGCAGACTCACTCTTCTTGCTGGAGGTAAGTGGGGTTTGGGGGTTGCGAGGCAGGGCTGGTGGGGGAAGCTGGCCAGGCACTGAAGGAGTGGGGAGGTTTGCAGCCTGCTGGGCACTCCAACCGGGAGGGGGTTTGTAGCCTCCCTGCTCCCGGCTGGAGTGCTCGGCAAGCTGCAAACCCCCGAAGCTCCTGGCCAGCTGCAAACCCCACCTCCCAGCAGGAGTGACTGGCTGGGGAGTGCCCAAGCTGGGTGGAGGCTGAGGGAGTGGGGAGGTTTGCAGCCGGCCAGGCACTCCAGTTTTCAAGTTGCCAGGAGCGGCGGGGGTTTGCAGCCAGCCAAGCACTCCGGCTGGGAGCAGGTGGGCTGCAAACACCCTCCCAGCCAGAGTGCCCAGCTGACTGCAAACCTCCCTGATCCCTCAGCCCCCAGCCAGCTTGGGCACTCTCTGGCTGGGAGTGGGGGTTTGCAGCTGGTCAGGCACTTCAGCCAGGAGTGGGGACACTGCAAACCCCACCTCCCCCAGCTGGAGTGTCTGGCCAGTTGTAAACCCTGGGTCACAAACACTGCGCAACCCTCCCTCCTGCCCTCCACCAGGTTCTCTGGAGCACAGCGTGTGCGACTGGCGTGGCAGGGCACAGCAGGGCCATGCACAAAACCTGCCTGCCGCTATAAGCTCTGTGCTGCCCTGACCACATTTCCTGTGTGTGCACAGGGGCAGCGCACACCCGCCTTGCCCCCGTCCCCCACATAGATCTCTGGGGCGCGGGTTCCCCCATCCCCCGGGACTGCGTGCTGCCACTGGGAGCTGGCCCCGCCTGAGCCTGCAGCAGGCAGGCAGCAGGGGGAAGCTGGGTTGTGCTCCTGCTGTAGCAGCCACTGCCTTCTGTTGGGGGCAAGGGGATGTGGACCTGGGTCCCTGGCCCCATAGCCCTGGCAGCTGGGGGCCCCCTCCAGCAGGGCTGGGGTGCAGGAGCTGTGGGTGTGGGATGAGGGGTGCCAGCAAGGCTGTGGGGGGTGTGGGTGGGGAGTGAGGGTCACCAGTGAGGCTGTGGGGGGCATTTAATTTTAACCATGGATTTGGGGATTTTTATCAGAGAATTTGTGGGTTTTTTTATCATGGAAAACCAGGATCCCTGCTCATGAGATTCCTTTTGGCCCAATCCTCCAATTTGTCTAGCTCACTCTGTATTGTAGCCCTACCCTCCAGTGTATCTGCTACTCCCTGCCAGCTTAATGTCATCTGCAAACTTGCTGACGGTCATCCTCCAGGTTGTTGGTGAAGACATTGAACAAAACCAGCCCCAGGACTGACCCCTGAGGCACTCCATTTCATACCAGCTGCCAACTAGACATCAAGCCATTGATTATTACCAGGGATCCTTGTTTTCCCTGGTTAAAAAAAAAAAAAAAATCACAAATTCTCTGATTTAAAAAAAAAATTGCAAATTTTCTGATAAATCCCCAAATTCCATGATTAAAATGAGAGCCCCTCCCCTCCCCATGGCCCCCCTGGGCCTGCTGGTGTTCCTCACTCCCCTCTCCCCCACCTCCCACACCCTACAGCTCCCCCAGCCCTGCTGGTGCCCCTCACTGCACATTGGGATTGTTCGTTCCTGCACTCTCAGTAAGGCTTCATTAAAGTAGTGGTGTTATTACAGACTCTTGTTTGTTTTGCAAAATGCTATAACTTTGTGTTTCAGGTTACAAATTTAATTAACAGCTTACTGCCTCATCATGAAAAACATTACAGTACATTTTGGAAATGAAATGCTTTTCCATCATAATCATCGGAGAGTGTCTTAAACTTGTAATCCAAACTTGAAGGGTCATAAAGAGGTTTTTGTGTTAGACTGTGCTTCAGGGTAGATGCCAGATAATACTACTCCTGTATGCCTTTATTTGGCCTTTCTGAAAAATAAGGGCTATCTAACTTACCTGGTCTTAATATTCATCCATGCACTATTGCTTGTGTGTGACTGGTATTTTATTAGGAGCAACTGCTAAAGTTAATATTACAGAGCAGTTTGTACAAACCTAGTTTTTCCATGTGCTTCTGACAATCTGAAAATATGGGATAGTTTTACATACACGCTTCTTGTGTATGCACACACACACACACAGGCAGCAGCAACTGTGATTTAGGAGTATATTTCTAGCAAAATGACAATATACAGTGAGCTAAGGCTTTTTCTGGAGGTAATGACTGAAGTGTAAAATTCCAGCTTTAAAACCAGGGATCCAGTCCTATGAACCTTCTCATGTTAATGCTTATTTGTACAAATTGCCGGGAAACAACAGGCTTTGCTGAGAGGAGTAATAATTGAGTGTTTACAAAGATTCCCAAAATGTGCTGTACTATTCAGGAAATGATGCATTTATTTTATTATGTCATTGGTACTTTGGAGCATTGTATTATATGTATGTATGTATCATAATCAAGGATGTAGAACCTTTTCTTATTTCTTCTGTATGTTCATAGGATGCACTCTGCAGATACAAGCTGTGTGCTTCTGTCACATGCAGGTTCTTGTGGTTAACATTTCATCCCAAACTGATAAACAAGGACAATGTTTTAAATTATAATCTATACTAAATATTACTGAGATAACCTAGTGAGAGATCTGGGAAATGGTGAACACTGGGGCCATAGAAAAATATCCCTAAAATTTTAGAGTTTGAGTTGCTAGACCCAGGACACTATTGAAACAGGAACATCTTCGAAGTTTTAATAAAGCAGTTAAAAGAAATTTCATAAAGTAAGGCAAACACCCTTAGTCAGTGAATGTTAGCTTCTAGACCAGCTATGTTTCAACAAAGGTGCCTTGAGATCCTATTTTTCAACAAAGGATGCCTCAGGGTGCCAGTCAGGCTAAGTGCAGACAATCAAAAAGCCTGAAGTGGAATAGGTTCAGTCTTCCAGGTTCCTTTAAACCATGTAGACTGGATGATAATGAACTGAATTGACGTTCACTTTTCAGTTAGGAAAGGCAGCCAGATGGCTGTATCGGCCCAGGCCAGAAGCTGGGGGGGTGCTAGAGCACACCTCCCAGCTTGCTGGCCATTGCAAGCCCATTGAAGCAGGGCTATGCCTGTTTGGCTACTCTGCACCTGCCCCCAACCCCTGCTGTCATCCCTTGCAGGGGGTTGAAGAGCTCCCCATCTAGGTGCTGGCCCATGTGCGGGGCAGCTAGGGGAGTTTTCCTGGCCTGCACCAGGGTCCTCTGAGCCCTGGTCTGCCCCTCCTTGGGGGAGCAGAGGGGGTTCCCCTCTCCCCCTTTCCCACACAGCCAGCTGAGTTGTGGCTCAGACTTACTCCTGCAGGTGGCATGGGGGAGTAGTCCCCTGGACCAAGTGCCTGTCTTTGCAGCCAGGCATGGGAGTATGGGGGAGTCCCTGCCCTGGGGTCCCCCACACATGGTCTGGGGGACTGCTCCCCCCTCCCACCTGTGGCAGAGGCTGAGCCAACCAGTCACACAGGGAAGAGGGAGAAGGAGGGGGAGAGAATTTCCCTCGGCTCCCCAGGACAGGGTAGCCCTGGGCTGGAGGAAACCCCTCTGCCCCTACCGGGCAGAGGCTTTCCCACAGATGCCTGGCTGTTGAGGGTTGGGGGACAAGGCACCAGCTGAGGGCCTGCTTCCTCCTCCTGCCTGGGGCAGGCGAGCAGCTTCTTGGCAGCAAAGGAAAGTGGTGGGGGTCGGAGGGAGTTCTTGGCTCTGCACAGCAGGGCAGACCAAAACTTGTTCTGGAACAAAGCAATGTTGATGTGGGTTAATATTTGTAACCCATACAGAAAAATAAGTAGATAAGATAATTTCTAAGAGCTGTTCAATCTTTGTATATTTTTCCCATAGTCCATCGGAAATGCCAAAACCACAAGGAATGACAACAGCAGTCGCTTTGGGAAATACATTGAGATTGGTTTCGATAAGAGGTATCGAATCATTGGTGCTAACATGAGAACTTACCTCTTGGAAAAATCAAGAGTGGTATTTCAGGTAATGCTGATACAATCTGTTTATTGCGTGTTATATGATTATAACAAAAATCTTACTGCCAACTAGTGCTAGGTACCTCTTATGACTAAGAGGTCACTAGGATCTTGTAGCTGTAATACACACCCAGACAGGATAGAAACTAAGTCAACTTGTAAGCATATTAAACATTTATGCTTGCAAAATCTACATTTCGTTTACTGACAGTAAGAATATGGTGTATATCTAAGGATTAAACGCCTTCAGCAAAATAGTGGCTATAAGTGTTATGAGTGGATTTAGGATTTAAAAAGGGGGAGGGGAAAGTTTATGGTGCTTTGTCAAATATAACACAACATGTATTTTTCTCCATTTGAAAAGAAACTAGAAGATGTACTAGTCAGCTAGGGGCCCAGGGCTGTATTAGTCGGGTTAAGATTGAAACAAAAACATAACCTTACTGGAATGTGCGTTAATGTGCTATATCATATATCGGGGGTTTTCAACCTTTTTGGGTTGGTGTACTCCCAGTGACTGTCGAGAAGACAGGATTCCCCCAGCAGCCAGCTGACGAGCTGGAGGGCTCCCACAGCCGATCGGCGACAGTGACGGTGGCGATTCCCACTGCCAAGTACTCCTTGAGGCCAACCCACGTACCCCCAGGAGTACGCATACCCCTGATTGAAAACCTGTCATATATTATGCATAGAAAAACACAACAAACTAGGGAAAAATAATTAAAATATGTTGTTTCATTAGTCCTGTAGTCATTAGAATTAAATGTACATCTTTTTTTTCAATTCATAAAACAAAACCTTGCGTTCTTGACAGTGCATCCAATGCTTCACTGAACATTATTTTCACACCTGAGTTAAGGTTTCCACACCTGATTTAATGGCCTTGATTTAATGGAGTTGATGGCTTTTATCTCCCGATGCATCTCAAACAAGGCCCAAGATGTCATTCTCCCACTTTATTCAGCCTTGGTGAGGCTGCAGCTGGAGTACAGCCTCCAGTTTTGGGCTCCACACTTTAAAAAGAGCATGGAGAAGCTCAAGAGAGTCCAGAAGAAAGCCACTCGCATGATCAGAGCAGGCCTTATGAGGAGAGGCTGAGAGGCACAGGACTCTTCAGCTTAGAAAAACGTAGGCTCAGAGGGGACTTTGTGGCAGCCTATAAATATATCAGGGTTGTAAATCAGAATCCAGGAGAATGTCTGTTCACCAGGGCTACCCTGGGGAAGACAATGTCCAACGGCCACAAACTGCTGGAAGCCTGTTTTAGACTGGATGTCAGGAAAAACTTCTTTACCGTCCGAGAGTCCAGAGTCTGGAATAGACTCCCCCCAGAAGTGGTGCAAGCACCTACTCTGGGCACATTCATGTTGTGTTTGGATGCTTATCTTGCTGGGGTCATCTAACCCCAGGTGACTTTCTGCACCTTGGGCAGGGGGCTGGACCTGATGATCTCATGAGGTCCCTTCCAGCCCTAATATCTATGAATTTTTTTAACTAGTTAAAGAGTTTGCACAGCTGTGAAATAGAAGCTACATTATTAGGAGCAGCTAACAGGCAGCAGAATCACAAAAGAAAGTATAGCTTGATTAGTGGTGCATCATCATTAAAAAGGGTCATTAACACCTATGGTATGAAGAGTTTAGAAGGAGTTAGGTAGATGATAATGAGCCATGAACGTTGATTCCTTCATTACTGCCTCCATAGCAATGCTGCTGCCATTGCCAGGCAGTTGATTTTGAACTGGGTGGACCAGGAAGCAAAGGGGAGCTCTGTCATGATGCCTGTAAATCATTTCTGTTTGGCATTATTTAAGCAAATGGCAATCCACGATTTAATCTGTTGAACGTGTTTTGTTTTGTTTTGTTTTGTTTTTACCTGATCCTCCTAACCTGTTCTTACTCCTTTCATCTATTTTTATCCATCTGTCTGTCATGTAGGCTGAAACCCCTGGACATTTGTTGTCTCTTTTGTATTTCTGTCTACCATCTATTACAGTGGGGTCCTAATCCTTGACTAGGATTCCTAGGTACATAATACAAATAATAAATAATACCTTATAATAGGCATTGTTGTGGGCTATTATGTAGAAAACCATAGTATTTTCTAATTAGTGGATGTATAGAGGCCTATTAAACCTAAGATTTATTTGGAGAGGTCTGTTGTTTGAAGTTTCACGGTTCTGAGTGTTTATGTTTATAATAGTGGTGTTGACTCAAAGATGTAGACTGCATGACTGCATCTCTCTAATATTAATATATGTTGTTTTAAAAGTGTCAAAAGTCATATAATGTTTCAGTAGTCCCTTCACTAGAATCCTGCAACTGAGGCATTGTTACTTATTTTATCAACTGTAAACTTTTAAGTAAGACCATTTTAAACACTGACAATATTGTGTGCTAATTTTTTAATTTTTTGCATATGTATTGTTTAAGGAAATTGTTGAAATAAGAGAGAAATTTCAAATTTACTTTTCATATTCCTTGTGGATTTTTATGTATTGCTACAAAATGTCTTAAACATAGAAGCTTTATTCTATTAATAGTTGTCTGGCAGTAGTTAAATTCTGAAATGTAGCTGCTTCTGTTTTCTTAAAGGCAGAAGAAGAGAGAAATTATCATATCTTCTACCAGCTCTGTGCCTCTGCAGCATTATCCGAGTTTAAAACTCTACGATTAGGTATGAAATTCACATCCAGTACGTTTTGCAGTCAGTATGTACAATGTATTATTTCTAAGCTCTGTGAGTTATAGGCCCAAAAGAAGAAACACTGGCTTTAAAGTTCTTATTAATCCTGAGCTTTTTAAGTTGTTACAATAAAGTCTACTCAAAAATAGCTAAAATGACAGTTCACAGACAAGTTATTTCCAAAGAAAAGCAGACTAATTATAGCCTTCGGTACAGTACAGAGATATGTACTAACCTGTAGAATATTTTCCTGAGGCAAGGATAGAGTTCCCTTCACTTGGGTCCTTTGAAACTCACCTAGTAGAGACACAAGCCTGTAACTTGTCAGGTCCATACTTGTGCTGGTGAAGGATGATTTGAGCCAGTGCTGTTCAACCTGTTGGCTCAATGGACCCAATGACTGGCATTGGGTTGGATTGGACCCTGTGGACCATAATCAAGTGTTCGCACCTGGATTGGGCCCTGCATGGCCTCAGCTGGCCCCTTCATGCCAGAATCAGGCCCTGAGGCCCCACCCAGTCCTGCATGCTAGCATTGGGCTCTAGGACCCTGTCCTGGGATTGGGGCCCCATTCTGCCTTCACCTGGCCCTGCCTGCTGGGATTGAACCCTGCACAGTTTCTTTCTGACCCCATGTTCTGGGATCAGGGTCCTGCACACTGGGATTGGGGCCCTGTGCAGCCTCCACCTAGTCCTGCTTGCTGGGATCAGGGCTCTGTGCCGCCTCCATCTGGCCCTGCACAGTGGGATCAGGGCCTATACCTGATCTGGTGCACAGGACCACAGAGCATGGGGACCAAAATGTCATGGCAGTGGGGACTGGATATGGGGTGTGGATTAGGGGTTAAGTTCTCCTGGTTTGAGCTTTCTAATAAGTCCTTTTTCTGTCGCTCTCTCTACATAGAGAATTCTGATGTTTCTCATGTCAGTGTGAGCTTCCTGGGCAGGCTGTACAACGTATAGTATCCTCTCTCACTTGTTTCTAGTGTTTTAACAGTAGCTAATAAATATTTCACAATTTATGGGCAAGTATGAGGACTGTCTTTGCTATGCCACACCATTTTGGTTTTGGTTTCCATAGAAAGCACAGACTTGATAGCTGCTCTGGGGCAGACAGTCCCCTTTCCCATCCTGCTGTGCTTTCATGCACAGTTACATCATAGCTCAAAGGAAAGCTGCACATAGAACACTACCTTACAGAGATGTGGTTTGTTACAAAGGACACAGAAAATCTGTTGAAGGAATCAAATGGATTTAGAAACATTTAGCTGCAATATCAAACCTTCTCACAGACCTGCTTTAGTGTACCTGATACATGTGGTTCAGAGATTTTAATATACTGAAATATTTCGAAGTGTGAGTTCTGCCAATCAGTTTAAGAAGTTCAAGAGGGATCTAACAGTTACATAGCATGCTATGAATTTCTCCTTTAGAATATGTAAAAGATTTGTTATTCTTTATTGTAGGGAATGCAAATTATTTTCATTATACAAAGCAAGGGGGCAATCCAGTGATTGATGGCATTGATGATGCTAAGGAAATGTTGAATACCAGACAGGCCTGCACTTTGCTAGGTAATTCCTGAAAACAGCCTGCACATAATTCTGCCTTTGGTATCATGGTTTTTATATTTATATTTGTCAGTTTTATTTCATTTATTTTATATTGCATTTTAAAAAGGAAGAGATTTGGATAACTTTGGGGATCAAGATACCTGTATTATATTTTTTACAGTATTACACAGGCAGCCAGGAAAAAGTATTACTTAGATAGCAATAAATGCTGGAGTCTGATTCTCTGAAAATGCAGTCTAAGCAGAAGCATGGGTGGTTTGCTAATGAATTATTAAATATTTTAATAATCCTTCCTTGCATCTTCTGTCTTGCAGTAAAACATAAAGTTGGGCCAAGTAACGTTTGCTGGTATGAAAGTCTATGCAGATTATCAGTGCACAAGAGTGAGATGGGAGGTCATGACAGCAGATTTTATCATCCCTTCTTACAAATAATTGGGGGTCAGCATTTTTATCAGCTGTGGTTCTGATTTCTTTACTTCACTCAGATGGTTTTTATTCATCCTGTTTCAGGAATTAGTGATTCCTACCAGATGGGAATTTTCCAAATCCTTGCTGGAATCCTTCATTTGGGCAATGTGGGATTTACATCTCGGGATTCTGACAGCTGCACAATCCCTGTAAGTTGTAGATGAGTTAAATAGCATCATTTATATTGTGATATTTCTGTATGCAGTTTGTTTACAGAGACTCCCCATCACCCATCATGCAACAGTATGAAAGCACAGGCAATTTATTTCTAGATCAGTACCACTTTCCTTCCTTCCCTTAAACATGAGCCAGGAAACTTGTTTCCTCTTTCCTCTCTCTCCAACCTTGAGTAGCAGTTGCAGTTTTGCCTTGCTGGTCTGCAGTTGCTGTCAGTATTCTCAAGAGGCTAAACTGTTTAGTCTGCGCATATGCCAACCTTTCCTATGTTAGGGCATGGTAGCTGAGTTGGCCACCACTGGCACCATATTCTTAATCTAATGGACGATTGCCTTGTATCATCAGTACTAGTAGGACTGGCATAGAGACTTGCCATTGGAAGCAGGCATAGATGAAGTGTTTACAGATGGAACTATAGTCAGACTCATTGTATTCCCAAAGTAGTGCTTAAGAATGGCGTTCCATCTGTAAACACTTCATCTATGCCTGCTTCCAATGTCAAGTGTCTGTGCCAGTCCTACTAGTACTGATACAAGGCAATCATCCATTAGATTCAGAATATGGTGCCAGTGTTGGCCAACTCAGCTACCATGCCCTAACATAGGAAAGGTTGACATATGCGCAGACTGAACAATTTAGCCTCTTGAGAATACTGACAGCAACTGCAGACCAATCAGCAAGGCAAAACTGCAACTGCTTCTCAAGGTTGGAGAGAGAGGAAAGGGGAAACATAAGCTTTCTGCCATGACATGGGGGTATTTCTCATTTTTCAGTCTTAAGAACAATTATCATGAGAAATGAGAAATACCACCACATCATTAAATTGAGCTGCTTAAATCGTGTCCAAGCAGTTCTATCTTTACATTGGCAAAGCTGAACTTTACCCTGAAGGATGCTGTTATATGGGAACTGAATAAAGTGATGAGCATTTGAAGCATGTGATGAGCAGCAAAGGAGCATATTTATACTGATTTTTTTACTTTGGGTAACTTTGTGTAAGACTTCCTTGTTCTAATTCAGTTAGTGTTGTAGATAAATGGAAGACTCAATTAACTGGATTTTCCAGATTAAAATTTAAGTACCTCTGGAATCTTATGCTGCATGGAGTATAATATGCTTCTGAGATTTTTAAATAGAAGTGAGGGAAAGAGTTGGAGATATGAGGGTAAGTTACTGGGTCCTCAAAATCCACTTGTCTGTGGGAGAAGAGAAACCTTGTTACTTGTTAGGCAGCTGTTCAAGGACACTTGTTTGGGCAGTAAACCTGAAAATTGTGGCTAAAGGAGTTCTTCATTAATAGGAAAGACCTGTGTTATTGTTGTTTGATATATTGTGAAGGTTAGGCTTTAGGAGAAGCATACAATTAGGTATGCTTCTCCTAAAGCCATGGGCAGCAGTTGACTGAGGTGTTGCAATGTGAGCATGTAACTGCTTCAGAGTGTGGTCATCCCAGGCACTTCTGTTTCCAAAATAGAAATCTGACTCTCTCATTTGAACAATTCAGTCTGAAGGCTAACTAGCAACTCTTCAGGTTGGTTCTCTGACGTTTCAAGTTTTTCTCTGGATTTCAGTGGGAAAATACTTTTTGTGGTATTTATGTCTGAGACTAAATTGTTCAGGCCCTTTGTTGCTCTCTACTCATAGTTGACTTTTGGATTGGGTAGCACTTGTTTAAGTGTTTTCAGTGCACTGGATTTATTGGTGCGTCTGAATCTCACTTAGCTTAGCACTTGTGCAGTAGACAGCAGGAAGCTGTATTAACAAACACACTAACGCATCTTTTTAATTCTACCAGTTTCTTGTATAATTGAGAGGCAGTCTTAAATTGAATGCAAATAAAAATTAATACATACCTGATATAGATTCTCTGATTTTTACTAGGTCAGATCAGAGTTTAGAAGAATTGTTTTAAGTCAGTATATAACTCAAAATAAGTCTTTGACAGCTCACTTTTGTCTGCGAGTGCTATGTCTGGGTGTCTTCCAAGTTAGCCCAGATCAATACACAAAGAAAAAGTAGTAAAATACATTTGAAGGTGAGTTATTATTGTGACTTCAGTGACCACACTAATTTAATGAAGTATATGAGTTGGAGAAACAAAAAGTTGGGTAATTAGATGCAAAAGGAGCAAGAGAGACGGAGTTGTGCTGTTGTTGTTATGAACTTTATGCTTGAAAAATCCTCTTGCATTGTTCAAGCATTGGACAGGGATAGACCTTCAAACACTGAATGATTCAATGTGTAATACTTGGATAAATAATTCTAAGTGAATTATTTTTATTTTAGCCCAAACATGAACCCCTCACTATCTTCTGTGACCTGATGGGTGTGGAGTATGAAGAAATGTCTCACTGGCTTTGCCATAGGAAGCTTGCTACTGCCACTGAAACTTACATCAAGCCAATTTCCAAACTTCAGGCTATCAATGCAAGAGATGCCCTTGCCAAACATATCTATGCTAATCTCTTTAACTGGATTGTAAATCACGTGAACAAAGCTCTGCATTCTGCTGTAAAGCAGCATTCTTTCATTGGTGTGTTGGATATTTATGGGTGAGTCTGTGTCAGGGATACATGGGGTTATGTAAGTATCTCATTACAGAGAGCTAGTGTATAAATTTGTGAGTGTATTTAGTTTGTATCGCTATATAAAGAAAACCACCAAAAAAAGCTATTGCTGGGTAACTGTGATAAAAAAGACATCAGTGAGTTATTTGGTATTTGCTTTAAAAATGTTCCCCAACATAATATGTTCTGGCTTTCTTAAGTGGATATTAGATTTTAGCAAATTTGCCTTTGTTAGCTCCTTACTGTCATATGGGTTGCCCCTTGCTTTTAATAGTAGCTGCTGTCACACTTTCTTCTTGGAAAAGTTGATGATATGTCCTTTTTCATCTTCAGGCATGTTCTGTAGTTAGGAGAGGAGGAGTCAGGTGCTCTACCACTTGATTGTGGTATGACCTACTAGATGCCACTGATTGTTCTTTGTAAATTTGATCAGAGCAAGTTTAAAATTACAGGGTCACTTATTATTCCTCTACATTATATTAGCAATGTTGAATGATTTTGTTTTGTAGGTTTGAGACATTTGAAATAAACAGCTTTGAACAGTTTTGTATAAACTATGCCAATGAAAAACTACAGCAACAGTTCAATATGGTAAGTAGAAAGTTATTGGTACCTGTTCCTTCCACTTGCCATCACGAAAGTCCATCCTCTTAATTGGGTTCCCAGTGTCACAGATAAATTCCTTCAGTATATTAATTCACTGGTTTAGACACAAATTTGAGGGGAGCTGGGGAGGTCAAACACATCTAGAAGTAAGATTTTAAAATTCTGATCACAGTAATAATTATCAGACAAAAGCAGTGCTTTACAGCTAAGATCCTGAGCTGGCTTGTTAATACTACTACATAAGTGAGTTTGGAGTCAGTCAGACTTATGTAAGCTCCACTGAGAACCTCTTCTGTGGCTGCAGACATTCACTGCTAGAAATCTGCCACCTACATTTTCCTGTGGTTTGGTGCATGCTGGCAGTGTTTTTAAGGGTACAGCCACTTCCTAACATAGAGTAACTGAGGTGTGAGAGGAGCCTTTTCTTTGTTCTGAAGGGAGCACAATTCTAACAGGTAACATCCCTCCTGACCTCATCCTCTATGACAGTTTATGATTCTGTACCTTACTTGAGTCATGAATAACCAAATTATTTACACGAGGGAGACTGCTAAAGTTCCACTGGAATGTTTGACTAGCTTTAAAATACATATAGTTAAACATTTTGGTACAGCAGATTGTTCTGGGGAGCTGGAATTTTGTGCTGTAGGGTGACACCATTTCATAATACTGTTGAGCTAAGCCACTAAAATAGTTTCATATTTTGTATTGACTGGGTTTTCTATAACTATCTTCAGGCTTCACCTTCTTATACCTCATGATTAAAAAATGCACTCTATATAACTCTACATGATTCAGTTCTGCCATCAGCTGTTCATATGTGCTTGCCTTTGGTGAGTGGGAAATGTTTCAGTGTATCTAAGGGCAAAATTGTACCCAAATAGGTGGGGAAAAAATCAAGTTGAAAAACATCACGCTACCAGAATCAGTCTCCAGTATTACTTGAACTTGATACTCCAGTGATAAATTGAGCTATATATGTACTACATGCTTGCTAATTCTTTTAAAGGAGAGTGACTGCTTTCACATTTTCTTTTTGCATTTGGATAACTAATGTACGATTCTTTAGTCAAATTATATTATTCAGTTTCCTATGAGGAATTAACTTACCATGTAATGCAGCTGCTAAGTGATTTAAATGTAGAGTGGCTCCCAGGAGCTGCTTCTGAAGAGTGTCTATTTTTGAAGATACTGTGCAAGCTAATGTAATAAAAAAGGATAGACTGCTGTCTCAGTATAGTTCTCTGCTATCCTAGTGACATGTGCAGGAGATCTGCAGTGTATGGATAGACTTCAACATTGAATTAGGAGGGCAGGCAAGGGCAAGTCAGAGTTTGTTGAGTTTTGCATCTTTGTTATCCAGGTGCCTCTAAATGTTATCATAAATGTTCGTGTGTGTTGCGTTATATTCTGTATTTTTTTTTGGAAGTCATAACAGTTGTACTGCATACATTATGCTTTAGGTTAAATACAAAACATAGTATAAACTAGAGAAAAGCTAAAAAAAAAAATTTTTAAATCCATTAAAAAAAATACATCATTGGTGTGTTTAAGACTGCTGGTTGAATATTTTATTATCATGATCCTTCCCCCCCCCGGCCGCTTTCACTTTCAGTGTACATATCTTATTAAGGGTATGCATTTTTTTAAAAATATTCTTTGTGAAACCTTTCACAGCTTCATTTTTAGTGATGTAGTGAATCCAGATAGACTTTTTACACTGAAACACTTACATTCTTTTGGCAAGGTTTTGACACACAAATTTGATCTAAATCAAACATACATTTTAGTATAGGGGCTATTTGAGAACAAATGGGTCTCAGATAGTCTCTCTCAATGGAAAACATGCAAGTTATTAGGGTCTTTGTGAAATATGGCAAGATCTTGATTGATAAACATAGTTGTGTTAGTCTGAAGTCAGGTAGAAGACAGGGTAGATTTCATATAGACTATATATCTACTTTAATCAGTCTGTAAGGTATAAATTTACCCTGCTTTCTACTAAGATCTTGAATGTCAGCATAGCCCTAATTCATATACAAATGCAGGGAAAGCATTTATTATATAACTTGTTGGTTTTTTAAGAAAAAAAATCTATAATAATTTTGTCACAGTATAATGGGGAAAAATAAACAAGTTTTTAAGAGTGTATGTGTGTATATTATAGATATTTCACATGCCTTTGTTCACAATGTGCATTTCCCTTTGATATGTTGAGATAGGAAGAAAAACCCAGGCCCAAAAAAGTACTAGAAGGAAAAGATTAATTTGCCCTTCTTCCACTTGTTCATTACAGTATTAGTTCAGTTTTAACTTGCTTATTACTCAGTGGCCGGGTCTAAAATGCCAAGAAGCAATCAAGTTAGAGGCCATTGTATTTCATATGAATTTTTATACACAGATATTTTGTGTTGGTTTTTTTTTCTTGTAGCATGTGTTTAAGCTGGAACAGGAGGAGTATATGAAGGAACAAATTCCATGGACCTTGATTGATTTTTATGATAATCAGCCTTGTATAAACCTCATAGAGGCCAAAATGGGCATTCTAGATCTGCTAGATGAGGAATGTAAGGTAGGTTTTCAATAACTTTACTGTTACACTGGAAGCTGCATGCATCTCCTGTTTCTATGAACTTTATGTAATTCTTATAGGGAAAGGTCATCTGTAGTTACCTGTTGTTTTCATGCTGGTATTAACTTTTTTGGAGGGGGAGAATTTCAGGAGAACAGAAGTCAGGCATATTCACTCCTTTTATCTCAATCCACATACCTAGAACTCTTGTTGGAGCTCCAACCACCCTGTGGTTTGTCACTGCCACCTATCTGGGCTTGGCAAGTGCTGCTTTGCCACCTTTGAATACTTTTAGATCCTTGCTGGTGCAGTTTTCTACTCTGGTTCCCCCAAGAGATGCAAAATATTTTGAGCTTTAAGGCCTTGCATGATCAACCTCCAGGCAAACATTCACGTGCATGTGAGCATACAGACACTTCTCATCAAACTTATGCAGCTGAGCAATGGTGCAGGTCCTTATCAGTTATTAATCCTGAAGCACCCCTATACCTTCCCCATTGCCTGCATTATATATTTGGCAGGGGATCCTTATAAATATTTGCAAAGCCACTATGCTGCCTTTCTTCAAATCCCACCCAAAGAGTCTTACTCTGGAGCGCTACAAAATACTGGATACTAGTCACAAAGTTGACATCCTAAGGATGCTGCTGTTTTTACTGAGACTAATGGTTTCGTTGTGATCTTTGTCATATTCTTTCCTACCTCCTTCCAAATGTTTGTATATGTTGTACCTGTTGTCTTTTCTCATAAATTAAGATTATAAAATCTTTGGAGCAGGAACTTCTTTTATACCACATGGTTGTTCAGTGTCCAGCTTAGTAGAAACGTGACTTGGGGGTTCTTTCTGCTACAGCAATATGAACAGCTAATAATGGAGGCTTTCCAACCTATTCTTTGATAAGGTAGTTTGCATACAGTAGTTTTGTTTTCATGTTTACTACACTGAGTGCATTGTTGGCAAAACGTATGATCTATTTACCTCTGTTTTCCTGTTACTGTTTCCCCTTGTAATTCAAGAAGACACTAGTTCACAAGTGTTGTCCTTACTATAAGTATCCTCAGTGAAGTCAATGGGGCTAACTGTTCTGGTAAGTAGTACCCGTGATTGATGGGTTACATCCAAAATTAGTTACTATGTTTCCATCATTAGTGTAGAAGAAAGAATCCAAACAAATTTAAATAGAATTCAGTAGTTGTCCCCACTATCATGGTGCCACCTTTTTTGGTTCATTTAATTCTAATAGGTGCTCAGCATGGTGTAAACTGTGTTTTATAATTCTCTTACATAGATGCCCAAAGGCTCAGATGACAGTTGGGCCCAGAAATTGTACAATACCCATTTGAATAAATGTGCACTCTTTGAAAAGCCACGGATGTCAAACAAAGCTTTTATCATCCAACACTTTGCTGACAAGGTAAGGGTTTTATTCCTTTTTCAGTAGTTGCACAAAAAGCTCTGTGCTTGAGTTAAAGCTATATTTGCCAAAAAGTAATATAATTTAGGCCAATGGTCTCCAACCTTTTTAAGTAAAAGATCACCTTTGGCATTTAAAAGCAACCCAAGATCTCCTGTGCACTGCTGCTTGCCCCCCCCCCCCCCCCCCCCCCCCCCCCAGCACATAAGTCTGTGAGAAGGGAAGGTGTGGGGGGCACATCGAGGCAGAGGGAGAAAAAATTATTTGGGGGTGCGCTTTCCCTGCAGTTAAGTCCCACCTGGCCGGGGCCCCACTCAAGTTACTCCTTCTTCCTCTGCGGCACTGTCCCTCACCGCAAGGGCCTCAACCTAGCCCTCACCCCTTCTCTCCCCCACAGAGTGACCTGCTGGGCTGGGGTGTGCATGCATGCAGGCACTCAGCCCCCCACCTCAGGCTCAGATTGACTCCAAGAGGCTCCAAGATCTACCCGTGGATTGAGATCCAGTGGTTGGTGACCACTGATTTAGGGGGTTCAGAATAACCTGCAATTGCTCATAATAGTGAGGTTTCATCTTAACTGGCTTAGAGTGCAGCAGGTAACTGAAAACTGCTTGGTACAAATATATTCAAAGACTGTCAGAAAACTTTACTGGCTAGTAATCTTATTTTGTAGGGTCCATACTGGTTTTATAGATATGAAACTAAGAAAGGTGAAATTAATTGTATAAAATCATAGAGCATGTGAGAGCATGTGTGAACCAAGAATGTAAATGCAATCTAGTAATCTCTGAATGCATGCTAGAAATCCCAAAGAAATTTCATTTAAAATACTTGTAAAAGTTCTTAGTTTGCATACACTAAAGAAAAAGTGTATCTGATTCCACAGAACTTGTGATCTTTACTTCACTCCAGTTTGTTTTCTCTTTAGTATTTGAATCGGTATGTAAAAGTTGTGAAACCCTATTTTGCTACTCTTTTCTGTATGCTAGTCTCAATGAAACTATATAGTTAACATGCTTGATTCATGAACTGGAAAGATGGAAAAGCAAAAAAAACAATTAATTAAAACCTGCATAAACTGTAAAATAAGTTGAACCTGACTTGTGGGGAAAAACACTTTTTCTCTGAACTCCACACTGACTAGATTGTTCAATTTATTTTGTGGAAATCCAGACTGTGGCTATCTCTAAGCCTATGTAGGACTGAGGCCAGTGTTAAATTATATCATCTTTCACATATGCACTCATGATCCCATGGAGAGAGCTTGAAGGAAAAATAGTAAAATTGATAGCAAGTTTTCTAAACTATATATCCAGTTTTACTGCTTATATTTCCTGAAAAAATAAACAGAGCTCTTTGCTTCCCTCTAGTGGTAGTGTTTCAGATGTGATCAGTAGCAGGCATTCAGTTAAAGATGTAATGGGATCTGACCTGTGCATGGCAGGAGGTGCGATTGTGTGATTGGGAATCGGATCCAAATCGCATCATGTGGCTGGTGCAGGGAGAGGAATCCAGTCAGCTGATTGGGGCTCACAGCCTTGGGACTGCATGGGAGCCAAGGGCTCTAGTATGCTTCCAGGCTGGCCACCTGGTCAATTTAAGGTGAGATGGGAACCAGCCACAAAGTTGTTATACATTTTTTTTGTGTTAATTTTGTGGGTTATTCCCTGTGTTATCACACTAATGCCACGAACATGTGGCTGGGATTACCACTTAAAACAGGAGGTGGGTAATTATTTTGGGAGGAGGGCTGCTTACCAAGTTTTGGCAAGCTGTCGAATGCTGCATGGGTAGCCCCGCCCCCTAGTCACCATCTTGTGACCAGAAGTCCTGCCACTGACCTTTGCCACCAGAAGTCCCTCCCCTTGCCCCCTGCAAGTACTCCTTTCAGCAAGGGGTTTTGTCATCTTGGAACTGGAAAAATATCAAATTATATAGAAAACATCTTGTATCAGTACTAGTAGAATTTTTCAGTCCTAGTAGGACTGGCATAGAGACTTACCATTGGAAGCAGGCATAGATAAAGTGTTTAGAGATGGAACTTCTACTCCCCCCCACCCCCCATGTTCTTTTCTGAATTTCACTCTCAATTCCAGGCAGGCAAGGAACATCCCCAGGGGCACAGGCAAGAAGGCTCTGCTAAGCATGGGGCTTCCGATGGGAAGTGCAGGGGTAGGAGGGGGTGGGGGGCAAGGCCAGGCCAGGTGGGCCTTGCTTCTGGGCTGCTTAGTCCTGCTGGCTTCCCTCGGGTCCTACTGCCCCTGACCCCTGTCATCTTCAACAGGCAGCCAGGAGCAGATAAATATTAATTTTCTAAATTTTTTTAGAGGCCCCACAGGCCAGATAGAATGGGCTGGCGGGCTGGATCCAGCCTGTGGGCCGTATTTTGCCCACCCCTTTCTTAAAATGTGATTACCTGGTTAATTGCATCTGAACATGTGACATCTGCCAGGGGCCTAAGATGCATTTTCAAGGTAAAATTCAAAATAGGGATTATATGGTGAATGGGCCTTGTATAGGAGGTGAATTTATTTTTGCCACAGTCCTTAAAATAGTCCCAACATGAGAGCATTGCTGGGCATGTATGATCCCTGATGGATGTTCCATCTACCTCACCAACTGTGATAGTCAAACTGCTAAAGAGGTCATTGTTGCTCAATTAAAGGTATAGATAAGTTTTGACACCACTTCCCCCTTCTGTGGTTAGTTTGAGACCCATAGCATGAAGCAGCATATTTATATCTATGTATTTTACAATATTAGTCCATGGATTGTTGTCATTTTTTTTTCTTTTGACCAGTCCTTGGATCATCTGTTGAGTTTGTTAGGCTGTGGCTACTTTTGGTCCATGAGAATCCCTGTCCCTTTCAGGATAAAGGAATGAATTGAGAAGTTTCAGGTGGGGATAGTTAGAGCACATAAAATTTTTATTAGCACTGAAGAAAGTTGCCTGTTTGAACGTAGAGGAAGGCTTTGGCTCACTGACTGAGGAGCACTGTCTGCAGCCTACAGCATCTCATCTAATGAGATGGGGTATCTATTACTTTATTGGCTCTGGCTTGGATCTATTTTTCAGCTATGTTAAATGAAACAGAGAATTGAAGTGGCTCAGCCCATATTCTGGTTCTTAATATTTCTAATAACCACTCAGTCATGCTGGGTTACCATTGGTGTTTTTGTACCAATACATTTTCTCTAGTTATTCCTATGTGTAGTTTAAAATTTGAAAGTTTTTATTAGAATGTAATTTTTTTTAAGTTACAGGTTACAGCTGATGAGTCCTGTACAAATGTGCTTCTAATTAAAGAGGTTTTTATAGAATTGTTGATTTGTTCATATTTTCAGGTAGAATATCAATGTGAAGGTTTTCTGGAAAAGAACAAAGACACTGTCTATGAAGAACAAATCAAGGTCCTAAAATCAAGTAAGGTTAGTATCAAGGATTTTTTTGTATTAATACAAGATATGAGTTGAAGGTTGATATAATATGAAGGTCTTCTAAAAACCTTAGAATTTTGTTCTAGAATATATGACCCCTGAAGCTGGTTATAGTGTGTATTTACAGTAAAAGCCATGTTAACTGGCATGGGTGAGGAATGGTGGGATGCCAGTAATCTAAAAATGCTGGTTACCTGAGGCACAGTGGTTTCTGGCTGGACACGAGGCAGGGGGGTGGGAGGTGGCAGCAGCCACACAGAGTAGTGGCAGCACAGGTTGGTGGGTAGTAGTGGTTGCCACCGTGTGCAGACTTCTTCCCCGCTGCCTCCCCACACTGCCCGCTGCTCCTGGCCAGCTGGCTGGGAATTCCAGTTAGTAGAGTGCACTGGTTACTAAAATGCCAGTTAACATGGCTTTTACTGTATTTGGTTATCGGTGCGTATTTAGGAAATGTGCCCTGACATTTTTCCCATTGAAGTTAGTCCATATTTAGCCATTTTTTTTCAGTCAGAAACAATTGGGAAACTTGTTTTGAAAACTATAGACAAGAAAATGAATTGATAGGTTTGAGCCTTTTTTAAATTTACTTACTTATTTTCAGCTGTACAATAAATTTTCAGTAAATATTACTGTAATTTTGCTCAGGCTTTTTAGAAAGGGCAACAGGGAATCTCAGTGGATCATAGTATAAGAGGCTTAACCGGGCATGTCTACACATGCCATTAATGTGCAGCAATAAACTGCAGAGCCTATTGCTCCACAGTTTTATTGCTTCTAGGCATACTATTTACATGTGCATCTGGCCCGCAGCACATTAAGCCAGGTTGGAGCAGACCAGGCTGGCATGGGGTCCAGGAGATCAGCCTGCCAGCCCAGGGCTGCTTCAACCAGGCTCAGTGTGCTGTGTAAGGGCTGTCTGGGGCGCAAGGGTGCTTCAGTGCAGGGCTAGCCAGCCAGCAGGCTGCCCCCGCACTGAAGCACCCTCATGTCCCAGCCAGCCAGGTTGGTATCTTCATGTGCACTACTGTGGATGAGAACTTCTCAGCAAGGTAGTATCTGTAAATAAACTAGTATTAATTTCCTCTGTACTGGATGCTGAGAAGTTTACTGCACAGTTAATTAGTCAACTGCACAGTAAACATCTCATGTACACATGCAAACTGTTGCCTTCTAAACTGCACAGCCACAGATTTCTAAATGTTGTGAAAACAGGCAAGGTCCTCCTACCTGCTCGCTCTAAAAGCCAAATGAATAAGAGAAAGTCAGTTAGGGTGTTAAATCTTGCTTGGGCTGGAAACATAAACCAGTTTTTACTTACCCTTGAAGCTTGTAAAAAAACAAAAACAAACAAAAAAAATAGAACTGTTCCATTTAAAAACTTGCTCTGTGTTGTGGAGTGGTTAATTATGTTGTCTTTCTTAATGGGGAGGATGCTAGTGATTAATTTCCTAAAATGTAAATAGAAGTAACATGGTATTTTCTTACTACAGGGGCTGGGACTTTGCTAACTATAGATTCCCACATGAACTAGCATAATGTACATAAAATTATTATTATTAGTATAGCTGATCACCATCCTGTCAGAAACTAGGGCTGTGCGAAGCTTTGGTCCCTAACTCAATTCGGCCCGATTCGGTGGCCAAATCTCTGAATCTGACTCAAATCAGGAGACCCTTTAACCTCTCCGAATCGAATCGGAACTCTCAGAAAGATTTGGTGATTCGGACATAGACGCAGTTAGTTTTAAGTGCTTTTCCTACATACCTCTAGGTACCAGGTGGCTCGTGAACGCTGCCATGGTGGGGCAGATGGAGAGTTCCACAGGAGTGCAGGGGGCTCCCCAGCATGCTCAGCAACAGACCAGAGGCACTTACAGTCCATTTCTGGGTCTGCCAGGGAGCACATGGGGGGGGGCCCCCCTGCATCCCCCTGCTCAGGAACTGGTGCCTCCTGGGTCTGGGGGTGCACTGGGCGTCCCCTGCAGCCGATTGCCAAGCCAGAGAGGTGTGGTGGGGCTCCCTACTGGACCTGGAAGTGGACTGGAAGTACAGGAAACCCTCACTATTCGCAGTTTCAAATATTTGTGAATGCTGAACCTGCATTTTAAATACTTTATACATTTACAGGAGCTCCTTGGGAGCTCCGCGCGTGCTGCCACCGGGCTCCTGCCATTGCCACTGGAGCCATGCCCTCCCCCAGCCACCGGGGACACTGTGTTCATGAACACAGTGCCTTATTCGCGGATTTCCCCTTTCACGGAGGATACAAGAATGTATCCCCTGTGAATGGTGAGGGTCGCCTTTACTTCTGGTCCACTTCCAGGTTCATCACTGAGCATGTGGGGGGGCCCCCCCGTGCTCCTGTTGGACACTCCATCCGCCCCAGCATCGCAGCATTCACTAGCCATGCCTGGTACCTCAAGGTATGTAGAAAAAACATTTAAATCTGTCTATGGCCAAATAGCTGATTCTTCGAATTGGCATTGAATCTTCAGATTCGAATTCGGCCAAATCGAATCAGGGACAGTGAACCAAATCAACAAGTCTGATCGCTGTCCCTGATTCAGGCCAAATCCAAATCAACTATGGCCCGTTTCACACACCCATATCAGAAATCCCCATATTCCATGTGTTTATGTTCTCAATTGGAATATAAACTTGAAGTATCCAAAGTTTTTTTGTGTAATGATAAATCTTTAAAAAAAAAATTCTGAAACAGAGGTGTTTTCTTTTGCTATGATATCAATCTCTCTGCTCACATGAGCCACTTCAGTGCCTTTTGGGAGTTGCGGCTCTCCATCTTTCATGTCTCTGTTCTCTTGCTGGATACTGCTGCCAAGTTACAATACATTAGCCATAGAGAGAGACCGATGAGCATCATGGGAAGCATACTCTAATCCATAATGGGAAAATAGCATTAGAAACCTGGAGGAGAACTCCCAAAAAGCATGACAGTAGTTCAGGAAGAGTCAGAGATTAATGTCAACTCAACCTGACCTGGCAAAATGAAATGTTTTGATTTTTCCCAATGGAAATTCCACCAAAACCTGCTTTTCTAGAGAAAAAGTCAATTATGATAAAAACCCATTTTCCAATGGGAAAATACTTCATTTGAAATTTTTCATTTGGCCCTAATTATTAGCAGTTGTTCACAGTAGCTTTACATTTTCTGA